>NC_073692.1:319977725-320713905 GCF_029784155.1 Uranotaenia lowii
ACAGTTTTGTCAAAAAAGTGCATGAATTTCACAAATGATTTATAGCATTTTTTTCCACAGTAATTTGAAAAACAAAAGCTGACAAGGAATATCCAAAAGCATATTTTGATTCAAAACACTGATATTATTCAAAAGTAGCTCTTAAATTCTCTGCACCTCGAAAAATGTTTGAATTGTGAAATTTGTCGAAACCCTTTTGTATGTGGAATTAAGTATTTAATAGAACAAGAAACACAGAATATATTGAGTCAGAAATAAGTTTTTAATGGAGAATATTTAATGTCAGCATAAAAATTGTAATGGTCAATGACTTTTTTTTATGATCAAAGTGTTAAATAATAAAGCAATGGATATAAATAAGGGGTTTCGATTTTATGCTCATTCTGTTGACTAGCGTGAGTAGTAAATTTGTCATAAGACTTCAAATTTGAGTCGCAATACAAAAGGTTTATGGCTTATTAAAAATTTACAATTAAAAAAAAGTTCAGTTTATAGTGTCGTAAAATGGAATTTCATAGGCTCAGAGTGCAATTATTCAAAATTCCCCCGGAGGCGAGCCAATTATCTGACAGTGATTTTAAAATACTTTTTGGAATCAAGTAGTTTATTGATACGACGATAAATCTATTTCTTGAGCTAAAAATTTAGCTTGGAAAAATCTCCGGGAGGGGAGGGAGGGGGGGGGGGGGTTGGTTTAGGGATTTTATGAAATCACATTTACATTTGACATAGAAGTTTGCGTTCGGAACTAAACAGAGAAGTCCTTCAGTTGGCACTCACTTCTTATCGGTAATTTTGTTTTGCGGCATAGTCGAAGAAAAAAAGAAAATTAAGCAGATGGTTGAAGTATTGAATATTCAAAAATAAAATAAAATAGCAGATGAGGAAAAGTTGAAAAAAGTTGGTTAATGTATAAATAAACGTCAACAAATTTGTCTAAAAAGGCTAATACAGGAAAAGGCGAACTAAATGACACGCATAAATCAATAGCTTTCGAAACTTTAGCATAATTATGAAAAAACTTCCTTTGGTTAAAAAGTGGCCAAAACTGGTCAGGAGTTTTTTTTATTAGCTGGTTGAACCGTGATTTTCGTAATGAATAGATAAAACAATTTAAAGATATAACATGAACATTTTATATTTTATCAAAATAGTATTGCAACTTCTAAAAGCGGTCCGAAATAGGTCCGTTATTGTTAAAACAAATTTTCAAAAAATAATATAAGAGTGATGGCATTAGCAGCTTGAACTACGAACTGCTCTGTTGCTAATTATCTAGTGGGAAAATAAATGAAATTGTCTTGAAAATATTTCTTCAAAATTTACACTTAACACAAACAATAGCGAATGGAAAATTAAAAATAAATGAATTTTGCTCCAGACCTTCAAATCGAAAAGGTTTTTCTGAATTCACATAAAACACAGTATAGAAATAACTAATTAGGTAATTGTAATAAATTGCATAGAAAAACATTAACATTTCCATAAATCGTAAAGTTTCATATGCATAACTTTTCCAGACGTAGCATTAAAATTGTGAAAGCTCTGTGCTCTTAACATCAAAATCAAAAATATGTGTAACTGTATTATAAATTGTATGTCAAATTCGACAAAAAATAGGTAACGGTTGCTATCCTACAACAACATTTGGACAAATAATAAGTTTGTAGAATTTATTTCAGTGTTGTGCATCTCGATAATCGAAATTTCTTGAGAAATCCTTTAAATTTAATGATTCAACACAAAATATTTGTTATAAAATAGCCCCACAAAAGAAATTAAAATGACTTGGCTCATATTGGACGAATGGCGATCAATCAATGCTTCGTTCAGTTGATAAATGGGTAGCAGGATCCTGCATAACATTTGTAGTGTTTCAAACGAGAAATGTATTGCCTGATTATTTGCTGTCACCTGTCCATTCTATGGTCAGGTGAATAGGTGCAAAACCTCAGGCCTGTGCCTATGACAGAAGATAAAAATACTGTTCAGAACCTTCAACATCCTACCCCGAAGCAAATCAATCGATCGATCAAGGGTGCGAAAGCTAATCAAGTTTCGAGAGCCTCTTCAAGTCAATGGCTCAATCATATGACTAATGGGAACTTTCCATTTCTGCTGTTAGGGCTCCAGGGGATGTTCGTCCAGTCAATAGGTCACCAAAAGTAGATAACGACAGGCAATAAGAAAACAACAGCGACGAGACAACACAAAACACAGAGCCAATCAATTCAGAAGCAATCATTATTGATCCACTCTTCGGGGTTGCTGAATCCTAATCTAGACGCATGTATATTTGGTAAAGGTTTTTTTCCAAATGAGAGGTAAGGCACTGTGAGTCAAACTAACTAAATTAGTGAAAGAGTCAAAGTTTTTGAAACGGAATGGTCATACAAATTTGACGGTCGCCAAACAAGTTTAAACATTCTGATTCATATAGGATCAAACTTACAACTGAAAGCAACTCTAATGAACACTCTTACTGAAATATGGAAAAAAATGTATTAACAATTTCAACTGATTTCAAAAAAATACGACACTCATTTCTTCCACTGTTTGATGGGCCCGAAAATATTCCTAACGATCACCCCAAATTCGATGCCAGCCGAATAAATTGAGTTGAATTTTACACCGACGATGACGACGCGGCCGGTTAATATTGTGAACAAATCAAACGTCCGGCTGCTGCTGCTGCCAAATGATGGCCATCATTTTCGGATGGCATCAGGGACGATTTGAGAGTTTGCCGGCTGCAGTTAGTCTGGCTCAGGAGATCCGAAGAGAAGATTAGCAGCTTACAGCTTCAACAACAACAACGCTTTGGGGTTAAGGGATGCATAACTAATTGGATGTGTTGTGCTGGTGGAATGAAGGGTTTTTCTCCACAGTGATTGGGGTCTCAAACTGGCTGCTGGAGCTATCAGTAGAAATCCGCACCAGGGAGGGTCATTCCTTAGTGAAGATCGCGAGAAACATTTTTTTTTTAAATTATGACAAATGAAACGGTCGCGTTGGAATGACTGCGCGCGTTTTGCGCTCTGATCTGTTGAAGAGGGGGGAAAAATCTCAGACCCGCACAGTTGTCAGTACTAAACGGTCGATTGAAAGAGGCTGGGAGAAAAGAGCGCTGAGGTAGACCTGACACAGAAAAATGTAAGGAATTTGCAGGTTTATAACCTTTTGAACACACATTGGTCGTTACGAGTGGTCGTCCGATGTTTTGTAATGGAGCAGCAGCAGCCCTTCTTGTATCGTCCGTCGTTTGGGACGAGTGTCATCTTCCGCCATCAGTTGATAGGCCTAGATCGTACAGGTGATCGTACGGCCTTTTGATAAAACGGAGGAATGGAAAGGGTGAAAAATATTTATGGTTCATATTTTTGCAGCTGAGAAGCATTTTAATCGAATGTGCGGTTGGTCTGCGCGAGCTTTTCTGATTAGGTCGGACTGTCGTTGGCCAAGATATCTCCACTCCGCTCAATTACTAATGGTGCCTATAGGGTTGCATCATCTTTTAAGATTACCTATACGACTCGATACGGGTTCCACGCGCAACCTCAATTGCTTTATCATTGAGTGCTCTAGGTTCAAGAAACTCTTTATAAATTTGAATCGAATACCAATCAGTAACAAAATAAATTAAATTATGCTTATCTTTTTTCAATATTGAGATCTCAAAATCTTTGAACATATGTCATTATAAAACTATAGGGAAAATAACACTATATCAACTAAAGTGCCAAATTTCGTTATTTTTTATATATACACAATGATAACGATTATTGAGATAAAATTTAACCTTAGAAATACAATGTTGGGATAGATTTGATTGGAAAAGGATGTGGCAAATTTCCGACACAAAATAAATCGTGATTGACTAAAAGCTGTGGTTTGGCAGAAAAATGCATGATTTTCACATAATTTCTTAGAAAACTTTTGAAGGAGTAAATGGCTAGTTTTAATGTGAAAAACTTGCAATACATGTATCCATCGATAAAATTGTTTTTTTTTTTCATGATACACATTTTTAAACAGGTATGTATTTCTTTTATTTTATTTCTAATCTGATTATCCATTTCGTTCTACTCAGATAAATTCTAGTATTTTGATTATTAAATAAGATTGTAGAGAAATTTTGGGGGAATGCCCAAGAAAACAATAAAGCTGCTGTTGGAAAATTCATCATATTCCATTTGTACATTTGTACGTTGCCCACCACACGACATAAAAAATAACAACAATTTCTTCCTCGCTTCAATTTTCAAAATTTACTCTCATAAAAAAAAATTAGACCAACAAATGAGCACCAACAATGAAGAAAATATTAGGAAAGTCTCTGTAGTTTTTGTTTTAAATTTTGTTCAACTATCTAAATAATTTTTTTCTTCATTTACACTTATGTGTATGAATGAAACTATAGGGCACTCTTGGCTAGAATTCTCTTTCTCTCACTCAGATGCAAAAACTCTCACACTTGCCGTCCGGGTCAATTACAGCTCGTGTAAACTCGGATAACGAGAAATAAAAATCAGGCAGAATCAGGCTACGATAAAGTAACGAAAATTTTGCTAAAAGTGATGACAATTTTTTTTGGTCACCGCTCCTCATTTGATTTCCGCTGAAAACATTGATTTCTACCGGCTCTTTGTTGTTTGGGAGGAGCCGAGGAACCATGTTTGTAACGCTACAAAATATCTTTCAGTGGACTTTCTTTCGGCTAAGATTTTCTCTAGAAAACTCCTTAATGGAAAAAAGAAAACGAATATATTAATGACACAACTGAATTGAATGAGATAGTTGTTAAGAACATTACAGAAATAGGGATAAAATTAATTCATGACAGCAATACTATTCTTACATAAGATACAATGGGAAAACAATGCGCAGATTATGGTGAAGATAGAAAAAAAACACACATAACAGGATCGAACTAAACTGCTAAACTACTTGACGATCAAACAATCAACCCTTTCCAAAATGAGGCATTTAAAAGTGGTCTATTTTCCTTCGGTTCTGTATCGAAATTAAATATGTGTGCAGCAGTGAAGCTTAATTAAGCCTGACCTTAGTCAAATCATTTTTTTCAATTTTCTTGGAAACACTGTTAAAAATTTATTTATGTTCCATTACCAAGATTTAAAGTTTAGCAGTGAGTTTTTTGAAGTCAAAAAGAAATTAAATTATGCTACAATAGTTGCAGATATTTCCGTTTTATTTGTGATTACTCATATGAAAATTCCTATACAAAACCTTTGAGGAAAACATCAAAAAGACAACACGTTAAAATGAAACTACTTTTTCATATTTTCTTCCGGACTTGAAATCTTCACTTAAATTAAATTAAACTTTTTTACTGTGTTGTCAGAACTTATTATCATTTTAAATTGAAATTTTTATCTTTCTTGACAATTTTTTAAAACTTCAATGAGTTTTAGGGTCACCTGTTTGTTATTATGAACATTTGATCAATATAAAGAGGGTGAAAGCATTGGTATGTTGGCTTTGAAAACCCTTCATTTTGCAAAGATTCATCTTAGACATTCAAGACTTTTTGATTACAAATGGGATTTTCACCATGATGCGTATGCCAATCATCAAAAACTTGTTATTTTGATAACGGTTTTTTGAAATATGCCAGCATTTCAATTTTGAAAAAAACGAGGTGAATCCGTTTATCCACTCAATAATAATTTACATTCATTTACTAAAAAAATACAGATTTTATTATTATTTTTTTATCGCTTTATTATAGAGATTTTCACCTTCCAGCTGGTCCATCTCTTATACAGATTTTACTTTATCATGAAAATTAAAATAAAAAGAAAATTGTTAAAGATCGTTTTGGTTGCTAATCAACTTTAACTATTCATGGTTTTTACAAAAAAAAACATTTCAATTTGACTGTTCTAGTATTGAATACTCATACTTTCGTTATTGTAAAAATACGAAAATTTTTAAAATATTTCGCTTATAAAATATCTACTCAAAACTTTGGCTAATTTTTTGTGCTTTTCTGAAAAACTCTGATAAACACCGATAAGATAATGAAGAACAAGAAACATCTTTTTTAATTCAAATAGACAAATAGACAAATTTCAAATTTTGTTTTGAAACCCCTCCCCCCCCCCCTTCGATTTTTAAAAAATCTAGAAAGGGGAAATAAATAAAGTTAAAGGTATTTTATTGAAAAAAATTGATAATTTATTTAGAAATTCAAACAGTGAAAATAGCGAAAGTCAAATTTATAAAAAAGGAATTGTATCATCTTTTGTTTTTGATATTATTTCAAATTTTCGATCGAAAATAACTTGATTGTTCGATTTTGTGAGATGTACATTGTATGCAAGTATGCAATCTTTTATTTAATTTTTCCAATTTATTGAAAATTTTGATTTTTTTTTCATTATAAAAAATGGACAATTAACCAGTCCGGAACATATAGATCCGGATTACTATTTTGGCTATGTCTTCAAAACTACTGAACCTATTTTCAAAAATTATTCCATTTTGGAATTGTCTACATGTGATCAATCTATTTATGAAAAAAATTATTATTATTTCGGTTGCGTCTGAAAATGGAAACGAAAGACAAAACGGCCATAAAAAAAGATGGCGTTTTTTAACATAGATCGTGACTATCCTGGTTCAAATAATGAATTATTTCAGCTGTATATAAGCTGATTAATAGATTCATTTGAAGAAATCAAAGCTTTTAGTTTCCAATATCATCAGGTCAGAATTGTCTTTCCAATATCGTACGCCATAAATACAAAACTAAGAAACACTGAAAATCATTTACTTTTTTTCTTGAAATCCATTGTTTTGAATACTGAATAATAAGCTTATATTAAAAGTCAGAAATATTCATGTATCTAGCTTTAATCGTTCCTGAGATATCGCATCGAAAAATTACAGTTCGGGTCATGTAACCGCAAAGGAAGATTAAATATATATTTTTATATTTAAATTTAAATTTTATTATTTAATTACCTACTTATTCTTGAATTTAAATTCGTATGACTTGAGTTGCAATAAAAAAGATATTATTATTCCATTTGCCAGTAGAGGAGAGTAAGGAGACTTGATCTCATTTTGTGATTTCCAACATATCTTACTTGAATTTTTATTTAAACTTTTACAGATTCTTAAAGAATGATATTCCAGGTTTCCATGCTTCAAAAATTGGAACTATATTTGATCCAGTACATTAATTGGTAGCATTTTAGTGAAGTGAAAAAACTGTGATTTTTATGAAATTAAAAAAAAATCGATCCTACATTCAGGAACCCTCAACCTTATCCAATAATCAAATAAGGACGGAACAAATATAATAATTTTCTTTTGTAAACCCCCGTCCTCTTTAGATTTTGCCGAGAATACAAAAGGTGGAAATAAATTAAGTACAAGGTGTTAATTGAAAAATTCAGTAAGTTTTCGAAAACTCAAACATTTAAAAGAGCGAAAGTCAAACTGTACAACATGGGAATTTTGTACAGTTTGCATTCGAGAATTGTTTTAAATTTTCGATCTTAAGTAACTCGGTTTTAGATTTTGTACTATGTAGATTGTATGCAAGTTTGTTGTATGTTTCTATTATCTCCCTCCTAGTAATGTTTAACTCCAGGTGACTAAAGAAGGATTTCAAATTTATTCCGGCCTAATGTCGAAAGATAAAAGTTACATTTTTTTTTTCTTTTTTGAGTCACAGGATATCCAAATACGGCAAACGCACCTATTCTCATTCTCAACTGACAACCTGTGCTGTATATGAGAAAGCAATGCAAATGCTACAAGGGCTCAGGAGAGACCCAAGATGTGGTTCAATTCCCAAGCAACCAAAAGTCACATATTTACTTGAATGAAGGCATTGAAAGTTACATATTGGCTGACAAAGAGAATCAACTGCCCAATTCCCTTTAGTGAACTTTATGTACTCATTAATGAACTAGAAAGTTGCAAAAGTGATTAATATGTACGTTGTATGTGACTTTTTTTGTCCAATTCCCATGAGTGAACTATATTTACTCATTAACGAACTTGAAAGTTGCAAAAGTGATCTGAACGTACGTTACACGGGATTTAAGTCACATAATGGGCACAAAAGTGCTCAAAACGAGATTTGGAAAGTCACAAAAAGTGCATTAATGTGCTTTTAAAATCAAATCACCACTTCGAGTTTTTGTTTCAGTTAGAACAACATCTAGGCGTGGTCTTGTGGTAGCGTGTTCGATTCTCACCACGAAGGTCGGGGTTCGATCCCCAAGCCTTTTTTTCAATAAGTAATTTAGTAATTGTGTGACCATTCTGATGCGATATATGTAGGAAATGTAGGAAAGAAGCGATGGAGCAATTTGTCGAGTTTAGAATCCGGCGCGTGGCATTATGGCGGCACCGATACAGAACATAGTAACCCAAGTAACATTTAAAGTTTTATAGCAGGCTACTAGATAAAGTTTTGGTTTTATAAGGGGCTTGAACAGTCTAATAATACTATCGGTGTTACTTGGGTAAATACTCAAGAGAAGGTGATATGAACCGAATCCAAGGGTTCAGTTGAGATAGAGAGAGATTTTTTGCTCATTTTGCGATTTTTTGGAAGCTGAATTAAGAGGTCGCTTGAAGCTGAATAGAAGATCATTAAGACTTTTTTGGGAACTAGAAAGTATCAATAAAAACTTAAATTTTGAGCTCGTAGAACGTACTTCATATCAATGATGGGGCTGAGTAAGCTATTTTGTACCTGTTTTATGGGACTTTTCGATGCTTGGGATTCCTACCGGGAGACAAATCAAATTTTTTTTTCATGTTTTTCAACATAAATTTTCATTTAATCTTTTCCCTTAAATTTAAATTTACAAAGTTGGATTTATTTCTCCACGAGAAAAGTTACATTGACTATTTTTCGCCGTATTGATTTTTATTTCTCAATTTATAAGTCTAAGATGAAAAGAATACTAAAAGTTTTTCTACCCTGGAGTCACTTGTAAGCGAAAATTTCTTCCAGTTTCATTCCGGAAATCATTGGACGAATTTTAGTTATAAAATAATTTAATATTACACTGTACTAAACAATGATCACGATTCAGTATGATAAAAATCATGTATTATTTAACTCAAGGGATTAATTGAATTTCATAAGTATCATTTTAGATAACTTTTTCTAAAAAAAAAAAGTAAAAAGTAAAGCTTTGCTTTGAGATTATGTCATTATAAGGTTCATATTATCAACGATTGTCATATTAGAATGAAGATTTTTTACATACATTTTTTCATGTTGGAAAAATTTGAAAATTATGAAAAAAGATCTAACCCTCTTCTCCACTGACTCTGAATCCGTTTGTAAAAAAATCCGACAACGGATATAACTTTATTGATCTCCAACTAGGCAATTTATGCAAAAAAGCAAAACTGTTTTTTCAATACTTTTTGTTTTCTAAATAGTGTCAGGAATGAGATAACACATTTTTAACTTTTTTTTTTTTTGGTTAAGTAAATGCTAATCGAATTTTTGATGCATTATGCTTGTTCGAATTCTCCAACGGTATTGAATTATGCAAAAAATGTGAATAAAACTTCAAGGGCTATCTATGGGCTCGTACAGGCTGTTAAAGGTTAAAGCTACATTTTTTAGAATTTAACAATATTGTTGTTTTTCTCCTTTTGGCACATTTTTCTAGAACATGAGATTACACTAGTTTACCAAATTTTAAAAAAATCGTGAAATGCATCGACTGACCCAAATCGCACGCTGATACGAAAATGAAATTCAAAAAATCAGTTTTTGAGTCAAGCTCCCAACATGACATTTTAGATAAATAAAAAGTACTTAACATTCCAATATCTCGAACTGCATAGCATTAATAGGAAATCTGTATTTTGTATATGAAGGTGAATTAATTTGCTGTTGATCATCTGAACTTCATTTTTGCATCAGATCAACAGTTGATATGATTGAAGTTGTGATGGAAAAAATAGTAAAAAATACATTTTTTTCAGAAATTTAAAATTCAAAATTTTTCAATTTTTAACCGATTTTGATAAATGAACATTTTAAATCTTTGTTTTATATTGATATTTACAGTCCAAAGTAAATCAGGTTTTCAAAATGTTACCATCGAGTCTAAAACTGTCGATAAAACATAATTTTCTCTAAAAAACAATGCATTTTTTATAGTTTTTTTCTATCACAACTTCAATCATATCGACATTACTGTTGATCATACGTAAAAATGAAGTTCAGATGATCGATAGCAAATTTTTTCACCTTTTATATTCAAAAAAGAGATTTCCCATTTATGCTTTGCAGTCGAGATGTTTGTATATAGGTACAAGTATATTTTTTTTATTTTTCCAAATTTCATATTTTCATATTATAACTTAAAAACTGTTCTACTGAGATGTTTTTGGATTTCATTTTAGGATTAAGCGCCCGTTTTACATGAAAATTTATCTTCACCTTACTTAGTTCAAAAATGATTTCAAACCAATCCTTGAATGAAGACTATCAGTGCGACCAATTGGCTCCATTTGGAACCCTCGACTTGGAGAAAAGAAAAATATCTAAGCCTCGATAAGCACTCATAAAAGCCCACTCACTCACAAACGTCTCTAGGTGTTTCTTTCTAGAGCTCTTCCTTCTAGCTTGAAGTCATCTTCTACCCCAGTTTGTCGATTTTTCAAATGTCTTCCAATGCGTAAGCTCCGATTTGGTGTCTCAAAACCTGAAACCCCTAAAGAAGAATGATGATGATCGGCCATCCAGTTCCGTCTGCTTGTCTCCATGTCTCCTTCTAGTGGAATTGATCTCAGACGGCTCGGCCAAACCAAACCAAGCCCCTTGATCTGGCACCTGATCCGCGTCAGTTTGCCGCCAATAGGCTGATACTTGGAGAGACAGAAGACCGCGCTGTCTGTACAGGGCTCGGGAGATAAATTCTCGATAATGGTTCAAATTAATTTACCAGAGATTAGCTACGCACCGATTTTGTAAAGGGGTCCCAAATGCGAACTAATCGATTCCAGAACTGTGGAGGTCGCCTTCTCTACGATAGATACTGAAGAGAGAGAGAGATCGTTACGAGATTTCTCCAATCATTCCGAACGAATGAATGGTGCTCTAGGAGGAGAAGACTTCAAGATATCTGTTTGGGACTTCAATCTTTAGCACACTTACGTGGCTCGCATGTGTGTATGTGAATGGATTTGGAAACAAGATAGACAGACAACCGGGCCTGCGGGGCTTGTCGGATTGTCTTGCGCAACAGGTTTCCCGGTTTGCCGGTAAAAACATTCGATTCGATAGGATCTTGCGGGTGGGATCACTTCAAGAGGTCCGAATCTTCAACAAAACACTTGAATCCGCGTCAGTTGTGTTTGAGGTTTTATGCAATCCTGTTTGGCGGCTGGATTGTTTTCGAGGTGTCAAAATGGTCTCGACTTTATTTTGTTTGCCAAACACTTTGTGGGGAAAAGATGATCTTTATCTGAACTGTTCGAATATGTTAGCCTATCAGTTATAATGTGTGTATAGGAGATGAAACCCAGATAAAAAAAAAACTGATTATCATTTTTGTCGAAAAAATAGTTAATATATGTACTCAAAACTTACCTTTTCATTAAGAATAAACAACCAAGTTCAAAAAAAAAATTTGAAGATGAAAAGGAATCATCCAAAAATTAAAAGGAACTCAAAGTTAAAATTGTATAAACCACAATAGGTACTTATAAAAAGTACCTACCTAATTGAAAAAAAAGATACTAATTTATTTTTGTTCCTTCATTTCAGGTAAAATAAACGTTACAGCTTCAAACTTTTGGTATCCATCATCTGGTATGTAATTCCCTGGTTGCAAACTCCGTTTATCAATACAGGTACAGATGTTAGAGCTTAAGTGCTCAAAACATATGATCAACTGGATCGGTACATGAGAATTTTATAGCTTTATACAAAGATTGAAAATCATATCTGTTATTATGATGAATCATTTCCACAGAGCAATACATCTCCAGTAATCTTCCTGCAAGATGCTTATTTTTGTTGGACAAATTGAAAGACACTTTATACCAGGTGGATAACGAATGTGCCCAGAGACTATACCTAAATAAAAAGGGAGATCCAAGTCATTCTTCTTGTATAAAAAATTTGGCTGATGAATTCGGTTAAATTTATGAATCGAATAGCTTATTGACAGTCATTGGGAATGGCTCAAATTTGCTGTCATCAGATCCAAATAAGAGCCGCCTCGTTTTCCATTTTAAGCGAGTCTTTCCGTATGTTCGAAAAACAGGATTATTTCGATCACTTTTTACAGCTGCTTATGTGCCGAGGATTGGCACATCTCCTGCATGCTTGCTTGAGATTCGGTCACGATCGATGGGATTACACAGTGCAGTGGAGTTTGGCTTTAAGATACCAAAAAATACCAACCAATAATGATTATCTCAATAATGAACCATTGATAGGATCAACAAGACAAGGAAACCAAACAACTGTGTTGATTTAAAGCATCTCATAATGGAAATTAAATTAGAACTATTTAGAGCTGGTTCGGCCAAATTGTCTTTTTGAAACCATTTATTAAATTTTTCGTAAACAAGTCGATAATCGCTAGACATCAGAAAAACCGCGTAATATTGTGTGTTTAAGACAATAGAAAAATTCTATGTAGCTCCGTGTATCTTATCTTCAAGTTCCAATTTTTTTCGAATTTTTGTTCAGCTACTGAGCTGATTTTTTTAACGGCATTTTAATTTCTGACCAACAGATAATACAAATTATATTTTCGAGATTTAAAGACTCTAACGCTCATGGTCTTAGACTAGATATCGGATATATCAAACAAATGCGAAAAAAAAATCACACATTCAATTGCGGATAACTCTTCACAGTCAACTCGTATCGCTTCACAATCTTCTACAAACTTGTTTGTCATTGTTTGAACTACCATTCCTGAAATTCTAAGCTTTCTAGCATACTAGAAACATATTTTAGAACAAAGAGAGTGAAAGTATGTCGATGTTTCATACATTTTGTCGTGAATTTCATTTCAAGTTCTATGCGCCAACTCGTACTTCTGCCAAATGACCTGAAACCTTCAGAAAGTCATTTTTTCACCTAAAGGCACCAACCTAGAGGGAGCCGCGTGGAATATAAGGATTTTTTTTTGTTATTGATCAGTCTAAATGATTACCTTAAACATCTTATCAGTTAAAGACCCAGCGTGGATTATCTTGTATGAGGGAACAACTTATATTATATTATGAACTAGCTGACCCGTTGTGCTTTGCTACACCTTCCGAAAATAAGTGTGATTTGTAAAAAATTATTCAAATTTAGATTTTAGATAGCATTTGGGGTATTTTTTGGAGTTGAAAAAATAAGCTATAGAAATTTGAAAAAAAATACGATGGAAAGGATTTTTAATAACCTCTTTCAAACAGTGTATTTCACCATCCTCGCCTAAGAAACAGTTCGAATATCTATCCTTTTCGCGCCAAAATTAAGTTTTGCCATATTCCAAACTCGAAACTTAAAGTTTTACAAATCAGCACTTATCATGGTAATGAAAAATATTTTAATTTAGTCATGTATTCAATACAGTGCAAATTTTTTTTTAATAATTCTAATACGGCAAAAAATATAAATATTCAAAAAAATATCAGTTGCAGAAAGTCAAATATCCAAAAATGCTGGCAAAAACAAACTTTTAAGTTTACATTTGTCCCGTATATTTGGGCAAGTGTCAATGCAAAGCTTATTTACAGATGCGTCAGAGTAATGGCTTTGAAATGGATTTAATACGTATTCCTGTTTTTTGGTCTATCAAGTTTCACTGATATATCTGCAGTATTTCACTTTTAACGAATGCCGTTCAAAGGGAATGACAAAGGTCATTTACAAAGACATTTAAAAATACTCCTTCTGGTCTACCCAACATATTGAATCATTTTGAAGATGAATTTCTTAAAAGTTCGACGTTTGCCCTTGCCTCACCATGTAAGCTGACAGGAGGGAATACTGTTTTTAACACTTTAAGGGTGTACTGAAAATTTCTCATAAAAATTTTGCGTCCAGTTAAATATCAGTTCTAAAGCCTCGCTTTTCAAAAACGAAGCGGATCAAAAGTCTTTTTTATGCAGTCATGTAACACAAAAACACTTTTCATGTTAAGTACGTACTTGAATTGGTATGTAATAAAAAAGTACGATGGTTTGTTTAGATATATTTAAAATAAAAAGCTCCCAGTTTCATTTCTAAATTCGTTTCAGTTGTGTTTTTGGGCCGAAGTAACAATTTCTAGAAGAAAACAAAATTTTTAAAATTTTTTTAACAGAAAAAGTTGAACGTTTGAACATGTTCTAATGTTCCTTGAATGAAAAGTCGAATGCTACCTACATTAACACGAACTAAATATGGAAGTATTTTTGCGAATCTTTCAATTGGTTATGATTCGATTGATAAAATACCAATCCGTGTCACATCTAGGCGTCATTTATTACCACGTGCATTTAAGTAAGAAAAAAACACATCTAGGTTGCATATCGCCCCCACGTGCATAAGAAACATAGGTACTTAGTTGAGAAACAGGCGCCTGATTGTTAAATTTTTCCAGCGATCAATGAACAGTATGCTTTAGATACTATCCACTTACGACGACGTTTGCTTGACCATAGAGACGAAAAACAAACCCCTCAAATAAAAGAAAATTTCTAAAAATGGATGCCATGACTTTTCAATTTCAGATTTTGGCAAAAAAAATGTATAGGTTTTATTCGATCGACAAAATGTCAATCTGGGTCTCATCTAGGCGTCATTTATAACTATGTGCTTTACAAATGAGCTAGAAATCAAGTAGAAAAAAATCACATCAAGGCTTCATATCGCCACCCCTTGCATTCTTGGTTGAGAAATACGCGCCAAAATATTCCCACTGATCAGTATGCTATGCCTGGGTTACTATCCTTTTGCGACGTTGGCTCGACGCCTCGACCTTAGAGACGAAAAACAAACCGCCCAAAGGAAGAAAAAATCTCGAGAAAATGGATGTCATGACTTTAATTGGTTTCGAAAAACTACAAAATTTGTATGGAAGCCCCCCCTACCTTAAATCGGATGGAGTTTTGACTATTACAGAAACCATCCCCGGCCTCAAAAACCCTCAGATGCCAATTTTGACGATGATCGGTTCAGTAGTTTCCGAGTCTATAGGGAACAGACAGACAGACAAACATTCATTTTTATATATATAGATAGATAGATAAAACAATCATTAGGCCGTATTCAATCTACATAGATAAAAAAGAATTATTTGAGATCAAAAACGGTGATCAATCAAAGGTGGTGATAGAATTCTTATCTTCTACAGTTTAACTTTCGCTCTTGAAACTTTAAACTTTTTTAATTTTCCCGGATTTCCTTTGGTCCCCACTTATGTGATTTTTGAATTTCAAAGTCAATTTTTAGCAAAAAGATTTTTGACGTTTTATACATTTTTATGTCATTTGGCATCAAAATTAATTTCGTTTTTCCTATTTTCTTTGGTCCCGAAACTTTGAGCGCTTTGAGGTACCCCTAAAAAATAGTCCGATTGAGCTGAAATTTTGATCTGTTTTTGGGAAAACCACAAAATTTATATGGTAAGTTTGGGAAATTTGACATGACCCTTTGGCTGCCACCCTAGTTTTATTATGCTGAATAGGGCGCCGGGAAAAAAATGTTCGATGCCATTTTGGAGTTCCATCAACTTCAAAATGCTTCAAATGGCTGAAATTCGACTGAAAAATATGACTATAAAATGACAAAAACATGACAAACATCTGACATAACAAAAACATTAAAAACTTTAAAAGTACATGTAACTAAATTATTACAAAAATATGAAAAATATGTCGAAAACTGACAAAATCCTGGCAAGAATAGGACTAAATTATGAAAAATACGACAAAGTTTGGCCGTAAAATCACTGAAATCTGACAGAACTTTGAAGGAAAAAAAACTTTCAAGGTTATAATACGACCAAAAGTGACATAAATATTCTCAAATTATAACAAGCCAAAGGGGTATAAGTGGCTGATTTAGTGCATAGAAACTATTTTCGGGAAAAGCGCTTTTAAGTTGTTGTGTTTGACCATTTTCCATATATTTTTCGAACATTTGTGTTTAAAGTTATGTTAATCAAATATAGTTTGAAAACGTTGGACTTAGCTCCCATCATGGAGATTTTTTCCAAATAACATTTTCAGATGAAGAAATGAATTTACTATAGTAACCGGAAATGTTTTGATTCCGAAAGGTGTTCAAAAATCAGTTGAAACAAACATGTCAGAAACTTGGCTCGCCTCCGGCAAATTTTATTTTTCTAAATCACTCTAGACCAAAGACATTTCATTCGACTACAACTACGACCTTTAAGAATTGAGACTTATTTTTGATTGTAAGTTTAGAGTTGTGGTTCAAAAACCTTTTGTAATGAAACTCAAATCTTGACGCACAAAAACCTTACCTTATGAATGGGGTTTTATTAGGAAGCGTAACAAAATAAGTTCGGAATTCGAAACCAACTATTTAAACTTCAAAATTCATGCATCGTATAATAATTTTACACATCAACAAGTTATAAGCCATACGACAGGTTTTCAATACTCACAATAGTCAAAAGAATTTGCAAAAAAAAAAATCTAAAACCTAGTTTCCATTACTTTATTATTAATCTTTTTGATAGCCAAAAAATCGTTGAAATATGTCATTCTTAAATTTATGCTAAAAGAAATACTCTTCAAGAAACCAATTAAAGACTTGAATCTTGACAATTTAAAAAAAAAAATGGTGGAACTAATTATTAACTTTCCTCAAGACAGCGAGTACTTTCAACTTCTGCGAAAAAAGTTAAAGAGAATTTCAATTTTTTTTTTTGCTCCATTTTGTTAAATACGGGAGTTTTAACAGATTTTAAAAAAATGTTTAACCAAATTAAATTTTAGATATTTTTTAAAGTAAACATAAAATCGTTGGCAAGTCAGTTGCCTCCTGAGCCGATGTCTACGAGTTCGAGCTTAATAGTAAACATCGAACACAGCTGTACCGGAAAAGTTTTCCAATAAATTTCTGCCAACTGCAACATTGATATAAAGTCGCGAATGCCATAAAAATGGTTAAACGACTTTAATCGACAAAAAAAATCGTTTTGCAGGATTTACAATTTTTTTTTTTTTAATGAATAGAATCTTTTTTTCAAACTTTCTTCAGTAATGTCAGTCAAACTAGTGATGATAGTTTTCTAATTTTTTAAAACTGTAAAATTTAACTTTTTAAGAACATCTTTTTATACATAGTCATCAAAATATTATTCCTTAATTGAATAAGTATAATGAACAAATTCAGGATCGGTTTTTTCATGTAAACAGATTTGTTAGCTCATCAGTTACCAGTGATTGATTGCACTCAAAACACAACTCAACTTAATTTAAAACTTACTAACATCATATAACCAAAACTAGAGGTGCCAGATAAAATCTGACAAAAGATTAGAGTTCAGGACGCTTAAATCTATCATTTTTTTTTAAATCAAAGGCTCCAAAATCTGTTTCCATGAGTAATCAATGAAATTCTTTTAATCAGTTTTTAAATTGTCAAGATCTTTTGATTGAAAAATGTCCTTCTGAATTGTTAAAAAAATATATATCTTTTTCATAATCTTGTTTTGTAGATATTTATTTCCAAATAAATTTACAGAATTTTCAAGAACCGTTTAGTAAGTTTTATCAAATTTTCAAGGTTTTTAATTTTTTTAGTAATATTATTAAAAAGTTTGTCTTTGGATTTTTAATCCTCAATTTATGTGTTTTGAAAAACAATCTTCTTGGAAGCCTATAAATCTTATTGTTTGATGGGAAAACATAATTTCTACATTTTGTCCTATCCAGAATCTAATATTCCAAAAGACTCAGAGCTTAAAATTTTCAACTACGAATTTCGCGCAGAAATATCAACAATGTTCACTGTTCATTATTTTAAATCATCTCACTTGAATCTATGAAAAGTTCGAAAAATGATTCGAACTAGCATGTTTCATGTGAAATGTCAACCAAATTAGTATATGCTTCGTGCTTTCAATAATAATAACAAAACTGGGAATTCCTTATTTTTATTTTTATTGATTCCTTATCTCCATCATCCAACCTGTACATTACCAGTCTAGACTGCTTAAATTTATTTTCTAGCAAATTTCATGTTCAGAATAAGGATCATCATTTTGATGATTTATCAATGACTTACCGGAATAAGCATTAATAAAAACATTGATTCTGATTGATTTTGAATCGTATCAGTAAAACTTATTATTTTTTTTGACTATGTGTGACGGTCATATCTACGTGAGTTTTTTTTTCCTGTTGGGGAGAGAGTCCACTGCGACCATTAAGTTGATCTATTGTGGTATTACCCCGCGTTAATATTTTTACTTTGCTATGCTACTTGATACCCCTGCACTATTGGTTTAAGTTGCAGTTGTGTGACGGGATAATAAATGGCTTTGATGCCACAAATAATAAACGCAAACATAACATTATGGCAACATTAATGTGTTGCTAAATTCAGAAAAGCCCATTATATTTCCCTTAAAAATGATCAAAAGACGAGCGACTTACATTATTTCCTTTCTGCATGCTGCTGACCCGACTTCCGGGTACCTTTCGTCGGAGCACATCTCCGAATGCCCTGCCATCTGGAGGCCGTTGTCCAAATTGCGCAACTCGTGGTCGCTGACACGCGACCCTGCGCGTTCCGGCTTGGGCCGCTGAACCCGCAGATCCTCCTGCTTGATCCTGTTGATCCGGTGGTTCTCCGGAATAAATGTGTTGTTGTCATCCGATGACCAATGATGTTTTCCCCCGGTTGCAACCGGGAACGCCTTCCGCCGATTTCGCCGATCCCTCGACGCCTGATGCAGCGAAAACTGAAAACCGCCTGATGCAGCAAAAACTTGCTGAAGATTTTCGGCAAGGTGGCCTTCTGCCCCAAAAAACGCTCCCTCGACTGGCGAGGAGAAGCGAGCAGCCAGCGTTGAATCCGGAGCCGAAGTGTCAGCAAAAAGGTGACGAAACAAGTGGCAAAAAGGTGTCCGAAAAGGTGTCGAAAAGTGCCAAAAAGGTGCCAAAAAGGGGGTCCTATTGGGACGGAAAAGTGGGGTTAGAAAAAGGATTTGTTGAAAGAATCTAACCTCTACTCACTTCCGACCCCTTTTGGATGTTGATACGCCGAGTGCCTGGTATTCTTGCTGGCAGAATGCACCTGAATATCGTCGCCAGAGCCTCCTAGCGCGTGGTGCTTTTTCGGCACTTTTCCCTTCGGGAAATTTCCTTGAGCCCTGGGTAGCTAACGTGTGACTGCTACCTGTAAATTGGGGCTACTTAAACAAGTGCTACGCTTTTTCCGCTTACCTTTTGTTGGATAGTGTTTTTTGGCACTTTCCCTTCCGGTAATTTTGCTCGTGCCCTGGGTAGCAAGCGTGGTAGCCTCGTCTTTCTCGGCAAGCTGGTTAATGGCCCCTCGGGGAATTTGCTCGAGCCCCGGGTGAGCAACGTGTTAGCCTGCCTGGAATCAAGAGCCGCTTTAGTGTGTGATAGAGCTCTTTAAGCTCAGCCGCTTACCTTATATCAGATGGTTCCTACTGGCCCTTCCCCCGTCGGGGAACTTCTTTAGCCCTGGGTGGCTAGCTTGATAGCCCTGCCTGGAAAAATGGGCTGTTTTTAGCATGTTGCTGGGGCTCATAAATTTCGGCCGCTTACCTGTCTCCGTGAGGCTCCTTTTGGCGCTTGTCCCATCGGGGACTTTCTTGAGCCCTAGTTAGCTGGCTTGGTAGCCCTGTCGCATGGCTGTTGGCTGGCCTTTTCCCGATGCCAATACGGATGGCTTCTTTTTTCGCGGTTGCTTTAATCGCGGCACTTCTTCGACCGACGCGTCAGTTTTGCCAACTGAAAAAACAAAACTCCTCCGCAGGCGAAATTTTCCATCTCCTTCTTCTTATGGCCGACATTCGTTTTGTACAATCCAACAGTGTACCGATGTTTGGCTGACAAGCCTTCATCCCTCTGGATTTATTTCAGCTGTTTTGGTTCAGTGTCCGAATGTTTGTTTATTATCCCCTAGGGGTGATCATGTGCATTTCAGGTGTGCACGCTCGTGCGCTCTTGAAGGGAAATGGGTTAAAAGTAATAGTTTGCGTATTTGCTCCTAACATCGTATCAAAATTTCTATACATAGAATTAAATGTAACAGTTGTTTACCGGTAGCACTACGAGCACACACATAACTAGGTAGGATCTCCAAGTGCAATCTAAGTTCCCTTGAAAAGATCCATCCACATGCATGTGCTGCATCATTGAGGCGTACAATTCCAAGGTATACACGGCTAGAATTTCACTAATGCTAAAACCGCCAACCTTCATCATACTATGTGTGCCAGGTTATGTCACGACCGGGATTCGATCTCATGAACGTTGGCTTAGAAGACAAGTATGCTATCTACTAGGCCACGATCTGCTGGCTATCTACGTGAGTTAGAAAGTAGTTCTGTTTATGAGTTTGATTTGAATTGATTTTTGAAGGTTTTTAATGGCTATCAGTCTCGGATTTTTGAAGTAAAATCGACTGCAGCAAAAAACAGTCGTTTTTTTTTCTTAAAAAATCCGGGAAAAATAGCCGTTAAAATTACCTTAAAAAATGGTTTAAAAATCAATTTGTTTATTTGTTGTACATTTTAGGAATTGTTTTTATTTTTAGCTAGATTAAGATTTTGAAACCCCTTCCCCTCCCCCATGGAAAATATAAAACAAAATGAGTCGTTTGACTTTTTTGAAATTTTGAAAGCATCATTATAACAAATTTGACCATGTTTTGCCATATAAGCTTTGTGAGTTTTGTTATATCTTCTTAGGTTTGGTTGGGATTATTAACAAAGTTTATCGTTTTCATACAATCGAATTAATAATAGTTATGAGGTTTGCCAATAGAAATTTAACATAATTTCTCATGAAAGCTTATTGAAAGCTCATGAAAAAAAAATTTAAAGTAAGGTTGCCAGATTACCCGGATTTATCCGGACTTCTTCGCATTTTTGACACAACATTTGTGAAAAGTTCGGTCTGGCCCGATTGCTTGGTTTCGTAGAAAAAACCCGCATTTATTCACTTTATTTGTAAAATTTAACAATAAAACTAAAATTACATTCATATAATTTTTCATTTTTGCGTAAAAAAAATCAATGGCAAGTTTTATCCAAATAATCATGATTTGTGTTTGGAAACCTGAAATACAATTTCAATTCTGCTGATGGGCTTTGATGAAATAAAATATTTAAGATTTATTCTTCATGATTTTTACTAAATAATTCCGTGGTTTTGACCAAATTTGTCCGGATATTGGGTTGAACATTTTGAAATTAAATGCCTGTATTTGGCCAGGGTTTTTGATAGAATTGGCCGGATTTGTCCCGGCCAGATAGGTTATTAAATATCAGCCGGTCGGTTTTTTCAATCTTTCAGTCTCATCACTTTTCACTCTCCATCCAGTCATCCATAATTGCTAGGTCATTCTCAATCACTAAGTCAGTCTCAATTGATCAAGTAGCCAGTCAAAATCAATCAGTGAAAACTTTTAGGGAATTTCAAAACAAAAAGCAAACTGTTACTTTAGTCCAGAGCATCCAGAGCAAGTTCAACTTTCTGCAGTTCTTCCCAAAGCTATTAATTTTTAAATTTCTGATACGCAGATATGATAGTTTGCCGATTTTTTTTAAAAATATTTAATTCTTAGTATTTTTTTTGTATTTCGATATAAGTTTTTGCGTTTTTAGGTAGGTATTACTCTGACGAAACGAAATCTTAAGTGTAGGAAACGGTCGAAAAGAAAGGTCAGAAAACGAAATTGACACGCATATTTCATTAGGTGCTTTTGCAAGAAACATCAGAGACTTGTACGATAGATAAGCGAGAAGCACCTGAGAATTTCAGCCTCTAATCGGAAAACATCGCTCGTTGGACAATGTTATCATCGGGCACCTAAATACCGACCATAATGGCTAGCCGAAACGGGAAGGGAAAATCAATTTTCTGCCTGTTAAATTTCCAACAAGATTTGCACCATTAAAGCTGGTGCCTAAATATACACGTGAGCCGGAGCTCACGAATGAGATGGTGAATTTCAATGGCTTCAAAGGCATTCTTCCTGCGCTTTTAGCGCAGATTGAAGCGATCGAATGTTCGTCTAAACTGTCCCTTTTCCCTTTCCTTTTCCTCGAAGCAAAAGCAGAAGCCAAATTCTACTGATCTCGGAGGTAAACTTCCTTGTTTGGAATTCTATGCCTTATGGTGAAATTTACGAACTCTTGTTGCCGTTTGACATTTAACAGGGGAGCTATGCAGCATGTAACTAAAAACATTCCTTTATCAGCCTCCAGCATTTGGATTGATTGATCAACTTTTGAAAGGAAAAGTCAGTAAACGCTAAAAAATTTTAAATGTTGAACTTTCAAAATTTAGTCTTTCCAAAGACATTTTGAAAGTCCAAGTGAAATTTAGATTTATAACAAATGATTTTTATCAAGAGTGGATTCATAAAAATTGGAATCAGATTTCTAATGAAGCTCCTATAGTCTTCAAACCTAAAACGAGGCTAAGTTCTACCAACCTCCATTGTAAAATCAATAGGAGCAATCCCAGTAATAGCGGTTGGTATCACATTCACTTTCCCCGGGCTCATTGAAGCTGACAGCTTTCCAAGGCCAAGGTACTGTTACTCAAACTCCTCACAAGGCTTGTTTCATTCTCACTGCTAACTGCTCTGACACACCTCTAATAGTTCTCATGATGACGACATTGACGACAACAACTTTAACAAAAACAACAACAAGAGTTTCACTTTCGATTAAGCAACTTACACCTTTTTTTGCCACTATCGGGGAAACCAAGCGGATTAACACGATTGATTCTTGCTGCGGCTTGATCGTTGCATTCTCATGTGATACCTTTGAGCTACTAGACACAGTTGTTGTGGCATTTCACGCATCGTTTGTCTCCAGGCTGCGAAACACATCTAATTGAGCTGTGTCTTTTTTTGTCTCTCTGTCATATTTCATTGAGGTGGCAATCGATAATTAATTTGTCCTTCCTTGGAAACTTTTTTTTTAAAGATTTTGAGAGTTCTTGGAGTTTGAAGAGCTCTCATTCTACGATTTTCATTTTCATTTTCAAAACAGATATCACGAAACAAGTGATATGGGTCAAAGTTGAAACCATTACAACTATTTTTGACGGTCGCCATATAAAAAGTCGATACAACAGATTTTTATTTTTTTACGGTCGCCATAGAAGGAAAACATCACGACAAATTCTGTAGAGGTTTTCTCACGCGTTGAAAGCCGCCTTAGTATTTTTGACGGTCGCCAAAGAAGGAAAAGAGTCAGTTTAATTTAACCCCTTTTCATCGTTCAATTCGACTATCATTCCATCTTTAGTACATTTTTGAAAAAGATTTTACATTCAAAAAAGCAGCGAATACCTATTTGCCTCTTTCTTTGTCGGCTTGTGAATAAATGCTTTCCGCAAACGTAAAACATTGCTCCGAATCAAGTTCGCTAGAGTCATTTAGACAGGCTCTCAGAGTTCGAAGCGAGCTTAAACGAGTGAAATTTATAAAAAAAAAAAACACCAACCCAAAACAAGAGCAACCGATGCCATTGGCAATTAAAACATCATCTAATTGATTAGCCTCTCGGCGGAACATCTTCAAATGCAACGTTTTTCCCCGGCTTGCAGAGGAAAGGGTTGGGTAAAAAGAAGAAAAATAACTCCAAACCTCGCGCGGGAGACAGTTAATTGAGTGAAGTTTTCCGTAAAATACCGCGGAGAAATTGAGCCAATCAACAGCTGCCGGTGTACTTGTGTGAGTTGTTGGAAGTAGTTGAAGTTGGAAGTTAGAAGAGCAGAAGATAAACAGGGGTACGAAAACAAGTGCAGCTTGTCACGGGAAGCCGCAGGCGTGAAATTATCCACTTTGAAGCATCTCAAGATTGTTAACGGATGACGCGATTCGGATGACATTGAGGAACAACCTAGTTGGAATCTGAAGCGGAGCTGTGAAACCGAATGATTGATGCTGATTTTACATTTGAAACACCTAGCGTTTTTCTAAGAAAACTTTGATACAGAATAAAAATCTCTCATTTTAAACTCTGAATATGTACTTCCAATTTGTTCCATCAAAAGTTGATAAGAAGAAATGTTTTAAAATGTTATAATGTGTCCCAGATCTAGGAGTGTTTGACATAAAAAAACAGTTTTAATCGATACAAAAATTATATGAAAAATCTATCCAAAAAGTCGATACATGTTATCATTTCGAAAAAAAAAAATCCCACCAAATGATCTGCTGTTTAAGCGATTCAATCGAACAAAGTGAACTGAAACCCAAATTGATTTTTAATTTGTCAGTAATTAACGTTACTTCGCTTTTTGTTTCCACGAATTGCATCACCTCCATTTCTGAAATAAATTACCAGAAGGGAAAAAAACAAACAAACACAATATTATGCAAATTCCAGCGCCATTCGTCGTTGGAAGTGTTTTGTTGTTATCATCTTGGTCGATTCCACGAGTTGCTCGCCTATCTAAAACAAACAAGATGAACAATTTCCGATAGGGTTGGGTTGGGTTGGACACCACTAATTAAATCCGGCCTTAGACTTCTTCAAGGCAAAGGAAAAAATCACAACAAATCGCGACTGATTTGCGATGATTGAGTTGTGTGGTGCAAAAGAGGCCGGCTGTAAATCTGTCAGAAAGGCACGCAAATTCCACTCATTGCACTCCGTTTGAGAGAAGAAAAAAAAAAGTAAACTGTGGGACGGGAAGATCCCATTTAGATGCAGTTTCTTGCAGCAATTAAAACCCATTTGCCGCCAGAAGGTGATAAGCTCCGGTCGCTCGATTGATGGAAGTTGTTGCCATCATCAGTCGGCTGATTAGCGCTAGCTGAAGGCCCAAAGTCAGCGTCTATAAACATATGTTTTCTGTTTTACATTTCCTTTAGGATGGGGGGACGTTTCGAGTCGGTCGCAGCAGATAAGGGACATCAATCTTTGGGCGCTTATTTTGCTAGAAGGAAGACAGAAAAGATGCATTTTGCTGCCGCTTAAATATTACTTAGCAGACTCTTTCAGCACTTTGATATTTACTTGTAGAAAGAAATTTAAGTGACAAAATTACCCTTCAGTAACTTTGATTAACTCCTGAAATTCACTGTTGATCGGGGTTTGTAAATAGTTTATAATGAAAAACGCTTTAAATGATTTTTTATGTTATTTCAAATCAATTCAATTCATTCGAAAACTGTCATACATATGTGTTTAAACGAAATGGTATTGGAGCTTAATAAAAAGATGTTTTGCAAAAGTGTAGTTTAGAAAAAAATATTGGAGAATATTGTTATAACTGTCAAACGACTTAGAAGCTGAGACAAAGAACATATCTTTTCAAGCTTCTAATCGATATTTTAAGGAAGACATGTTTCGATATAAACACCCATGGCCGTAGGAACGGGGGGGGGGGGGGGGTTTGGGGGTTAAACACCCCCCTCCCCCCCCATGAAGGTCCGAAGATGCCAAGTGAAATGTTGTACTAAACATAAAATTTGAATTTTCTAATCAAATTTTGATGAACTACGTAAATGGCTCAAAAGTAACAATAGTGTAACAATCTTGACTCCAAAACCTCGAAATCTCATTCCAGGACCACAATTCTACAACAGTTTTTAAAAAAAATTCTCACTTGTTGATAGTAATTGTGTCCCAAATATTAAATCCCAATAAAGTTAGACTAAGCTTACCAGATTATACGGATTTGGACCAGATTTTCTCACTCTATTTGCAAAATCAAACGAAAATTTCAATTGTGTCCATAGAATCATGTATCTTGTCTCCAAATAATTTTTTTAATAAAGTTTTATCAAAAAACATAAACGATTTTTTGGAAGATTGATTTTTCTAATGATTCTGAATCGCCTGATGTGTTTCGAAAAAATTAAAAACAATAATCCGTGTGTTTTTTTTCTTTATTTTAGAGGAATAATTCTGAAATTTGCCTGCGTATTGGACGGCTTTTCAAGAAAAACTTAAAACAATATGCCCTTATTTCGCAAGGTTTCAGGATAAAATTACCTTGATTTGCCACGCCCGGATACTTGATCCAACATATGTGTTGCATTTCAATCTTAAATGTGATGAATTTTCCATATTCAAAACTCTGAATTTCGGAATATGAAAAAAAAATTTTTTTAAATTGAAACCATTTTTAAGATTTGGATCTGAAATTTTTATTCTCAATTTATGTGCAGAGTTGAGTCATAAAAAAAGTTTCATGAGTCCAGAAATTAAAAATATGTAAAAATTTCGTTATTCACAATTTTATTAAAAATTTTCAAGTTCAATTACGAATAAATAATTGAAAAAAAATCATATTGAAAACCATAAGTTCAAATTCAAATAAAATATTTCTGGTCAAGGGTTCTGATACAAATTTCGCTTTTTGTTTTCAAATTCATAGGATTTCTTATCCGGAATTTAAATTCAGGCTTAGAATTTGGGTTCAAAATGCAGAATTCAGACTTGGAACTAAAATTCAAGGTTTGTATTCAGATTAAGCTAAAATTTAAGTTTTATGATCAATATTAAAATATCGATGTTAAAATTTCATCAGGGATTCAAATTGAAGGAGATTGGAGTTTGATAACTTTGATTCTTGATTCAAAATTAAAATTTCAAATTTATCAAAGTTAGATTAGAAACACAAACCTGGTGTAAATCACATATAAAAAATAAGATCTGAATGCATTTCAAAGAATTTGTTTTTTGAAAAATCAAGATTTTGATTTTGAAAACTTAAATAACAGGATTTAAATTATGAAAAGTTTAATATTAAATGATAATTTTTGAACTTGTTTTTTATCCTTATGTAAAAATTCAGCTGGAAATTTTATTTACAAAACTTATATATATTACAGATTCTTCAAAATCAAAGGTTCTAACTTAGTCTTAAATATTAATCGAGTTTACAAGAGTTGTAAAAAAAACCTTATTTGAACCGCAAATCTTATTTTTTACTTTTATTTCTGAATATTTGATACATTTTCATCCAATGCTTATCCAACGGTTATGCTTATGGTTCAGAAGCTTGCTAAAGTAAGTGAGTTCACAAAAAAAAATCTGAATGAAGGTTCAAAATCCATTTTTTTGTCTCGATTTTCGATGCAGTGTGCGCACCAGGTATTAAAAACCTATCTGGAACAACTGTTATCAATGTTTACTCTTGGGATCGAACTCACGGATATCAGCTCAGGAGGCAACTGATTTACCAACTGAGCTATATCACAAGTACCTATATTTCTGAAAGCTTCATGAACAAAATTGGCTTTTCCTTGGACTTGATTTCAAAAATAAACAACTTTTAATGCAAAATAACTTTAATTTGAATTATTTGCACTAAGTACATATACAATTTTTTACTTGTGTAGGCATTGTTTCAGCAAAAATGTTAGTGAGAAAATTTTTTCATCAAACCCCCCATGAACCGGTTCTTCCTACGGCCCTGTAAACACCATTTGTGTTTTGGGATGCTATTGATCTAATTTTTCTGGAGAACGAACATTTGACTTAAACAAAATCCAAAAAGGACTATCTAAGTGTCGTCTTGCAGGATTCTATTCTTTAGTTTTCCACAACAATAAAAATAACTTCGGATTTCAAAAACTTATTGAAATAGATTTAAAAAAAAATCTAGATTTTTTTAATTCACCCTAGCTTTCGGTAGTTTCCAGTGACCATTACCTTTTCAGTGCTTTCTCGTCTATGGGAAGCTTATTTAAATTTCAACCCAACCCAATTTCTGATTCGTACGATAAAAGTGACCTCTTTTACAAAAAAATAAAGAGATCTCATGCATGACCCCATGAACTACTGTCTCGTCTCTTTAAACTTTTTTCAATCCACTCATCGCAACCAAAACCAAATGGAAATTTTAAAATCCTCAAGACCTTCTTAAAGTTCTTACGACTTGATGGAGAACGTTAGGTCTTATTAAAGACCTAACGATCTCCATCAAGTCCAACCCTTCTTCAAATCCTTAAGTCTTTTTTTTCTAGATTCTATGGCCTTCACTAAGCTCCAACTGCCTATTTAAAGATCCGATAGGGGTTTTGAACATTTATATGGCATTTCTTATGTTGAAAGTATTTTTTCTAAGCCCAAATGATGTACAAATGGAATGCAAACGGTCTTGAACATATCCAATTCCTGATAACCTTCTTCAAGTCCTGGTGACCTTCTTCAAGTCGAAGTGGCCGTCTTCAAGTTCTTGTGGCTTTTGTCAAATACAAATAACCTCAAGATACTACATGGCCTTCTTCTAGTCCTAACTATCTTTTTCTATTCAAATTGATGTTTTATAGACCCCTCTGAAACCCAAAAGACTTCTTCAAACCCTAATGACCTTCTTCAAGTCGTAATGCTCTTCTTTTTTAAAATCCGAGCCATATTCGAACACTTACGGAAATACTAACAATCTTCTTGTAATTCTAATGGACTTTTGCAGCCTTTTGCAAATCCTGATGGCATTTCAAGTCCTATCGACCTTCTACAAGCCCTTAGTGGTTTTCAAAGTGGTCCCTACGCCCCCTTGGGAGAGTTGAGAGCTTTTAGGGGGGCGGTGAGCTCAACTTTGTAATTTGGGGGCGTAGGAAAGGCTCAGGGGGCGATGGGGTCATTTTCAAATTCACATTTTTACAACTTACAAAATATCTTTGAATTGTAATGACAGCGAGCACATTCAATGCTCATCAATGAAAAGACTTTGAAAAACTCTCAACACAAATTTCAGCCAGGTTAGGGACAAATCACTGTTGGTGGGTTAGTTTTTGTCACTGCAGCCTCAATCACAGACAGATATTTTTTAACAGCTTTCGTATCTTTTACATTTATCTGTTTTTTTAGCTTATTTTGGGTTGTACTAAAAATCATACATTTTGGATGGCAATGCCTGAAAATCTTTAAAATATATTGTCCTCAATAATTAACAAAAAAATTCTTTCGAATAGCATCTATGTCAAAAAGGCGGTCAAAGTATTTCGGAATAAAATAGAAGAATGATAACTAGCCAGTTCTGATTTGTTGATCACTAATTCAATCGATAAAAAAAATGAAAATCGCAATTTTTCATGGTTAAACAACAATAGTATTCGATTTTAACTAAATTGTTGGAATTAAGTTTTTAGAACCTATGTAAAATTTTTAGACCCTTCTGAGAAACATTTTTTTTAGGTTTTATTTTTGACACTTTACCATCATTACTCTGAAAAACAGTATTCAGCCTGTAGTTAGTCTATTTAGTCTAATTAGTCTATAATAGTCATAAATAAAAGTTTGAAATTTATTTTATCATGAAATAATGCTATGAATAATACTTGTTATGCTTGTTATGCTATTTCACCGAATTACCAGCCAAAACTTTGTTTATAATAAAATGGATATTCAATTAGTAAAAAATTCTGTTTATAAAACTTTAGAAAGGGGGCCGTTCAAATATTACGTAACGCAGTTTTCGGCGATTTTCAACCCCCCTTCACTTCCCTACGTAACACATTCGTCTAGGATTTTCTATCCTTAGTCCCTAAAGCGTAATAAACTCTTAACGCGTTGCGTAATATTTGAATGGACCCTTGGACGTTGTTAAGTATAAGATATTTTTTATTTTTAAGTACCCATTTGTCCAGATTTTTTTTCTTCTAAATTTCTAATTTTCTAAATTTATT
Organism: Uranotaenia lowii; assembly: GCF_029784155.1. Lineage (NCBI taxonomy): Eukaryota > Metazoa > Arthropoda > Insecta > Diptera > Culicidae > Uranotaenia > Uranotaenia lowii. The sequence goes on from NC_073692.1 coordinate 320,007,580, forward strand.
GATTCTGGGATGGATTAAATTGACAGCAATAGTATTAAAATCCCATAAAAAGTATTTCTTGCTTTGTTTGAATGAAGTGGACTGGTAGTAAACTTTTCAGTGCATTTTGGCACAGAAGTTTTGCTAAATAAGCATTGGATTTTGCATCCTCTTCTATGGGTGTACGTTAGACTGCTGCAAAAAATTACTTTTTGATCCATATGTTTTTTCGATGCCTTTTGGGTCACCAAACATCAGTGTAAAATTTGAGACGATTTGGTTCATTCCTGAGTTAGCGCAACGAGTTTCGATTTGGGTGGATATATGTATGAAAGAAAACATTCTTTGCACATTTAATCATCCAGAAAATTCAAATAAGCTTGAAATGAAGCTGGTCTTTGGTTTTTGGTTTTGACTATTCATAAGCTTCATTTCTTCCTAACATAACAAGCAGCAAAGAATTTCATGGAAAAAGTTATAACTATTTCTAAATAAAAATCCGAATCCATTGAAAAATATTTAAAAATGGCAGACTTTGTTTGCTAGAGCTTTTAAAAGTTTCATGAAATGTGTTTGCTAGGATTAAATAAATCAGTAATTTCTCAGTTTTTTGAGATTTTTTATTCTGATACTACGGTTACACAGTTTTGAAATAAGCAGTCAAAAACAATAAAAATTAAATTAATTTATTTGAAAACATAAATTTTGTATAGCATCAAATATCTTTTCTGGGGTACATGTTAAGTTTGTGCTTTGTTCACATGAATTGTACTACAAGGATCAAGGAATATTATTCATCCTAAGTTATATTTTTTGCAATTTTCAGTACATCTATATTTTGGAATGAAAAGTTTTGTTTTCTCATACGAAATTGAAACAAAAAAAGTTTTGGGAGGTGTTAATTGGAAATTTCCATACAAATCTTTTTTTTAACGAACACACACACAAACAGGATCTCAATGAAACATGATGTTTCCTCGAAGAGATTCCTTTTTTCTTAACTCTTAGCGTACATCTTATTATTATTATCATTATTATTATTATTATTAATTCATCGAACAAATGTTTCGAGGATTTGATGGCTAACATCTTACAAACCACCAACCCACCGAAAGTGTACTATGAATGCCGTGACCGGGATTCGATCTCATACCCCCAGGCTTAGAAGACTTGAAGCCTTTCCTCTATGCCACGGGCGGTGGCAAATCTTGCAGCGGTGTAGTGTACACATATTCAAAAAAAAGCTCATCCTGCCCCAGGAAGTTCTTAACTTGGCTCACGTAGTGACTGATTTTCAGCACTAGGCTCAGGTTATTAAAATGCGTTTTGAACGGTACTATCAACTTTGAAATTTCCTACCAAACACGAAATGAACTTCTTTAGTGTTTGAAACGATCGCTGCTTTGTCTAGTTAAATGAGCGTTTCCTTAAGGTGCTCATTGTGTTCTAATCTCCCCTATTAACAAAAGAATTTGGAAATGAGAAAATAGAAACTAGCGGTTTTTTGCCGTCCCTAGTCCTAAGGGTCCAGCGCCGATTGACCGGCGCATAGGGCTGAGATAAAAGATCTCCACTGCTGGCGATCCGGGGCCAGCGTCTTCACTTGCTGCCAGCCAAGGTTCTCGTCAACTGTGCGGATTTCAGCGGCTAGACTTCGCCGCCACGAGCTTTTGGGCCTGCCTCTTCTTCGATGCCCTTCAGGATTCCAGTCAAGCGCCTCTCTGCAAATCTCGTTTTCATCTCTTCGCAGCGTGTGCCCAATCCATCTCCACTTACGTTCCCGAATCTCGATTTCTAGCGCCTTTTGATGACACCGGCGATGAAGTTCAACGTTTGAGATCCAGTTGCCAGGCCACCAAGCGCGGATGATGTTCCGCAGGCAGCGATTCACAAAAACTTGCAGTTTTCGCGTCGTCACCGCATATGTGCACCAAGTTTCACACCCGTACAGCAATACGGATTTGACGTTTGAGTTGAAGATTCGGATCTTAGTTCGTAGTGAGATCTGGCGTGACCGCCAGATGTTTCGGAGACTCGCAAACGCAAATCGGGCTTTTCTGATCCGGGTTTCGATGTCCTTCTTGGTACCACCATCAGGCGTAATCTGGCTACCAAGATACTGGAAGCACTCCACTGTCTCAACCTGTTGTCCAGCTACCACGAAATTGGAACGATTTTCTGTATTGATTTCCATCGACTTGGTCTTTCCGACATTGATTTTGAGACCTGCTGCCTTGGAACTTTCGGTGAGGTCGTCGAGTTTGCTCTGCATTTCTTGTTGTGTTTGGGCGAGCAAAACAATATCGTCTGCCAGGTCAAGGTCGTTCAGTTGCTCCATGGTTGAAGGATTCCACGGCAATCCTCGGTTTGGTCTACAGTCAATCGATCCAGTCAAGATCTCATCCATTACGATGAGAAAAAGCAGCGGTGACAAAATACATCCTTGTCTCACTCCAGCAGTTACCGGGATTGGTTCGGACAAGACACCGTCGTGCAAGACCTTGCACGAAAATGCCTCGTACTGTGCTTCGATGAGATGGACTAGTTTCTCTGGGACCCCTCGTCGTCTAAGAGCAGCCCAGATGTTTTCGTGGTTCAGTCGGTCAAATGCTTTTTCGAAATCAACGAACACCAGCAGAAGAGAGTCCTGGAATTCGTTGATTTGTTCCAGTATTATTCGTAGCGTTGTGATGTGGTCCACACATGATCGTCCGGATCGGAATCCAGCTTGTTGCCGTCGGAGTGTAGCGTCGATTTTCTCCTGGATCCTGTTCAGGATCACTTTCCAGAGTACTTTAAGGGTTGTACAGATCAAAGTTATGCCACGCCAGTTACCGCACTCTGTTAGGTCTCCTTTCTTTGGGACCTTTACGAGGATACCCTACATCCAGTCGGCCGGGAATGTTGCAGTATCCCAAATGTCAGCGAAAAGACGGTGCAACATTTGTGCTGACAAGGCAGGGTCGGTTTGAGCATTTCAGCAGGAATGCAATCGATTCCAGGCGCTTTGTTGGATTTCATGTCCTTGATTGCCGCTTCTATTTCAGCCAGCGAGGGCGCTTCCGAGTTGACGCCATTAATGCGACTTACTGTGGGCGCCTCGAGCTGCGGGTTCTGTTGGCCATTGCTATTTGTAACTCGGAAAAGTTGATCAAAATGCTCAGTCCAACGCTTGAGCTGATCTGTTCGATCTGTCAGCAGCTGACCTGCTCGGTTTTTCAGCGGCATTCTTGCATTAGTCCTTGCACCACTAAGGCGGCGAGAAATATCATATAATAATCGGATATCTCCAATGGCGGCGGCTCTTTCTCCCTCTTCGGCTAGGGAGTTTGTCCAGGCTCTCTTGTCTCGTCTACAAGCTCGTTTAACTGCCTTTTCCAGCTCCGCATATCGTAAGCGGGCGGCTGCTTTGGCTGACCCGGTACATGCCTGCTCAATTCCGACTTTCGCCTTTCTCCGATCATCGATCATCCTCCAGGTTTCATCCGACATCTATTCACTTCGTCCACTTCGTTTGCCGTCGGTTGGAACTAAAGAATGGTTTTTTTCTAATGCCGGTTTACATACATACAAGCACTCGGCACATCATTCGACAACATCCTTACTGGCTGATTGTTTCCATCCTGCTTTGGCTTGTGACAGAAAATGGGATAAGTTTTATCTGGTTTCTTTCAGACATATCTAATGCGGTTGCGCTGAGAGGACAATGCCATTTATTAGAAAGCTTGTTAATGCCAGTCCGGCATAGAATCTTATACCGATAATTCCACCTCCAAAGAATTACATTATTGGAGTGAAGTCGGATTTGGGGTTGTAGAGTACGAAATAGTATTTGATTATAACAAATAAAGTTTGTATGCGAAATTTGATTTTTTTTCAAAAAAAAATCTAGATTTTGTTTATTCACCCTAGCTTGCGGTAGTTTCCAATGACCATCAGCTTCTTCGTTTGCTTTCTTGTCTATCCGACGTTAATTTAAATTCCAATCCAACCCGCGAGTCAGCCAACGAACCTAAGCTGAGACCGATGATCGCGCACACTTATCTCATCTTCACCATCAATATTTACATAAACTTCATTTCTTTACAACTTCCTTTGGAACGCGACTGATTTTGCCCGGCTTGATATCCATATTTTGTTTTTTTTTGTCTCTCTGTTTTCTCGTTCTTTTTTCATTTCTATCATGCTTTTTTATCACTTCGAAACTTCTTATAATGTTGAAATATAAGTCCGGATTAGAAACTACATTAGTGTTAGTAGAATCGTTTAATAAATAAGTTTTTAAACGAAACTTGAAGAATCAATCAATACATTAGAAAGTGACCTAAGTGTGAAGTCGAAGTTTTTGTTTCATGTTTGTTTTTCTTACCTCAAGTCATTTCCCATCTTGGAACAACCTCAGTAGATTACCATCATCAACCAAACCACAATGATCGAGGAGGTAATATGTTTGCATTGCCGAGAGGAGTCCGGACAACCCTGGTCAGTTTCTTCTCGGTCAAACAAATACCCATCGCGTTCCCCAAGAAAACAACTTCAATCTCATCAAATTTCAACCTCAATGTGCAAAAATTTACATATCTCATTCAGGGGAATGAGCGAAAAAAAAATGACCACTTTAAGTAGAAAATCAAACCACACGCAGCTGCCTCTCTTATCGACTGATGACGATGGTGTGGTCTCGGTTTCGGAAGATTATTTTGAACTTTTTGCCACCGTCAGATGACATTATCGAGAGGAATTTGTCATCGTCGAATTATGGTTATTTTTTTCTTTCGGTTTATGGTAAACTGCCGCCACCTGGTAATGAATCTACCCGATTTCACTTTCTATTTGGCACCATCCCGGTTGATAGAGTCCAGCGAAAAGTCGGAACCTTCCAACTTATCGATTGGGGCTCGATGATTATCGGTGAAGAAAGTGACATCGATTGGGCAATATGCGATGATTGATCGTTGGGAGAGTTTTGTTGCATAAAAATAATATTTGACGACTTTTTCTATTCGTTTTGTACTTTTTTTTCAACAAAAATGTGCTAGAGACTAGAACAATACTAAGTAAGGTAGATTTAAGATATTTTTCGTATGAAACATCTTAGGCATTCACAAAAAACTGCTGCAAAAGTTATCAAATCTACTTTAGAAATTATGTTCCACTTCCACATATAGAATATGTTGTCCAGGATACAAATATTCTAAATGGAAAGAAGTTTCGACTAGTTTATGTCAGTTTTTGCATTTTTTCCTAATAAAACTGTTTGTTTACATTTTGTTTCATACGACGTAATGAAAGCTCACGCGAGATATATCATCAATCTATTTTTTTTTTTCAAATTCTTGACATAACTGACACAAAGCTAATTTTAGACTTTAAATTATTAGTACTGATAACTTCCAATTTCCAATTTCTGAATCATATAATTCTTAATGAGATTATTTGTCTTGATGACCACTGCTGAAAAAGTTCAACACTTTTAATTGAATGGCAGACATCCAATTAATTGATGTAATGACCATTAAATGTTCCATCCTCAAGAAATAAGCAACAGAAATAATACGTCACACAAAATTAGCTCGATCGGATCAGTAGTCAAGTTTGTTGCTACCCGACACAATAACAACCAATCCAAAAATCATCATCTTTCATCGAAGTGGAAATCGATTAAATGAGGAAAACCCCGCATCTTCGCATTTAAACAACCAATTCAATTACGTAATAACTCATGGAACCTACCGATTTTAGTTGTTGTGGGATCAGCTTGGATTGATTCAAGCGTGTAATTTATAAAGTGCACGTGCCTGTCAGTGACTTAAGCTTTCGATTTCGCACATTTGAGTTAAAATAATTAGGAAGAAAGGTTGGTGCTCGTGAGTCCAATCGATGATTGGAAATAAAGTCTATCGAATCAACGATTGTGTTTTCCTTCAAACAGAAATTTATATTACCCAAAAAAACGTGTCGTGTGCCATCCGCATTTCCGAACCCACAATCGAAACATTTATTCGCTTATTAATTAAGCTATACTTAGCTAAATGACAGCAGCAATCAAAAACAAAAAAAAAACAACAATTACGGTAGGCTGTGGTCTTTTCATCGGCTGTGTTTGACTTTCTTAAAGAGTTGGCCGACCAAGAGTAGGCGGTGCGTGACACGATACGGAAGTTGAACTTTTTGACAGTTTTTTTTTATCTTCCCAAATGGATTGAGCGTTTAGCTGCAACAGTTGTGGGTGGAAGCTGGTCGAAACTTGCACTTTTCCATGAGTTATTTACACTTGTGCCGGTTCAGGCTTGTGGGTGGAGAAATGAGTGACAGCTGGACGGATAGCTGTAAAACTGTAAACCAAGGCTGGAAGACAGAAAAAACGCTCTTATGTTCTATTGGTCTAACTTAAGGTGGCCAGAATTTTTTCACCACGTATCCGGACCGGACAAATCCGATCAATTTTATGTAAAAACCTGGCAAAATTCGAGCTATGCCCAAGCAACCAAAAGTCCCATAAAACAGGTACCAAAACGCTTATTCAGCCACATCAGTGATTTGAAGTACATTCTATGCAGCTCAAAATTTAAGTTCTTATTGATACTTTCAAGTTCCAATACAAGTCTTAATGATCTTCTATTCAGCTTCCAGCGGCCTCTTAATTCAGCTTCCAAAAAATCGCAAAATGAGCAAAAAAAATCTCTCCCTATCTCAACTGAACCGTTGGCTTCGGTTCATATCACCTTCTCTTGATTATTTACTGTGTTCTGTACCGATGCCGCCATGATGCCACGCGTCGGATTTCAAACTCGACCAATTGCTCAATTGCTTCTTTCCTACATTTCCTACATATCGCATCAGAATGGTCACTCAAGTACAAAATTACTTATTGAAAAAAAACTTGCCCGGCTTGGGGATTAAACCCTGGCCTTCGTGGTGAGAATCGAACACGCTACCACGAAACCACGGCTAGATGATGTTCTAACTGAAACTAAAACTCGAAGAGGTGATTTGATTTTAAAAGCACATCAATGCACTTTTTGTTACTTATCAAATCCCGTTTGAGCACTTTTGTGCCCTTTATGTGACTTACCAAACCTCGTTTTGAGCACTTTTGTGCCTTTTATGTGACTTAAGTCCCGTATAACGTACGTATAGATCACTTTTGCAACTTTCAAGTTCATTAGTGAGTACATATAGTTCAGTAATGGAAATTGGGCAAAACAAGTCACATACAACGTACATATTAATCACTTTTGCAACTTTCAAGTTCATTAATGAGTACATAAAGTTCACTAAAGGGAGCTGGGCAGTTGATTCTCTTTGTCAGCTAATATGTGTCAATGCCTTCATTCAAGTAAATATGTGACTTTTGGTTGCTTGGGTGGATTTCAAAATTAACGACCAAAAATCCGGTCAATATCCGGGCAAATGTTGTCAATTCTCAGAAATTACCCAACAAAAATACAGAAAAAAAAATTGAAAAGTATGTTTTTTCATAAAGATTCATCGACATATTTTAAATCGTATTTCAGGTTTCCAAGAAACCTTTCATGATTATTTTTGTACAACTTGCTCAAAAAATTTCGTTTTAAATGAAAAATTTTACAACAAAATTTGTTGTTTCATTTTCATTGATTTGCCGAATAAAGTGAATAAATCCAAGCAAAATCCGGGCTTTTTCAATAAAATCCAGGCAGCCGGGCCAGGCCGGACTGTTTCCAAATTTTGTATCAAATATCCGGACAAACCCGGGAAAACGGGCAATCTGGCAACCTTTCTAACTAAATCGCCAACCAGTGAGTAAATAACAAATTTTGTCTCTTTAGATTGATCATTGATGAAACTTTTATCAAGTCTTTAAGAAAGTTTTTCATTGAAAAAGTTTACGAAATTTCATCAAACTGAGCATGTCTTATGAATAAAACAATAGTTTATTTGTTTTTATTTGGTTCCGGCACAAATTTTAGCAATCCGCGCAAATATCATATATATTTTAAATAAAGTATTTATAAAATCGTGCAAACCCGACTTCAGGATTTCATAGGTCCAGAAGAAAATTTTTAAATTGCATCCGCTGTACGATCAAGCGGAAAGGACCATATGGCAAAATTGCATTTTTTTTAAGCCTAATTTTATTTTTATTTTTTTACATTTGACTGTTTTTGAACCATCAGCATAGAGATTAAGATTGAATTTATAATTTTCCGTAAATGCAAAGAAAAACTTTTTTGTAGAGAAATGAATCCAACTTAGATGAAATTTCAGGGACTAGATAAGAGAAAATCGATGTTGAAAAACATGCGAAAAAAATTCGCCTTGTCTCCCGGTGAGACTTGAACCCACATCTTGCGCCTCTCCGGGGCCCATCTATTAACATTCTACTACAGGAGACCAACCTGACGAATTTTTTTCGCATGTTTTTCAACATCGATTTTCTCTTATCTAGTCCCTGAAATTTCATCTAAGTTGGATTCATTTCTCTACAAAAAAGTTTCGCTGACTGAATGTTTGAGTCAAGACCCATCTTTGGGTCGCAGTTTAAAAAAAAAAGCAAAGAATAACAAACACTAAAATCAAATAAGGAATGTATTTCCAAAGCGTGTGTATATTTTTTAATCAATCGAACACTCAAGTTGAGCTGTAGCTAACAGGAAAACCGAAGTTAATCATTTACAAATAGTAGTTCTTAGATAGCCTCTGTTTTTTTTTATCTAACAACGTAGCTCTCATCAAATATTATATTTTAAGTACTCGTAATCACTTTTTACTATGAAAATTGATCAGTTGCAGCTGCAATATCTAAAATCGTATTAGAATCAATCAACCATTTCGAAAATTTTTTACAACTATGAGGCGTAACAGCATAAATTTTAGAAAAACCACCTCAAGCCTAATCATTTGAATTCCAGATTACCCGGTTTAAACGGGGTTGCCCGGATTTTCAAAGAAAAAATGAAAAATGCTCGGTCTGGTCCCGGTACCCGAATATTTAGGAAAACGCTCAGTTTTTTTTATTTTTCTTGTGTTTGTTATATCAGTTTTTTCCTGCCTTTTTATCGGAAATACCTAAATTTTGGCTAGATTCGCCTGGATATTACACGGTTTTGAGTTTAAAATTTAGAAACCCAATGCCCGGATTTGCAAGGCCTGGATATGTACAGGCAAAAATCTGAAAATCTTACTAAAAAAAGTGAAAGATACTTGAAAAAATTCCAAAACTAAGAATATGGAATTACAAATTAAAAATTGACAGCATTGAGAACGAATGAAAATTTCAATTCTGAAAATCTGTTCGAAGCAAATGTTTTATAATTAAATTGTATATATTTAAAAATAGGTAAACCTTTGAGTCTTTGTACATACTTGCCGCTAATATTTACCAAACGCACAAAAATTTTGAACGATGTTTTAGTGAGGGACATAATTTTTTTTTAAATAAGAATGAATCACCGTTGATTTATTTTTTTTAATTTTTATTTTGAAACTTAAAAAGTATCTTTGAGCTGATCTTGCAAGTTAAAACGTACTATTTCTTTATAATAAGTCACTAATTTTCCATGAAGGCTACATGGTCCTATTACAGGCCCGTGCGAAGGACCCGCTCATGGGGGGGGTTTTCAAAATTCAAAATTTAAAATCAAATGGTTTACATTTTTGAATCATTGCCATTTCCGGCAAGTCATTATTCAATTATTTAAAATGATGTTCCATATTTTGAGTTACACATTTGTATGAAAATAAATATCAGGAAATCAAGTTAACAAATCTAACATCAATGTTTCAGAAAACACAGAAAACGATTATTCGAAAGTTATTTATTTATCGTTGAAATTAACATTCCTTTTTTTTCATTTTCAATTGAAGGCTTGATCGAAAAATTCCGCTGTTATATTTCAAATTTGAAGAAACATTGAATTACTATTGTAAATTCTTGATTAGGAAAAAATCCATTTTGAACTTGAAAAAACTCGAAACACATACCTACTTGATGATTAAATTAATTTTGATGAAAAGGAGAATATCAATTTTACATTAGAGACCACCAGTGATCAAAATCAGAAATAACATCATTTTTATTATCGTTGAGCTATCAGCCTACTGACTGACTGAGAATAATTTTGACTGAAATAATTTATTTCTGAAGCTCACAATAATAACTTCATATATTTATAAAACAACATGTTCAGTTCATCATTGAAAGCTTGTATTGCTAAAGTACAGGTTGGGAAATGGGTTATTTCTTAAATGATCAATAAGAAACTTATTAAAACAAAATAACAAGAAATTTGAAGTTTTGTTGTAAATATTGAAAGCACAAAGCAAATACTTATTTTATAAATGTTGTGCATAAAAATTTAGCATTAAAGTTGCTACTTAGAATAATTACGTTTTTTTTCATAAATTGAAAAATCATTTACGATTAAAAAGATTTTAAGGGAATAAAAATAAGTAAAACCTTTATAAATTTTCAAGCGCAAGTTTTGTAGCCGTTAGTTGAAATAATGGGTTCTAGAAAGAATAAAAGGTAGAAACTATGTTTTTCTTTTAAAAATTTAGATTATTAGGCTTATTATGTTTCCAGAACACACAAAATCAGAACTGAAAAACAAACTTATCAAAGTTATTTTAAAAGATATTAAAAATTTTCGACTTTAAAAATCGGTGAATTCATGTGAAAATTAAAAAAAAAACTATAAAACTCGGTTACTTTATTTGGATATTAATACAAAATAAGACATTAAAAAGATACGTTTCTAGTATTGATGATATGGACTTTATAAGTTTAAAAAATGAATCAGTTTTAAGTGAAATCAATCATTGATAATGTGGGAAAGTAGATGATTGATTTGAATACTTTTTTTAGTTTTTTTTGTTATGTTTTAAAGTTTCGTCTCCTGATATTACCCTATATACAAAAGTGATTTCAAAAACATAGGTCTTAGACAAAAACCTCATTGCATATTCGAACTTAGGGCACCCAAATTATTCAAAATCACCGCTTAAAATCCTTGCACTTAGGAAAAATGTGAAATTTGAAGCCTTGAGTAATTTGTAAAAACTTTTTGGATATGGAGTTAAGGATTCAGAAGAATGAGAAACACAAAATACAATGCTATGCATGGAAGCTGAAATTGGTTTCTTGAGGAATATTTATATCATCATATTAGCATCAAATTTGAATGACATTTACCCTTTTTTACAATCAAAGTGGTTAGTTATAAAGTCATCGATACAAGGATATTGTTTTTATTGACAATCGAAAGTGTTCAACACTTTTCACATGGCTACCAACTTATGATTTGTAAAGTTAGTATTTTATGAATGAGTTTTGAAGTTCAAATGGTTGGTTTAAAATTTAGAACTTGTTTAGTTACACTTCTCAGTTAAAACCCATTTTAAACACGAGTAAGGGGTTTTGTGTGTCAAGATTTCAGTTTCAATACAAAAGGTATTAACTGAATTGCAAATCGAAATCTACAACTGATTGGTTTCAATTCGTGAAAATAATATAAATCCGTAAAATGAATTTCTTAGGCCTAGAGAGTGATTAAAGACGAAATTCCGCCGGAGGCGCGCCGAATTTCTGACATGTTTGTCAACACTTATTTTTAAAAACACCTTTTGGGATCAAGTGATTTCCCGGTAAATTCAATTCTTGTACTGAAAATTTTACTTGGAAAAAATCTCCATGGGGAGGGGGTTAACCCCCTTAACCCACCCCCACCCCCCCGTTAGCATGGCCTTGTTCTATTATTATAGATTTATACTGGTCAAACCATTGATCTAAGTAATGAATCTAAGTAATCTAAGCCAGTGTTCCGAATATCACTCAATTCTCATAAGAGACACTGAAACGTTTTCAACACCGAAAGCAAAACCTAAATTGTCGGTTGGTTTATCTCCCAGTGGGGCAAAGATTGTGTTCGACAGCGCTGCTCCGAGAATCAAAGAAATAAAATTTGAAAGAGAGACGTTTCTTCTCCAGTTGGAATTCTCAACTGAGTGAGGAGCTACCTGATTTTCAGTTTCTTTTTTCAGTCAATAACTTTTCTTGCTCAATCACTCACTCACTCACTCGTTTACTGATCGATGATCGAATGCTGTCTGCCTGATACATCTTGCTTTGTGGTTGCTGTTGTTGGGGAAGATTAAAATAGTCATTCAAACACGCAGGCAGTACGTATGAACATATGTTTCTGCCTCTTTGCCAGAAAGTACGCAGGCAGTATGAACCGATGCAAGGCCGCATTGATTGAGTTTGAGTGAGTGAGTGAGTGGATTTTCGAATTGGATCTTGTATCAGTCAGTGTCTCAATCACTTCTGATACACCAGGTAGTGAGCTTGAGAGATCGACTTAGATGCGAGTCCGCTCTCGCTTTTGAATCTTGTTTACATTGACTTCGCATTGTCGCTCTGCCGATTCTCTAGGGAACAACAGGCAGCAGCAATCGGCTTTGAATGTTTTCAACTAGAAACCTATCATGAGCGTTTCTTCCGAGTGATTTTCGGAAGACTGATCTAAGCTTTGGCAAGCAATGATGAATAATCTACAATGTATAAAGATTCATTCTTCATTCAATTGAACGCACAATACTGAAGAATCACATGTGACAGAAATTGAGTTTTTTTAAATTTTCCAGATGTATAAAATTCTGAAAACATGTTTATTTGAAGTCATGAATTTAGAAAATTCTACCAGTTGTCAGGAGAAATATTTTTGAAGATTAGAATTTTCGGCTACATAAATTTTAGTTGAATTAAACATTGTACTTCTGGATTTTAGAAAGGATTAGCTCAATCTGGGGAATGTCATACAAAAGATTGATAATATAAGAATAAAATTTTCCTTTGCATTTTAATTGTATCAGCTCTGCTTTGCCAAAAAACTGATAAATATTCTCGTTATATTGATATGTTAAAATCATGCAAAGGATTGATTTAAGCTTGATATGGATTTTAAATTTTCTTGACTCGACATTTGCCATCGCACTTAAATTGATATAAAATCAAACCATGTTAGAAGAGTTGACGTTCCAGAAGACAATCCATGTTCTTAATCGTATTCAGAAACAGATTTGACGGAGAGAGAAAAAAACTCTAACGGTTTTAAAGTTATTTTCGTAAAACCAATGTTCAAAGATAATTCATATATTTTTTAGAATTTAAAACAAAAACAATAAATCTGTAATGTGGCTCTTTCAAAATCTAAAATTTTAAAAATTTGGAAGTTTTTGGCTCTTCCGACTCAAAAGGTTGCCGACCACTGCTTCAGGATGATCCATCTCTTCGTATTTATGATCTACCCTTGGGTCTAATTTAAGGTTTCCAGAATTTTTCCACTTGAATCCGGGCGATTATATGTAATAACCTGACAAAATCCGGGTAATTGATTTCAAAATTGACGGCCAAAAATCCGGGCAATATCCGAGAAAAATTTTACAAAACCCAGAAATTACTCAAAAAAATCAATGTTGAAATTACTCAAAAAACATTGAAAAAAATTAAATTTAACAAAACTTATCGACAGATTTTAAAAAATCTGCCATGAATATTTTTATAAAACTTGTTCAAAAAAATTTCGTTTTGGTGGCATACAAAAATTTACAACATATTTTTTTCTGTTTGCTTTAACAAATAAAGTGAAAAAATCTGGGCAATATCAGGGCTTTTTTCAAAGAAACTCGGACAACCGGACCGGGTCGGACTGTTTCCAAATTTTGTATTAAACCTGGATTTATACAAGAATTGGACCGATGAAATTCGATCCAATGCAAAGAATAAACTGACAACCCCACCCGTATTCAATAAACTGTCAAATGGTTGGAAACTACGTCCATTGGGATCCCTATATAAGTTCCGAAATAAAGTTTAGTCACATCACTTTTTATATAATATAATCTGTAGTAATTATTGCATGCATCTCATAAACAAATTTTCTTTTTTTATTTAGTAAAATACCCATTAATAATGATAAATCTCTCTCTTTTTATTTCATTGCAGGTTCGTGAAAAAAATCATTCGATGCTAAAAACTGTTAAGTATTCATACATATTAATTGGTAAAATCCGTTATCTCAAACTATAACTGTTCTATTTTTATTTTTTGATTTTCCATAACACATGGGGCTTTTCGGGAACATATAAGCTCGCAGACTTCGTTTAAACCTACAGAATCAACTGTGAAAGCGAATTTATGTTCGATATTTGGATGCGTGAAAATTATCCCCGAGTAATTATTCTTCCAAGCAAATGTTGATCTTTGAAGAGTGCATCGTAAAGTTTCAATAAAAAAAAACTGAAAGGCCTCGTTTTTTTGTATCTGATGCATCTAATCTCCTGCCACCTGAAATATTGGTTTAAGTTTATACCAAATCGTACAAAATTTTAGACATGGATTGATGCTTAATATTTTTCAGGAAAAAATTGATTTCAATAAACGACGTGACAATTATATTCAATTTTTTTACTGGTGGTTGATTGTACTCTAGGATGACCCTGAGCTACATATATGGAAATTTTAAAAGCCAAGTTTTTTCTGCTTCCACCCCTGCTTCCTTTTATCAAGATAACAAAATGTGCAAAATTTCCCTTTGTTTGTGCAACTCTAAAGCATTATAGTTCGTTATGGCAACACTGCAAACATTTTAAAACCTGATTTAAATAAAGACCTTAAGCCTAGGAACAACTTTTTAGTAGACAATAAGTAGTTTTACACTAAGCGGAATAAGTTAGTTTTAATTTTATTTTCCTTCGATAAACTTTCTTAAAAAGTGATGAAAAGTGTTTCCAAAAATGTTGTGAATGATTCTAATAAGAATTATCCTTTAGTTTTCGACAATTTCGAAAATTACATAGTCAATCAGTTAACTGAGGCTCAATTAAGGCTCACTGCCTCACATATGTTAATAATTGATTCAAGGCGAAAAAAGGAGCCTTTTTCATGTACCCACTTTTTAAAAAATCGATAGTTCATTTGAAAAGTAGTCAAGTTAATTGGTTAAGCTCTGCTGGTATTTTTTATATTTCTACCACGATCAGCGCTCTGTTTTTCCTTTATATCAATGTATTATGTCGTATGCATAAGGTTGCCAGATTGCCCGGATTTATCTGGACTTGCCCGGATATTCGACACAAAGTTTGGGGAAAGTCCGATCCGGCCCGGTTGTCCGGATTTCGTTGGACAAATCCCGGATTCATCCAGAATTTATTCACTTAATTTGTGAAAACTAACCAGAAACTCAAATTAAGATACAGTAGTTTTTCGATTTTATCACGGTCAAAAAAAATTTCACCGTGAATATGGCGAAACCGTGAATTTGGCGAAACTAAAAATTGAAGTAGAAAAAAGTATTTTTACTGTCTTTAATCAATAATTTATAATATTTTAAGTAGTGGAAACGTTTCGTATCAATAATTTTCGATCATAAGGCGTAATTATCAAAGATTACTAAACAAAAAGGATCGTTTTCAGTTCTAATTATTTTTCTATAAAGCAAATTTTTAGGCATTTTCATGAAATAAAACCATGTTGTATATCCATTTGATAGTCTACATCTAATTAAAGTGAATTATTTTGTTTTGATGGAAATTTAACAGTCGTTATCTCTTATTTCGATTTTGAAAAAAAAAGTTCAAAAAAATTAGCATCAAAAAATTTGTTTCTGCTTATTTCAAATTTCAATATTTTAATTTTAACACCTTTGATAAACTTAAAAGTATATTTATTCGAAAAATATTTTAAAATTTGCTCAACTTAGACTTTTTCAGTGTGTTTCTCGAAATTTGCTTTATGGGCAGATAATCTTTTGTCTTTATATGTAGAAAAACAGAAATCTTAGTCATATTTTCAGACAAAGCTAGCAGAATTTCATTTTATTCTTCCAAAATTATCCATTCAGACAATACTAAAGGCTATCCAATAAGGATTACGCACGCCACCCTTTAAAATAAACAAGTTCAACAAAGAAATCAGAGACACTTATCTCTTTTCAAAAACGCTTAAATTCACCCACATTTTTATATGATTCGCATAACCAAAAAAGTTAAATTTTTCAAAGCGACTAACCAACCCAAGTAACAACACTAGCATCAGCGTGACGTTAAAATACTTGTGTCGATTATTACAAGCGTTTTTAAAATCCAAATGACGATTTTAAACACTATACAGATAAAATAAGCAGTTCAATGGCATTTTTATATTATGGGATACCTATATACTATAACATAAACCATAAAAAATATCATAAACAAAGACGCTCTATGCTTTTGAATGAAAATTAAGGACCTGGTAATGGTTTCTGAATGATTTCTTAAAAATCGTGATAAAATCGAAACAATAACCGTGATAAAATCGAGCATGAATTTGGCGAGTATTGATAAAATCGAATAGTGAAAAAATCGAGAAACTACTGTATTACGATTTATCATTTTTATGTCTTGAAAGGAACTTTTATGGCGACTTTTATCGAAATCACATGACTTGTGAAGCCAAAAATACGATTTAAAAGCTGCTGATGTGGTTCGATAAGAAAAACTTCAAATGTTTTCTTCTCGATTTTTGCTAAATAATTCCTGGTTTTTTTGTCAAAGTTGACCGAATATTGCCCTAGTTTTGTTTGAAGATTTTTAAATCAAATGTCCGATTTTTCTTTTTTTATATGAAACTGCCCGAATTTTAGCATTGAAGGGCTGTAGTTTCCAATTTTGAAAGGTTGACTAATATAATTAAATAAAAGGAATATCGAACATACAAAAAAAATCGTAAAAATGGTAAAATAGTCACTGAGATTCGTTTTTTTTTGTTACCTTTCTATTAATTGTACATTAAAATATATGACTGATTTGGAGCCAAAAAAGTATAAGTGCATACAAGCTAATTTAGAGAAAACACGCATTTGAGTTGTTGCCTTTCGCCATTTCCTCTAAATTTCTTGAATGTTTTTATTTTTCTCTCGGACGTAAAAGTATGTGATTTTTTTTAAATCAGAAAAATAAACACCAAATATAGTTTGAAATATAAAAAATTGTTAAGCATTATCGGCTGTTCACAGAAGAGATCAAAGTAGTCGGCGGCCTCAACTGCCCAGACAACCATTTGGTGGGTATTTCGAATTTGCAACGCAAATATACGTGCAAATATACGTGTAAACATATCGTATATAATGTAGCAAAACCAGTATATACGTATCATTTCGGAGGCCATATAGGTACATAAGCAAGCATATTCTTGATTTGGATTGTATTAAATTACGATTTGCACGACTTGTCATGCGCATCATTTACGACTACCCTGATTCTTTTTGGAATATACTATGACAATTTACATCATCATATAGATGATTGAGGTTGTAATATACGACATTTTTCGTAACAATATGGAAAGTTTGACGACTTTTTTGGTCGTCTTTTGCGACTTGAGTGCAGGGTAGACCGCTGCAAGCTTTGTATGAAAATTTCAAATTTTTAAATTTTTTCACCTCCCATAACTTTTTTTGGTTGATTTTGCTGCAAGAAATAGCAATAAAAATTTTGGAAGCGATACATCCAGTCCTGAATTAGCGCAACGAGTTTTAATTTTGTATGAAAATTTGTATGGGAAAACAAAATTTTTCATTCAAAAATCGCCAGAGATGTTCTGAAAGTTCCAAAAAATATAACTTTGGATGAAAAATGTTCCTTGATTCTCGCGTTAAATTTCATGTGAACAAAGCACCAACCTAAATTATACCCTAGAAAAGATATTCAATGTTATAAAAAATTTTTGTTTTCAAAATTCATTTATTTAATTACATCGTTTTTGACTGCTTGTTTGAAAGCTGTGTAATAGTAGGATGGAAATAAAAAATCTCAAAAAACTGTTTTGCATTACCAGAGAATTTATTGATTCATAAAGCCTTTGCAAAAACATTTCATGCAACTATTAGCAGCTCTAGCAAGCAAAGTCTGTCATTTTTTAATACTTTTCAATGGAATCAGATTTTTTATTTTGAAATGGTTATAACTTTTTTCATGAAATTTTTTGCTGCTTGTCATGTTAGCAAAAAATGAAGCTTAAGAATAGTCATAACCAAAAATTAAAGACCGATTTCATTTCAAGATTATTTGAATTTTCTGGATGATATAATGTACAAAAATTTCTTCTTCCATACAAATTTTCATACAAAATTGAAACGCGTTGCGCTCACTCAGGAATCAACCAAATCATCTCAAATTTTACACTGATGCTTGGTAACCCAAAAGGCATCGAAAAAACATATGGGAGCAAAAAGTCATTTTTTGCAGCGGTCTAGTGCAGGGCTCTCATTTTCCGTCAGTTAAAAAAAATTGTTTGGGATTTTAAACCAATTGGTTTATTCATCCCCAAAAAATAATAAAAAAAGATTATTTCAAAGAAATGTGTTTTTTGCTGTCAAATTCAAGTTTATTTCGTACACATTTATTATTTGCATGATTGCTGTTTTTTTTCCACGTTCATGAATTTATTGTTAGCGCCTGGACTTGATCCCCTGACGATTCGATCAGCAGCTCATGATGGTTCCTCGACGCTATCTGGAATATATAAATTCAAGGGGATTTGCTTCAAAGGCATTAAACCAAAAGCAAATCGTATATTTCTATAACTTAAATCTTTTAAATCGTAGAACACGTCATCGATGATCTAAAAATAGACCAACATTTTGAAGCCTCCTTTAATACGATTCCAATCATCGATGTCCCATTATCATAAACGATTTTATTGAACTTTTTTGTATTCTTTTACGATTGCCAGCAAATACGTTTTACGAAAATCAGACATGCGAATTAATTTGCAAAGGTATACGATTGCATGCACATTATTACGAATCCATGCAGTTATATACGTTTTTTATTTCGAATTATTTTATGCATAGCACGACCAAATTTCTCAATCACGGCTGATCACCGTATATCGGTCGTTTCACGGATTTTTTGCGAATTGTTATACACAAAGGTCGAGTTCATATGTACATAAATACCTCTTGTCATGCAATGCTTTTAAATACGATAAAGAATATGCATGGACCGCACATTGTAGGTGCAGATATACGAAAATGAGTATAAATAACATTCTATACGATGTAATCTGTAAAAGAAAATACGACTTCGTGTTGTCTGGGTGACGTCAAATTTTCAAGCTCCGCAAATTTTTCGAAGATTTTCCATTTTGTCCCAAAAGTATTCAAGAATATTGAAAAAAAAACTCCTTTCGAATTTGTGGACAGATCAACTAGACGAGGGAAGATGGGCTGTAGATCCGAAGACGATTGGATTCGAATGGTTTATCTTGGACCGGGAAAAGTGACCAACTATAAGAAGCGAAACTTACAACTCTACCTTTTAAAGCATTGCTAAGGATTTTTCAGCTAAGTATTCTTTTACTCTTATTGTTTTCGCTTGCAATTATATTCCTTTAGGTGATTTTTAGAATATTTATTTAAAAAATATTCATGATAGCTGTAATACCAATCAAGTCGGGGATAAGTTCAATTTACAAAAGCTCAGCTTTTTTTTCAAATAACAAATTCTAGTTTTGATTTTAGGAGAAGATGAGGAGGAGGAGATTTAAATAGATTGTGTAATTTCGCTCTGCAAAAACCAATTTCAGTAACAGCTATTAGTTGCACAGTTTACACGGCTTGTATTATCTCTGATGGAATTTCCACAATCGTTAGCATTTGCATTATTTTTCTGGCATTCTTTGAGTAAATCACTTGATTTTTAAGTTTGTGGAGGATACATTTTGTTCTGTTTTCTTAAGTTTTTTTTTAACAAACAAGTGACGTTGTGATAGTACTAATCAACCGCATAACCAATTCTAATGAAACACTGAAGTTTCAAAATAAACATTGCTGCACAATAAGTCAAATTTATTATGACAGAGTGCATACGAAAAGAAACTGTCTGTGCCTTGTATAGTTGATTTAAGGAGTTTGGCACAAGAATTTTCATAAAAGTGGATGAAAACTGGTGCTTTAAATCTAGAGACGTTGAGGCGGCTAAATTTTTTTCTGAAGATTTGCGTGAGCATTAAACTTTTTTTTTATGAGAGATTTTTACCTATATGCATTTGTCCCTGTTTAACTTTTTCAATTCTAGGAATTTTAACAGGAGGATTTTTTTTTGCCGTTGTTATTAGGAATGCAATGAGTTAAAAAGAATTCTTTTATATGTCGAATAGTTTTTTTTTCCATTAAGTTTGTACATTTTCGGGAGTTAAGGTTTTTCAAGGAATAAGATACGATGAGGAATCAAAAGAATTTTTTTCAATGAAACTGTTTGTTGATTCCATTATATTCGTTAAAAATAATTTTTGCAATTTTGAAGAGGTTGTAGTAGATATTAATGCTACATTAAAGTAATCATATCAGAACGTTTTCAGCTGTTGCACGAAAACATAACAAAATTGTGCAACACATCTTAAATTGTTTTTTGATCATATTTTCTCCATAAATAAAACAACTTCAAATATAACTTTTTCGATAAAAATATTTCAATTTTAAAATGCTTCTTATTAATGACGTTGATCGAAGAAATATTTCATCTCAGGTTAATAACAAATACATTGATCCAATGCGTGTTGTGATATTTGCTTATACATTCCATTCAAACCAGAAAACTCAATCGAAAACGTTCACTGAAGAAGGTAGTAAGTTGCTATCGAAATACTGGTATATGAACTTATCATTTACCGTGGTTGAATTAAAAGGAATCTTTCGATTGCTTTGATTCAGTTGAATCATTCAACCAAGTAGGCTCATACCACAACAGACAGAAAACTAGTATAAGGCCACGATCAGAGAAGTATTAAGAAATTATAAAACGACTATAATATCAATTCAGCTTCTATGAAACTTTGATTCTATCATTTAAGGAAAAAGTATGATATTTTGAATGAAAATATTGCGATAAAATGGCTGGTAATTAGATGTGTTGATAAGTATCATGAAAAACAAAAAAATGTGGTTATAAGTTAGAATTGTACTTGTTCCAGTTCAGGTATTTACATTAAACAACAATTTCAGGAATACAATTCAAAAACTAAATCACACTTGTCAAAAGTGTTTCCTGATTATATCCTTCCATTCATACTCCAAAACAAAATTGTTTGCTAGGATGCAGAGGTGACCTCGGTCCTAAAGCGCAAAGTTATATCTTTCATCCCTTTCTATATATTTCCTAACTATCAATTGACTAGTAGGACGTGGCCGGCGCCGTTATTGATGTTCAAAGAGAGAGCATCAGTTTTGTACAATGAGAATGAGCTACTTATCCCAAGTACCATTCTTTTGACCTTTGTCCAAAATTGATGGCCTCGGTCTATCATGGAGTAGCGACCATTGGCGATGTGGAATTTGTTCTACTGAGCCACGTCTGCGATCATGATTTTCGAAATGCATTTTGTAAAGAAAAAAGAGAGTTGAATGATTATATCATTATTTAACAATTGAAAATATCTGTTTCAGACGTGAAATTTATTTAGTATTGATTGATATTGGAGCATTTCGGGTTCAATGATTCAGGTGGATGTGAGTAGTCAATCAAGCTAAGCTAAGCTAAAAAATTGTTAAGCATTATCAACTCAAAATCGTTCATTTTCCCAGTAATACTTTTTTAGCTCTGATGGCTTTAAATGAAAAAGTTAAAGCAAACGTAAAATCACTGTAACCTTTTTCAAGTGCGTCAAACAATTCAAAATGTTCTTCAAAAGGTGTTAGTCGGCTTAAAACCTTGAAAAAAATTTATTGAAAATTTTCACTTTTTCCTTAGAAAGATTCATACAAATTTGATGGTCTTTGAGGGTAGCGTTAGACATATCCGAATGAGCTAAAATTTTGTCAGTAAAGTTTTATCATTATTTGGCTCAAGATTGGGGGAATTTGGGAAATAAAGACCACCCTATTGTACCCAAACATGGCAAAGCAAACATTTGTTGAAAATCAATAGTTTTCGGGATTGTATCCCATTTTACCAAAAAAAATTTTTTGTGGGGGTAAAAAAATGCTAGAGAACAGTTCTTTCATCAAAGGCTTTGATCGTACATATTGTCTAAGTTAAGGATAACGTAATAAGTCGATATCTAGATTTGTCAGGTTTGGTCACCTTTAAGATAGTTTTTTCACACAAGAAAAAAGCAACGGAAAGCAGGATCAGCAGCTATCTCAAAGTCTAGTTCACTTTTAAGACTCGGCACCCCCATTCCATAAAATGTAAATAAACATTCTTTAGCTGACTAAACTGGAGGCGCGTTAATCAGATTCGACAATCCTTCCAATCTAGCAGCGCTTTGCCGCGTTCCAACGCCGCCGCGGCCGTTTAAGCTATCCAACTAGAGCCAGAACTCCATTCTAAGTAAGCTTCGTTAAGTCGTTCACATTCCTTCGCGGTCCAGATCAAGTCACGGCACCTTTTAGAACGAATCCTAAACGTCGATAGAGATTTTTTTTCTATATCATAAACAGCCAAGTTGCAAGTTAGTTTGTGGTGGCTTCTAGCTCGAGCAACTAAACAGCTAATACCGCCAATAACAATTACTATTGGAGTGTCAGGTTATGAGGGTACTTTGCATCGCACGGCTTGAGTAAAAACATATTCTAGAGGAGCGCGGTTTCGCGAAATTAAAGGCTCTCCCCGAGTTAATTCAAACCATAGTGGGGTTGTAAACATCTGGAAACATTCAGACGATTGTTGGCAAGTGGCGAGGGCAACAAAACATTGATTACCTCCTTCTACTCCTCGCGACGACGACGAGCCCAAACAAGGTGCTACTTATGGAACCAGGAATCTCATCTGGCTCACCTTGGTTGTTGTAGATTTACCTGACCCGGTGGATTAGTAGAAGTGACGCTTAAATGGATACGCTTCGTTATCTGCTGCTGCTGCTGACCGCGTCAATTACGGATTGATAAAGTGTTTGGTGGCAGAATTGTGACTGCTAGATGTATTACAATGTCGATCGAACGAATAAATGTATGGATTAAAAGCAGCTCAAACTTCCTGAAGAATTTGATCCTATACAGCTGAACTGCACGATTAAGGAGAGTCTAGGATAAGAAAAAAAATTATATTAGATAGAGCTTAGGAGAAAGTACGGCACAGGAAGGGGTGAGGAGGCCTCCTAAACAAAAGACAAATGTTTGCATAACTCGAAAACCGATAAAGCAATTGGAAAAAATGGCATGGGAGGGTATTTGAGTACGAAAAATATGCCAATGATAATTTAAGAGCCCTCCATTCACCAGAAGGAAAAAGAAAGTGGGGAGGGAGACTCTCTTACAATTTTTTACATAACTCAAAAACTAATTAAGCTCATGGAACCATATTTGGCACGGAATGGTGTTAGGGACGAGAAATGGGTCAATAATTATTTGGTACCCATCTCTCCTTCCAGTGGGAAGTGAGGAGGAGAGTAAAGGGCTCCCTTTCAATTTTTTGCATATCTGGAGAACTAAATTTGGCATGGGAAGGTATTTGGCAGCGCGGAATTTATTTATGATAATTTGAGACCCCCTCTCTTTCAAATGAGGAAAAAGGAAAGAGGGAGGTGGTTTCCATACAATTTTGTATATAACTGAAGAAATAATGAAGCAAATTTAACTAAATTTGGCATGGGTGGATATAAGGGTACGATAAATGTTTACCTGAATATTTTGTACCCTTCCTTTCTTTCAGTGGAGTGATATGAGAAGGGGAGGGATTCTTCTTTAAAATTTATAATTATCTTAGACCCCTCTTTCCTTCCATTGGGAAGTTGGGATGGGAGGAGAGGAGCTCTTATATTTTTATTGCATATTTCGAGAACAAAAAAGTTTCTATTGTTATTTGCTACCATTCCCTCCTTCCAGTGGGAAAGTAGGAAAGGGGAGGGCCTCCTTTTTGCTCTAATATGTGCTGTGAGCCTTCTTGGTTGAATATTTCTTCTAATCAAAGTAGTCGAAAGTTTTCCTTTAATTCTACCACCGTGGTTGAATTAAAGGGAATCTTTTGGCTCCTTTATATTTTTTTGCATAATTGGAGAACAATTTATTTTTTTAAATTCATTTATTTTTCAGTTTAGGTTTATGTACGTACATGTTGTGATTATTCTATTGTCAAGTGAAATTCTAATGCATCTACATTTACTACAATATTGCATTAATTTATAAAATCAATAAATTTAGATAAATTTTAAAAAATTGCATTGCTTTTCGCAAGCCCGACTATATCAAGTAGCAAACAAATGGAACCAAATTTATCATAGGTATACATGTGATATGAGAAATATTTATATTATTGTTTGAAATCTCTTCATTCTTCCATTGGTAATACAGGAAGAGAGGAGGGAGGCTCCCATACCATTTTTATTTCCAGAAATTATCTATGTAATGGAAAAAATCAAATGGAAAAACAATTAAGTATATTATGTATCGCTTAAGAACTTATCAACCAATGAATCCAGATTTCATTTGAGAGGGTTTTGGGTACAAAAAAATGGGTATGATTATGGGAAACGCCTACCTCCTTCAAATAGTGGTGGATGGAAGGGAAAGCAGGGGGCTCCCATACGACTTTTTTCGCATAAATCGAGCTCTTATCAATCAAAAGGGATCATCTTAGAGTGAGTTTGTATGCGTACGAATAATTTGAGTCCCTCCCTTTTTCCTGGGCGAAGTCGGAAAAAAAACTTTTTATTCATTTTTCATTTGGCATTACTCGAAAATTTATCATACAATTGGTGTCAAATGTGGCATGTGACGGTATAACCATGTTTTTATGGCAGTTCGTGAGCCCGCTCCACTTTGAAAGAGGGAGAGAGTAAAGAATCTTTACCAATAATAAATCATACACTTTGGTATAATTAAAGAATTCATAAAACTTACAGTAAATACAGTAAAAAAATGTTATCTTGAAAAAAATATTTGAGATCAAGTTTCATCATTTTGTTGCAATTCGATACTCCAGCTGCAGTTCTCATTTTTTAATAGTTTATTCTGGTTTATACTTAAATTGATTTCAAATTATGCCTACCAAAAAAAATCAAAATTTTAATAATTTTTACATATTTTATTAATTACCAGCAAAGCATATCGAGTCAGTTAGTAAATAAATTATGAAACAAGTTGAAAAATAACTCAAGTCAAACTAGTACAAGTATCGTTTAAGTTAAATAGCATTTTCATCATAAACCTTTTCTTCTAATCGAGGTCGTACGATGGGAGGAAGGGTTTAGGGGTTAAATCCTTCTCATTGAGTTTTTTTCTGTTGATATTTTTGTTATCAAAACTCCAAAAATATGTGCTGAATAATATTTGGTATCTTTTTTCCCAAGTTGGCTCAAAATTGTTTATTATAATTGAAATCTCTGGAATTGGAATTCATCGTTCTCAAAATGGTGTTCTGATGAGTGGGGTTTTGATAAGGTGACACTGGGGTTTTGAAGGAAATACTTTCCTTTAAATCGTCAAACATTCTCCGTTCGTGATTTTTTACCACATATTCGAATTGCCGAATTATAAGCTACTAGTAACCCGGTATGTTCTGCTACACCATCGAAAAACTGTTCATACTTATTAAAATTATTACGAATTTGAAAAAAAAATTGAAATGAAAGCTGAACTTAAGTGAAAATCTTTGAATTTCAATGTCAAATAAGTTTAGTTTTTATTTTTGTTACACCTGAGTTGGAATTGATTTTGTAACAATTGTCTTGAATACAAATTTTTATCTTGTTCTTTTTATTTGTTATCCAATATGTGAATTTTTATGAATTTTGTATAGAACTTTTGTATTTCCAGTATAGAAATAAATAGCTGACTATTTTAATGATTCTTCAATATTGATTGTTAGAATGCTCAGTATTGAAATCAAAAATTGATTTTTTCGAAATTCAAGGCTTGGCTTTTTTAAAAAGGTGTCATGCTTATGTACAGTTTTCAGAACAATAATTCATTTGCGAAAAATTTCATTCGAATATCATATAGAAATTTATATAGGATAACTAGCAGACCCGGTAAACTTCGTCTTACCATGTTCAATTTGGCGTCCATTTTCTATTTTTCCTAGTTTTTTTACATTTCCCTTCTTTCCCTTTACTCGAGTCGTCCTGCTAAATTCTATCAAAATTAAACCAAAGAATTTAAACTTAACGGGTCTTTTCAAATTCAATTTTTGAAATTTGTTCAATGAATAACTGTTTGTTGATAATATGTATGTTTCATTTGCTGTATTCCATTCAGTAGATTTATTTCGTTTTGTTATATTGTTTTTAATATCGAGACAATTTTTGGAGTATTTGCCGAATATTTTGCCTAACGCAGCGCTTTCAGCTCCCAATTAGCTTTGTATGGTGTATTTTTTAGAGCTGAAGAAATAAAAAAAACATAAGAAAAGATTTTTTACTAACCATTTTCAAACAGCCTTTTATTCACCATCCCCATCCTTCGAAGCAGTTTGAATTCAAATTCATATTTTCACCAAAATCATTTCCAAAAAGATTCGCCTGATAATTAAGATATAGACTTTACACATTTCAACTTAAATTGTTCCCAAACAGCACTTGTCATCGCATTAAATCTGGCGATATTGTGTATTGCAAATTTCTTTTTTTATTATTCAAGCAAAAAATGCAAAATAATTCCTATGAACTTTAACCCGATGAATCAAAGAAACAATTGGTTTTGAAAAGAGGAAAACATATGTTTAGATATATTCACCCATTATTTTAAAGATTTTAATTGAAGCAGTTCTGATTTCAAAATTTTCTGAACATTGTTGGTGGTGATCTGCGATTTCATTTAGGATTATGTTATATTTTTAAAATTTAATAACATTTAATTGAAAAGCAGATTTTTTTTTAAATTTAAAAGATCGAAAAGAAATAATCTGTTCAGGCTTCGATGGTTTCATGAGTTCGTTTTGTTTCCTGAAAATTATCATATAAACAAAACCTTAATTAAAATTATGTGTCTTTTTTACTGTAAATCTTAATTTTCAAAAATGAAACACCGGTCAAATCCTAACGAATATCACCACAGTTCAACTTTCATATTCTCTGAATAAAGTAATATTTTCAAAAAAAAAATATAGTAGTTATGTTATGTTGACAAAAGGAAATATCGAAGTATACATTTGTCCAATTTATTGGGGCAAGTGAAAACACATAGGTCTTTTTCAGATGCGTCAGTGAAAAGACTTTAAAATGAATTTAATACTTGTTCTTGTTTGTCTGTTTTATCAACTTTCATTGCTATATCCTTTATAAGTTTTTCTCCGGAATAAATTAATGCTTGGTACTTCAATTTCACTGAATGCTGTTCAACCAAAAGACCTCGATTTACAAAGACATTTACAATAATTTTGAATATCCGCTTCAGATTCAACACTCGGGATATAATTTCAGGCCATTTTGGAGATAAAATTCTTAAATTGTAGATGTTTCATAGCTAAATGGCGCGTTTTCACTTATTCCACCTTAGAAATTACAGGAATTAATATTATTTTTAACACTTTCAGGTCATATTAAAAGTTCATCATAAAAATCTGCTGCCCCTGGAATATCCATCACAAAAAAAATTTTCAACAAAAAAGTGAATCAAATGTCTCTTCTATATAGCCAAAATATGTTAAACAAAAACACACTTTTCATGTTAAGTTTGTACTTGAATTGTGTGTGCAAACAAACAGTAAACGTGTAAACAGTTTTTTGGTGAATGATTTTAAAAAAAGAGTTTAGTTTATTTGATGATGAAGAGATAATGTATACATTTTTTGTAAAAGTTGGTAGTTTGCACTTGCTCTATCTAGTCTACCTTCTCAATTGAAAATTCTTCCGGAAATGCATATCCACATTTTTTGTTATTAAAAAGTAGATTATTTTATTGATAACTTCAATTTACGTTTGCAAAAAATCAAATAGTTCAATCCTATCTAATCTATTTCAAAGAACAGACTTTTGATGAGAGGACGAATGACCAAGTTGGTTAAAATCCTCTATAAATAAACAAAATAGAATAGAATAGACTCTTGTTCAGTTAATGTGTCTAGCGTTCTAGGCGTATTGGATTATAAGAAATTGAATGTAAAGCTTCCCAATTTCTTATTTTAAAACGTCCGCAAAGTGTCATAACATTATTTCATATTTATCTTTACCAGATTCATATTTCTGGACAACAATTTACAACTTAAATTAACACGAATTAAAAATGGTTTTAATATTTGAAATCGTTTATATGGTTTTGATTCGATCGAACAAATATCAATCCGTGTCACATCTAGCGTCATTTACTACCATGTGCTGTGTACAAATAAGCAAGAAAAAAACACATCTAGGTTGCATATCGCCCCCACGTGCATAAGAAATATAGGTACATGGTTGAGAAATAGGCGCCTAATTTTTAATTTTTTCCAGCGATCAATGAACAGTATGCTTTGATTACTATTATCTTGCAACGACGTTTGCCAGCGACGCCTCGCCCATGGAGACGAAAAATAAACTCCTCGAAGAAATGAAAATCTCTAAAAATGGATGCCTGACTTTTCAATTTCAGATTTTGGCAAAACAAATATTATATGTTTATTCGATCAGCAAAATGTCAACCTGAGTCACATCTAGGCGTCATTCATAACCATGTGCTGTAGAAATGAGCTAGGAATCAAGAACAAAACAAATTACATCAAGGCTTCATATCGCCACCACTTGCATTGAAAATATGCTTTGTTGAGAAATACGCGCCAAAATATTCTCACTGATCAGTATGCTATGCCATGGTTACTATCTTCTAACGACGTCTGCTCGCGACGCCTCGATCTTGGAGACGAAAAACAAACCGCCCAAAGGAAAAAAAAATCTCGAAAAAATGGAAGCCATGACTTTTATTTCATTCAAAAATCTACAAATTTTATTATTACGGACAATTGATGCGACTTTGTGTTGTTTTTATTCGATATAAACCGATTCGCATGGCTACAGAATATTCTAAAAATAATTTCATTCGAACCTTTTGGGTAATTTCGGAGGAGTAGTACTACAAACACCGTTACAAGAGAATTTTATATAATAGATGTTGTAAGTGAAAATTTCGTGACGAGAGCTTCCTGATTACAAAATTGGACAACAACAACAACAACTTATCTTATTATTTGAAAACTTATTTTAACCTTAACCTAAAAAAAGAACAATTAGCCAATTTCGGATGTATCCTTAAAACTACAGAACCGATTTTTATGAATTATAGCATTTTAGATTTAGATTCGTCTACATGTTCACTATCTATCTATCAAGAAAAAAAATATAATTTAGTTGATGTCTGAATATTGGGCCGCAAGATAAAATGGCCAAAAAAGATGCCATTTTTTAACAAAGATCGTGACCCTCCCGGTTGAAATAATGAAATTTTACTATGTCGGCTAAACTTTGGCTTGTATAAAATTTCATTTAGATTCATAGATTTTCTTCTTGACCATGGTTTTTTAATGAACATTTAATTTATATTTATAAAACTGGGCTGATAAAAAATTTCATCTATGAAAACATAAAAACCAATGGAAACTAACTAAAGTTTACTTTTTTTGGGATATTTTATCACATTCAATCCCGTGAAAAACATAAACCGGAAGATTACAGAAATTCGCTGAGCCTTATTAAAACATAGAATGGCTTAAATGTGCTGATTTGAAATTTATGAATTAATTGTTAGTGTCGTATTTGATTTTTATTAAAATTTTATCTAAAAATTAAATTTTACATTTCAGAGTTGTTGTGCTCAGGGTTACAAAAATCGTAAAGTAAAAGTCGATAAACCACAGATTTAGTCCTCAATATGTTAAAATTATATGATTCACCCTTTTAGTCTCTTCATTATAAATTTATCACTATCGGTTGGGAATGAATGTTATTGAACAGAACAGCTTTTTTTCATCAAAATTCCTTGATCCTCATAAAAGTAATAGTAGTAGTATAGTAATAAAATCATTCAAATTTTTTTCAGGAACTTTTCTCATAACACATTTTTTAGGGATTTTTCGCATTAAGGTCGTTTTTTTTCGAAGACCATAAAAATAAAAATTTAAATTTTAAGAAGCATCTGATAGGAGACATTTTTAAAGATTTCAAAATGGTAGTTTTCATGAACATCAGTTCAGTAGTTTTGATTTTAATACCAATACAAAAATCCGGGTCTACATGACCCTAACTGGCTTATTGTCCTTTTATATGCTGGGTGACTCTGGTAACTCTATTCAAAAATCTAAAAATGAAAACGGTAGAGCCTCTCAGTTTAGGGTGGTCCTTAAGAGTATCGTCCTTCTGTGGATGTGAATGAGGTTTATTCTGCACAACAAACCAAAACTTTCTGGTCTTAGTGATTTGATAAAAAAAAATGAAAATTACTGTATTTTGTGATGCTACATTTCTACACTATGTTTGTAATTTACGAAAAAATAGTTATTTCGGATATCTGTGCACCATCATCTCTGGTCTATGACCATGGATATACAGTGATATAAAGTGAGCGAAATAAGAATTGTACCACTATGCGTATTGCTTATTAAAATATGAATAATTAAAAATCACCAAAATTTGCTTCTACAACTTGTTTTAAATTATTCAATGAATAAATCAAGCAAACGTTTGCTCTTTTGGATGAAGCAATTGGTGTAGAGGACCAAATATATGGAAGAAAAAAAGAACGAAACAAGAATAGTAGCACTTATGTTTTTCTACAAAAATCAAGATTTTTTTATTTAAATTTACTGTTTAAATATGAAAACAAGGAGTGATGTTATAAGAATAATAATGCTTATACAAAGTATTTCAATTGTGTCCTGTATTTTTGGACGTTTTCCTGTACTAAAACACTATCCTAAAATTAAACTAATTATAAAGAGAACGAATCTCTGCGATGGAAGACTGCATCGATTTTCCTCTGAAGTTAGAGATGATTTTGTTGGCCATCTCTTCGATCGATTCAATGCCCGCAATCCGATGAAGATCTTCGGTGCTGTGCCAAGGTGGAAGCCGCAAAATCATTTTCAGAACCTTGTTCTGACTCTCTGGATGGCTTTTTTCCTCGTCGCGCAGCAGCTAGACCAAATCGGAACTGCATACATTATCGCTGGTCGGAATACCTGCTTATAAATAAGCATCTTATTCTTAAGGCACAGTCGGGATTTCCTGTTGATGAGAGAATAAAGAGATTTAGTGTATTTATTACATTTAGATTGAATATCTTCAATGTGATTTTTAAAAGTAAGATTCCGATCAAGTGTAAGTCCCAAGTACTTCACATGATCAGACCATTCTAATGAAACCCCATTAAAAGTTATGGAATGATTTTCATTAGGTTTTAAAAATTGAGCTTTTGGCTTATGGGGAAATAAAATAAGTTGAGTTTTGGAAGCGTTAGGAGAAATTTTCCACATTTTCAAGTAATTCAAAAAGGAATTTAAATTTTGTTGCAATCTACTGCGTACCACCCGTAAATTTCGACCTTTGGCTGAAAGCAAAGTATCATCAGCAAATAATCTTCTACCTTTTCCTTCTGGTACATCAGGAAGATCAGAAGTAAAAATATTGTATAAGATTGGCCCAAGTATACTACCCTGAGGGACACCAGCTCTAATGGGTGTCCTTTCAGAGCATGAATTTTGATAGCTTACTTGTAAGGTTCGGCTAGTCAAATAATTTTGAATAATTTTAGTGAGATATACAGGAAAATCAAATCGAGCTAATTTAGCTACTAAACCTTTGTGCCAAACACTGTCAAAAGCTTTTTCAATATCAAGAAGAGCAACACCAGTTGAGTAACCCTCAGATTTGCTAGCGTTAATCATATTAGTTACACTCAAAAGTTGATGTGTAGTAGAATGTCCATGACGAAAACCAAATTGTTCATCAGGGAAAATGGAATTCTGATTAATGTGAATCATCATTCTATTCAAAATAACTCTCTCAAATAGTTTACTTAAAGAAGGAAGCAAACTAATTGGTCGATAACTTGAAGGCTCTGAAGCACTTTTTCCAGGTTTCAAAATTGGAGTTACTTTGGCGTTTTTCCATTTATTGGGAAAATAAGCCAAGTGAAAACATTTATTGAAGATTTTAACTAAAAAATTTAAAGTGCTTTCAGGCAACTTTTTTATAAGAATATAGAAAATCCCGTCTTCCCCTGGGGCTTTCATATTTTTAAATTTTTTGCAAATCAATTTAAGTTCATCAATATTTGTCTCATAAGAACTTTCAAATACATTTTGTTTAGAAAGAATATCATCAAATTCAAGGGAAATTTGAGCATCAATTGGACTTACAACGTTTAAATTAAAATCATGAGCAGACTCAAATTGTTGGGCCAATTTTTGAGCTTTTTCTGCATTCGTTAAAAGAAGTTTATCCCCGTCTTTCAAAGTAGGAATTGGCTTCTGGGGCTTTTTCAAAATTTTAGTTAATTTCCAAAATGGCTTTGAGTAGGGTTTTATGTCCTCTACTGCTTTTGCAAAATTTTCATTACGGATGAAATTTAAACGACGTTTGATCTCTTTTTGAAGGTCGCAATAAATAAATTTCAAATAAGGATCCCTAGTACGTTGATATTGGCGTCGACGAATGTTTTTCAGTCGTATCAAAAACTGAAGATCATCATCGATCAAAGGTTGATTAAATTTATGTTTAACTTTGGGTATTGAAGCGGCTTTAGCATTGACTATTGAAGTTGTCAAATTTTCTACAGCCAAATCAATATCTTCTATTGAATTAAGTGGAACGTTTACATTCAAATTACGTTCAATAAAATTCCTATATCGCTCCCAGTCAGCTTTTTGAAAGTTAAAAGTTGATTTTAAAGGGTTTTCAATGGGACTTTGGGATAAAGAAAAAGTTACTGGAAGGTGGTCTGAATCGAGGTCCGCATGAGTAACTAATTGACTACAATGCTCGCCTTGCTAAAAACATTTTATCAAAATTTGAACCTGAAACTAACGTACACATTTATGGGGACTTCAATCAACGAGCGGCAAATTTTATTAATGATGAAGAAAATGAATCACTTTTAATCCCAATTGTAGGAGAAAATGAAACGCTTCAAACCCTTTTTGGCAAATGCGCAGAGTTAGGTCTTAATCAAATTAATCATATCAGAAATCAAAATAACTGCTATTTAGATTTACTTTTTACTAATATGACTGATGATTTCTGTGTGACTGAGTCACTTACTCCGCTGTGGAAAAACGAAGTGTTCCACACTGCAATAGAATATTCCATATTTATACATGAAAACTCCACAGTGTTGGATAGTGGTTTATCTGAGCAATACTATGATTTTGAACAAGCCAATTACCTAAGTATTAAGAACAAATTAAATGCTGTAGATTGGCAATCATTAATTCGAAACCAAAACCCAGAACAAGCAGTGGATGATTTCTACAAAATTATATATGATACTAGCAGACCCGGTAAACTTCGTCTTACCATTTTAAACTTGGCGTCTATTTCAATTTTTTTTTCACTGTTTGACTTAAAAAAAGCATCAAATCTTGAGTTGTTAATCGTCTCGCTTTCTTGAACATGTCCTAGTTTTTAAACATATCCATCTTTTCCGTTTGCTCGAATTGGCCTGCTCAATTATATTGGAATCAAATCGAGGAATTTTAACTCAATTCTACGGGTCTTTTAACTGATTATTCAAAAAATATCTCCAATAAATTTTACATACATCTTACATGAATCCTTTTCATTTACATTTCTTTGATTTGGATGCTTTGAATATTGCCGAATGATATCAGGTATCAGCTTCCCGTTGCAAATTCGATTTTTTCAGCATTCAACGTTACCATCAAACTTGGCAAACTTCATGCTAAAAAAAATCCACTCTTTATAACTTGTTCCATAAATAACATATGTTGATTATATCTATGTTTCATTTATTGTATACAATTTAATTGATTGACTCCGCTTTGCTCGAGTTCACTTTAAGCTTTAAATCGAAATAAAAAGTTTCTCATTTATTGGAGTTTATTGCATATGAAACTTTATGGAAGAAGAATTTTGAATATCGGGACAATTTTTGGAGTGTTTACTCAATATTCTGCCTAGCGCAGCACTTTTAGCTCCCAAGTAGCTTTTGATGGTAGATATTTTAGAACTGAAGAAATAAAAACATAAGAGATGACTTTTTTCAAACCATTTTCAAGCAGCTTAACTTTCCTCACATTTGGAAGCAGTGGTTATATTTTCATCAAAATCATGTCCAAAAAAAGGTTCGCTCTTTTTTTTTAGCAAAAATGCTAATTAAATCAAGAAGTTAATATTCAAAGAAATTTAATTTGGTTTTGAAAGGAGAGAAGATATGATTAAATTTTTTGTTATTCAACCGAATTAAAGCATTTTTATCTTCTTTTTTATCCTTAAATACATACCTGCCAATTTAAACCATTGTTGTCTGATTTAAAATTTTCCTAAACAGTGTTGAAGGTGATTTGCGATTCTGTTTAAGATTATGTGATATTTTCAAGATTCAATAAGATTTAATTGGAACGCAGGTTATAAAAAATTCAAAACATAAAAAAGAACTAATCTTTCAAGGCTACGATAGTTTCATGAGTTCATTTTTTTTTCTGGAAATTTTCATTTAAATTTACCTCGACATTTAAAAATTTTAAATATCCGTTCAGATTGAACACTCGGGATACCCTATCTGACTATTTTAGAGAAAAACTGGAATATGTTTCATGACTTAAAGGCGCATTGCCACTTGTTTCACCGTGTGAAATGACAGGAGTAAATATTATTTTCAACACTTTTAGGTCATAACAAAATCTTATCAAAAAAAAAAAAAAAATCAGCTTCTGCTATAAAAAAATTATGCTTCTAGAATATCAATCACGAAAAAAAATGCCAACAAAAAATCGGATCTAAAGTCTCACCTACGTAACCAAAATATGTTAAACAAAAACACACATTTATGTGAAGTACGTACTTGAATTCTGTGTAAACAAACAGGGAACCTGTAAACAGTTTTTTGGTGAAAGATTTAAAAAAAGTTAAGATTATTTAGTCAGATTGTTTATTTGGGCCCAACCATTTATAAATTTAGAAATCATGTATACATTTTTTGTAAATGTTGAACGTTTGCACTTCTTTGCATTCGGCCTTCAAATGAACATCAATCTTATATAATCCATTTTAAAGGACAGGCTCTTGTTCAGTTCATGTGACTGTTAATTTGCAACGGATTTTGTAGTTGTTCTATAAATTTAATGGCGCATGATACAACTTCTGTGAAGTACATTTGTACATGTTTGAAAAATATTTCTAGCGGATTATAAACCAAGTCTTTCCACTTTTCTTTTTTCAAATGTCCGCAAAGAGTCATACCATTATTTCATACGCATCAGTACTAAATTCATATTATTTAGACAACAATTCCTTCTTGAAATAACACGAATTGATGTTTAATTTTTTCAAATCGATTGAATGGTTTTGATTTGATCGGCAAAATATTAATCTGGGTCACATCTGGGCGTCATTCATTACTACATATGTGCTGTACAAATGATCTAGGAATCAAGAAGAAAAAACACATCTAGGCTTCATGTGGTCACCACATGCATCGAAATTATGCTTGGTTGAGAAATGCGCGCCCAAATATTTCCACTAAACAGTATGCTATGCCATAGTTACTAACCTCCTACGACGTTTGCTTGCGACGCCTCGACCTTGGAGACGAAAAACAAACCGCCCGCCCGGCGCCCAAAGTAAAGAAAATCTCGAAAAAATTGAAGGCCATGACTTTAATTTGATTCAATTTATCACAAATTTAATGATTACGGACAATTAATGCGACTTTTTGTTGTTTTTATTCGATATAAACCGATTCGCATGCCCACAGAATATTCTAAAAATAATTTCATTTGAATCGGCTGGGTCATTTCGGAGGAGTAGTACTACAAACACCGTTACAAGAGAATTTTATATAATAGATTTTAGAAACGACAGTACCAAAAAAGCAAAGAAGTATAAAGAAAAGATCTAAAATTCCAGCATGGTACAACAGAACAATAATTAATCTCAAAAATAGAAAGCAGAAAGCTCATAAAGCTTACAAAAAAGATAATTGTGATGTGAATCGCTCAAATTATTTGGCCATTTGCGAGCAGTTGAACATTGAAATTAAAAATTCGTTCGAGCAGTACAACAATTTGATAGAAAATAATATAAAGAAGGACCCTAAAAAATTTTTCAACTTTGTCAAAGAAAAGCAAAAGTCTCAAAATTTCCCATCTCAAATGAAATTTGAAAGCAGAATAGGGAATACAAAAAATGAAATCAGTAATCTATTTGCAAATTTTTTTCAAGAAGTTTATACTACGCATGACGTCAATGATCGAGATTATGATTATTCAGGCCCGTGCGAAGGACCTGTCCATGGGGGGGGTTTTCAAAATTCAAATTTAGCTAAAAAAAATAACAATACCAAAAATAAACAATAAATAAGGAAATTTATGTCTAACATCATTTTCTTACTCATGAATATCTCACAAACTCAAAAATAATGAATTTTACTGATAAAATGAATCAAAATTTAAAATAAAAAAAATCATAATGAAAGTTTCAAATCAATGCTATTTTCGGTAAATCATTGGTATTTTTTTCAAAATGATGTTCTTCATTCTGAACTAAAAATTTGCTTCAAAATAAATTTTCATCAGTCTAGTTTTCAGATTTGAAATATATATTCCCAAAAAACAGATTAAAAAAAAATGAATCTATAATAAACGACAGATAAGGTAAAAAATTAATCATGATTAATTTTTTTTAGGAAAATAATAATAATTGTTGTTAATTATTCATATATATTTACATTTCTTCTATTAATTTTCAATTGAAGGGTTGCTTGAAAAATTCCTCTATAGTATTTTGAATTAAATAAAAGAAAATTTAATCACGCCTTGAAATATGAATTTTTGATTTAAAAATATCTATTTTGAACTTAGAAGAATTTATTCAAAGTTGATGATTGAATTTAGTTTGGTGGAAGGTATTTTATATTATTTCAAGAGTGCCAGTGATCAAAGTTAGAGAAAAATCCTTTTCCTTGAATAAAATCCTTCCAGTTATCAAAATAACAGATTAAAAAAGGTCATTTTTGAAGTTCTGAATATTAACATAATAAATCATGTTCAATTAAACTGACAAAATACATGTTGTAAAATAGATAATTTCATGAATGATCAATATGAAAAAAAAAATAAAAATAAGGAACTCCATGTTTTATAAATATTTGAAGCACATAGCAAATACCAATTTAGTTAGCATTGTGCATTAAAATACAGCTTTAAAGTTGCTACTTCGAATCATTTTTCGAACTTTTCAAAGATTTATTAAAAAATCATGATAATTTTAAAAAAACATGGTTTTATATTACAAAAATAAATAAAAGGTTAATAAATTTACAATCAAAGGTTTTAAAGTTTCAGATTACAAGCTTTGAGGATTTTGTCACTTTCAATTGAAGGGATCTGGAATGAACACAAGTTAGAAACTATGCTTTTTCTTATTAAAAATTTAGATTTAATGGCTCATGAGAACACAAAAATTGAGAATTTTAAATGAAGACAAACTTATTAATATAATGTCTGAAAATTAAAAATTAAATTTAATAGGATATAAAAAACTGTACTATAAAATTTGGTAAATTTATTTGATAATAAAAATAAAATATGAAGATGAAAAGTAGAAGTCGTTGAATGAAGTAAAGTAAACAAATGGAAAACTATATAACCTTTTTCGCAGAATTCAAAATAACTTAAAGTTTAGAGGGAAGTTTTTTTTGTAAATTCTTTATTTGAAACGGTAGAGGAAAGTTAAAACTTTTGTTTTTAAACGTTATGTTTTTGATTAAAAGTCTTGTCAAAAAAGTGTGGAAATTTCTTAAATAACCATTTTATAAGTTATTTAAATTACAAAACCTGATAGAAAAATTGCATATTTAGATTCAGGACATAAAATTAATCAAAATATCTTTTAAATTCATTGCACGACGGAAGAATGATAATTTTTCGGCCTTATGTAAATTATCAAGAAAGTTTTTAATGTGAAGTTGAGCATTTGAAAGAACGAGAAACAAAAAATAAAATTGAAACAAAATTGATTTCTTGCAGAATATCTCATTTCAGCGTAGCATTTGTAATGACATATACGATTTTTTTAATTAACATTTTTAGGTAGTAATAAATAGATGGACATAAGTTTAAGGTTTTTTTCGTTAATTCTGTTGACCATAGTGAGAAATAAACGCCTGTAACATGGCTACCGACTTGTTGATGTATAAAATTAGTATTTGATGAATTTATTTTGAAGTTAAAATGGTTGCTTTCAAACTCTGAACTTGTTGAGTTGCACTTCTTAACAAAAACCCATTCTAAAGATGAGTATGTATGTCAAATTTAGAGTTTCAATACAAAAGGTTGAATGACTCTTGACTTGAGTCAAATCAAAATTTACAATTAAAAATAAGTTCAATTCGTGAACGTCACATAGTGTCGTAAAATGAAATGTCTCAACCCTAAAGTAATTTAAGATTAAATTCCGCCGGAGGCGAGCCAAATTTCTGAATAGCCTGTAAACAATTATTTTCAAACAACTTTTAAAATCAAGAAATTTTCCGTTACTAAGGTGAAAATTTTACTTGGAAAAAATCTCCATGGGGGGGGGTTAAACCCCTAAAACCCCCCCCCCGTTCGCACGGCCTTGTGATTATTTCTCATATCTTGGTGATCCGTTACTAAATGTTGATGTCAATAACATATTGCTCAGTGAAATACTTGTTTCTTTGGATGCATTAGATTCATCAAAAGGTCCAGGTCCAGATGGTTTGCCCCCCAAATTTTTAAAGTTGCTGTCAAAAGAAATAGCCAAACCATTATTTTGGTTGTTTAATTCTTCTTTGGAAACAAGTATTCTTCCTGCAATATGGAAAGAATCTTTTTTGGTTCCAATATTTAAAAGTGGCATCAAATCTGATGTACGAAATTATCGTGGAGTTGCTATATTATCCTGCATTCCTAAATTGTTCGAATCCATTATTAATAGAAATATATTCTCACAAGTAAAAAATTTAATCTCGAATAAACAACATGGTTTTTTCAAAGGCCGTTCTACGACCACTAATTTACTACATTTTGTAACATTTACTATAAAAGCGATGGAAAACGGCAATTATGTTGAAACATTGTATACTGATTTTAGTAAAGCATTCGATAGGGTCGACATTCCTTTGTTACTTTTCAAGTTAGCTAAGCTTGGGTTTAATCATAGACTTTTGCAATGGATCCAGTCATATTTAACTGGTAGAACACAAAGAGTACGATTTGAAGGAAGTCTGTCACCAGTTGTAAATGTAACATCAGGTGTTCCTCAAGGTTCTCATCTTGGCCCGTTACTGTTTATTTTATTTGTTAACGATGTTGACTACATCTTAAAAGATTTAAATGTTTCAATTTACGCAGACGATATGAAAATTTTTCTGGAAATACGTAAACCATCGGATATTGAAGTGTTTCAACGTGGACTAAATTGTTTTTATACCTGGTGTTCAAAATGTTTGCTAGAGCTTAATGTAAAAAAATGTAACTCAATATCATTTTCGAGAAAGCAACTAATGAGACAAGAATCAGTAAAATTAGGTCAAAATAAAGTTGAAAGGTGTAGTCAAGTGAGAGACTTAGGAATCTTATTGGACTCTAAACTAACCTTCGTTGTCCATTTTAATAATATTATCTACAAGGCAAGTAATATGCTTGGTTTTCTCAAAAGATTTAGTCTGCAATTTAATGATCCTTACACAATAAAAACTTTGTATGTAGCTTATGTTAGGCCCCTCCTTGAATACTGCAGTGTAGTGTGGTCTCCATACCAAGAAGTTCACATAAATCGTATTGAGTCAGTACAAAAGCAATTCTTGTTGTTTGCCTTGCGTAAATTAGGCTGGACGACTTTACCCCTTCCATCATATGAATCTCGATGCATGCTTATTAATTTAAACACACTGAAAAAACGAAGAGAGTTTGCAATGATAGCCTTCATAAATGATACTGTGACTCAAAAAGTAAATGCTCCTGAAATTTTAGAAAATCTTAACTTTTATGCTCCCACTAGATCTTTAAGAAACCGGAATTTATTTTACATCAATAGTCACAGAACAAATTATGCCAAAAATGTACCAATTAACAGAATGATGTCCTGCTATAATATGTATTATGAAAATCTAGATGTTACAATGAACAGAAATAAACTTAAAAAACAATTCTTCCGGATTAATTAGGCATAGTATATAACTAGTTATAAACGTATTTGTAAATGAAACGGTCTACAATTGATTGACGACAATAAATAAATAAATCCGTCAGAACCAAATCAATTGTGGAAGGATTTCTAATCGAAGAGAAACAAGTATGCCCATTAGGATATTCAACAGTGTAATAACCTGCAGAGCAGTCATTAAATAAAATATTCCCATTTGAATTTGATGAAATATTATTCCAAGATCGGTGTTTTGCATTAAAGTCACCAATAATAAAAAATTTAGATTTATTTCTGGTGAGTTTTTGTAAATCTCCCTTCAAAAAATTTTTCTGTTCACCGCTACATTGAAAAGGCAAATATGCGGCAATAATTATAATTTTCCCCATAGAAGTTTCTAATTCAATTCCAATTGTTTCTAAGACTTTTGTATTGAAAGAAGGAAGAAGTCTAAATTTGAGACGACTATTGATGACAATAGCTACACCCCCACCTTGTCGATCAAGTCGATCATTTCGTAAAATTTTAAAGAAAGCATTGCTTTTCAAGTTATTGTCTGGCTTTAAAAAAGTTTCAGTGATGGCAGCAATATGTATGTTTTGAGTATTCAAAAATAAAAAGAATTCATCTTGGTTTGCCAGCAAAGATCTAGCATTCCAATTCATAATATTTAAACATCTATTTGGATCCATGAGGGAATCGTAAAGTCATAATAATTTTGTTAGCATAATTAAAAGAAGTTTGGAAAGCTTCAAACATTGAATTTGCTTTCAACATAAGTTGCATCATTTCCATTAAATTTTGATGCAAAAATTTTAATTTTTCCTCAGTAATCTCACCCAAATCAACAAAATTGTTAGAATCAGAAGAGGAAGGAGAAGAAAAAGTATTTGAATTTCGGGGATTTTCCCAAGCCTTCGCATGAACGTTGAGACTTGGTTTTTTCCCATTTTTATTAGTTGAACCTGAAGAGGAAAACCCATTTTCAACCACCTCTGAGAACGATAAACAACGAGTCTGGGGCGCAGAATCAGCACAGTTAACATTAAAATCACTTCGGGTATTACCCAGCCGTGATTCCAATGTAGACCGAGGCTTACCGCGATCATTCAGGTTGTTTGCCGGCCTGACGTGTGAAGACGAAAAAGAGGAAGGAGGAGAAGAAACTTTTCTGGAAACTTTGGGATTTTTCCTAGAAGCAATAATTTTTGCCCTGATGGGACAGTCTAGCGAATTCGAGGAATGATTACCTGCGCAATTTGCACACTTGAAAAATTTTGTTTGTGGCGTATCACCACCAAAAAGGCATTTAGATTTTTCATGATCGAATGAGCCGCAAAGCATGCATCTGGCATTCATTCTACAATTTTTAGTGCCGTGACAAAAAGCTTGACAACGACGACATTGCGTAATATTTTGAAGGAAATTGGTTGAAGATTTTCTAAAAGGTTCGAATTTGACTCGACAATGAAACATAAGACGAGCCTTTTCAAGAATTTGCAAATTATTAACTTGATCCTTTTTAAAATGGATCAAATAAAGCTCAGGAGCAAAACCAACACTACTGATATTATTCGTGTTGGTTCTTTTCCTCATTTGAATTACTTGAATCGGAGAAAAACCTAACAAAGAATTTAATTCAGTTGTGATCTCATCCGGTGTCTGATCGCCGGTGAGACCACGAAGTACAACTTTAAAAGGACGATCACCTCTAGTGTCGTACGTAAAAAATTGGTGTTTTTTATTATTCAAATAATTTAAAATTTTTTGAAAATCATTAAAAGATTCCGCCAATGTACGAGCAGTTCCCCTTCGACCGATCTGAAAAGAAATCTTCACATCCTTGACGGAAGTGACGATTTCTTTTCGAAAAGCATTGAAGTCAGGAATCGTGACCGTAATTGGTGGAACCTTTTCGTTTTTAAGAGTATAAGAAGAAGAAGGTTTCTTAGTACTCTTATCAGAATTAAATATGAATATTTCCTCATCACCGATGTTATGAAGGACATCAAATGAATTGGAAATTTCAACTTTTTTGGGCGATGGACCTGAATTAGTTTCGGCAATTCGCTTTCTACCGGCTCTACCGGCCGATGACTTCCCCATGCTGGTAAGAAAAGAGAAAAATATGAATAAAAGAAAATTAAATTAATTTTAGCACTGAAAAGTGCTGATTGAATAACAGGTAAGGGAAAAATAAATAATGTAAAAATGTTCCTGCAGGTACACTGCAACGATACGATGCTCCGGCGTACGTGTTGACGGCTCAACGGTACAGATGGAAGTTGGACGTTTTCCTGTATTCCATAGGTTTTAAAGGGGTATTTAAGAGATGCTCTTCTAGTAGTAAGAAATTTGACATTTGAGCTGTATTTCTTTACCAAAACTGCTTACTTTATTCACTAACACGACGTGAAATGATGAAACAAACATTCGGAGTTAATTTTGAATCAGAAAAAAACAGGTTGGAAATCGAATACTTTGATTTTTTTTCAGTAAATCACACTTTTTTTAGTTTCTAGTCGTAGATGTCAGAATTATCTTGCAGTTAAAACCAAATTATGTCTAAGTATTGATTTTTTTAGTTTATTTAGGCCCATATGGATCATTTCGAGGTAGTTTTCCTACACAGTTTTGCTGGAGCTCACGCTACAGAAAACTTTTCCGGATGTTTAAAATATAACCAGCACAAGAATAACACACCGCCAAAGTTCCAGCTCATCTCAACTTCCGATTCAATTGCAAATAATACCAATAATTTTGCTAGCCTTGTGGTCCTTCAAGCTCCATCGGAAATCACAACATTATTCTGATAATCGGTGCAAGAAAATCACTTTTTAGTGACCTGGATGCAATTCTAATTTTTTGATTTAGTGATCTTAGAATTTCCAAGGCGGTATCTAGTACTTATTTACTGATCAAAATCGTCCAGCTCATCATAATTAATCCCGGTTAAATGAAAATTGGCCTCCAGTCCGTATAACAGCAAGACAGTGCTGCCATCTACGATTTTTTTTAGATTTGAAGATTAGATATTTATTTGATGAGGATAACTTTTCAGAGAAAACCTTAACGAACTGGGGTTGCTCTAAAAGGTTTCTATTTATGTAAACATAGATTGGATTTTAGTATAATTTAGCTTACATTACATTACATAAGCCGCTTTAGATTATTTCTAAGCATTTGTTTTACACGGGCTTTGAGTATCGCTATCGCTATTCCTAATGTCCCTACTCAGACGGTTGTACAAAGTTGGGCCTGATGTGGCTAATCTTCTTTCTCCAACTCTTGTTGGAGCATTTTCAACAAATAATTTATCGATAAATCTGGTGTTGTAGTTATGTGTTACATGTTGTAAATTAAAATTGTGGTGGATGTTTTTTTTTGTTTTTACAATTCGGTGCATAATGATTAACGTTTGCAAGTCTCTCAAGCAGCTTATTGGTAGGATATTATGATCTGACAGTTTATAAATTCTTAGCTGTGATACATGAAAGGAAGTTTAAATATAGATCTTAAACATCTGTTCTGCTGAACCTTCAATATCGATAAACTGGATACATTTGTGTGTCCCCAGGCACTTATTGCGTACGTACATATTTAGATTGTGTACAAAACTATTCATATAGTTTCAGTAAGACATATCTTGGCATGAAGTATGAAAATTTACAAATGATTCCATAGATAGGAGCATAGTTTTTATTTAATAAGGTAAGATATGTATATGTGGCTTCCAGAATAAACGGTTATCCAAGTGAACACCTATGTATTTGAAGATGGAAACCTCTTCTATTTCGTTTTGCTTGTGAATCAAAGGTGGTTGTGGAGTCAGTTTAGTTTTAATTCCCCTAAAAACTATAAACTTAGTTTTGGCGGTGTTTAGTGTTAACAAATTATTTTGGAGGTATTTGTCTACAATATCAAGGTCTTTCTTCATTTCACTGATTGTGTTTCACTTTGTGTTGTGATGATTGTGTTTCACAAACTGAAAAAAGGTTTGACTGATTAAAAAGATTAATATTTTTGAAAAAGAAGCCTGTTTGTTATTCAAATTCAGCCAAGAATCTATGTTTCATCATTTTAAGTCATTTTAATGAAGAAATTAAGTTTGAAAAAAAGTGCTACTCAAACAATACTTTTTCAATTTCATGTTTAAAATTAACACAGGACCATTTTACGTATGAGAACTCTCATTATAGCTTATTGCATATATGTGCATACATCTCTCAAATATTTCACCAGTCAGACAGTTGAAGGAAGCTGGCATTCAGCACATTGTAAATACAGGTTCATGTGGGAGATTTATTAGAAAGTGATTAGACTTTCAAATTCTGACTTAAGAATAGAAATATGTTAGCGCGAGCTCAGGACTGCTACAAAACCTAGACGCTTGTTTCTTTTATTTATATTTTTTCCTCTCTCTCTCGCAAAACGCTATCCCTCTCACAGGCATTCAATTCACTTTCCGTTGACGTTGGTGAGACATCGACGAATGGGGGTTGTGCAACAGTTCTGCCTGCTCACATAAGCGGCAACGACCACGGGTAATAAATTGATTCATTGACAGAGCGCACTGCCTGTACAGAGTTGCGGTTTTACGATTTAAATTTTTCAATTTGCT
Organism: Uranotaenia lowii; assembly: GCF_029784155.1. Taxonomy (NCBI): domain Eukaryota; kingdom Metazoa; phylum Arthropoda; class Insecta; order Diptera; family Culicidae; genus Uranotaenia; species Uranotaenia lowii. The sequence goes on from NC_073692.1 coordinate 320,052,450, forward strand.
GCAATTCATCTAGAACATTGCTCGGGGCGACACGGAACGGCAGACTTATATTTATTGATCTTTTTTCCCATTTAGTGAAGGCAGTTGACCAAGATTTTATAAGTATCGCATTAGGGTTTACTTCCAGCTCGCTGCAGACACTTTTACTAATCATAAAGCAAAGAACGTTTCAGCGGAACGTTTTTTATGAAGTAAGCTAATTAAGTTAAGTGTGCAGTTTGACCGGTTCCAATGATCCCTAGTTCAAAGGTGCCCACCCCCTTTTTGCCTATTTGAAATTGTGATTCTCACTGATCCAAACTTTGTATTCAACAAACCTCAACCCAAAAGCATTGCGTATTCAAAAATTCCTAACCCGAACCCCACTTTTGAACACTTGAGGCCTTGAGGCGTAGATCTCTGAGCATTGACATCATTCCTAACAACCTACGACTATATTGCCATGTTATGATAATTACGCGCCGCTTCATCCCATTAAAGTTGGTTGTGAGCAAAGGCTCGGTTACAACAAGTCAACCCAAATGGGCTACTCCAATAGAGATGTCTTTTTCATGTAAATCGATACTGTTCCGAAAGGGAGTGTTCGCGTGCATTCGTGTGATTTCCATATGAATCACCTAGCTTGTTCGACGAGCACCACCAATTTTCTCGTTCCTCTCATCAACAACCTGAGAGCTCAACCCTTACGGATAAAAGCAGCACATCAACACACACGCCCCCAGGCGGCTAATTATTTGGGACCAACCATCACCAGCATCAGTTCGAGTCATCATCCATTCCAGTCATTGCTAATTATGACACCTCACCCTTTAAAGCTCGCACTTGTTGATTTTGGAGCTTTCATTTCGCAAATCGTTAAATAAATTCCACAAACTGCGAACAGGTAAACAAACTTTACCCAAAGTTCCGACATTGGTGAAAATCGGCCAAACAGGCGAAGATCTGCCTCGCCTACATCCGGATGGTTTCGATGAGCCAAATCCGGAGGTGAAAACAATTCCACCGAATCCCACCGAAAGCAGACAAAAACGATGATCAAATTTAACAAAAACGACACTTGAAACACAAAATTTTGAAACAGAAAGCGGACAATCTGAACATACTTAAACCTAACGAGATAACTTATCATCGATAGTTTGACTGTAAATTATCATCAAAACAAATTATATAAAGGTTACCGTTTTTGGTAATACAGTACGAGAAAAGTTCCAATAGTTTTGGATCATGATCATAAAGGGTGATACGGTCAAAATTTGGTCAATATCAACTTGACGTATTTCATTCTATTTTGCATTTTAAAAACCTGAACACCCCTCATTTTGAAGGTGTGTGTGTGTAGAATGTTGCTCCTATTTTGATTTTGGAATTCACTCTTCAGTTGTCACAATGCCGTCCAAGGAAGAAGAGCAGCGTATCAAAATTTCGCTCGCGCATCGCCAAAATCCAAGCTACTCGCACGCAAAGCTGGCAAAATCGCTAAAAGTTGCCAAATCAACCGTTACAAATGTAATTAAAGTGTTTGGGGAACGTTTGTCGACAGCCAGGAAGTCTGGATCGGGGGGAAAATCGAAAACCGGAAGCCGCTGAGACGACTAAGAGAGTTGCCGGTAGTTTAAAGCGAAACCCTAACCTCTCTCTCCGAGATGCCGCAAATAAGCTGGGTGTATCGTCTACAATCGTGCATCGAGCCAAAAACAAGCCGGACTATCGACTTACAAGATGGTAGTGACTCCAAATCGCGATGATCAACAAAATACGACGGCCAAAGCGCGATCCCGAAGGCTGTACACGACGATGCTGACGAAGTTTGACTGCGTGGTAATGGACGACGAAACCTACGTCAAAGCCGACTACAAGCAGCTTCCGGGACAGGAGTTTTATACGGCAAAAGGAAGGGGAAAGGTAGCAGATATTTTCAAGCACATGAAACTGTCAAAATTCGCGAAGAAATATCTGGTTTGGCAAGCCATCTGTACCTGTGGCTTGAAAAGCAGCATTTTCATAGCTTCCGGGACTGTCAACCAAGATATTTACGCGGAAGAGTGTTTGAATAAACGTCTGCTGCCTTCCCTGAAGAAATACGGTTGTTCCGTACTGTTTTGGCCGGATTTGGCATCTTGCCATTACGATAAAAAGGCCGTGGAGCGGTACGCCGCCAACAACGTGCAGGTGGTTCCCAAGGACAAGAACCCTCCCAAAACGCCAGCGCTCCGCCCAATTGAGAGATACTGGGCTATTGTCAAGCGGAATCTAAAGAAGACCAAAAAGCTGCTAAGGACGAGCAGCAGTTCAAGGCAAACTGGCTTTTTGCGGCAAAGAAGGTGGACAAGGTGGCTGTACAAAATCTGATGGCAGGGATTAAGCGTAAAGCCCGGCAATTCGGATTTGGAAAAGCGGAAGCCTTACTGAATATTTTTCCTGAATTTTATACTAATTATTAAACTTGAAAAAAAATTTAATTTAATTTTTTAAATAAACGTTTTCACCGATTTACACGCGTTGCCCCTTGGCCAAATTTTTACCGTATCACTCTTTAGACTTTCAATAACGGAAAACTGAAGCGTTTCAGTTGAATATTTGAGTCACATTACGAGGTTTCCAAAACTATAGTCCGTCGAGTGAGATTTAGGGTTGAACCGATGAAGTTTATGATAATTTATTCAAACAAAAATTTATCTTCAAATTACATAAACATTAACTTCAAATATTTTTTGATCTGAAATTAAGATATTGAAAACTAAACACGAACAGAAGATAAGAAGAAATGGCAGGTGTGGTAACGAGAGTAAAGAAATACTTTTGAAAAATACCCGAGGCTTGTAAAACAACATTTTCGTTGCAGCCGGGACCATCAACCAGGAAATTTGCGTAAAATAGTGTCTTTAAAAGCGTTTGCTGCCTTTCCTGAAGAAACATGACTGGTCTGTGCTGTTTAGGCCGGATTTGGCATCCAGCCAGCTAACAACATTCATGTTGTGGCCAAGGATTATTAGCAGTTAAGCAAACCCGTAAAAAGACTCCACAAAACTGTAAGCAGCGAGAAGCAGTTCAAAACTAACTGGCGTTCTGCGCCAAATAAAGTGGATATGGTGACTGTACAAACGAAAGTCTCGCCAATTTGGACTAGATCGACCGGAATCTGAACTGAGCCTTTTTTACGTCTTTGATACAGATTGAACTTTAGATGTCACTATCTACAGCACTTACCTAAAAAGAAGAAAAACGTTCAAGTTTGATAGTATTTTAAATACGGGCAGGGATTTTGCAGGGATTGGAACAACGTAAAACCGTAGAGAATTTTAAATATGAAAAGATCGTTCTCTCGATTTGGAGTCATTTTTTAATTTCTCAAACCTTGGGATCTTGGAACTTTCGTTTTGTTTTAAAACTCAAACATGATTTTCTGCAGAACTTTTTAAAATTGAGTAAATTGGAACATTTATATCTGTATGGGTAAATTGAAATTGAATGGTTCTGAAAAATCAACTTAATTTTTGTTTTTTCTCTTAAACCGAGCCTGCTAATGGATTTTGTGTAAATTTATAAATTTATCGACGATTATTTTTTTCACTGAACAACTTTTTCGAAGACCGTAACTTAGTAGCTCGTTAGGCATAAAAGTTCTTAGCTGTTGAATATGGGTATGTCTTTTGATCTTTGAAAACTTTCAATGCATCTAACTATCAATTTAATTTTTTGGAAAAGTCCTCCCAAGTGAACAATAGTTCGATATGACGGGTTTTCAAAAACTTTTTAAATTTTGGTTTAAGCATGGATTTCCTCTTAGCTTAAAATTTAAGTTCCATCATACCTCCAAATTTCACAATTGAAGCTGAGTAGATCGCTATTCAGCCTCCACATTTGACCACGAATAAAAAAGAAGATTCAAAAAAAGGGAATCATACTTTCCCTTACTTTGGAATTTCTTAATAGACTTGTTTTCTCTAGTCTTTCTAATCTTATAAAAACCTGTGACCTCACTAAAAGTGGTTGTTGTAACAAAATTATGAAAATGTATAATTTGTTAAATATTACGATATAAATATTAGTAAAGTTTTTTTTGACACTGAGAAATATACAACATTGTGCCATATTCTATAATGTAATTTCAAATCTTTTTGTTTGGTCTCTAAAAGTTTGGGGCCATATTATGGATCCTTATTTCCTACCCTAGGGTACAAATAAGAGATCGAGAGATCAATCGATTTTCCGCATTGATGGCGATGTGGTCGGTTCGTTTCAAGTTAGGCATTATTTAATTTTGCAATCCTCCATTTTATCCCATCCAGCATCGGTAGCGCTCTTCTTTGGTAGCGCCCAGTAGGCAACAGGTAGGTTGAATCATACTGTAGCGTTACGTAACAATCATACACTGCAGTGGTGATGATGATCAGCACCGATCACGTACCGACTTCCAAATGTACGCCAAACCTTCCAGTATAGGTTTGTAGGCCTACCTTCCATGGATCAACCTCTTCATTTTTTCGGCGGAAAGGCTCGGTTCAAACCAATCCAACATTTAGGTTCTCTAAGTTCTCATCAAATGCCAAACAATCCCAGGCAAGTTCTGTGATATTTTTTCACCCCTCAAAAGTTTGAAAGCCAAAATCCCCCATCATTTCGAGATGAGACTCGCTCAAGTGAGTCTGCACAACGAGTGAGGTCGTGACTTTTCTAGGGCATCACCAATAGGAGAGCCTCTTCACATACCTAAAAGAGTACCTTCATAGGTAGGTACTTAGATCGTGGGTCTCCAATTTTGCATCTTCAAATTGTTGTGTGAAACATTAGCTTGATGGCAGTCAACGCGGTGTGGTGGGTTTGGCAGCATTTGAAACATCCACCGAAACCATCGACAGAAACGTCACAGAAAACCGCTCACTCAAAACAGAGGAGCGCGAAAAAAAAACTGTTAACATCCTAAATACCTCTTGAGCAGGCATACCGGCTCCAAGTCGTTGTTGTTGTTTGTGTTTATTTCTCACATTGAACTCACTGCCAGCCAAACCATCATTGGGCATTGATGACGATGGCGATGATTGTGAACATTTGACAGCTTTGAAGAGGATATGTGAATTTATTATCGAATTTACGCAGGTTTTCCCGGTACAAAACGAAGGATGATAGCCTTGGGTTGACACATTATGTTTTAAACGATTGATTATATTAGCTCGGAAATTGTAATTTATTATAGATTTTATATAAGGTGTGATCTTCAAAAATAAGCGCGAAATATGGCTCGATTCTTCAGTGCCGTCTAGTCAGGTATTTTGCTCTGATTATAACGTATTTCGTTGCGACAGGAGTAGTGCCAATAGCCGCCGTAGCAGGGGTGGTGGAGTTCTTATAGCGGTATCAAACAAGCTCAGTGCATCAATGGTTACTTTTCCTAATATCGATTGCATCGAAACCTTGTGGGTTAAAGTGTCTCATGAAAACAGCTCATTCTTGATCGGAACGGCATATGTGCCACCGGAAAAAAGTCACGATTGTTCAATCGTAGATTTGCATGTTGAGGCGTTATCAGCTGCTAGGCTGCAACATACTGCATGCAACGTTATTTTTCTTGGTGACTTTAACCAACCGCAATTATTCTGGATTCCCGTCCAGAGCAACAGCATGGTGTTAGATTCTGCTTCAGTGATAAATACAGCTAGTGCTTCACTCTTGGATGGAACGACATTGAATGGAATGAGTCAACGAAATGAGATACGAAATTTTCAAAATCGGACGCTCGATTTGGTTTTCTCGGATGAATCTATTTTGATCAGCCCCATAATCGAGGCCAACGACGTCGTTGTCTCTAAAGACGTGTACCACCCTCCGTTGGAATTTGAAATTTCATTTCCGAGTCCTATCGTTTTTGTCGAGGATTTCGATGTGTCAGCTCGTGACTTTAACCGTGCGGATTTTGACACCATGAACCGTGTTCTGTCTGAAGTTGACTGGTCGGACATACAAAGTTGTACTGACGTAGATGTGGCTGTTAGTACATTTGGCGCAATTTTGGATGGCGTTTTCGATGAGTCCGTACCCCTGGTGCGACCTCCTCTTCGACCCCCTTGGTCTGATTCTCACCTGAAGCGGTTGAAACAGACGCGTTCGAAATTGCTACGGAAGTTTAGTAACTCCAGGTGCCCATTCGTGAAAATCAAATTGAACGCTGCTACTAATCGGTACCGGATATACAATCGACTTTGCTATCGCCGTTATGTGGATCGTACCCAGAGTGAGCTTCGTCGCAATCCAAAAAAGTTCTGGAAATTTGTGGACTCGAAACGGAAAGAGTCCGGGCTTCCAGCTATACTTCAATTAAACAACCGTATTGCTATGTCACCTTCTGAAAAATGCCATCTTTTTGCGGCGCACTTCGCCAGTGTTTTTTCAGACGCATCGCCAACTGCCGAGCAATTAAACTCCGCCTTATCACGATTACCTATCGATGTGTTGGATCTGGATGTTTTCACCGTTAGCGAGGAAATGGTTTTAGAGGCCATAATTAATTTGAAGAACTCCACTTCAGCCGGGCAGGATGGAATACCGGCGTGTGTATTGAAAAAGTGTCGCACTTTACTGGTGGAACCTCTTACACGTATTTTTAATCAGTCTTTAGAGCAGCAAAAATTTCCAACCATCTGGAAAAAATCGTTTATGAGCCCAGTGCACAAAAAAGGTGACAAACAAGATGTTGTTAACTACCGAGGTGTCACATCGCTAGCTGCCTGTTCGAAGGTATTTGAGAGGATTGTCAACGATGTCATGTTTTCGGCCTGCCGGAACTGGATTTCTGAGAACCAGCATGGATTTTTTCCTAAACGTTCGGTAACTTCAAACCTGATGCTTTTTACATCCTTATGCATATCAAACATGGATGGCGGCAAGCAAATTGACGCGATTTATACCGATATTTCGGCGGCATTTGATTCTGTAAACCATGACATTCTACTGAAAAAATTGGTTAGATTGGGATTTTCCGAACGATTGTGTGCGTGGATCAGAAGCTACCTAACGGATCGGCGATTGGCTGTAAAAATAGGTTCTGCTGAATCCTCGGACTTTATTCCGAAGTCTGGGGTACCCCAAGGCAGCAATCTGGGTCCTTTATTGTTTACGCTCTTTTGTAACGACATCAACTTGGTGCTGATTGGATGTGGAGTTCTCCTGTACGCGGACGACCTGAAAATATTTTTAGTCATAAGCAGCCAAGCTGATTGTTATGAATTGCAACGCTTCTTGGACGCAGTCGTGAATTGGTGCCGTAATAACTTACTTGTTTTGAGCGTTGCGAAGTGCTGTATTATCACTTTTGGACGTAGGAAAAATCTTTTCATGCATAATTACGATATTCTGGGCGAGCAGTTGCAACGTGTTGAGGAGATAAAGGATCTTGGCGTTTTGTTGGACAGTCATATGACTTTTAAGCGTCATTACTCTGTGGTACTCGAAAAGGCAAACCGAATGCTGGGATTTATTATAGGTTTGAGCAAAGAATTTACTGATCCAGTGTGCTTGCGAGCTCTGTATTGCTGCCTGGTGCGATCGATTTTGGAATCTGCGAACCTAGTATGGTGGCCTTTTGAAGCTTCATGGAAAGCGCGTTTTGAAGCCATCCAACGTAGGTTCGTGCGTTACGCTCTTCGTGAGCTACCTTGGGAGAATCCTTTGAATTTACCGCCATACGCTCATCGTTGTGCCCTGCTTGGACTTCATACGCTGTCGGATCGTCGTTCCATCGGTCAATCGCTGTTTGTGGCTAAGATACTTCGTAACGAAATTGACTGCTCCTGGCTACTTTCTCGCTGTAATATTTATGCTCCAGAAAGAACCTTGCGTAATAGAAACTGGCTCTCTCTGGAACCCAGAAACACGAGCTATGGCAGCAACGACCCTCTTCGTTCCGCAAAAATGTGCTTTTTGCGTTATTATAATGTCTTCGACTTCAATGTTTCTACTCCAACTTTCAAACGTCGTATTGAATCTTATTTAAGTGACCAATTGAGAAATTAAGAAAAGTATCATGTAATGTGCTAATAATATTAAGTAGATCATTAAGACACCTATGTCAGATGATTTTAATTCAAATAAACAAATAAACAAATAAACAAAATATTATTTCAAAATATAGTATTTTGCACTTTCTCAGGGCCGCATAAAGCCACCGGAACCCCTATAAATATTTTTTTTCATATGCCGTCCCAGAGAAAACATATTTTAAACATACATATAAAGGGACTGGAAATGAGTTCAGTATAATGCCGGATTATCCGGTTTCTTAAGAGCATGTTGATTAGACTGGCCCAAATTTGTATGGGATGATTTTTACAAAAAAAAAATTCAACGCGGCACCCCCTAGATTGGTGCATTTAGGTGAAAAAATGACTTCCTGAAAGTTTCAGGTCATTTAGTTGAAGCACGAGCTGGCGCAAAGGACTTAAAATTTGTATGGAGATTTTCGGCAAAATGTATGAAAAATTGACATACTTTCACTCTTTGTGCTCTGAAATATGTTTCCAGTATGCTAGAAAGTTTAGAATTTCAGAAATTGTAGTTCAAACAATGACAAACAAGTTTGTAGAAGATTGTGATGCGGTACGAGTTGACTGTGATGAGTTATTAGCAATTGAATGTGTGATGTGGAATATAAGGATTTTTTTTGTTATGGGCCAGTCTAATGTTGATAGATTCAATTTTAATACCTATTTAGGAAAGTTGCGGTCAGGCCCGGTTAGCCAAAAATCTTAGAAATAAGACCCAAACCAAACAACAAACTGTATTTGAGTTATTTTTTTTTCTTTTTTGACAAATGGAAATTTAGCAAGTTTAGTATATTGCATTGAAATAACATTTGTGTCTGGTGTCTTCAAACAATAATGGTAAATACATCACGTGCAAATATGGCATAAGAGTTAATCTTTCATAAAGTAACAAATTTGCAACAATTAAGGTATGGAAAAAGTGGAAAACAGTATTTTATTTTAATTCTTTTCTATGATGTACTATTCATTGCCAACTGAAAAAATGATTTTTAAGGAAAAATAAAAAATCATGAAATGAATGGTTAAAACTCTGATTAAAGATGTTAAATGCAAAGTTCATTCTTATCTATTTAATAACTCTATCATCACCCAAAATCCCTGATTTAGAAAACATCAAAGGTAGATATTAAAATGTTATTCTTTTCATGATTAATTGTAGCTCATTGAAAGCAGATTAGAAAGATCGTAAGCAGAATAAATGTTTCCATCATAACAATTGGTAAACAACAATAAGATCTTAGACTTAGAATTATAAATTTAAATTGAAAAAAATATTTAAAATAAATCAAATTTCAAAGCGATACAGATATAAGAGTTCAAGAGTAAAATTCAAAACCTAAAATCGGAGTTAAAATCATAATTTAGAATCAAGATTTGAGAAACAGATAACAAATGAATTCCTATTTAAAATTGAGAAACAAAGTTGCAATCAGAGCCAATGTAGGAATTGCAAAATTAATAATTTAAATCAATTTTATATCTTTGAGAAAACAAAATACAATGTGTTTGAAGTTGGAAAATAATGCGAATTATTTTCCATTTTGTATAAATCATAAGATTCATATCGAATCAAATATTAAATTACTAATCACTAATCACTAATCGTACTTCCATAGCCAGAACTTATGTCTGAGTCCCAAAGAATAATAAAAGTGTTTAATTATTCTTCTTGTCTTTGTTCATGTCTTTAATTATTTTAACATAAAAACATTAAAATGATCAAAAACACAAAGTGGTTGGGCCTACCATGGAGCAGAGAACGCAGAGACATCTGGAACACAGGGACAGGAAGAAACGTGGACCACCAGTACCATACGTTTCAAATGGGGGTTATCGTTGGAAGCATGCTAAGAAAAATGCTCCTTGATGAAGTAACCATGCGCGAGGTAAAGAAATTCTGCCAATCACTAGGACCATTCTAGAAGGGCTGGAAATGATTTATTTTGTACACAGAAATCCTAAACCTCAGAATAAAAGAATTTTTAAGAATTTGATGTTTTAATGAAAGGATTCCTAAGTATAAAGTTTTATTTTCATCGTTAAACTGTTGAGGATTTCAGTGTTCAATCATATCTGGTCATCGACCAAGGATAAAGCGCCTTTACTCGCTCTTGAAAATAAAAAAAGAGAAACGGAAAATATCAGTAGACCATGAAACCTTTCTAAGTCTGTTTAGAACTCGAAAGATTTTTCATAATAATTACTCCCCCCTCACATTCATTCGGCAAGAAAAATGCACAAAAATAGAAAAAATCCTGGAAAATGAACTCACCAAGCCTTATAAATATCGGAAATATAAATATTTTAGTGCAATCGTCTTATAAATAAAGTAGGTATAAATAGAACGGGCTCACTAATTATGTCGACAGGGACCAGAATCACATCAGGTGTGAAAATATAGGAACGTGGGTTACGCACTCTGCAAACAATATTTCTGTCACTGATTTTAGGGGCCCTTACCAGTTCTTTCTATACCTCGTGCTCTTTGAAATGTTATCAGTTACATCACTTTTTTTTGTCTTTATTAGAGAGACTTTCAGCCTTTGGCTGGTTCGTCTCTAGAACATCACTTGTTTCATTGTTTCAAAGCATGTGTGCACATTTTCTCCCATTAAAAACCACTGACTGAACCAAAACTGAAAAAAATCTGGAAATTCCATCCATTCAATAATTCTTCATTTTAATGACTGCATCCACCCGTTTATTTCACATTGCGCACGATTAAAATTTTCTTATTTTTGAAGATCCCGAATGTACTGCAAACTATATTCCACTTATCTGCTTGATAGAATGCGATATATGTTTCACCTAATTATCCGTATATTAAACCAGCCAAGAAAGAAAACAAATTCCCTTCCCAAACCATCAACAATATTTTCTGAATGTTTGATCGCCCATCACTTCCCCCAACCAGGCAATAGCATTCTAAAGTACACCATAAACCACTTCGGCAACTTCCGTCAGTCACTTATAAAAATATTTTCCACTATGCTCTTATCGAATCAATTATTAAATAACAGAAACTTTTGTCAAATAGTTCTTCTAAATGTGACAGAATGTTCAAAATATAGAATCATAATTCTGGAAGAAGATAAGTTTAAAACCAAATTAGAAAATAACTCAATGATATTCGCAGTTCAACTATGAGTGTGTTTTATGATCAAAAATAATCAGAGATTGGTCAACTAAAAAATAATATGCTGGTTTCCGATGATTTGCTTTAGTAAAGGAAATTTTTAAAACAAAAGTGCATCAGAATCAATAGTATAAAACTTGGGTTAAATTAGTTGGAAAAGTTTCATTGAGAATTTAAAATCACAGACTGTAATTAGAATGGAAAATCTATTGAGTATTGCCGATTTGTCTACAGTTGTTTTTATAAGTACTTTTGTTTTATTTTTCTAAATTATAGCGTATTGGGAAAACGGTGTAGAGTGTTTAAACCTACGCAAATTTCAATAATGATCAAAAAGCTAATAGTAAGTTTACATTATTCATTCTTATACTAATGATTATAAAGTGAGCATTTCAGATTGTTCGGTTTTATTATTATTCTTTCCGCTATTTTAGCTGTCGTAGAATAGTAAGATTTTTCAAAACGTTGAAAAAGTATTCCATACTCAAAAAAAAATTAAGATTGATACGTTAGTAACATCTAAAATATTTTCTTTATTTAATTAGTAAGAGGCGATGTATAACGTATTGTGGCATCCCAGATTTCTCGGACTTATTCGGGCATAACTGGGTTTTAAAGTTAAGTGGACTAGCTCAAACAGAAAACTCAATCTTTTCCTAATTTTCTTTGGTTTTCTTTATCTAAATTGTTTTTTTTTTTGTAGTTTTAAAAACTAAAAACTATGTTGACAAGTTTAGAAAAAAAATTAAAATTTGAGCTGTTTGGTGTAGATCGCTTTGTTATAGATTTTTTTCGGATAATCACTACATTCTGCTGGATTTGTTCAAAATTTGTGTAAAAAAAAATTTAAAAAAAAGATTTTATTAATTCAAATTTAGTTGGAAATTATAACAATAACAAAATGATACCAAAAAAAGAAAATATGCTTCTTATACCATTTTCTTACTCGTGGCAATCACACATAAATATTAAACTTGACTGATATGATTTTAAATAAATCATGATCATCAGATCAACAGATTTTTCATCTGTTCTAGATATATAAAGCCAATATTTTCGAAATACAGAAAACGAATTTGAATTAAAATTTTGAATAAAAACGGAATTCAAAGCTTTGGGCACAAGAATCAGTGCAAAGAAATAGAAAACATGAAATATAATTCCAGGTTTAAAAAGAAATTAATTCCGAACTGCATAATTTTCAGATCAGGTCATTGATTAACCACGATAAAAAAATTTTAAGCACAATTGTAGTAATTGTTAATAATTTACATTTCTTTTCTTCATTTAAATAGATGAGTTGATCGAAAAATTACTCTGTTTTGTCTTCAATTGGAAATAATATTTTAAGATAACGAATTCTTAACGATTAACTTAAGAGAATTGATTAAAAACACATAGATGATGATTCAATTGAATTTGATAATCAAGAAAATATTCAAATTTTGTTTCAAAGGTGCCAGTGTGGCAGAGATGAAATTCTTTTTTTCTATTCTAATTCTTCTAGTTGTAAGAATGAAAGACCCCATAAAAGTTTCATTTTATTTTATTACGTCATAATCGATTACAAAGAAATGAATTAACAATACCTATACAATAACAAACAATAAAAATTTACGAAATTTATAAATGTTCAAAAGCATTCAAATTTCAAGCTCTGAATGTTTTGTCGCCGTCAATTGAAATATTGGGTCCCAGAGAATTTTCTCTTATTAAAAATCTAGATTTGTAGGCTTTTAAGAAAATGTTTGCAGAACACATAAATTCAGAGTTTAAAACAAAAGGCACATTTGTTCAAAAAATTAAAAAAAAAATTATCAGTTTGACTATAACATTCCGTAAATTTATTAAAAAATTTAAATAAAATGTTTATTCAATTTATCGGCCTTATCGGTGAAAGTAATGTTGTTTTAGTAAGAACATTTCAATATTATGAAAATAAAAATTGGTTCCTTGAGAAACAAATTGATGAAATATGATGAAAACACTTCGTATCAAATTCTTCTCGCTCATTTTCAATACCTATTTGTTTCCCCTAACTTTTAATTCGCCTGTAATTTTCATAATCTTAAAATTTGCTTACTGAAAAAATATAATTTTCACTGATAAGGTCGATAAATTGAATAACCAAATAAAATATGAATTTAAAAAGATTAAAAAATGAATCAGTTTTGAGTTAAATCAATTATTGATAACTGGTAACTAACAAATTTTCATAAGAAAATTATTCTGATATTGTTTATAACTTATTCAATTTAGGAACAATATTTTGATGATGATGATGATGATGAGGCATGATAAAAAAAAAGTTAAATTTTTCAGTTTTTAAACATTTGGAAAGACAAGTATTTCTGACATGACCGAGGAAAATTCAAAAAAATTATTTGTATAACAAATTTGTTGAAGTCTGCAAAACGATTTAATTTATGCTTTTTGAAATATCTTAAATTCAATTTAGTTAATACTTCCTTAAAATAAGTTTAAAATCTATAATTCTACAGAATTGGAAAATGTAAACAATTAGAAGCACTTTTCGGGATCTTATAAAACGTTGATAAACCTTGATTTTTACTTTTTTTTGATAATATTTTAAAGTTTTGTCAGAAAAGTGCAAAAATTTTTTAAATATTTTTTCATATTTTCAAAAGTTTCAGGGCACCAATAGCTCTTGAATTCTTTGAAGCTCAGAAAAAATGTGAATTTTGTTGGCATTTGTAGTTATCGAAACCCTGTTGAATATGGAATTGAAGAACAAGAAAGACTAAAATTAGTTTCTAAAGAATTATTTAGTATCTGCATAAGGGAGAAGAAAATTTTCATTACAGTTCCGCGCAAATTTTCTCTTTTATTTTTGTAATATTTTAAATATAACTGTTTAAACCGCAATCTGCGTTAAAATTGAACCACCAAAACAAGATCGAAGTTTTGAATACACGCCTTCAAGAAATGAACCTTCAAGAATTGTCCTTTAATGAATTTGGTCAATGGCGCATCTAAACCTCCGCATTTTAGCTTCTGGATTTCGGTTATATTGATTCGATCGGCTAAAACGTGTGGTTGCATATTTTACATGCTGACATGAAAAATCCGGCATGTCAGTACGCGATGTAATGCTTGCTGGAATTGACTCCAGTTATCCTGCATTGGTGAGTCCGTTCCGATTTATTTTTATGAAATATTCAATTCTATAGACTTCACGAAGTAAGACAGCTTATTTTTGGCGGTTGCATTCGACAAAACCTGAATTGAACTATCATCGTGTTCATGTTACCTAGTCACAATTTAGGTTATTTTTTTAACTGTTTTTAAGGCATCGCTGCTGTGAAGGCTTTTTAAGAATGGAAAGTGTATGAAAATTTATGATCGCACCATTTACCTAAATTGGTTCTGATAATTCGAGTTTTTAGTTTAATAAATTCATCAACAGAGCAATCAAAACGTTTTTCACAATCAAATAGTTTATGAAAAGGCTCTGGAAAGATTAAGAAAACTTAAAAAGGTACTAGTAAGCTAGGAATTAACTTGTAGTAGTAAAGGAATATGATTGAATAATAACTTTGAGAATAGGATCAAAAACTAGATTGCACTAGTCAAAGGTGTTTCCTGATCATATCCTCCCACCCACTCTCCAAAACAAAATTAATTGCTAGGATGCAGAGGTGACCTCGGTCCTAAAGCACAAATTTACTTCTTTCATCCTTTTCTCTATTTTTCCAATCTACCTATTGACTACTAGGACGTGGCCGGCGCCGTTATTGATGATTGAAGAGAGAGCATCAGTTTTGGGCATTGTGAATGTGCTGTCAGTCCCAGACACCATTCATTTGACCTTTGAACAAAATTGGTGTCCTCGGTCAATCACGGAGTAGCAACCATTGGCGATGTGGAACTATTTCTACTGAGCCACGCCTGCGATCATGGGACTCCAAATGCATTTAATTAAATATCAATCATACCAACGAAGAGTATCAATGAAATTTATTAAAGCAATCAAATGAAATTTTAATTCGAATTTATTACAAATAATAAATACATCATTTCGGGTTCAATGATTAATGGTGGATGTGAGTAGTCAATCAAGCTAAGCTAAGCTAAGCTAAGCTAATTATTTCGTATTTGCAAAAACTTTTTAATGATATAAACGATTTTTTATAATAAAAGTGATCATAAAAGTAATGGATGAACATTAACATTATTAAATACACTTCTCAAAGAAAACCAATTTTGAAGACGAGGTAAGGTTTTTGTGTCAAGATTTAAGTTTCATTTCAAAAGGTTTATTTATTTTTAATTCAAAATTGACAATTAAAAACTAGTTTCAATTCATGAACGTCATATAGTGTCGAAAAATGAAATGTCTTTGGCCTAGGGTGATTTAGAACTAAATACCGCTGGAGGCGAGCCAAATTTCTGACATGTTTGTCAACATTTGTTTTATACACCTTTCGACTTTCGAGATGAAGTAATTTCACGATACTATGGAAATTCATCCTTGAACTGAAAATTTTACAAGGAAAAAATCTCCATGGTTGAAAAAAATTCTCACACAACCAAAATCCCTCCCCCCTCCCTCTCCCCAAATGTTTATTATTATATTGTGTTTTTTCCATTTTTGAATAAAAGAATCTGGGTTTCAAACTGGAATTGAAAATAAAAAATTTCCAGCTCGATCAACACACAGCCACATGCGACTTACATTTAAAAGTGTCATGAAAGATATCAGAAAGTGCTGAGAAGCCTGAAATAAAATACATAAATAAAATAAAACAGATTTCAAGAAGTGGTAATGGTAAAGTTTTCTCAACATGATTTCTTTTTAGTTGATAATTTTGAATGAAGACCTCAAAATTTTATATTTTTATGTCAAATAAAGAGAGGAGTGTGTTGAAAATCTTTTATAACATAAATGTCCAATAAGTGTAGTAAATTTAGATTTAAGCAAGCAGATATAAAATATTTGTGAAGGTGATCAAAATTAGAAAACTAAGCAATTCCTGTGAATTTAGTTCCAATATTTATGTTGTTTTGATTGCTTAATTTCGAATTAAAAAATTCAAAAACAACCTTTAAAACATTAAGGGTGAAGATTGTTAAAGATTTTATTTGCAAATTGTTATTTTTGACCGTTTTTAAACTCCAGAGGGAAGAAGATTTGATGCTGAATACAAATGTATGTTCCAATGAAATTTTCTAGGTACTCTTTCAGAGAATCGAAAAAATTATCAAACATAATTTCTCACCTTATTGCCAAAATCGTATTTAGAAGAAATCTGTTGCAAATTTCCAAGCATCATCTAATTCTATAGCACTTCCTGTCAGTGTGTCTTCTGTTTTCATCGAATTTGAACTGAGTACATTTGATTATTTTTAAACAGTACAATAAATCCACTGATAAGTTTAACGTAAAGTAATGTCTAATTTTTATCTATCAAACTTTTCCTTTCTCTAAAAAATGTGTCTAACATGAGAAGTGAAATAATAAAAAAAACCGCAAGTCCCATTGAAGCGCCATTCACACCAACAGCAACATCAGCCGGAACATCCAAACACCCTCAATTGACACTTTTAATTAGTGGCCAGGTGTGAAAAGTGAGCACAAATAGCCCGAGAGCGGCCGGTTGGTTAGTTAGAAATGGCCAGATGGCCTTTCCTATGCCTGTTTATACTTACTCCATCCCGAAGCAGCGAAAAGAAAAATTTATGCGTGTGAAAGTTTCCCCCTTTTGGCGCAAAGCCTTTGGCTGCTCGAGGAGGCAGGTAATATAATAATTTATCGGGAGCTGCGCTGCGGTTGGAAGTGCAAAAACAAATTGGCAAATTGGTTCCGGTTGGGTGAATTTACGCGGACGCCTCTTTCGACTCGAAAAATACAAAGTTGCATTTCCCATTGGTGTCATGTTGCACAAAAACCTTGATTAGATACGAAAATAAACTTAGACTAGATTAGCAGAGCTACGTATAATCAAAATTATATAGGCTTCGTATTAAGTTTCATCTGAATTTAAAAGCTGACAACTTTTTTTCGTATAATTTTTCTTAGCACATCTTTCAGCTGACCACTTGAACCCCGTGTGGTTAAACCAACTTTCAACTATAATTAAACATATTCCTGAACATTCGATGACTTCAATAATTTGAGGGCCAGTTGGAAAAGGTTCGTTGAAATGATCCAACAACATAATTATAACCTGATAAAACCAAATTACTTGCTGAGTAAACTAAAAAATAATAGGAAAAATTATTAGTTACAGATAACGAAAAATAACTCCAATTGCACTCGAAAATAGTATTCATCCAAGGCAAAACTTATCGCTGGTAACGATGCCTCGATAGCTCGATTCAATTTAATTTTTCCAATTAACCACGTAAACTAACTGCAGGTGCTCATGCTCCAAACCAACCACTATCATCAAGTCAGAGCTCGGCCATCGACATTGCTGAGCTACAAATCTCTCGATATTGAATATGATTCCCATGAGCCCATTTTGCCTGATTCGATTTCAGTAGCTTGGAATCGCAATGGCAAGAATTTGCATAAAGGACATTCATAATCTTATCCAGATTAGAGGCCAATGCCTCAATGGAACTAACCAGTTCGATTCATGAATTTCCAGAGAAAAATTATAGCTATTGCTATAAAAATACACTTGATTATGATTTCTCCCGCATTATTTTCAAATTAATGATTTCTGGCACCTATTTTTCAATTTTAACCCAACTCCAGACTGTAAAAAAGACGCACTTGTTTACAAAACTTAGAACAGATATAAATTTAAAGATCACTTAGATACCCAAAAACGTCACCGTCTTCTAGAACTGGTATGCAATTTAGCTTAATTCAATCATGCGACGACCATCAACTTAGTAGATTATCCGGGCAAGAACTCCTCCATCATCAGTCGCTATTCCAAAGTATGTAAAGCATAGCGTGTTTCTCGCTGTGACACCCGGTAATTACATCTCTACCATGTTGCCAAGACATGAATCAGTGACTGACCCATAGACGAATGCAGCTGCTGATGATGATGACGATGGCCATCGTGTGATGGGAATCTGTAAAATTTTACCGCAATCGTAATGTGACTGCTCCACGCGAATACTTGCAGCAGTGACAGGTGACCTAACTTACCTAATACCTTGGATGTAGAAGGTGCGCCTTGACTATAATCATTGCAAAAAAAAACCTGGTGAAAAGTCCCGCAATTTTTTTTTCTGGTGAAGATGTGCAGTACGCACGCAAATCTTGATGGCATCGAATCAGCAGCTCATTTTTGTTTTCCGTCATACCACGTCTAATCTCTGGCGATCACTAGGCTGGATCGGTAAAAATGTTGGATGTTTCAAAAAAAAAAACAAAATTTATTTTCATACTTTATAAAAAGGGGTCGACCAAAATATTTGAGGAATACTGATTGACAAAAAGCAGTTTTTCACGGTCGCCATGTCTTTTTCCATTATGTACCCTAGTACTAGTGCTTTTTGCTTTTGACATCATTATTTCTTTACCAAAAGACTAGCCGAGTAATCAAAAGAAATTGTTCTATTTCTACTTGTATGAATGTGATCTTCTGATAGATGCTCGGTGATTATTTTTTCTGATTTTCGGTGATTTACGAAGAATAATAAAACGGCTGTTTTTAAAGTTTTGGCTTACTGAATTTCAGCGGTCCTCAGAATAAAAAATTGATTCGCCGCATGTTTACTTTACGGCCGTGTTCAAATATCGAACGACGTAAAGGAAATACGTGGCAAAACAAGTTGTTTTAAAGAATGGCTGAAATTCAGTAAGCCGAAACGTAAAAAACAACAGTTTTATTATTCGTCGTAAATCACCGAAAAACATCAATAAAAGAAGACCACAAGAAAGTGCGGTGATCAAAACAAAACAATAAAAAACTTTTATGAATTCAAATTCTCTTATGCAAATTGAATGGAGCTAAAAAGTGAAACTGTTGTGGTAAGATGATTACATATGAAACAATAAAATCTTTTCGAGATATTTATATCTTATTCAGTTGTAATTTTGTACTCCAAATTTATAAGAAATTCTACAATCATTATTATACTCTTTTTGAATGACAAACTTGGTTGGAAACGAATTCGTTTTCAACGATAAATGATTTGCTCCAGACTCATATTAAAATTTTAAATTTGATCTTATGTTGATATGCACATATTTTTTTTATTTAACACGGACATCGAAATAAAAAATCAAATGCGAATTATTATGAGTTTGTCACAACTTTATTGATGACTTATTTTTACGCAAGGTTTTGTTCTAATGAATATCAAACTATGATATCTGAATGAGATTTGTTATGAGAATTTAAAAAAAACTGATATAATTTATCTATTGTTGTAAAGTTCTTTTCAGGTATTTAAAGATCATACAATAGCTGAATTATATTCTCTTTGATAGGCAAAAATGAATATCAAAATATCTTATTTTAATATAATTTGGTATTATATTCTGATCGGGAAATGATAAAAGCCGTGAGTCGCATTTCGCATTTGTAAAATACATAGGGAAGAATTTTCTTATTTTCGACATATCTTTTTAGACAAAATTTAGCAACTCGCATCTTTCAACATTTTCTGACAGCGTGTAACTTTAAGTTTCTTTGCTCCAAAAGTTAGAAGAAAATTCCATAACTTTGTATCAACCTTAATGACATTGCATACTTAAGGCGCATTTTTTAATAATTAAGAGAAAATAAACATTTTTTAGCCCTTTTTTCAAACAATTTTTTGAATTAATTTGTTAAAAATATTTGATCTTAAATCATTGTTGTTTTCGCTCCATTTGGCACATTTTCCTAGAACATTGAACAGATTCGAGATATAGCTAAGAAATCGAATATCGGGATCAAGTATCCTCATCAAGGTTGCCGAAATCACAGAAAAATCTGTAATTTCACAGAATTTTGAGCAAATTTTCATCACAGAATCTGTGTCACATAACACAGAATTTTGAAATATTCACAGATTTTACAGAATTTTTGAATTTTGAATGGATTTCCAAAATAATATTTTTTTGGCCTGTATAAAATTCAGATTTCTTCCACCGAATTAAAAAAGTATGATAAAATTGGTAATGTTTGTTGATTTTTCCAAACTAAAATGTGAAAAAACCCCATTTATTATGAACTTTCAATGAAATTATAGGAAATAGCGTCACAGAAAACCATCACAGAATTTTTGGGTAAAATCACAGGAAGTCAGATTTTTTTTCTCAAAAACACACGAATTTTTTTCGGCAACCTTGATCCTCATTCTTCCCTTACGTCTTTAAAAAAAAAAAAAGGAAACGTAATAACTTCCCTTTTTTTATTTAAAAGAGCCTAAATAAATGTTCAAGATATATGTTTCAGAGGGATATATGGCCACGAAGGTTAAAGTCCTTTTAAGATATGTACCGTAAACTGGGGGAACTTTGATCACCGGGGTATCTTTGATCAACATGAAATTTTTGCAGCTAATCATCATTAGCTAAAAGCTGAAGTTAAAATATCTGAACACTGTTTTTTTTTTGCTTTAAAGCCTGTAAATTGAAATTGAAATTATGTTTGTAGTTGGAGATTGTTTTATATTAATTCAAAATTTGTTTTAAATTTTTAAAATATCTGTTTTTTTCGAAGACTCACAAACAAACACTCCTTCTGATAAAATGATAGCACTTAGAAGCAAATGGATTGTTTTATTTGAAAGTTGAACTTAATTTCTTTGAATTGGTATAGTTATTAGAGTTATTTTTATGGTCATTCTATGATAATTTTTGGATATTTAAAAAAAACGGACAAAAGCCTGTATAGAACAAATAGCTAAAAAACAGATATGTACCGATTATTCGGTCAGCCGAATATCGCCAAAAACTGTTAAGCCGAATATTCGGCTTACCGAATAGTTGAGCTTTGTATTCATCGAAATAGGCCTAAAGTTTTTAATTTATATTTAAACAATAACAGACTTGTCAAATTTTTTCAAATGATTTTGAATAATTTATTAAACATCCTGAAGTAATGTTGAAAGAGCTGCACAATCATCAAAAACTTATGGTTCAGCAAAGCATCTGTATACCTTTCACTGTAGATCGCACAGGATAATGCTGACGAATATTGCTTTATACTTTGTGTATCGTTTATGCCAGATTTTTTTTATACATCCAGGCTTGCCCATAAATTCAATAAAGAGATAAATTTAATTTGGCCGGGATGCCCAGATATTGTTTATAATTTTCCGGATTTTGCCTGGGTTAATCCAGATTATTCGCTAAATCAAATAAAAAAAAAAATTAAAATTTTGTATTCAAAAACGAATTTTAATAAATTCCAAAATAAACATAAATTTTGTTTAATCCGTCGATACGATTTTTACACTGCTGTTGTGATTCAAAGAAAAAACTTTAAATTTCAATTTTTTTCTTTCTTTTTCCTTTTGTATGTTTGAGAATAAAGCCTAGATTTTGTTCAAATTTGCCAGTGTTTTCTCAAAAATCGTCTTGAATTTCCCGACCATGTGGATACGCCGTTTTTATCAACTATTTTGAAATTATGTTACTTAAATTAGACCTGTTACTAACGGTGATTGTTCTCTTCATAAAATTTAATTAGACCTTTATCTTATTCAATCTTTATCAAATTCGTTATCAGCATAAGCATTTTCAAATTGCTTGGCACCTGTTTCGACATGTTTGTCCCAGATTTCACAGGAACCTAATCTTCTTGTTGATAAACGCCCTAGATGCGACAAGTCATCTGATGTCCTTCCTGGTTGAAAATAATCAACTCAAAACACGAGGGGCATTAAAATGGAAGAAATAGAAGGAAATTTAAATAATTGCTTTTTTTTTTTTCATTAAAACTCGACCGAATATTCGGTCAAATATTCGTAAAATTTCATTTGATTTTGAGGCCAAAAAATATTGAGAAATGTTTATAATGTTTGCTCCTAAATGTGTGCAGCAACATTGTCCATCTTTTGAGTATATTTGTTTTTGAAAGAAAACGTTGAAAAATATTATCTATATATAAATATTGTCTAGGTTTCTTCTTCATTAACTAGTGGTTTATTTATTGTACGGCTTATTCAAATATATTAGAAATTCTCTAGATGATTAAAAATCATATTAAATTTAATATGTAATAATTTAATTTAATATTAACTTTAAATGTGCTTCATAGAACAGCAAGAAATATTCATTCTTACCATCATTCCTCTATTTCGATGTATAGTTTAAAACTATTGATTGTAAATTTTGGATTCTAAATTTCAGTTAGAATTTTTTGATCTGATTTTGAATTTTAACGAACATTCTCAATCTGAAAAATAAATCAGAGATGAGAAAATATTATTATTTCCCCAGCAAACATTTTTGTAGGTATATTTCTCAACAACTTTGTTATACGTTTCATATACCTACATTATAGAATGATCGTATGGAATTCGAAAAAACTGCATTTACCCACCAAAGTGGAAGCAATATACCTACATACAATTAAAAGGAATCTTTCGGTTGCTTTGATACAGAAAATAGAGAATGAGCGATGGAATCGGTAAGTTAATATTTCTCTCTGGACAAACTCCCTAGAAAAAGAGGGTGAAAAAGCCGCCGCAAATGGAGACATCCGATTCTTTATGACATTTCTCGCCGCCTCAGTGATGCAAGGACTAATGCAAGAATGCCGCTGAAAGACCGAGCAGGTCAGTTATTGACCGATAGAACAGATCAGCTCAAACAATGGACTGAGCACTTCGAACAACTCTTCCGAGTAAGTCGCATAAACGGCGTCAACTCGGAAGCGCCTTCGCAGGCTGAAATAGAAGCGGTAATCAAAAACATGAAATCCAACAAAGCACCTGAGATCGATTGCATCCCTACTGAAATGCTAGAAGCCGACCCTGCCCTGTCAGCCCAAAAGTTGCCCCGTCTTTTCGTTGGCATCTGGGAACATTCCCGGCCGACTAGATGCAGGGTATCGTAAAGGTCCCGAAGAAAGGAGACCTAGCAGAGTGCGGTAACTGGCGAGGCATAACGTTGATCTGTGAAACCCTCAAAGTACTCTGCAAAGTGATCCTGAACAGGATCCAGGAGAAAATTGACGCTATCCTCCGACGGCAACACGCTGGAATCCAAACCGGACGATCATGTGTGGACACAACGCTACGAATAATTGTGGAACAAATCAACGAATTCCAGGACTCTCTTCTGCTGGTGTTCGTTGATTTCGAAAAAGCATTCGACCGACTTAACCATGAAAACATCTGGGCGGCTCTAAGGCGACGAGGGGTCTCAGAGAAACTAGTCCATCTCATCGAAGCAGAGTACGAGGCATTTTCGTGCAAGGTCTTGTCCGAACCAATCCCGGTAACTGCTGGAGTGAGACAAGAATGTATCTTATCACCGCTACTTTTTCTTATCGTAATGGATGAGATTCTGACTGGATCGATTGACTGTGCACCGAACCGAAGATTGCTGGGAATCCTTCAACAATGGAGCAACTGAACGACCTTGACCTGGCAGATGATATTGTTTTGCTCGCCCAAACACAACCGGATATGCAGAGCAAACTCGACGACCTCACCGAAAGTTCCAAGGCAGCAGGTCTCAAAGTCAATGTCGGAAAGACCAAGTCGATGGAGATCAACACAGGAAATCCCTCCAGTTTCATGGTAGCTGGGCAACAAGTTGAGAAAGTTGAGTGCTTCCAGTATCTTGGTAGCCAGATAACGCCTGATGGTGGTATCAGGAAAGACATCGAAACCCGGATCACAAAGGCCCGATTTGCGTTAGCGAGTCTTCGAAACATCTGGCGGTCACGCCAGATCTCTCTACGAACGAAAATCCGAATCTTCAAATAAAACGTCAAATCCATATTGCTGTACGAGTGGAAACTTGGTGCACATATGCGGTAACGACCCGCAAACCCGTAAGATCTGTAAAAAGTTTAGTGAAATTTAAGCTGTATCCCACTTAAACTAATGCAAAAATATCACCCAACTTCAAGGTTTTTGGACGTAACCTAAGCAGGACTAATGCTTGGTCTCGGACTTGAACCAATTTTTGTAAATTTTCGGAGTACACTAAAAAATTTTCAATTGTAAATCTGCGATCGCTTGCAACAAAGCTTTTTGAAGCGTTTTGAAAGTTGTACTGTTTTAAATTTCACTATAGGAGATTTCCATACAAACAAGTGCAGCAGGCAAGTCATGACACTATTGAAATTTGTGAAGAAAAAAATTTCAGGCAAATAATTGCAATCCTCACAAGCAGGAATGATCTACCAATTGTGCTATTTCAATGGAACTATTCCAACCAAATATTTTTTAGAAAGGATGCAAAAATGAAATAAGAAGATACTGAGCTGAATTTTCTGGACCGTGATGCACACTAAAATTCTTTTACTTATTTTTTTTTTCAATCACAGCAACCACCGAAATCCATCCTCTGCATTTTCCCCATGTAAATAAAAATAACATAATGCAAACTATTTAAAATGGTAGATACTCCATGGTATACAAACCTCAGGTTTGCATTTTCCTGAGATCTGCAAAACATATTTGAGAAACTCACTTTCGGAACAGCAGTTTGACTCATATTCGACAAAAAATATGGCAAAGAGATACATCCAAAGGATTTCCACAAACAAAAAAAATTTGTTTGGAATGACATTTATAACATGCTAGTAAAATAGACAAAGTTAAAATTATTTTTTTTTTAGGATTTCTCATTTAAAAACGATTTCTAACGAAAAAAAATCAACAGCCGATTTCGTTGGATAAAAAACAGCTATGCAAATTTCGTATGAGTCGGATTTCATAAGAATCGGTTGGATCACACATTTATGCGAACGTTGACTCTATGGTTCTCTCTCATAGAAAAATAAAAGGCTAACAAAAGTTGTAGAATGCTTCCCGCGCGTTTGTGGCTTTAGAGCTTCACCAATTTTCCCCAAAACAGGAATGAGTGATGCGATCGATTACGATCGAGACGCTGCTGCCTGGCTGTCAATAAGGGGGAATAGGAAAACATTTCTCGCTAGTTTTCTGACTAAATTTGTGGTAGCTGCCACGCAACTCTGGCGCGGGTTTGAATTTCCAAACGTAGCGTTGAAAAAATAATTTGCATTTTCGATCGGACTTCACGCCGCCCGCCGCTACATTTCTGAATTACAGTTGAGTTGAGATGCTGCGCGGTGAGAACTCCTTTGGGGGGAAAGACGGGCAGTTTGACGACGACGCTTGATGTGGTCAACGGTTTGTGGTCTTGGAAGCTTGGAATGTGGAGTTTGTAGTCTAGAGTTGAGGCTAGAGCCAGGCTATCGTATAACCTCCGGCTTCGATCGGCGAAGTGGACGATTTTTGTGCTAGACCGAATGATGAGGAAGCTGATGGCATATGCAAATTTCACAACCAAACAAGCGACGAATCACAACTGACACGTGGATCTGTCGGTGACGTTTGTTTGAACCCTGCGGCGAGGAGCGAACATTCGAATCGAATTCCTTCGGTTCAATGCTAAGGAATCAGGTTCGCATAAGAGAAGAATTTTAAGCTAGGATGCTATACAGTTTGGAAGGCATTAAAAATCCTACCATAAATCATGATTCTTATTTCTTTAATTGAATCGGAGCTTGATTTTTGCTTAAATGACGATAATACCTCATAATTCTAACGATCATTTGGTGTTAAGCACCTAAATCAACTCGCAAACCCCATCCAAATAGTCTTGTTTATACGGTTATAGCACACATATCACTCGAAAAGTGAAATTTCCTCTCCAAGACAAGTGACATAGATTCCGATATTCATGGCGCAGTGTTTACCAACTTAGCGAATTAAGCTCCCCCAACGCAGCTGAAAAACAACAACAAACAAACGAACAGGGGCTGCTGCTGGCAAAACTATGCCAAATTGACTGACTGACTGGCTGACCGGTTACCGATTATACCGTTTTTCTACGTCTTGCGGCGGTTGGCTCTAAACCGGGTATGACTTCTCTGGTTTGCTTGGTCTGGCTGGACATCCAATCGGTGATAACACGCTTTTGCGGAGGAGGGCACACACAACTCTGCGGATAGTAGTTGTAAACAACAGTTAGGTTACCTAACCGGACACTTGACTAGACCATGCCAAGTGTGGGGCAAAGGAACCCCAACCGACCACGATGGGGCTTCTAGCATTCACTGACGGACACGCAATCGCTGCCGGTTTGTTAGGATGGGTCGGTTTTGAGTTTGTTTCTTATTGTTATTTATTGTGCTTATACTTATACTTATACTTATACTTATTGTTGAGGATTCAGGGGGTAGCTTACCGGGTTCTATGATCGGAGGGTTTACTTTCCGTTGCTTCGTCAACGGGACGGAAAAGTAGCACCAAAGAACGCAAATTTCTTCACCGCTGATGGGTCGTTTTGTTCCACCGTTTATTCGCTGCTCGTTCGCTGCTGCTAGGTCGGGAGGTCCGATTTCGTTGCACCAATTCAATCCACACACAATATTCCGCACGGTTCACGCCGTTCCGTCTTTCGGATGTGCCTTGGAATTCAATAGACGACCGATTTACTAACAAATAAAACACCACTTTATTGAATTTAATACTCGACCGACGGTACAAACAAACAAGAGTACGGAGCTGATGTTGCCACCTCGAGATTTATTTTAGACTGGTTTATGCTGACTTGTTGTTGTTGTTGTATCAGCTGGTTGGTGAGTTACCGTTTCAAAACAATTCATCCGGTAACTCACTGCTATGCTATTTCTTACACTAGGATGGTTCAATTTTTTACGTTTGACATTTAACAAAAAATAATTATAGAAATTTTACACTAACTATAAACTAGAGATATTTGACTTCTGTAACGATGATTCGTGTTACTTTTCTTAACATTATTTGGAAAAGTATTGATTTTAGGTCTGGTAATAAACATTCCGGCCACCTTGAAATGGCACGGACATTTCAACACTGCTTCGATATTATTGAGGAGCCTTCATCGATTTCCTTCATCTTCGACTGCGTGGACCAACAGGACGCATCATGGCACCAGGAGAGCAGGAGGAGCGATTGGTACTGGGCGGTACGGACACCATCTGGAGCTTTGCTTTCTGGAACAAAGAGGAACCCAGTAGACCAACAAACATAAAATAAAATGATTGGAACCGCAATCACCTGGTGCTAATGGTTTTCATACAGGAGCTAACTTAGAGTGTAGCTCTACTCATATAAGCTGCGACCACCGACTACTGCTATCAATAAGCCAGTGCTAGGAATCCGATGGGAGGAGATGTCCACCACACGAAGCCGGAAATGATGAAGTGCGACCACACTTGGAGCGTTGATTTCTGCGGAGCAAGAAGGAACCCAGTAGCCCAACAAACAAAATAAGGGGGTATTGGAATGGCAATCACCTGATTTTCAAAATTGATATACAGGAGCTAACTTAGAGTGTAGCTCTACTCATTCAGGCTGCAATCTGCGACTACTGGTTCTGGGAGGTCCGCAATATACAGGCGGAGACGACGACAAGTGGTTCTGGGAAGCAAAAGGGAACCAAGTAGACCAACAAACAACGTTTAAAAATATTGGAACCGCAATCACCTGATCCATGAAATTTCGTACAGGAGCTGTCTTAGAGTGCAGCTCTACTCATTGGTTGTTTTCAGGAACTGCGGTGACCGGTTCTCCAACGGGCTGCTCATCAGCTGGATTGGGTTCGGGTTGTTCTGGTACGGGTAACAGAGCAAGTTTGTTGACACACCTGGAAACGACATCTCGCTTCGCAGTGCGTAAGGTGACCACTCGTACGACGCCGTCTTTCCCAGGATGAACGGCTGTGATGATCCCTAGTGGCCATTGGGCTGGCGGAAGCAGATCGTCTTGGATGATCACCATTTGGTTGGGCTGGATTACAGTTGATGGTCTACGGTGCTTGGTGGCTCGGGCTTGAAGCTGCTGCAGATATTCTGGGTACCATCTACGCCAGATTCGTTGGAACCGTTTCTGCGTGAGCTTCCAATGCGACAGTTGATTGTCCGGAACAGTTGCGACGTCTTCTTCGGGTGGAGATCGCAGGCTTTCACCGACAAGGAAATGTCCAGGTGTCAGGGCTTCCAACTCGTCGGATTCGGTTGGCATCGGAATCAAGGGTCTGGAGTTCAGACACATCTCCACCTCGGCTAGTAACGTCGTCATGTCTTCGTAGGAAATGTTGGAGTGGCCTATTTCTCTCAATAGATGGTGCTTCGCTGATTTCACTGCTGCTTCCCATAGACCTCCGAAATGGGGCGAACGAGGTGGTATGAAATGCCACGCAACTCCAGATTCTGCACACCAATCCAGGATGTTCTTGCGTCCTCCGTGTTCGGTTTTCAGCATCTGGTAGATTCTATGCAACTCGTTATTTGCACCTCGGAACGCAGTGCCATTGTCGCTGTGGATCTCGTGGGGAAAGTTTCGGCGGGCAGAAAATCGGCGAAGAGCAGCGATGAAGGCCGGCGTGGAGAGATCAGACACCAACTCGATGTGAACGGCACGTGTGGTAAAGCAAACGAAGATGCAAACGTATGCTTTCGTTGGGCCTCGGTTTCGGACGAGAGACTTGATGTAAACTGGTCCGCAATAGTCTACACCAGAAACGGCAAACGGTCTTCGGGGCGCAACACGGGACGTAGGCAAATCTGCGATACTTTGCTGGATCATCTTTGGTCTGCATCGGAAACATTTGTGGCACTCATGGAATGTGCGGCGCACTAGATTGCGTCCACCAATGATCCAGTACTTTTGACGGATCGTGGCGAGCATTAGTTGTGGGCCGGCGTGAAGTAAATTCCCATGATAATACTTCGCCAACAGGTTCGAAAGTGGGTGTTTCGCGAGCAGAACAATTTGATGCTTCGTAGCTTCTGGAACGGTTGCGTTGGCCAGAACTCCTCTAATCCGAATGACTCCATCCGAATCCAGTTTTGTGCGGATGTACTTCAACTGCGATGAAGATGGAAGGCGGCCGGTCGATGCTAGGGTGGCTAACTCCTCAGGAAAACTCTGTTTCTGGGCAAGACGACAAAGTGTCAAATCTGCTTCATGCAGATCGGCGGTGGTAAGCGCTTGGAATGGGTCCATTTTCGTCTTCCGTGCAGCAGCTTTCAACAAGCGAAAGTATCGCATGCAGTGAGCGATGGAGCGCCTGAGTTTTTGGTAACTGGAGTACATTCCAAAGATACGATCTGCAAACTCGTCATCCTTCACGACAGCTGGAAGCGCAGCAACTGGAACTCTCATCTCACTCGTCGAACTGGTTTGGCAGGCTGACAACTCGGTTCGTGGCCACTGCGAAGGCGGTAACTGGAGCCATGGAGAACCAGTCCACCAAAGCGGATGATTGACGAGCTCAGGCGGACTTATTCCACGGGACAGAACATCGGCTGGATTCGATTCTCCGCGAACATGCATCCACAAATCTACATCGGTCGAATTCTGGATCTTAGACACTCGGTTGGCCACAAATGTCTTCCAGCGATTGGGCGGTGATTGTAGCCACTGAAGAACCGTCGAGGAATCAGTCCAGAAGAACATTTCGGCAGGCAACTTGAGAGCACGGTTGACCTTCTCCGATAGGCTGACAGACAGAACGGCTCCACAAAGCTCCAAACGGGCAATGCTATGGTGGCTCTTCAGCGGGGCGACCTTCGACTTCGATGTCAGCAATACGACACGGACGACTCCATCACATTCCGACCGAATGTAGCAGCAGCTGCCGTAGGCCTTCTCCGACGCGTCCGAAAAGAAATGCAACTGAAAGGATGTGGCATTGGCGGAAGACACGTATCGAGGAACTTGGATCGTGGCGATGGTATCCAGCGTGCTATGGAACTCCTTCCAATCGGCCTGGTACGACGCTGGTAGTGGGCGATCCCACTCGAAAGATTCTCCGTTCTCTGTTCGAAGTCTCCACAAACGCTGCATGAACAGTTTGGCGACGGTAATAATCGGTCCAACCAAACCAAGTGGATCGAAGATCTGGGCGATGTACGACATTATCTTGCGCTTTGTGAGAACTGGAGCTGGCAGAGGCAATTGGACTCGAAAACGTAGAACGTCAGACCTTGTTTCCCAAACTAGTCCTAGCGTAGAGACAGCCTGATCGTCCTGCAGGCTGTGGATTGCGGATACGGCCAAATCTTCTGGAGGAATACCACGAAGCGCTTCAGGAACATTGGATGCCCATTTCTTGAGTGGTAAACCGGCAGAAGCAGCTAGAGCGGATGCTTCTCGGCGGAGTTGAACAGCGGATTCGACATCTTCGGCACCAGACAAACAATCGTCAACGTAGAAGTCGTTCTTAAAAACTGGGGCGGCAACAGGAAAACGACTGACTTCATCCTCAGCGAGGCGTTGTAAAGCGCGGGTGGCCAAAAATGGGGCTGAAGCGAAACCGTACGTAACAGTCTGCAGCTCAAACGTTGCGATAGGCTCTTCGGGACTTTGGCGCCAGAGAATTCGTTGGTACGTACAGTCGTCCAGGTGCAGTTGTATTTGGCGGTACATCTTTTCAATGTCGGCTACGAGTGCGATTGGGTGGGTTCGGAAGCGCATAATGATCGACAGTAGATCGTCCTGGATAGTAGGTCCCACCAACTGCATATCGTTGATGGAGTAGCCGGTTGATGTCTTGCACGAAGCGTCAAAAACAACACGGACCTTGGTGCTTGTGCTTGACTCCTTGAAGACTGGATGATGTGGTAGATAGCAGTGGGGGACAGAGTCGTCTACTGGATCAGTCAACTTGATCATGTGGCCCAAACGTTCGTAGTCGGCCATGAAACAAACGTAGGCTTCTCGAGGGGCAGGATCTCGCTTAAGTCTCCTCTCTAGACCTTGGAAGCGGCGCTCGACGATGGATCTTGGTTCACCAACACGTACCAGGGTATAACTAGTGAGTGGCAATCTAACAACGAAACGACCGGACGAATCGCGAGTGGTGGTAGCACTGAACACTTCTTCACACTTTGTTTCTTCAGCTGACAGAGCTTGAGACGGCAACAGAGATTCGAGTTCCCAGGACCTTTCGATGGATTGTTCTAGGTCTCGATCGATGGTCGTACGATGACATAACCGGGGAGTTTCGGAGGAATTTATTGGAACCGATCCGGATACAGCCCATCCAAACACAGTCTCAACTAGAGTCGGCATTTCAATGCCGAGGGAAATCTTGCTGCCACTGTGAAGTTCGTGGTACACTTCTCCGCCCACAATGAGGTCAATGTCCGCAGGAATGAAGAAGTATGGATCAGCCAGGTTGACATCGGGTATTTTCCAAGCAGCAACATCAATGTCCACAGTCGGTAGGCAGACTGTTGGCCTTTTCAGGATCAAGAAATCTAGCTCCGTTGCATACTTGGATACAGTTGAACGAATCTTCGCTGTTAACTGGCGCTTGATCTGCTTGGATGACTCACCAATCCCTGAAACGGCAATGTCAACGGTAGAACGGCGGAGATCGAGGGTGTTGGCCAACTTCTTCGTCATAAAACTGCACATACTAGCGGAATCAAGTAGCGCTCGAGCCGGAATTTCCTTTCCCGTACTGTCAACCACCATAAGCATAACCGTTTCTAGCAAAACTGTACTGGTTGATGCCTGAACAGTCATACATACTTGTTGGCTCGAAGTTGATGGTTGCGGATCTGCATCTGTAGGGGCGGTACTGCGCTGCGGAGCTGGTAGGGGCGAATTCGACAATAACGACGTTGGTTCCGGCAGCGAATTGAAAAAGGTGGCCTTGATTGCATCGTGGAGGAGAGAGTGATGCCTTCCGTTGCAGAAACGACAAGTGTGTCGAGAGGAACATGTTCTTGCTAAATGTCCAAAATTGAAACAATTCCAACACAAACGATGCGATGTAACAACTTGACGACGGTTGTTGGGAGAGAAACTGGCGAATTTCCTGCAGCGAAACAGATGGTGTCGTTCCGAACATACAATACACGGCGGTGGATCAGGTTTTGTATCCGACGCAACAGGATTGGCCACTAATCGGTACTGCTTCTTCGGTTGGGATCCCGTCATCCTCGTTGGCATCGTTTGCAGGTAGTGCTGCTCCTCTGAGACGATCGTCTTCAGCATCATCGCTCGAGAATACAGGAAATCGATCAGCTCTTGATAGGTGATGTCTCTAAGGTCGCTCGTTTTTTCCTCCCAGGCTCGAAGAGTCGTTGGATCCAGTTTGTAGCACAGTAGGTTCACTAGTGGAGTATCCCAGTAACCTACCGGCTCACCCAGTTTAGCCATGGCCTTCACATGGCGGTCAAAATCATCTGTCAACGTATGAAGATCCTTTGAAGACTCTTTCCTTAAAGGTTGAATGTCGTACATTGCCCTGAAGAGCTGTCGTTTCAAGTACCGCTGGTTATCATACCGCTTCATTAACGCTTCCCAAGTGATAAGATAATTGTCAGCCTCAACGTTTACGGACTCGAAAGGTTTCTTGGCTTCGCCTTCCAAACTCTGAAGCAGGTACTGAAGCTTTGCAACCGCTGGAACATCTGGATTCAAGTGTACCATGGACTTGAACGTGTCTCGGAACGACAACCATCGCGAAAAATCACCATCGAACCTCGGCAAATCTATTTTGGGCAGGCGTAGGTGAAACATAGCTGTGCTGGTTGCTGCGGTCGGCTCTGCTGATGTAGAACTGTTCAACCTTTCCGGGATGTTGTTCAACAGGAATGCTTTCACCTCACAAAACCTTTCTTCGATGGTTGATCTCTCAGCCAAACGCATTTCAAGCCGATCTGGTCCATCCCACTTCTCGATGACGGTTTGCGTTTTCTGGAACTGGTCGTAGATCCGATCAACTAGATCTTGTCGAACTTGAAGGCGCCCAGCATCACGATCTACGTTGAACTCTCTCGTAAACCTTTCAACATCCGATAGATTTGTCAGGATGGCCTTGCGACGAATGATAGCATCCTCCACTCTTTCGTCTGACTTGGTTTTCGGCATATTGAAAAACACTGACACTTGCTACCACCACTGTACGATAACGAAAACACAGCACAAAAAACGAAAACGAAATCCTTCCCGAACCGATGTACTGGTTTTTAACACGACGGCGGAAGTGTAAACCAATCGTACGATTAAATCCTTCCCGTCGCGGATTTACACTTCTACACGACGAAGAATGATACAAATCGTACGATATAATCCTTCCCGTCGCGGTGTATCAAACTTAAAACGAAACGAAACCGAGAATTGTGTGTTAAAATCGACGAAAAAATCCTTCCCGACGCGACACACAATTCTTTCGCGAAGACTGCCACCCACTCACACCCAATCGCATATAATTTCAATCAATATTGCCAATATTTGCCTCAGGTACAAAAGGACTGAATTCGCCAATAAAAATTCAAAGTCCGAATTTCAATCAACAAAAAACATCAAATCCAAGTTTTCCAATTTTTGCTGACCGGTGTAGAGCATAAACATAACAGCCGATCACAATTAACAGCTGCTGATGGATTTGTGTAAACGGCTTGGCTTGGTTCCTTTGTACGCTTTTTCGGCTCGTCGAACAATGTACAGCAGTACAAAAGGCAAGCAAAATGGCCCAATTTGATGCAGCCAGCGCGTCGAGTAAATAAAATGGTGTACTCACCGCTACCTTCCGTGTGGGGAATTCCTCCGATCCGGCCGAAGGACCAATGTTGAGGATTCAGGGGGTAGCTTACCGGGTTCTATGATCGGAGGGTTTACTTTCCGTTGCTTCGTCAACGGGACGGAAAAGTAGCACCAAAGAACGCAAATTTCTTCACCGCTGATGGGTCGTTTTGTTCCACCGTTTATTCGCTGCTCGTTCGCTGCTGCTAGGTCGGGAGGTCCGATTTCGTTGCACCAATTCAATCCACACACAATATTCCGCACGGTTCACGCCGTTCCGTCTTTCGGATGTGCCTTGGAATTCAATAGACGACCGATTTACTAACAAATAAAACACCACTTTATTGAATTTAATACTCGACCGACGGTACAAACAAACAAGAGTACGGAGCTGATGTTGCCACCTCGAGATTTATTTTAGACTGGTTTATGCTGACTTGTTGTTGTTGTTGTATCAGCTGGTTGGTGAGTTACCGTTTCAAAACAATTCATCCGGTAACTCACTGCTATGCTATTTCTTACACTAGGATGGTTCAATTTTTTACGTTTGACATTTAACAAAAAATAATTATAGAAATTTTACACTAACTATAAACTAGAGATATTTGACTTCTGTAACGATGATTCGTGTTACTTTTCTTAACATTATTTGGAAAAGTATTGATTTTAGGTCTGGTAATAAACACTTATACTTATACTTATACTTATACTTATACTTATACTTATACTTATACTTATACTTATACTTATACTTATACTTATACTTATACTTATACTTATACTTATACTTATACTTATACTTATACTTATACTTATACTTATACTTATACTTATACTTATACTTATACTTATACTTATACTTATACTTATACTTATACTTATACTTATACTTATACTTATACTTATACTTATACTTATACTTATACTTATACTTATACTTATACTTATACTTATACTTATACTTATACTTATACTTATACTTATACTTATACTTATACTTATACTTATACTTATACTTATACTTATACTTATACTTATACTTATACTTATACTTATACTTATACTTATACTTATACTTATACTTATACTTATACTTATACTTATACTTATACTTATACTTATACTTATACTTATACTTATACTTATACTTATACTTATACTTATACTTATACTTATACTTATACTTATACTTATACTTATACTTATACTTATACTTATACTTATACTTATACTTATACTTATACTTATACTTATACTTATACTTATACTTATACTTATACTTATACTTATACTTATACTTATACTTATACTTATACTTATACTTATACTTATACTTATACTTATACTTATACTTATACTTATACTTATACTTATACTTATACTTATACTTATACTTATACTTATACTTATACTTATACTTATACTTATACTTATACTTATACTTATACTTATACTTATACTTATACTTATACTTATACTTATACTTATACTTATACTTATACTTATACTTATACTTATACTTATACTTATACTTATACTTATACTTATACTTATACTTATACTTATACTTATACTTATACTTATACTTATACTTATACTTATACTTATACTTATACTTATACTTATACTTATACTTATACTTATACTTATACTTATACTTATACTTATACTTATACTTATACTTATACTTATACTTATACTTATACTTATACTTATACTTATACTTATACTTATACTTATACTTTTACTTATACTTATACTTATACTTATACTTATACTTATACTTATACTTATACTTTTACTTATACTTATACTTATACTTATACTTATACTTATACTTATACTTATACTTATACTTATACTTATACTTATACTTATACTTATACTTATACTTATACTTTTGATAATTCAAATCACACAAAACCAATGGAAAAAATTGAAAAAAGAAATTTTAAACGTGTTTTATATGATTTTGAAAAAAAATTTGTTGAAAAAATGGTTATTTCGACAATTTTCCAAAAAATATAATTAAAATATATGGATAAATTTGTTTTGGAACAAAATTAAATAAGTTTTAAAGCGAAAAAATCCTGCATCATTTTGTAGAAAAAAGAATTTGTTTATATCCAAGGTGATTGTTTTGAAAAGCTAAAAAAAACAGTCACAAATGAATAAATTCACGTCACAAAAAAAGAAAACTTTTAAATTTCACAAGAAAATTTTGACATTTTCTGACTTTAAAAAGTGAGATCTTCTTTGAAAATGATGAAACGATTCTAAAACACAAAATTTTATAGAAATTGGTTGGAATCTACCTGAGATCGAAAAAAAATTTTTTTTGTGAATCTTTCAATGAAGACTATGAGGAACAGTAGTAACTTAAACTTATTTTTTTTTGTTTAGATTATAGTCGGTTCACCATTTCTATGGCATTCGTGACTTTATATCAACATTGCAGTTGGCGGACAGTTATTGAAAAACTTTTCCGGTACAACTGTGTTCGATGTTTACTCTTGGGCTCGAACTCGCGGACATCGGCTAAGGAAGCAACTGACTAGCCAACTGAGCAATATCACAAGCCCAATTTTAACGTATGATCCCTCAATATGTTGCTATTTAAGAAGTGCCAATCAAAATTACGAAAAAGTTAGGCGAAGATACTGAAATTTTATGATTGTAAAAGTCGGAACAACAAAATGTCATTTTTTTGAAGGCTCTGAAGAATGGTTCAGAAAAACTTGATATTTCGTGACGTGAATTCAGTCGACTACCCTGTTCTGGTTTCAACTTAGTGAATTCACGTCACAACTTCAAATAAGCATAACTTTGTTTGTTGATGTTCAATTGAGAAACTACGCACAACAAATTGTGGATAAATATTTTTTCTACAACTCATTTGAAGACACCAATATTCTATTTCCACAAAGAGAACAGAAAATCAAAGTTGTATGTACTGAAGTCAAAAATTGTCAATGCTAGCGTGAATTCACGTCACAAAAGTAATCGGTCACCACAAAAACCACTTAAACTTTTTAAAGACCAAATTATATTAATTCTGAAGAAAATTCAATTTGCGACCGTTTGCTACAATTATTGTGAGTTTTCAAGTAAATTGGTTGAGAATAGAATGATAAAAGTTCAGAAAAGTCGGAAAAGCGATTTCACGTCACGGTGGAATGTGTCCTATGCCAATTTAGCATTTCGCTGTGCCAAAGGTGATATGTTTGAAATAGCACTACTGGCATAAGGCGAGCTCCCAAGCAAAATGATTCATTAAAATTCAAGCAAACCTAGAAAACATTCTATTGGATAATTCTTTCCAGAAACAAGAAAATAAAAAAAAAACACAATGCCGTAGGGAAGTGAGAATCGAAATCACAACCCCATATCGTCTTGCCAATCCGACATCTTAACCAGTATACTACTTGAGCTTGATACAGAACGAGGGATATTTGTCATAGGCTTTCTGCCACCGATCAATCACGCACAATCGTGGCTTCCTGGCGTTTGGCTTTCCTTCAAGGCCTTCCTTCGAGGCCTTCCTTCAAGGCCTTCCTTCAAGTTCCCTGCCAAACGCTTCATATAGCTTTTTTGTCAAAATAATACAATGTAAAATCTAAAACTTTAAAAAGGTTGAATATTATTAAAAAAGTTGTCATCTAGGGGATATATTTACGTTTTACTAAAGTACTTGATTCGGACTTCTGAACGAACATAAAAAGTCTAAACAAGTAGCATAGAGTATATTTGTTCGTTTTAAGTACATTGTACCTCGATTCGACCTATCGTGCTTTGTTACGAACTTCTTGTGAACTTTTTGGTTCCATGAGGTACTCCTTACGTACTTTTTGTTTCCATGCGGATCTTCTTATGAACTTTTTGGTTCCAAGGGAATCTTCTATGGAATTCCAATGCGCATTGAGTTGTGTCAAAAATTTGCAATTGGTTTGTTTACATTCTTTTAGCAACTTTTTCGAAGGCATTCTCAATTTGTGAAGAGAAATTGGATTATTTATAAAATAAAAAATAAGAAAGAAAAAATGGGCTGTGGAAATAATGTTGCTATAAAAAGTCTAGGTGCATGCGTAAATAATATTGAGGGAATACTTTACTTATTAAAAGATAGTTTTCAACACCAGCTTCCCTCAATTCGAATTTTTCAAACACAAATCCTATACATAGTTTGGAAGCTCGAAGATTTAATGGAAATTAAAGCTTTGTTGAACCAAAGGTTGATACATCAGAAAATGAGGATGACAAATTTTATTATGGAAATTATTCGACAAAAAACTGATGGTAAAATATTACTTTGTTTAGCTTGGACGTTACTGAAAAATCCAGCGTGGAAAATCTAAAATCGTTGCCATTACTTGTGGCCAGTTTGTCTACGTATGATAAAAGATTTATTCATTTATTCATTTTCATGTTTGAAACTTTAGCATTTTACAAATCAGCCTATGCCATCGAGTTTCGATTTCCAATATTAATTTAAGTATGTTCATTGACACGTGCGGCGAGATGAAATGCTAGGTAGAAGAATTTGTGAAGGGATGAAGAATAGGCGGATAGGAAAACATCAGATGAGCTTAATAGGATAAAATTTGGATAGGTGTTGAAAACTGTTAGTCTAGGGCATTTTTTGTTGGAAAGCATGGAAGTGTGGTGGTATGCCTTTGCCGTACACAGAACCCGGCAACGTTACACGATTTGTCTTTGTATCGTGTGACCAACATCTTTTAAATAAGTGGTCGTGAATCTCGTTTTTAAGCTCTTTTTCCTCAGATTGAAGCTTTTTTTGCCTTGAGAGCATAGGAGACGAAAGCTTAAATCTGAAGAAACATGCTTAAATCTGTCAAAAAAGGGGAAATCTGAGGGAAAATCTGAGAGATGTGCCCCACACGGTTTGAATAACATTGCCGGGTTCTGCTTTTGATCAACACATTCCCAAACACAGCAGGCCAGTTGGATTGTGTTGGATGTGTTGTAACGGGCCGTAGTAGGCAAAGTGGTAATATCCGTAGTATTTCCAAATCATAATAAAAATATGTATCATGTCAGTCTTACTGAGAATGGATCATTGTGTACTGAAGTGTAAATTTTCGGTAAAATGGAATTCCACCCATCACCCATCACCACAGTCATCATGAGTTACCAATGGAGACTTTCCTTTGGGAAGTTGGAAAATGGAGTTTTCTTGGGACCAAAAACGAGAAAACGAGTCTCTTAGCCATCTGGTACTTGAGTTTGGAAGACGTTCTTTGAAGTTAGCAGCGATTTAAACAAATTCGTTAGGCGGTTTTTTTTACTGTTTTCAAGTATTTTCACCCGTTTAATCGGTCCCAATTATACGCGCCGCGCAAAAAGTGTTTCGAGTCTGCGACTATCTCGGGAGTTAAGGGTCTGGCTCATCATTCCGGCAGCCAACCCCAGTCCGGGAAGTTCTCTGGCGGAAGCTTGTGTGCAAGTGTAAGGACGATTCTACCAGAAAGTTGCATTTTAGTTACCTTTGTGAAGTTCTTTTTAAGCATTGTGTTTGGTCTTTTTATGATACGGAAAACTACGGCTATTACCGCGGCGACTAAGTTCGTGTAGCAACACAAACTTCCCTCATTTCACCAACCCCATTTTGTTAAGTCTTCTTTGGAAGCCCACCCCTGGGAAGAAAGTCCGGGTTTTAAGAGACTTCAGCACAAAAACTTTTTTTAGTTGTTGGCGCTTAAGTGCTGTTAAGTTGAACTACACAATTTTGCTATGAAATATTTACTTTCCTTTAGCACAAAGTGGGATTCGGTCCTGATTAAAATCAGTGGCTGTTGGTTTCTGAGAGTTGTATCGTCTTGTTTCAATTTCGGACTCCGAAGGAATTCGAGACGGTACAGTGTGAATACACAATCTGGCTGTTTTGGCACTTCTTACGTCTTTCCAGTGTATGGAATATCCACGGGATTTTCTCATTTTATACAGCGCATTTCATGCACAATTAGTTCACAATATTCACACTCGCAGTTATAAATAGCCGGATTCCATATTCGATTAACCCTCTTCCGTCACAGAAATTTTTTCCCGTTGCAGTTCCTGGAGTGTCAATTTGAGACTAAAACTGCTATATCTCTATTGTGTCCTAAAAAAATCTTTAGAGCAATCCGTAGTTGATCTACAGTCTTTTTCCAAACCATATTTTTTAAGATTTTTTTTTTCTTAGACTTTAAATAACGGAAAACTGAAGAGTTCTATGTGAATGAATGAATGACCCGAAATACTCCACATCATGTGGCCGTGATACCCACAAGCTATGGTTTGCAAATTGGTTGAGTTTTAGTGATTTATTAATGTTTCATGAAAAATTCCTTTCTTATATGAAAATGCAAGACAAAAATGACCTTAAGTATATTTTCGTTTTAAACTTCAAGTTTCCCACCAATGCAATTTGCGGGTGCTTGATTAATTATGTGTTAGTACATTTTTTTAGCTTTTTAAATAAAAGCAGCATAACAAAAAATGGAAATATATGCTTACGTATAGAGTCAAAACAGTTGGATTGAGATTTTTTATCTCAATACACATCCGAGATATTAAGGTTGGTCCACGTTTCCGCATGGACCACGATACCCCTCTCTCCTCTATATAGGTTGTATGTAAATATTTTTTTCTAGAAAGAGATTAACATACACAATACATAATAATATTTTTATAATGTCTTAATAGAAAATTTCACGTTCAAGTATATTTTACTCCTTTGCCTCAACCCATTTGGTCCTAGCAATGAATGGCATTTAGAGCGATTCAAACGAACGCATTTGTCATCTGAGCGCGTATGATCGTTTTCTTCAGATATAGAATAATAAGTGCTCATTAACAAGTGCACACCTCGCGTTTAATTACTTCTACGATTTCTCGTCTCTGCCTACCCACTTAAGCTTCCTAGCTAAGCAAGACTTTTTATAACTATGTAACCGAATCCATCGAGTAGGTTTCGAGTTGTTAAATTCTACTCCTCGTCGCAAACGTGTCAGGTGCTTTGAAGGTTTCGAGATATTAATCGTTTAGCTGCTACAAATGTAATCATAATACGGCCTCACATTAAATGACAGTTTCTACCGATTCAAATGACTAATAGGTCTCTTAAACATTCTCTCAGGTTGAGACGAAGCTATTAAAAAAAACTCTTACAGCGGAAAATCATTTTTTATACTAGTCAAGACAGCCGAAAAAAATCTGTTTTCTGCGAAAAAAAAATCAGACTTTCTGAGATTTTACCCAAAAATTCAGTGATGAGATAAGCCTGAATTTCTTTGAAAAGTAATAAAAATTGAGTTTTTTTTGTTGAGATAAAAATGATAATTTTTGAAATATGTACGTACAAAATTTAAAATCTCTGTGAAATTTGTGAATATTTCTAAAAATACTGTTTTCTGTGACACATGATCCTTGATGAAAATTTGCTCAAAATTCTGTGGAGTTATGAATATTTCTGTGATTTCGGCAACCTTTCTAGTAGTGAGATATAGATCTCTCAATAATAGTAAGTGAGTAATAATTTGTTTCCTATACGTGTTTTTTTTCTTTCCAAGGTTAAACTATCAATTCATCGCTAAACTAATGTGTTTACTTGTTCCACTATTCATTGTGGTTTTACGCCAGCACTCAAAAATGTGGGAGGGTACCTGAAGTATTTTGTTCGAACGAGCGAGGATTCCCTTCCCCTTTTTCCCCTCGCAGTGGAATCGATATTCCAAGTGACCATCAATGAGCCACGAGGCTGGCCTTAGCCAACACTTGACGCTTGACCTTGGAAGGGTCTCTTCAGGTGTAAAACTGGTTTGCGGTTTGTCGCTGATCGAATCCGGCAGCAAAGCCGATTTCATCTCATCGCCATAAACCTTTGACATGACACCCCAGATAAGGTACGTTTTCCTATTTAAATTGTACGGTGCTGGATTCCTTTGGCAAACATTTAAGTAAATTTAAAAAAAAAAGAGGTTTATTGGTCTACAGATCGAATTTATTTATTATTTTTAATTGAGTTTTTTTACCCACCATCATTCCACCTGAGTCTTTTAAGGGGCCCCTCAAAATGTGCCGTGAAGTTCAAACGAAGTTTCAACGCTCGATTTGTGGGTGGCAAATGGATACGCCGTTCTTGAGTAAATATCGTGTCCAATTCCAATCTGGGTGAGTTATCTGGATCGAAATCTACGCTCTCGATTCGGTCGTGAGTAGAGGTGGAATGATTGTTATTGTTTTGTTACTAAGTGCCATGCTATTTTTTTATTGAATGAACTTTGATCGAATTAGGCACTCGTATTAGGCGTGATTAGTACGGTAGATTAGTATTAAATACCAGGGTTACCTGTCCTTGGATGATAAACGTGCTTGAAACACACCCGCATTGATTCGATCTAAAATGATCCCGTGATCCTTTCTATTTATATTTGAATTAAAACATTTAAAAAATAATTTCAAAATATTTGAATCCTACAACGATTACTTGAACGATCAGCTGTAAGAACAGTTGGAAAAAATCTGACAGTCATACTTTCTTAAATCCGTCTTTTTGATAATTTCAAAATCCATTTTATTAAACTATTTCTTAATAA
Organism: Uranotaenia lowii; assembly: GCF_029784155.1. Lineage (NCBI taxonomy): Eukaryota > Metazoa > Arthropoda > Insecta > Diptera > Culicidae > Uranotaenia > Uranotaenia lowii. The sequence goes on from NC_073692.1 coordinate 320,094,872, forward strand.
TGATTTTTTTTATCATTTTTTCACAGGTAAGCCACCTCGTCAATTCTTTAAAAATTGGTAACTATAAAGTTTAATTTATTGAATAACTACTTTGACTATGGTTGGTTAATTATTAACTTAATCAAACATGGATAAGTTTCAGCGTTTTAATTAAAAACTCTGGCATTTTGAATAAAATATTTATTTTCTAATTTTGGTGTCCATTCAATTGCCAGATTACAATGAAAGGCAAATAACTCCACAACATTTATCATTATTTGGTGATTTTTTTTTAATTGATTTTAATTCCCTTATTTTCAACTCTTTATGAACTCTTTCTCCTTATCATACAAATTATAGCTTATCTCTATAAATTAATCTTTTATACAGTTTTCTTTGTAGACAAGATCTAATCTAAAAATTTGAAAGTTTTCGGTAACTATACTTAATCTTCTACTGCACGGACTTTGGACCCGTTGAGAACAAAAAATCGTCAACGGAAATAACTTTACCCTATTTTATTGTAAAAAAAAACTTGGAGTACATACATACAGGGTGACAAACAGTTCAAATCATTTGGTCATTTTTGGTTTGGTGGCCCACAATTCCACACAAATTTTCCATTTAAAAAAAAATTACTTTGTTTAGAACAGCCATAACTTGGGGAAATAAATTTATTCAAAAATAAATATAATTGTCAAATGAAACGGAGAAAACCATACCATTTAACTTTTTCATTTTATCTTGAACAATAAAGAAGTTTTAGAGCAAAGAAATAAGTGGCCCACGATACCCTACTGTCCCCTATAATTTATGGCAATATTCTTGTTATCTGATATCTAGGTCAATAAAGAAGAATCTTGATGGGGAAAAAATGTCTTTTATGCTCTCAGCGTTATAAATATTCTGAAACTATTTTTTTCTCAGAACTTAATTCACCTTTTTCTTTTTTCTTAAATTTGTCATCCTATAAAATTTAATAAAAAAAAGAATTAAGAAGCTCAGAAGACAAAAACAAAATTCATAACCATTTGCTCGTGATACATTTAAATATGCAAGGCAAAGAAGAGACAATTAAAAAATTAAAAAAAAAGTTGCCTCTTAATTCGATTACGTAGCGTAGCTCAAATTTCAGAAATGTATAGTAATTGAATGGTCACCAAATTCAAACTCAACACTTTAAGCAGGTAACTCATCATAAGTAATTTTGCGAAATTCGGCCCAAGGAATTGCAAGTTACAGCGGTTAGAGTTTTTTTACAAGTTTTATTTCATTCATTTTCATCTTTTCTATTTCCAAAAATTTCCAATTACGACAAGAAATTCTTTTTAAACCCTAATTTATCGATTTTAAGAAAAGACAATAAAAAATTTTGAGTATTTTTTTAATCACCAAAGCACGATTCTGAGTTTTTGAGATTAAAGATTTTAATTTATTTTACAACTATGTTTGAACCTGCCAAACCATTAAAAAAACTGAAATGCTATAGAAATAAAATATTTTGAAAATTTAGTCAAAATTTCATTTTTTATGGATCTTAGAGAAATAAACCAAATCGAAGTTTTTTTTTCGTCAGAAGTTTAATTGACTTAAATTCTTTGAGACAATTGATAGATGGACATAAGAGTTGCCGAAACTGCGGTGAATCCGTTCAACAATGGGGGATTATCTACAAACATACATGTATAAGATTAACTAAAAGGATTTTGTCGTATAACCTTCTCTAATTTTTAATTGAATTTGACCCTTCTTCTCCTTTTTGGTATCATGTCTCCTTCTGCCCTGTTATTTGACCTGTTTCTCAAAATTTTAAAACTACAGTACTCGCTCGTTAATCCGACACTGTTGAGACCGAAGGGTGCGTTCGACTAGCGAAAATCTTTGATTACACGAAATAACAAAATTTAAAAAAAATCGTTAACTTAATTGACCGACCCAAAATTTTAATTTAAAATCGAGCGCTGAATCCGGAAATGCAATTCAAAAACATCTTAGGAGAGAAGGAATGCTCCAAAAGTTTTGGAACAATAAAAAAAGTACTTGTACTTAGATTCAAATAACTCAGTTTCAAGTAAAATTTTCGAAGTAGTAAAGAGAAACTACTAGATTTCAAAAGGTGTTAAATAAGTGTTAACAAAAAAGTCCGAAATTTTTCTCGCATCCAGCGGAATTTTGTTTTAAATCACCCTAGACTTGAGACATTTTATTTTACGACAATACATATATATATGCCGTTCACGAATTAAAACTAATCTTTAACTGTAAATTTCGATTTGCAATTCAATCAACCTTATGCATTGGAACTCTCAACTTGACATACACAAACCCTACCTCGCCTTTAGAATGGGTTTGCATACAAAAATGGAATCATCAACAAGTTGGAAGCATTTTCGTAGATGATGGAAAGAATTAGAGAACATAAGCTATCAAAGAACGAAAGAACATAAGCCGTAAAAAACATGAATTTTTCGAAAAAGATACAACGGCTCACCGGCAGGACTTGAACCTGCAATCTCCGCTTCAAGGTTCAAGTCCTGCCGGTGAGCCGTTGTATCTTTTTCGAAAAATTCATGATATTTACGGCTTATGTTCTTTCGTTCTTTGATAGCTTATGTTCTCTAATTCTTTCCATCATCTACGAAAATGTGATTATCAAGCGATTTCATAACATCAGTATTGAAGTTGGAAGCCATATATCATGACTCACAATGGTCATCAGAATTAGCAAATGAAAATCTAATACCTGGTATACACTACTTAAGACCTAAAAATTTTGATTTACAAAAAATGTGCTGATATGCAATATTCTTCAAAAAACCATTTTCAGTTTCAATTATATTTTGTGTTTCGTGCTCTTCTAAATGTTCAACATCACATTCAAAAACGTTTTGATTAATAACACAAGGCCACAAAATTAACATCCTTCAAGGGGAAAAAGAAGTTAACAGCTAATTTTGACTTATTTGGGTGCCCTGGATCTGAATACGCAATTTCAATATCAGCTTTAGTTTTTTGAATAACTTCTGCAAATATTTAAAAATCTTTCAAGAAATTTCTGCATTTATTTGACAAAATTTCAAACAAAAAACACTATCTAATAATGAAGGTTTAAATCAATTTTCAACTTACCTCAAGACTAAGAAATTTTGATATCTGCGAAAAAGTTGAAGAGGTTTTGAATTTGTGTACTTCTCCCCATTTTTAACGAAATTTTAAACCAAATTAAATTTTATATATTTTTAAAGCAAAAATCTAATCGTTTTGCAGGTTTGAACAAACTATGTTGAATGAATTCCATTTTTTAAAACTTTTTTCAGTAATGTCAGAAATTTTTGTAATGATATCTTTCCCAATTTTTATAAACTGTAGAGTTTAACTTTTTTAGATGGATCATCATTTATCATCATCTTTGGAATATTATTCCTTAATTGAATTAAATGCGTGCTTTAAACAAATATAGAATCAGATTTTTTTCTGTTACCGTAAATTTGTTACTTCATCAGTTATCAATGATTAATTTCACTCAAAAGTGATACATTTAAAGCGTATAAACTCCATATCACTAAAACGCAAGGTAATTGGCAAAATTTGATAAAAGATTTGAATTCAGGACGCTTTAATCTACCAAATCAATCATAGGCAATCATCAATCATAGGCATCAAAATGCTGATCCTTTAAATTATCAATTTTTTTTAATTTTTTAATTTAAAAAAATACCTTATAAAATATTAAAAAAAAACTAATCTTCGTGTTTTATTTTTAATTTTTAAATTAATTTACCAAATTTTTTAATTTAAACTTCATGAAATATTTTTCATAAGTTTGTCTTTGTTTTTCAAATCTATTTTTTTGTGTTCATAAGTCACAGTCTTCTGTTTTTTAAACTAAATTTTTAATAAGAAAAACATAGTTTCCACCTTCTGTTCACTTCAGGACCCAATATTCTTATAAACAGCAACAAATTATTACGATCTTGAAATTTTTAACTTTGAAACCTTCAATTGAAATATTACAAAAGTTTCTCTAATTTTCATTATATTATATCATGTTTTTTTACTGATCATGATTTTTAATTTATCTTATCTCTAGTTGATTTGATTCGAATAAGCAAATTTAAATTTGAATTTTAATGAGCAATGTTAACTTCATTTGTATTTTCTTTGTGCTTTCAATATTTACAACAAAACTTGGAATAAATTATTTTTATTTTATCAGTGTCTTATTGATCATTTCCCAATCTGTAAATTGTCAGAGTAATTAAATATGTTGTGTTATAAATATATAAAGCTATTATTTTGACTTTCAGAACTTATTTAGCCATTTATTTTGATAAATGGACAAATTTTAGCAAAGAAAAGCGTTTTTTTTTTTACTTTGATCACTGACAGTCTTGAAATAAAATTAAATATTTCTTCTTTTTATCAAATATAATTCAATTATTAACTATTGAATAAATTTTCCTAGGTTCAAAACGTTCTTTTTCCTAATCAAGAATTCACATTTCTAATCGTAATAATTTTTTTCACAATTCAAGATACTACAGTGGTCGAGCCTGCATAGAATTTATTTTCAAGCAAAATTGTAGTTCAGAATAAGGAACGTCATTTTGAATGATTTATCAATGATTTACCGGAAATAGCATCGATTTAAAACATTTATTATTATTTGTTTGGAAAATGTCGATTAATTTTACTAGTAAAATTTATTTTTTTTTTTAATTTTTGTTCTAATTATAAGCAAGAAAATGGGTTAGAAATCATTTTCTTTATTTCTTGTGTATTTTTCGTATTGTTATTATATTTGGCTAAATTTAAACTTCAAAAATCCTGATCAGATTTTTTTTTTAGCTTGGAGCGAGTGGTATTTATCAGGTTTAATTCTTATTATACTAAGAATGGTATACTGCGGTTCGTCAAATTATTCAAATTTGCAAACATTATCTACTGTTTGAGTAAAATAACCATGACTTTTTCAATTTTCTACCAATTTTGATAAATAACCACTTGAAATGTTTATTTTGAATCGACATTTGAGGTTCATTAAAAATCATAAAATGATACAATCGAATCTAAAACTGTCGATTCAACAAAATTTTCTTTTAAAAACGTTTTTTTGAACATTTATTTCAATCATAAGTTCAACAATATAAAAAATACTGTTGGAAAAAAACCAATAAATTCATGAATATTGGAACGACCTAATTAAACGTTGAAAAAGTGGATTTTTTAACAAAAAGCCAGATTGAAGATAAATTCAACGATTTGCTGTATGGACCTGATTTAATATTTTTTGTAACTGTTAAGAAAAACCTTATCCACAGATGCATTATGTGGTGCTTAAAAACGAAAACACAGATTTAGGATCTCGGTGAAACATCAGTTTCTTGAAGAGATCTTTTTTTCATCTTCATTCTTATGAACATTGGCGAAGATGACTCTAATTCTAACCACTATACCATAAGTCGGTAACCTGCAGCTAGCGATCCGCATTCGGCTCTATGTTTAGCTAACTGCACAAAAAATATTTATAAAATCGTGTTAATCCGATAATTAAGTCTTGTGACCTGGCATACCAGACACATTTTAAAATTGCATCCGCTGCAGGAAAAAGCGGAAAGGACCAAATGGCAAAAAATCATTGTTTGTAGCCTAATTTTACAATTTTTTTGTTTTCACTGTTTTTGAAGCATCAGAATAGAGATACAGATTTAATTTATCATTAATCGTAAATTAAAAAAAAATAACTGTTGTTTAAAACAGATGAAACTAAAATCAAGTTATTCATTTCCAAAACGTCTGTACCTGTATTTTTAAATCAATCGAACACAAAAGTTGAGCTGTAGCTAACAGGAAAATCAAAATTTATCATTTGCAAAAAGTAGTTCTTAGTTTATTATCAAACAACACATCACTTATCAAATTTTATATTTTAAGCACTCGCAATCACATTTTTGTACTCTATGAAAATTGATCAGTTGATGTCTCCAAAATATTAATCAACCAATTCGAAAAATTTTAACAACTTTGACGCGTAACAACATTGAAATATTGAAAAAAACCACCTCAATCGAAAGTTATTAATTTGAATTTAAAGTGATAATTTTAATGTATTTAAATTTAGTTATCTGATAAGCATTCCAGATTGCTGGTTTTAACCGGAGTTGCCCAAATTTTTTGAAGAAAAAATTGGGAATGCCAGGGCCGGTCCGGTTGCCGTATCGTATCGAGGAAAAAAGTCAGGTTTTTCCAGGATTATTCACAATTTTGACGAAATTCCATATTTTCAACCTGTTTTAACGAAACAAATTCACGTGCATTTTTTGGAATTGTATGATAAGATTTGAGATGTGCTTTAGAAAAAAAAAATCATTTTTCGAGTGTTTATTTTTCAACTTTTCTCTCACTTTTTTGTATAAAATACCAAGATTTAGGTGGATTGACCCGAATATAACCAGGTTTTGAGTTTAAAATTTAGAAACCCTATGTCTGGATTTAACCGGCCTGGATACGTACAGAAAAAAATCTGTAAATCTGACTCATACATGAAATTCAAATACAAATTTCCAAAATTCCAAGACTGAGAATTACAAATTAAAGTTTGACAACTTTTCAAATTCGAACCAACATTGAGAATCAATCAAAATTTAAATTCTGAAAATCTTCTTGAAAACTTCGGGATAAATACCTTATTCATTGATTGATTTATAGATTGATTGATCTTTACATCCCGATGTAGTTTTTTTTATAATTAAATGGTATTTATTGAAAAACAAATTTTGAGTCTTTGAACACACTTTTAATTTCAAGTCAAGTTTCAAGCACACAAATTTGAACGAAGTTTCAGTAACGGACATTTTTTATTTCATTTTTGATTAAGAGTTGATCACCGTTGGTTTTTTTTAAATTTACTTTTGTTTGGAAACTTTAAAACTATCCTTGCACTGATTTAGGCAGTTAAAATGTACTGTTTCTTTTTTATTTGTCACGAATTTTTAATGCAGGCTACAAAATCACATTATTGCAGATTTCTACTGGTCAAACCACAAATTTTCTTTTTTTTAGTAATCTATGCTTTAGCCAGCATTGATGAATTATCTACGATGTTTTGAATTTCATTCTTCATTCAATTGGACGCACAATACTGAAGAGTCACAAGTGGCATAAAATGAGATTTTTTATTTTCAGATGCATTAAATTCTGAAGACACGTTCGCTAGATGTCATAAATTTTAAAAATTCTACCAATTGTCAGGAGCATTATTTTTAAAGATTGAAAATTTTGGCTAGGGGAGAGGCGCTCTATATGCGCTATCTCTTATTCCAATATCATATCAAAAGCTTCGATTTGTTGAATTTCCGATTTCCAGATTAATAAGAAAGAAAAACCATTCAAATTTTTGTTCACAGAATCTGTACGCACGATAATTCAAGGAAACCCATATTTTTGGATCGATCTACTTTCCTCCAGAATATGCCAGTAAAGATTATTTCCAAAAATTTCTACTGAGCATAACAGAAATATTCAAAAGCTTCCAACCCGAATTCAAAATTCACCTGTATGGCGATTTTAATCAATCGAATCTGCAATTTTTACCCGATGAAGATAATGAGGCAATCCTCTTACCGATTTTTGGAGATAATGAAACATTACAATTCCTTTTCGATAATCTTGCTACCTTATGTCTTAATCAAATAAATCATGTGAAAAATGCCTGCAATCGCTATCTCGATTTACTGTTTTCAAACTTGACTGATGACTTTTGTATTTTGGAAGCTACTAATCCAATTTGGAAAAATGAGATCTTTCATACAGCTATCGAATTTTCAATAATATGTTCTGACAACAAAGGAATACCAGAATACGAATATGAGGAGACCCTTGACTTTTTCCATGCAAATTACACGATGATTAAAACTAAATTACAATCAGTTGATTGGCAATCATCATTTCAAAGCGAAAACCAAACTGTCAATCAGGTAGCTATTTTTTATAACATTCTTGGTAATATCTTAAGTAAATATGTCCCAATAAAAATAAAGCGACGAACGAATAATAACAGAAATCCGCCATGGTTTTCAAAAGAGCTAAAGCATCTTAGAAATAAAAAGCAGAAAGCGCATAAAAACTGGAAAAAGACACCATCGCTAGCTAACAGTTTAGAATATCAAGAAGCATGCAACCAACTAGCCATATGCATTAATACCTCCTTCGAAGAATATAATAGGAAAACAGAGGAAAACATTAAATCTAACCCAAGAAGCTTCTTTAAGTATGTAAGTTCCAAATTGAAAAGTAATAATTTTCCATCTCGTATGCACTTGGACAGCGCTAACGGTAATAATTCCCACGAAATATGTAATTTGTTTGCCAATTTCTTCCAAAGCGTTTACACCAGTTTTTCGGAAGCCGATCGCGACACTGCGTTTTTCGATTATATTTCCAACTCAGCATCATTGACTGTGGTAGATTCAATCACCCTTGAGGAAATACATAAATCAATTTGCTCCCTGGATAGCTCCAAAGGGCCCGGGCCTGATGGAATTCCTCCATTACTTCTAAAAAATCTTGTAAATGAATTAAGTATGCCCTTGTTTCTATTGTTCAACTCATCGTTGAAATCCGGTGTTTTTCCTCAAGTATGGAAAGAATCTTTTCTTGTACCTATTTTCAAGTCGGGGAAAAAGTCTGACATTAAAAATTACCGGGGTATAGCAATCTTATCGTGCATACCGAAACTTTTTGAAGCAATAGTGAATCAAAAAATATATAATCAAATAAAAACACTCATAACTGAAAAGCAACATGGATTTGTTAAAGGACGATCTACAGCGACTAATTTACTTGAATTCGTTTCTTATAATATCCACTCCATGGATCAAGGAAATTCCGTTCAGGCTCTATACACGGACTTCAGTAAAGCTTTTGATAGAATCGACATCCCTTTGTTAATTTTAAAACTACATAAAAACGGATTCAGTGCACAACTGCTGAAATGGATTGAGTCGTATTTGACAAACCGTAAACAAATTGTTAGATTCAATGGTTCACTTTCGAAAAGCATCTCCGTTACATCTGGTGTGCCTCAAGGCTCCCATCTCGGTCCCTTATTATTTATATTGTACGTCAATGACATTACTTATTTACTGAACCAGCTAAACGTGCTTATATATGCAGACGATATGAAGCTCTATATGATAGTCAATAACGAAAAAGATTTCAGGGTGTTTCAAAATGAAATAAATATTTTTTACAAATGGTGCAGTAAAAGTCTACTTGAACTAAACGTGAAAAAATGTTCACATATTGTATTTACAAGGAAAAAATATCCGTCATATGAAATTGTTACATTAGGAAATGAGCCTGTGGAGAGAATCAATAAGATCAGAGATCTAGGTGTTATATTGGACTCAAAACTTACCTTTGTAGATCACTATAACTCAGTGATTCAAAAATCAAATAGTATGCTTGGCTTTATAAAACGTTTTAGTTATAATTTTCAAGACCCATATACATTAAAAACATTGTACACAGCTTATGTCCGATCCATACTTGAGTACTGTAGCGTTGTGTGGTCTCCCTTTCAAATTTCTCATAAAAACCGTTTAGAATCCATTCAGAAACAATTTGTTCTATTTGCTTTACGAAATCTAGGATGGTCTCAGAGCCAATTACCAAGCTACGAATCACGCTGTTTACTAATAAATATTGAACCATTAACTGTTAGAAGAGAATTTGCTGCAATCTCCTTTGTAAACGACATAATTAATCAGCGTGTTCAGTCTACTTATCTTCTAAATCAGTTAAACTTTTATTGTCCGAGTCGCCAGTTGAGAACTAGAAATCTGTTTATTTTAACCTCTGCTCGAACTGATTATGGTAAAAATAGTCCAATCAATTGTCTTATGAAGAATTATAATAAAAACTACCAGAACATAGATTTTACTATGTCTAAACAGCAGCTAAAAAGTGCTTTTTACGGCAACAGGCACTTAAGAACCTAATATTGTAGTATTTAAAGTAATATTAAGATTGTACTACTAGTTTTAAGAATACATATGTAGCCTACGATGTTTGGCGAAATAAATCTATATATATAAAAATGAATGTTTGTCTGTCTGTCTGTTCCCTATAGACTCGGAAACTACTGAACCGATCATCGTCAAAACTGGCATCTGAGGGTTTTTGAGGCCGGGGATGGTTTCTGTAATAGTCAAAACTCCATCCGACTTAAGGAAGGAGATGCTTCCATACAAAATTTGTAGTTTTTCGAAACAAATTAAAGTCATGACATCCATTTTCTTGAGATTTTTTTTTTCCTTTGGGCGGTTTGTTTTTCGTCTCTATGGTCGAGGCGTCACGGCCAACGTCGCAAAAGGATAGTAACCCAGGCATAGCATACTGATCAGTAGGAATATTTTGGCGCGTATTTCTCAACCAAGCATATTTTCTTTGAGGGGTTTGTTTTTCGTCTCCATGGGCGAGCAAACGTCGTCGCAAGAGGATGGTAACCAAAGTTCATTGGTTGCTGGAAAATTTAACAATAAGGCGCCTGTTTCTCAAACACGTGGGGCGATATGCAACCTAGATGTGTTTTTTTCTTGCTTATTTGATTTGTACACAGCACGTGGTAATAAATGACGCCTAGATGTGACACGGATTGGTATTTTATTAATCGAATCAAAACCAATTGAAAGATTTGCTAAAATACTTCCATATTTAGTTCGTGTTAATGTAGGTAGCATTCGACTTTTCATTCAAGGAACATTAGAACATGTTCAAACGTTCAACTTTTTCTGTTAAAAAAAAATTAAAAATTAGGTTTTCTTCTAGAAATTGTTACTTCGGCCCAAATACACAACTGAAACGAATTTAGAAATAAAAATGGGAGCTTCTTATTTTAAATAATTCTGAAAAAAAAAACCATTGTTCTTTTTGCTTACATACCAATTCAAGTACGTACTTAACATGAAAAGTGTTTTTTTGTTACATGGCTGCATAAAAGAGACTTTTAATCCGCTTCGTTTTTGAAAAGCGAGACTTTAGAACCGATATTCAACTGGACGCAAAATTTTTAAAAGAAATTTTTAGTTTACCCTTAAAGTGTTAAAAACAATATTCCCTCCTGTCAACTTACACGGTGGGGTAAGGGCAAACGTCGAACTTTTAAGAAATTCATCTTCAAAATGATTCAATATGTTGGAAAGACCAGAAGGGGTATTCCGAATGTTGAAACTGCAGCGGATATTGAAAATTCTTAAATGTCTTTGTAAATGAAGGTCATTCCCTTTGAACAACATTCGTTAAAAGTGGAGTAACAAACATAAATATATACTGCAGGAATACTGCAGAGGTATCAGTGAAACTTGATAAAACAAAAAACAGGAATTCGTATTAAATCCATTTTAAAGCCATTACTCTGACGCATCTGTAAATAAGCTTTGCATTGACACTTGCCCCAATATGCGGGACAAATGTAAACTTAGAAATTTGTTTTTAACTAAATTTTTGAAAATTTGACTTTCAAAGAAAAAATAAAAAAAAACGCTGAGAACTTATTTAGTGATGCAACTTATATTTTTTAAATATTTATATGTTTACCGTAGTAAATTTATTTAAAAAAAAAGAAATTTGCACTGTATTTAATACATAACTAATTTAATATATTTTTCATTACCATGATAAGTGCTGTTTGGGTATCGAGCCGGTTAAATTTGCCTACCTTCTTCAAGCAATGGGGGACAAAATTGAAAAAGATGGGAGAGCTCCCATGTAAATTTAACCTTCCAAAGCCGTTCGCTAAATATCCGTTTCGGGGGAATATGAGTTGTAATTTGATTTCGTTCTCCTGGCTGTAAATGTTAACCGATTTTGATGATATTATATTCATTGTGTAGGTAATTTATTCTAATTACTCAACATTTCAAAATAAAGTCGATATATATTACCAGGTTTTCAGAAACTGGTTCAGAAAGTTAAAAGTCCGAAAAATCAATTTTATTTTTAAAATACTCATTTCTTCTGACAGCTTTTTTGTATTTAATTATTTCATTGATGTTTGAAATTGTCAAGAATCCATCTATCCGACAATGTATAGATATGTTGGGGTCCAATGAAAGTTTTTACCGCTATGACAGATCTTCCGGTAGAAAAAAGTCTTACTTTAAAAAAATGACATCCAGATTTGGCTTTGCTTAGCTGTATTTCATTTCTCAATGAACCGATTTCAAAAACTCAAATTTTAGTTTTTTAACGTTAATTTGGTCATTATTTTCATAGAACATACTTGGTCTGTCAAAACTACCAGTTCATCAGTATATTGGAATGATGATAAAGATGTTTGAAATGTGCGCTTCGGGTCATATTGACCCGAACGGCTTTGGAGGGTTAAGATAAAGAGCTTTTCAAAGAAGGGACGATATTTAAAAAGGTTTTTTTGGGTACAGAGTACAAATTTCAGATCTTGAAAAACGAGTTTAGAGATCAGTAAATAATATATACCATCTTTAAATTGCTATTCAGAACTGCAGCTGCAGCTCTCATTTCAAAGTTGTTGGTTCTGAAGTATGATGAGGTTTGATTTAAAACAATGGTCTCTATAATCTAAATTTTAATAAATTTTTACAAATTACATCTATTTCCGGAAGGTGTAGCAAAGCACAACGGGTCAGCTAGTAAATAAATAAATTAAAGTTCAATATATTATAACAAAACTGACAAAAATCTTGTTTTAATTTTTAAATTTTCTTGGCTTTATATAACAATCAAATTTTTCCTTGCCATATTTAAAAAGCGTATTACCCTCAAACTGCACTAATTAGATACGTTGAATCTCCAGCCATATCGTCAATCGGCTGTATGCGCATATTACCCAACATGCGCATTTAGGAACACTTCCCCTACATAAATATTAGTAAAACCTTACTTCATACTTTTGGTGAGGATTAGCTTAATCTGGTAAATGTCATAAAAAGTTTGATAATTTCAAAAAAATTGGTTCCACTTTACTTTGTTGTTTTGTAAGCTTTTCTTTGCCGAAGAAATTATAAATATTTTGCTTATGATAATATGTTCAAATCTTTCACTCTAACATCATACAAAGTATTCATTTAAGTTTGATATGGATTTTAATTTTCTTAACTTAATATTTTCCAACGCACTAAAATTTATATAAAATCAAACCATGTTATAAGAGTTGACGATCCAGAAGAGAATCCATATTCTTTAGGGTAATCAGAAACAGATTTAAGGGGGGGGTAGGGTCTATCACTTTAAAAAAATCGATTTTTTTATTTTTTTATTTTCTTATTGGAAAACATTTCAAGAATGTTGTGTCAAATTTTCAAGTCAATTGAAGCAAAACTGTAGAAGTTATAGGCCTTTATCTCCTCCTATCTAATACTGCAAGAAAGCAAGAGCAGAAACTTCAAACGCGTTTTTCTCGAAAGCACATTTTTAAAGTCCGTGGACATCGTCATTTGAAAACTACTTATCCGATTCTTTTCAAATTTGGAACATATTTTCTACATATAAAATACCAGACCCCAACGTTTTTCTTTTTCGATTTTTTTACTTTGGGAAGATTTTACAGGTGAAAAATGGCGGATTTTTAAGTGAAAAATCGTAGTTTTTACTTCAAACAGCCACAAAAATTTCATAAAAATATTTTTAAGTTAAATAAAAACGTTGGGGTCCAGAAAAACATCTATTTAAAATATTTTGCTCGGATTTTTTGACTTCAGATGATTCTCTGCTGAGATACAGTGTCCACCGCAAATCCTGTTTTCTAAAAGGCATCCTCGAAAATGCTCCGTTACCGGCTCATTTTTCAATATTTTTCTACGAAAAAATTACTAAATGTTCTTTTAACAATGCTTTGTTTAATGCAAACAATTTGAATACATTTGTTTGAACGATAGCTCTAGAAAAAAATCGTGAAAATGGTGTTTTTTTATACCCGTTAGACCCTACCCCCCCCCCTTAAAAGAAGTATCCAAGCGTTTGAAGAAAACTCTAATGGTTTTAAAGTTAATTTCGTTAATTTAATGTTCAATGATCATTCATATATTTTGTTTATTTTTTAACAAAAACAATAAATCTTTAATGCGGCTCTTTCAAACTCTAAAATTAAAAATTTGAAAATTTTCGCTCTTCCTACTCAAAAGGTTGCCGACCACTGCACTATACCAAAGCTGCTGGCCGCTGTAAAAATTCCAAATTGTGTGTAAATATGCTGTTGGCTGTTATTATTCCACAGTCAGCTTATTCTGTACTTGTTAATATTCAAAATAAAAAAAAAAAAAAAGATCTCTGAAAAAGCATTTTCAGAATGACAAATCGAACAATTTTTCCTAAATAATAAGAAAGATCGATTTTCTTCATTTCTTCTTTCATTCTGACCGTGCCGCCATCAGTACTTTCTTACTGTCAGAAGCATTCGACAAAAGCGCCAATAAAACCATTAAGTTTCATTATTCACTCAGTCGCTTACTTTTACGACGCATCCGTTCAATACAATCGAGAACGGCTTGCAGTTGATTGGCAAAATTGTTCGCGAGAATAGAACCTTTGCCGATCGGGACACCTTTAGACACATTTTTCACATCCAAACGCCGCCTGATCATCGACAGAACAGAAGTCAGCCGGAGAAAATTGCATCCTATCAGCGATAACAATAGGCTAATTGAGTTTTATTTATTGAAACTTCATTAGTTTCTATTTTCTGTCAAAGGCTTCTCTTGGAGCGCGTTTTTTCTCTCTCTTTGAGGGACACTGAAACTATTCGTTGGAAATTTAAAACTGTTTCTTGAAAATTAGAGTTTTTCTAGTTGTTTACATAAAAATTGTTTTCCTTGGGGTATGTGTATCTAGGTACCCTTGTTTGATCTATTAATTTCACGGCTATGAACTAACCATATTTTGAAATACATTTTTCTCAGTGTGCCACTACTGGCCGAAGTTAAAAGCTTCGGGTGATGAAGCAGATTTCTGCTTCTAGATCTTCCGGTGGCACAATCTTTTCCGAGCCTTAAGCTTTCTGTGTTCCAGCAGCAGCAGCTAAAAGCCCTTGGAGTATCAACAACATACAACAGACATTCCAACTATGGAACTTTTCCGACAAGATTCTATCGCCTGCATCGGCCTCAACAACAACAATGGAGCCGCTTGATTGGTTTTTCTTCCACTCAATCGGTAGCTGGCAAAATCGCTAAGTTCCCCGGCCAAAAGGTTAACAACCCTTCTCTAGTTATTTTTTTTTAACTTAAAACGCGCTCTCGAGCGCCACTGATTGGCAATGCAAAAATTTCGTTTGAAATCGATGCCTAACTGCAACCCAAAGGTGAACGCAGCATAATTTATCACATGATCGGAGCGGCGCCAGACTTTTCATTCCGGTTCGGCTAAATTGTGCATCGTTAAATGTTTCATAAATGGAATAAACCATTTTAATCAGCAGGAAAGTAGACTTAATCTAACTAGTAGGAACAGAGCAACTGTTGCTGCAACTCTTAATAATAATTGCTGCCGCATGCAGTCTGATTTTTCACTCTCACTCTCGAGATTGGCTTAGATGTGGGGAAAATACTCACGTGTTTGGTAAACTTAACCAATCATTGGATAGAATCAACAACTCCTTGCTTCAGAATAATTTGCAGTTGTGTGTGGATAACTTTATTTCAAGTACATTTAAGGAAAACATATGTATATTAACCACATAAAGCTTAGTTCTTTTAGAAATGGGATACTTTCTTTTGCTAATAGCTCATTTACTAGTAATCGGACATTCAAAAATTTTATGGCATTTTGCTGCTTGTGAAGAGTACTTGCAGACCTATTTTTTCTAAAATTTAAAATTAACGTCTTTTTGAGATATTTACAATGTAAGAGAAAAAGAAAAAAAAACACAGTTTCCTTCAAAATCAGTCTTTATCAAATTGATAGCTGACAAAACCGTTGATTATCAAAGAATTACTGTGTGTGAGTGGTGGAAAAGTATGCAAACACTACCAAAAATGTCCACAAAGTTCAAATCAAGCATTGGAGTGAAGCACATGATAGAAAACTACGGTTAAGGGTAATCAAGAACAGCAAGTTTCATACCAGCATTTTAAATGAATAAACGGAAAATAAGTGTAGATCGCTGAAATGTCCAAAAAAATTTCTTCGATAAGCTGAAAGTGTTGCCTCGTTATGAGTCTTTCAAACCTAACCTAAAACAACAATTGTTTGCTAGTTCTAGAGCTTGTAAGCTGTGTATCCGGTACCGAGGCATTGAAACAGGCGAAGGGCGAAAAAACTTATAGAAAATCCTCTTTCAAACATATCCTAGCGTTTGAATCCTATACCATGTCTACTAGAGTGTTCCAAATGACCCGACATTTGAAAAAGTTACGCTGCAGGCTTAAATTGATCCTAGGCCTAGTACAAGGTCTCATGTCGAATTTGGGCCAGATCGGATCACGGGAAGGGGTCGCTCAACGAGCCTAAAGTTTGTTTGGGATTTTGAGACATTTTGTTAAGGAGGAACACGAAAATCCAGTTTTTCATGAACAACTTTGGTCCCCTTCGGCCGATTTCTTTTGAAATCGTTTTTTCTTAAAGCCTAAACTATGACAAATGTTGCATCCGAAGACTGCTTTTCGATTCAAGTTAACACACAAAAAAATGGTTATTTTTTTGAGGGTGATATTCATCACTGTTAATGAGAAAAACTGCTTCGAACATTTTGACGCAGCATTCACAGTGATGAAGATCACCCTGAAAAAAGTTACCCCATTATTGAAGTTTAATTACTTTTTTATCATAAGTCGAATCTCAATGCAGTCTTGGGATGAAACATTTGTCATAGTTTAGGAAATACCGGTTTTAAAAGAAATTTGCCGAAGGGGACCAAAGTTGTTCATGAAAAACTAGATTTTCATATTCCTCCCGAACAAAATGTCTCAAAATTCCATACAAATTTTAGGCTCCGGTGATCCGATCTGGCCAAAATTTGGCATGAGACCTTGTACTAGGGCTAAATAGGATCAATTTAAGCCTGCAGCGCATAACATTTCACAAGGTTAAAAATTCTCATACAAATTTGGGGCAGTCTAATGTCTACTCGTGGTAAGGTTGTTTTGTATAAAATATTTTGATTTGCCAAGATTCTGCTCCTATGAAAAGAAACATAAATTTTCAAAACAAAATCTTTGGTTTTCGCTGTATTTAAAAGCTTAAAAAGAGTTATCTTTTATGTACCCATGGCAACCTGCGATCTATATCAACCGAATAAACTTTAAGTGCAATCTGATGTCAGATTTTGCCAGCAGAAATTCCATTAAAACGCTTTAAAGTGGCTCAAAAATTATCAAGTTTGGTTAATTGGCAAACAGCTGTATACTCTAAATTGCCCTCAACTTCTTTTAAAAGAGAAGCATCGGACCGATTAGTAGCAGAAATTGAAAGAGGAGGATGCAGTCACCTACAATTCAGATTAGATGAAGTATAAGTTGGAAAAACTGATCAAAATCATGACTGAAATAAGGCCGATGAGAGGTACCAAGAATTAGATAGAAATGTGTCTTAAAAAAACGGTGAATAATTTTTTCAAATTTTTTTTCATGAATTATTATAAGATTACCTTTATTTTCTTCATAGAAAAAATTTCGATCAAACGAATGGTTTTTGAGGTACACGCATTCGTGACTGTCCCATTTCTAAATGAACTAAGCTTAAGTTAGAAAAAATATTTAAAAGTTCCAGTGCTCGATCATAAAAAGGCGACTCATCTGGAACACTTATTTTATTCAAAATAATCATTACCTTTACGTCGAATATCGTATAACGAACGATTCTACTTCTTTAAGACAATTGTTCTTCTATAGAACTAATAGAAATTTTCATAAATATATCTCAGGCCTCAGTGTTATTTCTGTTTAGCACAGCAAACATACAAGTCAATTTAACATTTGACTGAAAATTATTCTTCGCGATTCTATAAAAACTAGAAAACACAATTCAGGGCTTTCTTACTTCGATGGATATTAAAAATCTTACAACATTTTAGCCGGTAACATTTCGAGGGTAAAAGTTTTT
Organism: Uranotaenia lowii; assembly: GCF_029784155.1. Lineage (NCBI taxonomy): Eukaryota > Metazoa > Arthropoda > Insecta > Diptera > Culicidae > Uranotaenia > Uranotaenia lowii. The sequence goes on from NC_073692.1 coordinate 320,112,926, forward strand.
TGTACTGCCACAGAATGCGAAAATAAAGATTTATTTTTCAAATCTTCTGTTTTGAATAGCTTTTTTCCCAAATTTTATCAACGTTCCAGTTTGACGAAGAAATCTATAAAAATTTCTTACTTGAAACCTCAAACCTAAAACTTAAATTCTTTGCTTGAATCTTAATTAAATGAAAATAATGATGATGCTTTTGAGATTTTTCTTGTGCGGCCAAAATAATTAGTCAGTAAGTTTTTACTCAACCAAATAAGGCTAAAACAAATATCAATTTCTTTTTTTTGTCAACCCCCACTCCCCCTTCGATATTTCAAAAAACCCGAAAGGGGAATAATGAAAGTTTGAAGAATTCTATGCAAATTTGAATTCAAACACCAAAATATGGTATATAATAAGGTTGCCAGAATTTTTTCAGCACGTATCTGGGCCGGACAAAACGGGCAATTTTTATATAAAAACCTGTCAAAATCCTGGCATTCGATTTCAAATTGACGACCATAAATCCGGGCAATATCCGGGCAAATTTGGTCAAAATTCCGAAATTCCTCAACACAAATCAAGAACAAAATATGAAAAAAAATTGGTTTTCATCAAAACTCATCGATTGTTTTTGGCTTCCAAAAAACCTTTCATGATTATTTTTATAAAACTTGCTCAAAAAAATTTCGTTTTGGAGGTGTTTGTTTTTTTTTTTTGTTTAATTTGCCGAATAAAGTGAAAAAATCCGGGCAAAATTCGGACATTTTTCAATGAAATCCGGGCAACCGGGCCGGGCCGGACTGTTCTTAAATTTAGTATTAAATATCCAACCTTAGTATATAATCAATATTGAGTTTAAAAAAAACTCAAATATTATGATGCTCAAAACCGAAAAAAGGATTTATGTTCGTCTCGAATCCAAAATTCTAAGGTATTGAGTAAAAGCTCAAAGCCAAAAATTAAACATGAAAGCTGGTTAAATTTTTACTCAACCGCTAAAGGGTTAATTTAATGTTTAAAAAAAATTGAAATCAGCTGAAAAAAATTGAAATCAGCTGAACATGTAGAGTGATGAACAATTCCGTTAAAAAAAACTTAAAATAAAATATATAACAATTCTAACAGTAAATTTCAAGACTGCCGTTGAAATTGCAAAGTTTTTTGAATTGCAGTTGTGTGACATGTTTAAAAAAATTGAATCAAATCGAGACTGTTCAGTGATAAACAAAAGATGAACTCTAAGGATACGATGTTTGAGGCTGAAAAAAACTAAGAAAACGAAAATATACGTAAAATTTAAATTTAAATTCATTGAATTTACAGATAAGGGCTTTTGTTTTTTTTTTTAACCAATCGTTTTCAAAGCTGTATATGTTTTTAAGAAAAACAATAGTTAGTTTTGATTCTTTATGTATTTTTTAAAAAGTTTGAATTTAAATTTTAACGTCGGTTCGACTAGTTTCGATCAAAACATTGGTTGAATCATCTGTCATTTACCGATCGAAACCTATTTTTATCTGTCATTGCATTGAACAAACCTGCTTATTTTGGAGATTTGACTGATTTGATTGATTTGACATTTCACTGTGGATTTTTTTTTTTTTGGTGAGTTCACGTTCACGTTCGCGTGCGAGTTCACAAGAACTGTGAACGGGGCTTAAGTTGTGAATAGCGTCTTCAACCGTGCATTAAGCCTTAAAACGATCCAGACTATCGTCTTGTAAGAAAACAGTGACTGCTAATCGCAATGAAAAGCAAAACCTTGCGGCACAAACAAGATTTCTGAAGCTGTAATGGACAACGAAACCCACGCATAGGCAGACTCCAGACAGCTTCCGGGACAAGAGTTTCATACAGCAACCGGTTGGGGAAATTTGGCAGACATTTTCGGACATATTAAACTATCAAAGTTTGACAAGAAATATCTCGTTTGGGAAGCTATCTATACCTGAGGCTTGTAAAGCGACATTTTGGTTGCAGTCGGGATTGTCAACCAGGAAATTTACGTAAAAAAAGTGTCATCAATAGCGTTTGCTGCCTTTTCTGAAGGAACATTACTTGTCTGTGCTGTTTTGGCTGGATTTGGCAACCTGAAACTTTGAAAAAGGCCATAGAGTGGTATGCCGCTAACAACACTCAAGTTGTGCCCAAGGATAAGAACCCTCCCAACACACCAGAACTTCGCAAAATCGACAAATGTTAGAAGGTAGTTAAACAAAACCGTAAGAAGACCCAAAACTGTTAGCTGCGATAAGCAGTTCAAAACAAACTAACGTTCTGCGAAGAAGATAGTGGATATGGTTACTGTACAAAATCTGATGGAAGGCGTCAAACGAAAGGCTTGCTAATTTGGACTAGGTCAACCGGAATCTTAACTGAGAATTTTCTCCGTCTTTTATACATATTGAACTTCAAAATGAAAGAAACTATGTTTTTTAACAAACAAATAATCGATTTACACGCAACATAGTGTCACCACTTTTATATCCAAATACCCTTAACTACAATAAACGTAGGTACTTAACCTTTCTTTCTACTTGAAAAAATCTGCAAATTTGTACTCACCGATAACAAAATAAAAATCCAAGTAACTAATAATTTTTCAACACTTCTTTAAGCATGAAACGTTAGTACCAATTTCATTTATCTTAGTTTCTCATCTGTTTCATCCATCTCTGTTTCGCTATGATAGTCAAACTTTTTCTCAGCGTTGAGTTCGATACTGTCCAGTATCATGTTTAGCGTTTGATATTTTCCTCGCCGTGGTATCTTATCTTTCCTCACGGATCTTGGCAACGAAACTGCATCTAAACAAGTGATTATTTATGGGAGACTGACCGGCTTAGTGATTTGGATCGATTTCTGTTTCCATGAGCCGTATTATCTAAACACGTGAACGAGCATGGGATAATGTTTGGTGTGAGAAATAACAGGGTTTTTTTTTCATTGATTTTGCTTCGGTTGCTTTAATATTCGTAGATATAATTTCCGAAAATTTAATTTTCCTCACAAATCAATTAAATAGACAGCTTGTGATTAGAGACCATTCTACCAAAATACCTACTTCGCAACAAATCAGCCAAACATAATTTTCTTCTTATTTCCCATCTTTTCAGGTTAGTAAACCAGCACCTGATTGACCGCCAATTTGATGATCGATAATTTATGCAATTTTGGAATCACATTGTTGTAAGTATAACCCTTAAACCATTCAGAAAAAAGCCCATAACAACACCAACAGCAGGGCTCATTCAGCCCATAATCAAAACAAATAAACATTGAAATCCAATCGACTACCGATTCATGATATAACGAGCATAAAACCTGCCGATGGAAGCAGCTCAACAAACTGATTCCAAACTTGCTACTTAAAAGTACTTACCTACAACCTTTTTAGCAGCAGCAGCATACCTCGAATCGACACCCATTCAATGCATGTAATTAAGTAAATGCTTTTATGCTACTTAGGCTCGTCCGAAGGTGAATTGATTAGGCAAACTAGTCATGCCACGGCGGCGTTCCGGGTGGCTTCCTCCTTCTACCAATCGAAGGGTTTTTGGGGGACGGTACCATCGTTTAGTAGGGGTTTGGTTTCGGTTTATAGTTAGGTACCCGGGCTAAGTGAAATTCAATTGAAGTTTCATGCCGGAGATCGATTATTTGGGGAAATTTTCGTTGTTTTGTTTTCGATTCGATCCGCTGCCATTGATGGTGAGAAATACAATGTTGTTTACTTCCTCGGATGGAAGGAAGACAATTTTTTAAAATTTATGAATGCCTAAAATTGATATCGTTTGACAGCTTTCAATTGCTTAATTAGTATTCGAGATCATGAAAGCCGAGGCCGTACGAATGGAAGGGGAGGGTTTTAGGGGTTTAAGTACTCCCCCTCCCTAAGTGTTTTTTTTTTTCATGTAAACTTTTCTGTCGTCGTTCTAAAAGAAGTATTAATAAACATATCAGAAAGTTGGCTATTTAAATTGGGAATTTAATCCTAAATCAGTCTAGGCCAGGGAACGCGATTTCAGGGTAGTTTTATACATACATTTACTCCAAATATCAAAAGAAAAATTAGTCGATGGAGCCTTAAGTGCAAATTTTAACGCATTTTCGTTCGATGTCCTCCATCAAAGTCTTTACAGTGTCATCCGGTACCAGTTTTTCAGTTTTTTTCATTTTTTTAACATGTTCTTCTCGTCTTTGAATGTCTTCTTGCTCTTCCTACTGCACCTCCGGGCATAGTTCCAGATGGTTTGACAGGTTCATGTCCTTTAGAACAAAACGAACAGAATTGGCCTCATACTACTACAGGACAATTTTAAAGGCTTGATGCCAAATCTGTCCAAAATAGCGGAGCTTCGTCGTGCTGCTGCAAAAACGGAAAAATGCGCTTCTCGAGACACTCAGAATTGTAGATCTCGCCATTTACTATGCCCTTTGTCACGAAAGGCTCACTCCTCAGTCAGCAAGACAAATGGCTGTAAAACTTAATTTAAATACGCAATGTCATAATAATTAGCATATGCTTCATGTTTTCAATATTTACAACAATATTGGGAATGCTTATTTTTATTCATATCAGTTTTTTATTGACCATTCAAGAAATCACCCAATAAAATCAATCAACAAATTTGAACACAATACTTTCGATGGCTTCAAGATACTCAATTTGTAGCTTATGGTCCAGTCAATGCTGAATTTCGGTGGTTTTTGGTTAAGATATCTTCGCGGTCCAAAAAAAGTTGCGGTCCTTAATATGTTAAGGTCGAAAAACAATTAAAAATCGAAAGATGGACACTGATACTGCATAAATTAAGGGGTTAAATTTTTTCCATTACTTATAAAATTTCAACTAAAAAAATTAAATTTTGCCTTCATTCAATTCCCTAGGCCCTCGCACTATTCCCCTTTATTTTTTTTCCTTCAAACCTAACCAGTTTCTAGCCTTTTGCCCAGAACTGGCTTACTCTTGGAAAATGTCACTATTTTTTCAATATCAAAAATTTACCTCAAAATACAACAAAAACTTCTTCAAACTTTACATTTACTATGGAAAAAGTTGAATTCTCACCTGTTTGCTTCTAAACGCTTTGAATTCATCAGGAAGGGTGTTTGTTTACGAGCCTTCGAAAAAATGAATATTTCAATATTTTGAAATTACATTTTTACTAATATTTGAAATTTTCCAAAAGAAACCAAGTTTTTCCTAATTTGAATCTCAACCTATCGGTTTTTAAACGTAGAAAAAAGTTTTGAGATATTTTAACTTCAGACTGAGTAATTGATGATTATCTATGTGGAAAAAATTCATGTTGATCAAAGCTACCCCGGTGATCATTGCTACCCCGTTTTACGGTACTTTAATCTAGTACTTTTTTTAAAGAAGAAAGAATGATAGAAAGGGAGATATTATTCTATTCCTGTGCATTGGTTCTTATGCCCGAAACTTTAAATTCTGGTTTGCATTCTATTTCTGATGTTTCTGAAATACTGATTTTGAATTTTCAAACTAGACCGATTAAAATTTATTTTCAAGCAAATTCCTAGTTTAGGATAAGGTTAGTCTTTTTTAATACTTTATCAATGACCTACTCATTAATTTTAAACATTGATAAACATTTTTTTTATTTTTCTATTAAGTTTGATTTAATATTCCGAAATTTGTAACGCTTTTTTCCTAATTCAAGTCAACTGCTAGTTTTGCCCAATTGAAATCATACGTGAAAATTTTGAAGAAAAATCTAAATTGACTTTAAAGAATAGATAGGAATAGCAACACTGTAGAAAATGTACTAAAACTTTACATGAAAAGTTTATTCTCTAAGTGCATGTCTATCGAAGGCAGAATGACGATCTGAGTTGAAAGAAGAAATTTAGAACTTAACACTATAATTAAACACTAGAGGTATTGTATTTGTTGCTTCTATAAAAAATGATTTGCTACCAATGTCGTTCATTTTTATTATTCAAAGGAAACGTTGGAAAATGAATTCTATGGTTTTTATTAAGTGAAAATCATATTAGTGTTGGATTATAACGGGTAAATTCTTCATTGAACACAAAACTTCGTCCTTCGGTGAAAATCAACTTAAAAAATACGTCATTTTAACAGTGCTATGAAAATTTGCTACAGTGCTGGCCTATATGGCCATTGCTATCTAAATTTTATAAGTTATTTTTAAATTAAGTTTTAAAGTCTTCGAGAGAGTTGTTTATTTAAAAAAAAACTCTGAAGACCAATACTTAAAGACATTTTAAGTGAAGTCAGAATGTGTTTTAACGTTACACCCTCAAATCAGACTCTATTCCAATAATTATCTTCATAGGAGGTGGAATTATCGGCATAAGATTCTATGCCAAACCGGCATTAACAAGCTTTCTAATAACCGGCATTGTCCTCTCAGCGCATCCGCATTGGTCATGTCTGAAAGATATAAAAAAAAACATATTATAATCAATTCTACTATAATTTTATTTCTTAACACATTGCGGCCAAAATCGAGAAATCTCGTTTTTTCACTTGCCGCGAATGTGCTTCTCTTAGAAGCATAACTTCGAATGTTGTAAGTTTTGTGTTAAAACTCTAATCTACTAAATTGAACACAACACGTTCAGTAACTCAAATACACTAAATTTGAAAAATTTGTTCTAGCATGTTTTGAAATAAATTATTCCGATTTTCGGTGTTTCTCGTAGTCCATAATGTGTTACAGCGATGTTTGATTATTGAGATAAACGGAGAAAAGCAAGGAAACATTTGTAAATAAATATTAAGAACACGTATCTTATAAAGAGAACATGATACTCACTAAAATATCTTACGAAATTTCTCGAAGAGACGAAAACGAAAGGAAGGGAAAATGCAACGTTGCTTTCAAGTATTACATATGCAGGGACGTGTTAATATTCACGAATATTTCGATGAAAGATCAACGAACCATTGTTGTTGTTGTTGTTGTTGCTGTTGACATCATCATTATCCGCTCACATGGTGCTCTTACAAAATATTCACCACAAACATTGCCTACCCTCAACAGCGACAACAGGTGAGTTGCTCAAAGGCAGAGAAGAAAACAACAGAAAAACCGGCAAAACCGAAAATACACTTGTCAATGCAGGCACGGCTTCTTGGAAAGTTCAATTTGGTAAGGTAGAAGCCAATATAATAATCAATAAACCTTACATCGGTTTAGCGCTGAGGCATGTGTCGTGACGAAAGTTTAAGCGTTCGAAGTTTTTATTTTCGTTTATGGTAGCAGCAAAGTTTGGCAAACATTTCAAGCCTCCACTTTTAACGAATCGTGCTGCCGAAACGGAGGAAACAGAACTCCATCTAGGTAGGTAAACACAACACTAGGAGTGAGAAAAAAATATGGCACTACGCGAAGGAACAGAAAAGGTTAAGTCAACAATTTGCATAATCTCACGTTTGCTCAATGAGGTCAAAGTTTTGCTTCTCAGGGCTCTATGGAACCTACATTCAATTATGGAATGACGATTGTAAACCATCCTTCTAAAGTGTTTGTTGACTATACTCAAAACTTTTTATCAATTTCACAATTGTCTCATAGTCCCTCAACATCCGCATTACGAAACTGAACCTACAATCGTACAATCGAATTTCACTATCACTACGCTCAATTACGTTAATGAGTCTGCAAAAAAAAGTCATCAACCAAAAAACAATTTTCCCAACATTGCCGGAGGCTCTCTTCCAGAGAGAAATGCACTTCATCTGACCACAATTATAAGTAGCCCCTGATTGTTCTCCACATCATTCGTCATCGTCAACGCGGTCCTTTTCAATGATTTTTTGTCATCTTCTCAGTTACTCCACATTGGACTGAGTCGACTTGAGATCATTTTTGAATTTCTCAAACCCTGAGGTCTAAAAATCTTCGTTTCGGTTCAAAACTCATTCATGATTTTTTACAGAATTTTTAAGTTACGTTTACATAAGTGAATTTGAACTGTTAGGTTTGAACGTGAAAATTGAATATTTTGTACTGGAAAATCCACATCATTTTTGTTTCTTCTGTGTGACCGAGCCTGAAAATGTTGTGTTTGCCAATTTATTATTTCACTTGAATGAATTTTCCGCTGAACAACTATGTTGAAAACAGAAACTTCGTATCTTATTAGGCAAAAAAGTTATTAGCTGTTTATAAGGGGTATGTCTTTTGGCATTGAAAAACAAAAAAATTAATTGACATCACTGCTGGTGCCTCGTGAAGTATTGCATGCAGGGTGCTTACAGCTAGACTGTAAGCATTTTGAGGAAAAGTAGGCAAGGGGTATCAAAAGTTTCTCAGTGGTGGAGAGTGGAAACGGATCGCTATTTGACAGCCAGTTGTTCGCCTGGCATGCCTACCATTACAATTTCCTGTCACAAGATGGTCAATTCCGTGTTTTGGTATATTAACACACCCGTAGCTGTAAGCATCCTGATGCTAGGCACCAAGCAGTGTTGTCAATTGAATTTATTATTTTTCAATGCCAAAAGACATACACCTAAATAAAATACTAAGTTCCGGCCTTCGACAAAGTTGTTCAGCAAAAAAATAACTTAAAAAAATTTATAAATTGGAACAAAAATCATTAGCAGGCTCGGTTCCACAGAAGAAACAAAAATTATGCTGATTTTCCAGTACAAAATATTCAATTTTCCCGTAAAAACCTAAAAGTTCAAATTTATTCTTAAACTCCTCTATACATAAATTTAAAAAAATCCTCTTCTTCAAATTTATTCAAGTAAACGTGCCTTAAAAATTCTGCAAAAAATCATGGATAAGTTTTGAACCAAAACGAATCTTTTTTGACCCTAGGATTTGACAAATTTCAAAAATGCGTCAAAATCGACTCAACCTACTCCACATATACCCAACGACTTCGGCGAAATTACTTATCAACATGCAATGAAAGTAATTGTCCAAAACAGTTGAATCGTGTGGTTGGTTCCAAAGGATCAGTTTTACAGTTTGCAGTTTTGGACTTTCCAAGTCGGAACTATCTCTCTCGTATTTTTGTCTTCCTTTTTGTTCCTCGAAGGCAACGTACGAGTTGGTAATCGAAAGTTTTGTGCAACTGCTACGTTTCGTTGCGAGGGAAAGTACTTGATTTTCTGATATTATTTTTATCATTATAATCGGTGGTCATTTCCATTATATCCTTATCGTGGCTTTATCCTTTTTTTGTAGTTAGTTGGTAATATTTCTCAAACTTTACAAGGGACATGACTTTTTAAGTTTACGAAGCAATTTATAACTGGGAACATTAAACTTAGCAATCCCAACCTCTTTCAAAATCGTTATTAAAATTAAAAAAAAAAAAATGTCATAAAAAATTTAAATTCCAAGCAAACTCCGTAAACCAATTTTCCGTCACCCTAAAATTGTGGTGAAATATGCCTGTGAGACTTAGTAATATGCAATTCAACCGTGTCACAACGTTGATTCAATCATGCATAATATTTCTTCAGAAGGTGAAATATGTATGATTAACGGTTTATGATTGTACTTTATTTCGCGAGATTTTAAATTCCATTTGATTATAAAGCTTCGTTAGAAGAGTTTTCAGACATCTGCTTTCCAATTAAAAACATGGTAAATAGTCCTTTTTAAGTAACTATTTCACAGGTCTGAATTTCAGTTATTTATTACATTTTATGCCTTTTGTTGTTTCATTACAAATTTTATGATACGATTCAGTTCAGTTAATTTCATGTCATTTTTTCTTCGAGTTCAACGAAATATTCAGAGTTTCCAGTTCAAATAAAAAAATCATGGGAAATTGCGCAGAACTAGGCTTTGTGCATTTTTAACCAGTCAGGCTTAAAAATGCCTAAAATTAGAAAATATTCAAAATTTCATGATTAAAAAAATTCCACATATAAATTGGTAATGTTTAAATTGTTTTCCCAGTCTGATCATGTTTTTTTTCACTCAGATATATTTGAACAAAAATTTCTTATATTAAATTTTTTCAAATAGGATATAGAACCAAGTTTTCAACAGGAACTGAAATTCATAAGCAGTTTCATTAAATTTCTAGTTTTTTTTCTGATAACGTTGCAACCATGCCCCTAAAAATAATTCTATATTCGTGCAAAATCTTCACTTTCATGTATTTACACTTGTTTTTACACCTGTAGGTTAGTACAATCAAAATCAGAAAAAAAAAAACATTTTAGAGAAAAAAGTTTCCAAAACGTTTATATCGATTTCAGTGCTTTAGACCAAACGAGAAAGAAAGGAATATAAAAAACTAGCTGAACCGGCAAACTTTGTTGAGCCTGTATTTTTGAGAATTTTTTTGTATCCAAGCACTGTTCCTTAGTCAGCCTACCTTTTGAGTGGATAAAAGCAAGTGGGTACCTTAATCTATCAAGTTTCAATTTAGTTTAGCAGTCATTCCTGTTCAAAAACTCCTATCTGATCAAGTATTTTTCAAGTTTTTTATCGATTTGTGTTTACCTCTGTATTTAAATACATTGAAGTCTTCTTTAAGCATGATCGTCAGGATAGAAAAATTAAAAAATGAATTGGACAAAACCAGATTATTTAAAGAATAATTAAAATAAACTTAATTTTTAATTTTTTCCATTATTTCAAATGTCGTTTTTTCGGACTTTGTACTAAATACACTAATTGTATTCTATTATGAATTGACAGAGCTGAGTTTGACAAATATTTAACAATTCACTATTCACTATCCATCTCATTTTACAGTAACACTTTTCTAATCAATATAATGTTTGAAAATGTCTTTAAAATTTGTGTCATCATTATCTTTTATCAATTTTCAGTTCGGGATTGGCAAATTTCACTATAAATTAGGAAATTAAAAAAACGAATTTAAACTGTCTTGTTTTTGGATTACTTTTCTCTTAGCATTTGAAATTTTGAATGAAAGCAAATCTATTTTTAGTATTTGGAATAAAAATTCAAAACAATCACAAATTATTAAATTATTAAAATTTTTGTTTATGATCGTAAGATGAGAAACTGTAATCCAACCAATTAAATTTAGTTCTGATTTTTTTTTGTTAATTTATATCAATATTCTGAATTTGGCTTTATGAATCTGGATTTTCAGTTATATTTGAACGTAAATTTAAAAGCTGATTTTCTTTGATCTTGATTTTATTTTTGTTGATCGAGTTCAAGTGTTTATATTCTTAAACTCACTTGTGCTTGAAAGATTGTTTTTTTGATCTGATATCTGGTACGAAACTTTTTTTTTGAATTTTTGTGTATTGGTTCAGATTTTTCTATATACTTAAATGTTTCGAAATTTTAGGTGGCATGCTTTTTACTTAAATGTTAAATTTTTATATTCTTTCAAGTTTGATGATATTATTGATTACGATCCTTTTTTCTGACTATTGAATCTGAGAGTTGAATCTAATATCAAGTTAAAGTCCTATATAGCTAAACTTTGGAAAAGTTCCTTTTAACAACTGAGCATAAAAGGTAGTGTGCATTTTTCAATGTTTCCTGATCCTCCAATCCGTTCTATGATAGTGATGCAATTTACTTGGAATCACAAAATTGATTACATTCAATTCTCAAACTGACTGGACAAATTCCTAACATCTTCTAAAAATAAATAAAGGTGATTTTTATCAGTTATATGACTTTCTGTTGGTGTTATCAAAACTCATCAAAAAAGATTTGGTAATGGTAATGTTTTGAGTCTATCGAAAATTTTACATCCATATTGCTTGAGTTGCTAAAAGAATATGACATTTCAAAAAAATTAACGGTGCACGAACAATCATCAAAAAAAAAAATTAGAAATGCCTTGTTCTGATGCAACAAAAACATTTTTTACATAATTCTAAAACTATTAAAGCAATTGGAAACAATTTTGGCATGGTAAGGTATTTGGAACCCAGTCATTTTTTATTATTATTTGAGGCCCCTCCTTTCTTCATTTCGGAAGATAGGAGGTGAGGAGTGGGGCTCCCATTCATTTTTTATTGCAAAACTCGAGAACCGTTCCACTAAATGGAACCAAATTAGACATGAATGGGTTTGTGAATACGGAAAACGTTTCTAAATATTGATATTTGGTACCACTCCCTCCTTCCTGTAGAGACATAGGAAAAAGAAAGGGGGCTCTCTTATAATTTTTTCCATCTTTTGAGAATTAGTCAAGCAAATGAAACCAAATTTGGCATGGAAGAGCATCTGGTACAAGAAATGGTTACATGATTATTTGAGACTCCTCCAGTCTTCCATTGGGGATATAGAAAGAGACAAAGGGCTCTCATAAAAATGTTTTCACAACCCGAGAACATATCGAAATAAAACTTTGTTGTTAAGCATTAGAAACTATTAGCGACAGGAACCAAATTTGCCTTTATGAGATGGTTTTTGGGTACGAAAGAATCCTAATAGCAATAGGAGATGGGTAGAGAAAAGAAAAGGGGTCTCTAATATAAGTTTTTTTTTACAAATCATAAACTTATCAAACAAAATGGACCTTACTGAGAGGATGTTTGCGAACGAATTTTTGGCTCATCAAGCTTATAAAACAAATGAAATCAAAAGTAGCATATGATGTTATTGAGATACTAATAATGTTTTATAGAAGTTTGTTAGCTCTTCTCACTTTGAATTGGAGATTCCAACCCAGTAAACACGGTGTCTTTCTAGAAGATGTTTAAAAGAAAAAAAAAACAGTATCTCTTTTTTTTTTCAGAAATTGAAAATTTAGCCTTTTCTTAGTCATTTCAAGACAAAATTTAAATATTTGGTCAGTGAATCCCCATACGATTTGGTTTTTTGAAGATTTATAGTCTGTATTTATAAATTTTTAATCTGAAAAATTATTCCAGTACAATGGAATTGCAATGATTTTCTTTAAAAATTTACTTTTATCTTTTTTTATCAAGTTATTGTCATTCTGAAACACAAAAAAATAACTAAGAAAGACTAATGATTTGGATCAAAAAACTTATTTTATATGATTTTTTTTAAATTTTTCTTTTTTGGAGTATCTTCGTTATAATTGGTGTTATTCAAATGTAAATTACACATTCATAAGTGTTTGTTTTGAAAAACGAATTCTGTTTAAATGGAAATTAAAGTTACATGAATAACAGAAGTCCAACATCCTTTGATTGGTTTCCAACGAAATATTTAAAAAAATTGTTTTTTCAAACTTGTTCTTTGAATTAATTCCGCAATATTTGTATGCTCAGATGCATATCAATACCTACGCATTTAAAAAAAAAAATTTTTTTGGTGATGTAACTAGTTTATGGTATTTTTCAATTTCTTTTACCTCAGATTAAAATTCAAACAAATCTCAGCAGATCAGTTTTCAATAGAATTTAAAATATAAAATTTAGTCAAAAGTAAAAGTAATTGCCCTCAAATCCGTACATCTTCGGCTACATAACATCAATTTGAAATCACTTTTTCTCATATTGAAGGTGATAAATTTTTGCATTAATGAATTAAAGATAGAAAACTATTTTTTCAGAAGAAGTTTCAATTTCATAGACGGTTTTGACCAGATTTTTGCATCTTGATTTTTTAGTTTCTAGAGGTTTCTACCACAACTGGAATACAATTGTAGAAATTATAGTTTTTTTACTGTTACATAAACGCTTCAGTAATGTTCTAATAAATAATAAAGAAGAACAGCAGTGTTCAATAGAACGACTCAAATAAGTATGGGAAGAGCAAAACATGATGAATTCAACGCGTTTTAGACTAGTTTTCTATCGATCATTTGCATTTTACTTTTGCCAACAATACCTACTGTTGATTTTTGTAAATTTGAAATCGACAAAAAGATAGCAATGCATTTTTTTGGAACAGTTTCAAATTTATCACAGTTTTAGACTAGATTTATCCATTTTAATAAAAATCCTAAAAACTTTAAAATTCAATTTGAAACAAAGAGTTCAAGGGATTATAATAATAATAAAGTAAGTTGAAAACTGTTGAAGCTAGGATTATTTAACCTTAAAAGAAATGCTTGCTCTTTGAAGAAAATTGGAGAATCACAGTGTACAGGAGGGTTACCAAAATTTGGCTTAAAAAAAACGTTTTATTAAACACTCCTTATAATGATCATTTTATCAAAAGAAAGTAACATGCAAAATTTAAGCAAGATAAAACTGCTGTAGTCACTTCCATTGAGATTGAAGTGCGAATGGGATTTTAAGACATTTGACTCAGGAGAAGTACAAAAAAATGAATTATTTTCAAAAATTATTTTCAACAGATCTTTTAATTTTGAATATTGATTTTCGTAATTTTTCAAAAGCTTAAATTAAGACAAATGTTTCTACTTCAAAACGGATCACCATAATTGTTATCACAAAAAAAATATACCGGTTCCTAGTATTAACTGATTTTCTAAATTATTGAGCTTTTTTAATATAAAATCCTCAACTTTAGATCTTAAAAAACAAATTTATGTAGAGATCAAGTGTCAGTGAGTAGTCTTTGTATTTCTATTCAGAACTCCAACTGCATCCTTTTTGGTTTCAAACTTGATGCTTCTGAATAATGTTGAAATTTGATTTTAAATTATGCCCACAAGAAAAACAATTTAATAATTTTTACAAGTTTCATTTATAACTGGAAGGTATAGCAAAGCACCCCGGGTCAGCTAGTCACTCGAGCTAATCATTCGATTTAAAACGGAATTCATCGAACGGACAGAATTTTGATACTCAACTTACTGTGTATATTTATACTGTTTCCATACAGTGTGAAAATATCTTTAAGACGACAATCAATTCGAATATGCTTATATTCAAATACTTTTTCAAACAAAGGAGATGAAATAGTTCTTGTCAAAAGGTTATTATTATTTTATGTAGAAAACAAAAATTTAATATCGAAATATGAACCTCATTTTAATACCGGCATCGTTTTGATCACAATTAAAGGGTGTCCACGATGGAATTGACACACTATGAAATTGCTCTAACCGTTGGGTAGAATTTAATGCCAATTTGGGTGGATTTAGTTCATAGTGCATTGTTTACATCCTGAAAGTTTTAGAGTCCTGTGATCAAAACTTGCGGAAATGGAGTCGAAAAAACAGTTCATGCGTGATCAAATCTTGCGCATTCATCACGAGAACAAGGATCTCTCACATCGTTCCATCGCTAAAACGTTGGGAATCCCGAGTGATTAAGCGGTTCGAGGGACGATTGACCACCTATCGGAAGCCCAGAAGTGAAGGAAAAAGTATTCCGTACAACATCAAAAAGCCAAAGTTTTGTCCAAAAGGCCAAAACTAAGGCTGGGCTTCGAATGATCAAGGTATAAACAGCCCCTAACTGCGACGAGAAGCAGAACAAGTCCGCCAAAACCCGTGCCAGGAAGTTGTACGTCAACATGCAGACGAAAATTGAATGTTGCGTCATGGACGACGAAACATATGTGAAGGCCGACTCCAAACAGATCCCCGACAACCTGTTTTTCACGGCTAAGTATAAGTTCAGCGTTCCGGAGCATGTTAGCACTCAAAAAATGTCCAAATTTGCGAATAAATTCCTGGTTTGGCAAGCCATCTGCACATGCGGGAAGTAGAGTGCACTTTTCGTTACCCAGGACACGATGAAAGGACAGGTGTACATTAGACTAGTTCACTTTTCGGCTTTTTTTTGCAGATCAAAGCCGGACTCATATGAGTTGTTCCTCATGCATTTTCAAGTATTTCTGCCAAATTTGAGATCTATTGAACTAATTTCTGTTCTGCGCAATGAGTTTTTGTGAAAAGAGTCAATTTTTCTTGAAAATTTTCGTATAAGAGTTCTAGCAAGCCCCTTTTAATATGAAACGATAATTTAAGGATGCTTCATTTTAATGGATCTGTTTTAGATAATCGTTCAAACAAACCGAAATAATTTAAAAAATCATAAACTACTAACTCGAACAGAAATTTTACTTACAAGTTGAAAGTTAAAAATCTACAGTAAATTAGAAAAAAATATTTTTCGCAAAAGCTCTTCTTGTAAAGCTAGCCCTTTTTATTATCTTTCTTTTGATGTAATAAACCTACAAATTGGATATATAGAGGTAAAGTTATTTACAGATGTTTGCAACAAATTTCTTCTTCTTCTTCTCTTTCTTCTTCTTCTCTTTCTTCTTCTTGGCTAGCTGATTAAGCTAAACTGCCAATGCAACAAATTTGAATTGATAAAATATTTTCATTCAAGTTTTCTCCACACCAACTTGTGCACAAGCCAAATTATTTTATTCAATCTAGTATCCCAAGAATAGGCCAGGAGTAAAAAAGCGCGCGCTTTGATCAAGTTGTATGCAATTTCTCTTGATGCCACGTTTTTCAGGTTGCATGAAGCTAAAACTTGAATAGGAACATAATTATGATTTAAAAACTGATGCATTCATATTTGAATAACTTTGCTCCTATTCTTGCGATAATTAAACTTTATACATCAAATGATTGATAATAAACAGGGCTATATTAACAAGAAAAGATTTTGTGAAAAATATTTTTTTCGGATTGACTGTAGATTTTAAACTTTCACCTTGTAAGTAAAATTTCTGTACAAGTTGGTAGTTTATGATTTTTTAAATTTTTTCAGTTTGTTTTGAAAGATTCTCTAAAACAGATCCATAAAATTATCATTTAATATCAACAGGGGCTTCCTAGAACTCTCATAGGAAAATGTTTAAGAAAAATTGACTTTTTTCACAAAAACTCATTGCGCAGAACAGAAATTAGTTCAATAGATCTCAGATTTGGCAGAATTACTTGAAAATGCATGAGGAACAACTCATATGAGTCTGGCTTTGATCTGCAAAAAAAGCCGAAAAGTGAACTAGTCTAGTGTACATGAAAGAGTCTCTCCAGAAGCGGCTGTTTCCTCTACTGAAGGCCCACAACGTCCCAACAATCTTCTGGCCGGATTTGGCTTCATGCCACTACTCCAAGGACGAGCCGAAGTGGTATACGGACAATAAGGTCAATTTCATTCCGAAAATGTTCAACCCTCCCAACACTCCGCCCCATCGAGAAGTACTGGGCGATTATGAAGCAGCACCTTCTTAAACGACCTAAGGTCGCGCAAACAGTCGAGGAACTGAAGAAAGTATGAGTTTACACGGAAAAACGTTGATTCACAGGTTGTACAGAATCTTATGGCCGGGGTTAAGGCCAAGGTGCAGGCATTTGCGTATGGACTGTTAATAAAATACGAGTAAAATAGTAAAATGACATTCAATAGTTAATTTTCAATCCCAATTTTCAATTCAAATTCGATGGCAATCGGATGAAAACTCGAATTTTGCTATTCAATTTTGTGTGTGGCCCCTTTAATTTCAATGGAACTTGGTCAGGTACTAGATACAACATCTTTCGACCAAATTACAAATTTAATGAAAATTGTTAACCCTTCATTTCGTGGTTTTTTATTTTTCCTGAAAAATTATTTCCAACAGTTGGAAATGATAAGTACATCAAGAAAAAAAAATTAAAATAAAATAGAATTTTTCACTGCACTGTTACTTTTTGAAACAAAGCCCGCATACTAAAAAACTATATCTAAAATAGTCTTAACGATACATCAACAGCTTCATAAAAAGTGATTGTCTCTGTAAACGCAGCTGTTATGTTGAACGGTATTTGAATAACGATAAGAACGGAACATGAACGTTTTAATGAATGAGTGACGGTATCTCTAAAGGTGATAGAATTGTATGAACGGTTTCCGTCAACTTTTCTTTAATCGTAAAAATTATCTCGAACCATTACCCATACCGTTCATTCTTGCTGTCAAAAATGAACGAAACGCCGGTCAGAGATGCCAGATGGTTTTGCATAAAAATCTATACACATTTAGGAAAATCTTTTAAGTAAATTTCTTTTTTTAATATGATTCAAACATTAGTTCTAATTTTACGTTATTCTTTTAACAACATTTTAAGTGACTTTATTCATGTTAATTAATCTTCTAATCTTCTTAATTCATCTGCACTTGATCACAATTTTAGTTCATTTGTTATTTTTGTAAGATTAAAATACGTGGCGGTTCCCATATATTTGATTACAGGTTACAGGTATTACAGGTTTAAATATAATAAAATACAGAGGTCGGCATTAAAACGCTATTCGGTAGTTAGTCCGGTTGGAGAACTTACGGCTCAAAAAACTCCACCACTTTATAGAAAATAACATTGAACAGCATTCCTGCTTGAATAATTGCACCTAGTGGAGTTTTTATGTCCATTATTTCAACAGAAATCCCATAAGAAAATAAATTTGTCATCATAAAAGTAACGGACTAATTAGCGATTAGCGCTTTAATGCCGGACACTGATAAAATATTATATCATACTTTGGATGTTTTGTATAATAGCTATCATAATTACAAACAGGCGACATAGAAACATCCAATTTGCGTTGGTATTCTCGATTCAAAACTTTGACCGGTTTTGAATGGAATTTTTAAGACGAATTTATTGATGTTATCGTAGAATTCTTAAGTTAACTTATTATTAATTATCAGGCATGATCATTCTATTCTAGATGATATACAGCTGTAACATTTACATTGACATTTCGCATCTCAATATTTGTACAAATATCGATGAAACATCGCACCTGGCACCACTGAAGCCAACGGTGTTGTTGCATTGTTTTGTTACCCCCGGAAGTTTAAAATTTTGTTCTCGATTACCACATTCGCATAGATTCCTGGTCGTTTCTCCCTAAACTTGAAGAAAAAGAGGCGAGCAATCATCTCGCCGAACACCCGAGGACATTACTGTTTGTACCTGGTAAGTGAAAATAAAATCTTTTTACAACAAATCCGATAATTCCGTTTCTAATGTTTTAGGTTGTTGGAGCTCTCATATTTTTTCCAAGATTTACTCCGTGGTACGAATTGCAGCTTCATATGATTGGCTTTTTGAACACTCTGCATGGTGAAAATGGCTCTGCATTTCAGCAATTTAATCGATGTCGACGAAAATCTTCACGGAAAATTGGCTGGCGCCGGAACTTTCTACAATGCATGCATGCTGAAAAAAATTTGCAACAGGATAAAGCAGAACAAAAATAGGCACCTGGAGAAAGCTAGTTGGTATCATTTATAAAATAGGTAAATAATTCAATAAAATGATGATATTCAAGCCATTGAATGCTATTCTTTATCCGAAAATTTTCAAATTTGCATTAATTTTTTGCGTTTGTGTGCGTGCTTTTTCCTGAACGGTCCCTAAAATAATTTGCATATCGTTGGAATTTAGTTAAGTCAAATTGTAGCAGAACTATAACCGGAAATGTTTAGATGAAAGAGATCCACAAAACAAACTATAACGATTACAGTTCGATGTTCTTAATACGTTTTCCACAATTGGTTTTTGGACTTTAATCGAACTGTTTGTAGAACAGTTCTCCCATACAAGTATTTTAACAGTTTTTAACAATTACATAACCTAACGACATATTAAAAATAATGTGACTTCGGAATTGACGATTCAACCAATATATTTCACAGTTTGAATAAGCGTTTGCTAAACGTTTTTTTACACTTCATCAAATTGTCGTTTGACTTTTAAAGAAAATGTTTGGCTACAATCCTCATTTATGCGGGAGGGTTAAAGATACAGCGAATTTTATGAAGTAATTTAAAATTTCCCTTTGTATCGGGAATAGCTGAATTATTTTTTCAGTTTTTGAACACTCTGAAAATTTTGTGGAGCGTTAGTTTGATAGTTGAACTAGATTGTGAGAATACTTCATGAAAAAATGTAAGCCTATACAATTATTAGTCTCAAGGCCAATGGAGACTGGGTGCATCATGCACATCCCTATGCTGTGTGCTAGCTAGTCGAGTCTGTAGTCCGTATGCTAAGTCATCGTATGGGCTACCATCACTTCTCTCAATTTTCTCGGACAGGCAGTCTCAGTTATAGTGTCCAGTGGTAGAGATGTGTTTGGAAAAGGCCGGGGCTCGGCTAGTTCGGCAAAGTGAATTAATAAAGGAATTTGCTCTACATTTCAGAAGTGGGATTGTCTACGTCTAACTACGACTAAATGTAGGTTTCCTGACAGGTTAAAGTATTCCAAATGATAATCGCTGGTAAGTTTTCGAAACATTAGATCTGACCAAAAACAAGATGACGCTATAGTGGGCAAAAAAAATGAGGGAAACGATAACCGTTGAAATAATCACCCACACACGGGGGATTAACTTTCTTAAATAACCCATACTTCAATATATGTTGAGAAACTTCTTAGCCGAGAGAGCCGTCCCTTTTTCAGGAGAAGAACTATCTATTATATATTTCATATCAGTGTGAGTGAGATGTATGAAATGGGCGCCCATGACTGTAAAGAGCGAGAGAATGAGTAACTGAGCGAAATATTACTTGAAAGCAGCGATGCCACACATACCGATTTTCCGGTATTTATACCGATTTTTGAGCAAAATTTTGACCAAGAATCGGTATATACCGATTACCGATTTTTGCCAAAACATACCGATTTCATACCGATTTTAAAGATTTTAACTCAAACTTCATACCACTTCCACATTCCCACTTAATTCAAGCTATCCTCGTAAAGGTCCCGTAGAAAGGAGACAAAGTGCGGTAGCTGGCGTGGCGTAAGTTGATCTGTACAACTTTTAAAGTACCCTGCAAAGATCTCCACGGCTCACTCTCATAATTCGTTCAGTTGTTCGCGCTGTTTTGTTCTGTCAAATGATGCACTATTATAGTGCTCAACCTCAAAGCCAAAGAACTCAGCTCAAGGCTGAGGCTGATATTTGACCTTCTGCGACTGCCAGCAGAAGGTAGAAGTTTCTAAAGATCAATCTCAATGGGCGATGGAATCGAAAAGTTATTCTTTCTCTCCTTAAGAAAAAACCCGTAAGATCTGTCAGAAGTTGGGTGAAATTTTAGCTGCATCCCGCTTGCACTAATGCAAAACCATCACCCAAATTCGGCAGCGCTTCCATCGCCTATTGATTTTGCCAGGGCCGTAGGAAGAACCAACTCATGGGGGGGGTTTTGATGACTAATTTTTGCCTATGATTTTTTGTCTAACAACACACGAATAAACAAAAATTAAAACAAATTATGTTTATAACTATATGATTATTCATTTTGAAGTACTCATGAATAGTTTTCGTATGAAATTGTAACTTAAGAAAAGACACGAATGCCACAAGGATGATAAAGTGTCATCAATAAAACCTTTAAAAAAGTTACTTTAGAAAAGTGGTCCTTAGCCTAGAGGGTGATCTAAATTTTTTTAATGAAACCTAGAAACAAAATATGAAATTTGCTTTCATCGATGGTTAAAAGTTTTGAATTTGTTCAAAAGTCTGATAGATCAAACTCTTTTGCAAATTACAAGATTCTTACCTTTGATGAAAATAAATAAAATCTCCAAAAAAAAAATAGTTAGAGATAAAAAAATTTCGAATCAAGTTTGCTTAATTCCAACTTAAACTAAACTTATGATTTTAGTTTGAAATTTGGCTTTAAAAAAGTTGAAAATGTTCAACAATACACAGAAAAAAAATGCAGATTTTTTAGGTGAAGACATGGTACATGTTTCTTAAGCAGGAAATATTTTTCATGAAGAATGAATTCCGTGTTAAAAATACTGTGATTTATATTTTTTAATATAATTTGGGATATTTTGCATGAATCAAAACTTAGAAAATTTACGCAAATTCTACTACTGATTAAAAACTTTGAAATCTGGAAATTGATTTAACAAGCAAATTTTTAAGTTTATGTTCCCTTGAATTTCTCAACAATTTTAAGTTGATTGAAAAAATTAATTTAAAAGCTATATCTTTTTCTCAATTTTAAATCTGAATTCTAAACCTGAGTTCAAAAATTTAACTTTTAATCTGTTTCCGAATTTCTATGCGATTTCCGAAATGTACAAAAAATACGATTTTCGAGCACAAATCTCAGAGCCCTCATTCATGAATCTATAATTTAAATTCTGTAGTGCAGTTTAAATCTTAATTCATCATTTCAATTATTTATTTTTAATCTGTTTTGTGAATCTGTTTTAAAATGTGAATTTCGAATGATGAATATGAATCTGGTTTTCAATTTTGGATCGCCACTTAGAAGCTTTAAATGTTTAAGTTTTGTGTTAGAATTAAGTTTAAGAACTTAGAATTTGAATATAAAACAAATTTCTTCTTTTTCCATATTCAGAAAACTATTATCAAACAAAATATTGAAATTGCATTTGATTTTCGAAAAACATGATTCAAATTTGATATTAAATGCAAAGCCAAATTCGAACAAGGATTTCAAAGCAGCTTTTCATTCCTACTTTCTTATGATTATTCGAACTGAAAATCAAGAATCCGAAACTTAATACAAAATCAGAAATACGGAAATATGGAAAAATACAATTTTGGTTATAGGAATATGGAACCAGAACCTCCAAAATGGGTTTAATTTAAAATTTAATATTCAGACCTGAATTTCTATGATAAGGTTGCCATATTGCTCGGTTTTAACCGGATTGATCGGGTTTGTTCTCATTCTCATTCTTAAGTCAATTAAAAAAAAAAAACAAAAAGTGTGTTGTAATTTTTTTTATTTGTGCGTCGAAATTTTTTGAGCAAGTTTCAAAAAATTATCATGAAAGGTTTTTATATTTTATTTTTTATTTTTTATGAGCTATTCCTAAGTTTTGACAAAAATTGGCCGGTTTTGCCTAGATTTGGTCGACCATTTTGAAGTCAAATACCCGGATTTTGCCCGGTTTTTATATAAAACAGCCCGGATTTGTCCGGCCCGGATACGTGCTGAAAAAAAACTGACAATCTTATTCTATGAACAGGTGAGAAAATTTTGAACAATTGTTCAAGAATTTTGAACTTGAAATGGGTTTTTTAGGTTTCTGTATTAGTTTTTGGTTCAGATAGTTACTATTGAATATCTTTGTTCTCTTATCATAATTTGATTATGAATTTAAAATTTTGAGTGTAGATTAGAATACTTCGCTTGCTTTTTTGGATCCTCATGGGGGGGGGTTTAACCCCCAAAACCCCCCCCGTTCCTACGGCCATGGACTATGCTCTTGTCTCCTGAGATGCTACGTTTTCAAGGGAAAAAATACACCGTTGGAATAAAATTCTTGTTCAATTTGTCGCCAGATGTGGTATGTCAAGATTTAAAGTGCAATCAGATCCACGGTTTGTCATATCATCGGTATTATCTTCAATCCTTCTCCATCTTGTTAGCCAATTAAATGATATCACATGTAGGTACCTAACTGCAGAGATCGCCAGGCCACGCCAGGCAAAATGGGTATTTTCAGTTTTGGAAAAACTATGTGTTTTTTAAACATTTTTCTTAGGAACACCTTTTTTTAGAACACGTTTCACATTTATTTTCGCCTAAAATTCTTAGGTTTTCATATGAATAATGTGTGATTTTTCAAAAAATAAAATTAATTTTCCATTGGCTGAAAAAAAAAATTGAAGCAACAACTCTCTCAACTTTCTCCAATCATTTCTTTTTTTTAATCGCTAGAACTCATATCTAATACTTAAGGCTTTGAAAGCTGAAATGGCCAGTTTGGCAAAAAAAACCATCAACCAAACGAAGAACATTAACTTGGGCTCATATTTTCCTCGAACATCAAAAAGCCATTAAAGAATCAAGTTTTTATTTCATTAAAATGCCTAAACCACGTGTAACCTGAAAGTGATCGCCATGCCCTTATTTTTCTTATCAAACGGTTGCTTTCAAATTAGATTTCGATTCAATTATAGTACTGGAGAGTAACACTAATTTTGGATTCTCTGTTGAATTTTCATTATGTAAACATGCGTTACCTAGAACCAAGATTAAAAAAAAGAAATAATTTATGCTAAAACACACTTAGTCAGCTAGTTTAATACTCAAATTAATATTCATAAGAGTTCTTAGACTTGCTTTTTATTGCAAGCTTCCATTTATATTAAAAATACGTTAGGAAGTTGAAAATGTAAGCATTTTTGAATATCCACCTCAAATACCGATTTTCATACCGATTTTTAGGATTTCCATACCGATAAAAGATTTTTTTGGGTTCCAAAATACCGATAAAAATGTGGCATCACTGCTTGAAAGTGTTTGTGTAAACTTATCGAGATTCTCAATTGCATTTGTGTGTGTATCGAGAACGACATTTCAATTTGGAAACGGTTGGTACCAGTTGTGATTTTCTTAACGGACAAATCTTAGCTAAAGTTCTTGTAAATTAACAGTCAAGTTGCTAAGTCGCGAGTTATTTGTGCAGTATAAAGTTCGGAATAAACCAATCGTAAGTTATTTAAACTATGAGGTTTGGTATTTTATTGACTTTATGTGCGAACTTTTCCAGCTTTGTTCAGTTTGGTGCATAACCTCAAATCGCTGATTGTGCTTCTCTACTTTCGAGGAAATTGCCGTAAGTTGAATTTCTTTGAATCTGAATTGAATATACAGTTTATTTATAAATATGTGGAAATTATTACAGTTTTGTTTGGTTTGGTGCATAACCTCAAATCGCTGATTGTGCTTCTCTACTTTCGAGGAAATTGCCGTAAGTTGTATTTCATTGAATCTGAATTAAATATACAGTTTATTTATAAACATGTGGAAATTATTACAGTTTTGTCCCGGTTGGTGCATAACTTGAAATCGTGGATCGTGTACCGGAATAATTGCCGGAGTTACCGTAAGTATTGTTAAACTATTGTTGTTAAGTGTGATCTGAAAATAAATTGCATTGTTGTGAAATTTACAGTCATTTATCCGCGAAACACTTTATCGAAAAAAAATGCATTCTGCCAACCGAGTTAGAGGTTCAGCTCGATTAAATCGACGCCACCAACAACCCGTCCCAGAGCAGGATGTAGGCCTAGCTATGCGCGCAAACGAGGTTGAGGCAGTTCTATCAGAATTCGACCCCGACAACAAACGCAACCAATCCGCGGAAGAGTGGCTGAACGAGATCGACTCAATGGCAGAGATTTTCGGATGGGACCAGAGAAGAACATTACTATATGCTTGTTTGCGCTTGAAGGGGCCTGCAAAATTCTGGTATGACGGTTGCAAACAACAGCTGCGAAGCTGGGAGATTTTCAAAGAACAGTTTCTCGAAAATTTTCCGACAGTCATTGATTCGGCCAGCATTCATAAGAAACTGATTAACTTAAAACGGAAACCGGATCAGTCTATTGAGTCGTATTTCCACGAGACAGTTGCCATGGGTAGAAAAATCCGTTTATCAGATGACTTGATTAAGGAATATCTAATTAAAGGCTTACCTTATGCGTCTACGCGAGCCGTAATGGCTCAGGAAGCGAATGGCACGTTACCCCAGTTTCTGAATGCATTGATGAGAGTTGATCGGGCGACTAAGGATAATGACAAAAGGGATGCTTTCTCAAGTGGACGTTCTGGATTCACCAAGACACCAGCTAGAAAGTCAATGGATACTTCTCAGGGTACTTTTGCACCAAATCGAAGTGGACAAACATCTCGCGCTCAAACACCTCGTGGTGCGACGACGAACATTGTCACAGAACCCGGAACTTCGAGAGGATATACATCGACACCAACGGCTAAAAGACAATGCTTCATTTGCCGTTCCGAAAATCACTTGGCTCGAAAATGCCCAGAGCGCAAGGATTTTCGATCTCCGGTGGCATCAAACCACACCACCAAATAAATAACGTGGTTTACCAGAAAACTGCCGTCATAAGGGACGCTTCAGTTAATGCTTTCATCGATCTGGGCAGCGAGAGAACTATAATTGGAGAAGGAGTTGCGAGGAAACTACAACTTAACATTAAGCCCGATTCATCGATTCTAAAGGCATTCGCCGGAGGAGAGTGCAGAGTACTGGGAACCACGACGGAAGCTATTCAAATTGACGGATTTACCAATCAAGTAGCGATTCTGATTGTTCCCGATTATGCAATGAAATATGAGCTCATGATAGGGGATGATTTCTTCCGACAAAGGGGTGTATCAGTTGAAAGGACAATGGATGGAGTAACGATACGGTACGAGCAACCAGTGGTTATGACCGTGCAGACTGGCGAACAAAGTATCTCTAAGAAACTTCTGACAGTGGACGACTTGCTCATCGAGGCTAGCGCTGCACCTTTTTCTAAGCAACAGTTGGTTAAATTAGTCAATCAGTATCGCGATTGTTTTGCCATCAATACCAATGAAATTGGTTTCACTAAACTAGAAACAATGCATATCCGCTTGAAGGAGGACAGGGTTATACGACACGTACCGTACCGAGTGGCGTATGGGCAACAAAAATATTTGCGCGACGAAATTGATGAGATGCTACGAAACGACATTATCGAGGAATCATCGTCGGAATTTGCAAGCCCAGTGGTCATTGTTCCGAAAAAAACTGGTGGCTTCCGCATGTGCGTGGACTATCGGATGCTAAACAGTATCGTCCAAAGAGAACACTTTCCGAATACGCGAGTCGAAGAAGAACTTCATCAGTTAACTGGAAAGACCGTTTTTACGTTGCTCGATATGATGAGTGGTTATCTACAGATTGGCGTTGCTGAGGAATCCCGAAAGTATACGGCATTCGTCACTCCAGATGGTCACTACCAGTTCAAACGCGTCCCCTTTGGCTTGTCTAACTTGGTAAGTGTGTTCTGCAGAGCTATGAGTAAAGTTGTACGACCGTTAAGAGATCAAGGGATCTCCTTTTACATGGATGACGTTGTGATCGCTACCGAAACTGAAGAACAAAATCTGGCGTTATTGGAACGGTTCCTGATCGAGGTGGCGAAATCTGGAATGACATTAAAAGTAAGTAAATGTGAATTTTTCAAAAGGTCCATCGAATATCTGGGTCACATTGTCGCTGAAGGATGTGTTACGCCTGGGGAAACAAAAACCGGAGCAGTAGAAAAGGTTCCTGTCCCGACCGACGCTAGGACTGTACGCCAGTTTCTTGGACTCACCGGCTATTTCCGTCGTTTTGTTCAAAACTACGGTCAAATAGCAGCTCCTCTGACACGACTTACTGGCAAAGTATCATTCATTTGGGGAGAGACCGAACAGAGGGCATTTGAAAATCTAAAATTAGCGTTGACTCGACGACCAGTTTTGGCATTGTACGACCCAGCTCTACAACATCAGGTCCATTGTGATGCTAGTAGCTTCGGATTGGCAGGAATTCTGATTCAGATAAACCTCAAGAATCAAGCTCAACCTGTCATGTATTTCAGTAGAGCTACCACCGAAGTCGAATCTCGCTATCACAGCTATGAACTTGAGGCACTTGCAGTAGTAGAAAGCTTGAAAAAGTTTAGATATTACCTTCTGAATAAGCACTTCGAAGTTTATACTGACTGTCAATCCCTAGCTCTGACAAAGGCTAAAAAAGAGCTCAACCATAGGATCGCCCGCTGGTGGATGTATACCCTACAGTTCTCGTTCGATTTGAAGTTCCGATCCGGCAAGCAAATGGATCATGTGGACAGTCTCAGCAGGAACATAATGAGGGGGACTCAAGAAGTCGAACAGGTCTTGTCTGTAAATATAGATTGTTTCGACTGGGTCGCCGCACTTCAGTTGCAGGATGGTAAAATATGTAATGTGCGCAAGATGTTGGAAGGATTAGTAAAAGCAGAAAAAGATATAATAAAAAACTACCAATTAATAAATGGGCGAATATTTCGCATTACCAATGAAGGGCTGAAGTTTGTTGTACCCGCCACAGTCAGGTTCCATGTTGTAAAGTCGCTACATGATGACATGGGCCACCCAGGAGTCGATAAAACCACCGAATTGATAAAACAGGACTTTTGGTTCGAAGGCATGTCTGCATTCATCAAGCAATACATCAAATGCTGCATCGAGTGCGCCGCCAGCAAACGAGGTTTAGACGAGACACGATACCAAATCCATGCTCATCTGAAGGAACCGATTCCGTTCTGGGTCGTCCACATTGATTACTGCGGTCCATTTCCTAGAAGTAAACGCCAAAATACACAGGTACTGGCTGTCGTTGATGCTTTCACAAGATTTGTTATCTTGAGACCAACTCGAAGCTGCAGCACCACCGGAGTGATATCGGTTCTCAACGAAATATCTCAGTACTTTGGAATACCAAAAATCGTTGTATCCGATAGGGGAGCCGCATTCACGTCAAAGGCATTCACAGAATTTTGCGGAGAACGAGATATTAAACACTCACTCATAGCTGCCAAAACGCCCAGGGGAAACGGCCAGGTCGAGCGATGTTTCCAATTTGTCACCAGTGTACTGAAATGTTTTGCTACGGGGAAAGATGAACGCGAATGGGACACAAATTTACCTGCTGTTCAATGGGCTATGAACACAATGAAAAACCGTACGACTGGAGAAAGCCCACAAGTCATACTTTTGGGTTATCGTCCCAGAAACGTGTTAAATAATAAGTTGTTACTTGCCCTTCGAGACGAATCAGATTTAACCGATGAGATCGAATCACTACCCGACATCAGGCAAAAGGCGCTAGAACAGATGACACGAAACGCCGAGAAACAAGCGGCGCGTCACAACATAACCCACAAGGCTCCACTGACTTACAACGAGGGAGATTTAGTTTTATTGCGCTTTGAGCCTCCAGCAGACGGCAGTTCCAGGAAGTTAATGCCTCGATTCCGGGGTCCTTACATAATTCATAAGGTTCTTGAAGCAGACCGCTATGTCGTGAAAGACACTCCTTCGACTCAGGTTACACAAAAGCCCTTCGAGTCGGTATACGCTGCAGACAAAATAAAGCCTTGGGGTCAGCCACCGGAGGATGATTTCCCTGATGTCGAAGAGGACGAAGAGGAGTCAACTGATGCTGATAAACAAAACCCGCTTTAAAATTATTTTCGAATCTGAAAGAATAAAAAAAAAATTATTAAAACAGAGAATTATTTTCTTTACTTTACGATACAGAGAGCAATTCACATAATAATCTTTTCACTTATGGTTTTTTTGGCTCTTCAATTGGTAGATTGCTGCGATGTGACGACGAAGGAAGGAAAATCAGAGAATAAGCTTACAGAATTTGAATGTTTAGCTGTAAAAAATGAAATGTTTGATTAAATCAGATAATAAATGCATTACCTTGACGACATAAGGTCGAAACACTCAGTTTTCACTTCAGCTCCTTTTCTTTTATTTATGATTTTAGCTCATCAGTTGTTAGCTTGCTGTGATTCTTTGGCGAAAAACGAGAATGTGAAAGAGGAAATTTTCTCCATGGTACTATGGAAACCTTTAACTTATTTGTTTTGGTTCTCGACGATCATTAATGTGAATCATTATCATTAGAGGAAATGATTGCTATGATGGCTGCGTGCCTAAGGTTGCGCGTGTTTCGTATTGCATGCAACTTGAATAAGTAAAGATTGCTTAGATTTTTTTTATGAATTAACCGAGATGCGAGAATGGAATCTCGTAAATAATAATTATATAGGTGAAAAATACTCAAAAATATTTCAAAATCCGAATCTGATCCACTAGAGTCGTTCGTTGAGATTAAAAGTGGATAGTATAAAGAGTGTTGGATTAAATAACTTGAAGGAAACAAGCACAGTAAAAAAAAGAGATAAAATATTGAAAAATAGTTAAATGAAGTTACTAGAAAATTACGAAGGATTGTGATACCGATAAATGAGTAAGTAACGGATCTTTGTGAGTTACTACATAACCAAAACTATTGAAATTCTTAAGAAAAATATTGATTGACGAGAGTAACGGTTCTTTGTGAGTTACTCAAACAAAGAGAATTGTAAATTCTGAATGAAACCAGACAGGTAACGGAACTTTGAGAGTTACCGTAGGCGATGACAATGGAACGTGGTGAATTGTCTACAGGCCGGATCTCCGAGACGGAGATAGACAGGACGGCCGAATGTAAGCCTATACAATTATTAGTCTCAAGGCCAATGGAGACTGGGTGCATCATGCACATCCCTATGCTGTGTGCTAGCTAGTCGAGTCTGTAGTCCGTATGCTAAGTCATCGTATGGGCTACCATCACTTCTCTCAATTTTCTCGGACAGGTAGTCTCAGTTATAGTGTCCAGTGGTAGAGATGTGTTTGGAAAAGGCCGGGGCTCGGCTAGTTCGGCAAAGTGAATTAATAAAGGAATTTGCTCTACAAAAATATTAACCAAAAGAATAATGGCAGCTTTCCCAAGTTTTATGAGAGTGTGATGCTTCACGAGGCTTCATTTTTTTTTGAACGCAACACTTTACTTGTTGAAGCTTATTCTGACTCTCGAATTGTAAGTCCGTTAGTTTTTATTGTACTTAAAATTTAGTTCTCTTTTTTTCTTAATACTAATACTTTTCTTTGGTAAAAAAACCTAATTCATGCAGATACCTAAATTTTTGTGCAATTCCGTCATTCGTATTTACAATCACAGATGGCGCCATGCTGAGATACGGCATAGGTCTGGTAGATCTGATGCAAATCCCAATAATGGCTAGTACATTTTATTATTTTATGTATGACCCAAAACAGATTTCAATTAGTGACTCCAATGTTGCATTCCTCTAGCTATGCCGCTCTACAAATCAAATCTACAGACAATACTGCACCACATAAACTTCCCTTCGAAAGACGTCTTGTGAACGTTAGCCCATTCAAAGGTTCCCAACTAATTAACAGGACCATTCCACGGCTATTAGGTTCAGGCGCGAATTGATTGTCCGCCCTTAAGGGCGTTGAAATCGAATTACCTCCATGTCATTGAGGGGTAAAATAAGATTCACACTGAAAAAAAGAGAGAGCGTTTTCTGCTAGTGAACAGAGAAAAAAAACAGATCGGACACGGGTCGTTGCAGTCTCTTAACCCGCTGCTAATCGTCGTGGCACAATCGAAATCGAAATCGAAACTTTTCACGCCTTTCTCGAATTTGAATTCGTCTCGTGTAGGTATCAAGTGTCGCGCACCTAATCCTTCTCCTTCGGTCACCAAAATCGAACGAACGTGGAAGGTGGAAGTCCTCTAGCTCTAGCAGCACCAGAAATCAATTCCGTGAACTCGACCGTTCCGTATCTTTGACATTTTCGCAGCGCTCCGTTTTACGGCTGTTAAAATCGGCAGAAACCCCACAACCTCCAGCTTATTTAGTCAGATGCAACCGGAAAGGCCACCTGCAGGGTAGATTTCTATTAGGTTAGCTCAGCGCATTGAACTGCAGAGCACAGAATTGGGGAGGTTTCCAATTCATCCTAATTCAATATGCATTTTCTGTTTCTACGTTGTTGTCGCTGCAGTGATATGCGTTTTTTCTCTCTTGATGTTTATCGTCTTCTTCGACTAAGCGCAGTCGATGAATTTTAATTCTTTGTGCAAAAAAAAGCCTTTTCGCGGATCCCAGAGTTTCTAGTTTTGTCACTGCTAGTCGCCAAAGAAATTTTGTCCGCTAAAGGATCGGCTTAAAACCGAACGCACATCTATCAATGTTAGGATTTTTGTTTCTTTGGAGATTTATTTAACGTAAAGGCGCACATCTTTCAAGGATATAATGGCTTGCATCTTACAAATGTTGAAACTACCTCTCCACAGAAAGCTTACTACATAAATAACAGACCATTTTTTTGTTTTAATAACAAAAGTTTCAAAAGTAAAAAAAAATAAAATCCAACCTTCTAACAAGCATTTCTAAGAACTTATTGAAGAGATGCGATGAAAGATATGCAGAAGATAAATAAAATTTGATAAAAACAAACAATGATCGGAAAATCGCTCAAGAAAAGCAATCAGGAATGGTTTCTAGCTAGAATGATGCTTCCTCCGAGTGCTGTGATACGCACGTGGTAAAAGTACCCATTGAATATATGTCGAAAATCAACACTAACTTGATACAAGAAGATATACCATGCCCCACCGGCGGCTACCGTTGCTATTCGTCACGTGGCTAATCGACGGTGATCGACATACTTGGTGATACATTTTGAACGTCGCTCCCTCAATCATTCCCGAACGTCTATCCTCGCATCATTGTTGATAATGCTCGTTATTGATAGACGATCATTAATGTTTCAAAAGGAAAAATCTGAATAAATACCAGGACCACATGTTCAAAAAAACTGTAGCACATACTGGACAGTTCATTGCGGTTACCTAGTCATGATTTTGTCCTTCTAGGCAAAGCGAAAAATAAAAAATCATCTGATAGCCTACATAGATCGCTCAGAACTGATACATATCAGTTATGATCCTAAAAGTTGAAAGTCGTCAAGGGAAGGAAATCAGCATCGAGACGTTCGTTGCTGATAGTCTGCGTCCTTTTTTACCTCATCATGTATCGCAAAAGTGTTTCAAATACGGAAGCGTCGTTGTCATGCATGATTGTTTGTATGATTTGGTTGAAGAAGGAAAATTTGACTGCTTTGATTTTTTGGCTCTGAATGTAGTCAAGCATGGCTCGGTGAAAATGATTGATTTTCGGAAGTTTGAAAACAAAAGTTGCAGATTATTTATGCTGCTGCTGATTGTTTGTTTTGATTTGGCCTTCCGGTGTATAAAAAATAGTTTTTGTTTGGCCATCCAGGATAAAATACCGATTGACTTAAAAACCGCAGAATTTTAAGGCTGCTGCTGTTGATGGTTTTTTTTTTGGGATTTGGCCTTCCGGTTGATAAAAACGGATTGGCTTAGGAAAAGCAGATTTTAAGGCTGCTGCTGTGGATTTTTTCGTTTTGATTTGGCTTTCCGGTGAATTGAGACGGTTTGACTAAGAAAGCGCAGATTTTTAGGGCTGCTGCTTTGAATTGTTTGTATTGATTTGGGTTGCCGGTGGAAAAAGATTATTTGGCTTAGAAAGCGCAGATTTTGAAGGCTGCTGCTGATGGATTGTTTGTATTGATTTGGCCTTCCGATGGAAAAAGGTGGTTTGGCTAAGGAAGCGCAGATTTTTAAGGCTGCTGCTGTTGATGGTTTTTGTGATTTGGCCATCCGGTGGAAAAAAGGCGGTTTGGCTTAGAAAGCACAGATATTTAAGTCTGCTGCTGATTTTTTGATTTGGCCTTTCGTTTGATAAAGACGAATTGGCTTAGGAAGCGCAAAATTTAAGGCTGCTGGTATTTGATTGATTTGATTTGGCCTTCTAGTGGATAAAGACGGAATTGGCTTAGGAAGCGCAGATCTTTAAGGCTGTTGCTGTGGATTTTTGGTTTTGATTTGGCCTTCCGGTGGAAGAAGACGTTTTTGTTTAGGAAACGCAGATTTTAAGGGCAGCTGCTGATGGATTAATTTGATTTGGCCTTCCGGTGGATAAAGACGGAATTGGCTTAGAAAGTGCAGATCTTTAAACCTGCTACTGTGGATGGTTTGTTTTCATTTGGCCTGACGGTGGAAAAAGACGGATTGGCTTGGAAAGCGCAGATTTTGCGAGCTGCTGGTGTTGATAATTTTTTTTTATATTTGGCCTTCTGGTGGATAAAAACGGTTTGGCTTAGATAGTGCAGATTTTTAAGACTGCTACTGCTGATTGTTTGGTTTGATTTGGCTTTCCGGTGGATAAAGACGGATTGCCTTAGAAAGCGCAGATTTCTCAGGCTGCTGCTGATGAATTGTTGTTTTAATTTGGCTTTTCGGTGGAAGAAGGGATTTTTATTTATGAACTCACATTTTTAAAGCTGCTGCTGATGGATTAATTTGATTTGGCCTTCCAGTGGATAAAGACGGAATTGGCTTGGCAAATGCAGATCTTCAAGGCTGCTGCTGTGGATTGTTTGTTTTCATTTGCCCTTCTGATGGATAAAGGCGGAATTGGCTCACGAAACGCAGATCCTACAGACTGTTGCTGTGGATTTGTTGCTTTGATTTGACTTTCCGGTTGAAAAGACGGATCGGCTTAGAGAGCGCAGATTTTTAAGGCTTCCGCGGCTGATTGTATTTTTGATGTGGCCGTCCGGTGAAAATATCGTTTTTGTTCATGAAGCGCAAATTTTCGAGGCTACTGCTGTTTGATTGATTTGATTTGGCCATCCGCTGGATGAAGACGGAATTGGCTTTGGAAGCGGAGATCTTTGAGGCTACTGCAGTGGATTTTTTTAATTGGCTTTCGGGTTTTAAAAGACGGATTGGCTTAGAAAGCGCAGATTTTTTAGGCTTCCGCTGCCGATTGTTTGTTTTGATTTGGCCTTTCGATGGAAAAAGACGAATTGACATAGAAAGCGCAGATATTTAAGTTTGCTGCTGATTTATTGATTTGGCATTCCAGTGGAAAAAGACATTATTGATTAGGAAGCGCACGTTTTGATTTGGCTCTCCGGATAAAAAGACACATTGGTTTAGGAAGCGCAGATTTTTAAGGCTGTTGCTGCTAATTGTTTGTTTTGATTAGCGCCACTATCTTTAGAGTAAGCGATATCGTACTGTGGACTGTATGCTAATGTCATCATTCCAAATAAACAACCATTTAACAGCCCTTTTTTCTCTTCTCATTCCAGGTTTGTCAACAATCCACCGTTATTCAATCGCAATATTTACGTTCGTGTCAATTTTCGACAATCAAACTAGTAGGTACAGCTAAAGTAATTCTAAATCGTTGAAACCATGTTCTACAAAACTCCCATATTCCAACGAAAAACTGGCTCAAAATAGGCTGAAATCTAGCTCCAAACGCCAGCACGTGTAGCTACACCATAACAAGAAAAAAAAACAGATCCCAATCAAGATCCCTAACTAATGTTTAGCTTGAATTTCGTCATCTTTCACCGGGCCGGGCTGAATCCAGTTCGGTTATTGTGGATCGGTTCAAACCGGCAAAATCGAAGAACTCACGCGAAAGACTTGTTTTGCTTTTTCGGCCGCAGCGACTTACCTATTGGCCACGCGATATTTTTATAGCTCTACTGGCGTCGTAGTCGTCATCGAAATTGTTCCAAACTAGGACTATCGTTCCCAACGATCGGACAGAGGAGCTTTTTGCTTTTTCAGTGAGCTTCCAATACGGTTTATTCGCGTTAGATATGTGGGTTTGTTTTTATTATTTTTCTATAAATAAACAACTGTCAGGAACCTGGAGGCAAAACATATTTCATCATTTTTGGTGGTGTCAGTTTTGAAACATACTTTATGATCCCTGTTGGGTGACAGTTCCAGTTTACTGTCATAAATTTAGTCTATCGGCTATTTTCACCCAAATATTTTGGGACAGGTAACATTTGATCACATTTCGTAGAGTTAGTTCAGAAAATAAAAAAAAAAGTTTTTAGTTTTACCAATATGTTATTGACGGCTTTTTTGTTTCTTAAAATTTGATATATAGCTGACTTAAATCGACTTGGTAACCTGAATGAAAAGAAAATTTATTTTTGCCGGTTTAGATTCGTAATGATATGAAAACATCCGATGTTTTCTTCTTGTACACAGTAAACGAAAATTACCGAGTTCGGTAATTTTTTTACCGAAATCCTAACATGTGGAGTTCGTTAAACTGTTCGGTAATTTTTTCGGTAAAAAATAAACGAACATCGGTAAATCGATTCTTCATTTACCGAAGTTCGTTTATTTTTTACCGAAAAAATTACCGAACAGTTTAACGAACTCCACATGTTAGGATTTCGGTAAAAAAATTACCGAACTCGGTAATTTTCGTTTACTGTGTACCAAACAACTTTTGAAAAAAAGAAAAAAAGGTCCTCAGTATAAAAAAAATCTAAGTTTTTGCAACAAAAAATTCTGACTTTCTTTAATTTGACTTCGAAACTCTGTAATGGTTTTCTCAAATCAAAATGCTCAAATCAAGATGAACCAGCTGAAAGCTGAAAATTCTTATAATAAAGATATTAAAAACAACAATCTTTTCATGATTTTCCAAAATAACCTGAAACCCCAAAACTAAAAAATAATAATTTTTGAAATATGTACAAAATTTAAAAAAAAATCCGTAAAATTTGTGAATATTTCCAAAACCTAATTTCCAAAGTTCTGTGCTCTGTAACACAGATTCTGTGATGAAAGTTTGCTCAAAATTCTGTGAAAATACAAGTTGTTCTGTGTTTTCAGCAACCTTGGTCTTAGACCAAGCATGGATGGCGAAACTCCTCAGATCGGCTTGTCCAGTGAAAGTGAGTGCAATTTTTGTCCGTCTGCTCCCCCCAAAGCTGTGTGGGGAGCGATAACTCGCACTGTAAACCAGGGTGAGAACAACACATAATAGTGAACGAGAGCATTCACATCCACTGATGAAGAGTTCCCTTCTCCTCATTGTTGCCAACATTTTTTTTCCAAAATTGAAGAAGTCTTATTAAAAAAAATCAGGGTAAATCAGGAAAACGTAAATTGTCGAACTGATGACCTGTTAGTTGATCTCACTGAAGCCTTATAAATTTTTATCATAACTCTGATCGACATGCAGAACTGAAAGGAAATATTTGTCATAATTTAAACTTTGAGAAAGGGCATATTTAAAAGAAATCGGCAGATAGAGACAAAGGTTATTGATGAAAACCGGGTTTGTCATGTTCCTTTCAATCAAGCCATCAAGCAGAAGAACATGAGAAGTTTAATTTATGCGATTTTTGAATTTAGAATAAAAAATTATGACTTTTTTCGGTTAAACAGACGTTCATCTTTCTGCTTTTTGAAACAGCTTGTTTCCAGCGAAAGAGGATTGCATTCGGAAGCAGAGATGCCAAGGTGCCTGATTTTTCAGGATTTACCTGATTTTTCGGGGCTCAGCCTGACAACCTGATAAGTCATTGGATTTCCCTGATTTTTTTAAATAAGCCTAACTTTGTCTGATTTTGATGAAAAATGGGTAGTAAGGAACTGCATTAGATACCGTCCTGTTTTCTCCCGGCTCTTTGTTGTTAGGGAGGAGCCGACAAACCATGGAGGTCTACATATCGACCAGTTGTGATCTCATCCGAACAAAGGGGGATCAATGTTGTCAAAAAAATGTATTTTTCGCTTTCACACCCCATATTGCATCATTTAGACAAGGATCCTCATGAATTCCATCATAGCTGCCGGCAGACAAAACGAATCAATCGCATTTGTCACCTCCCGCATAATTAAAAACAGTTGGGGATATAGTACTAACTATTAACTTAATATATTGGTAGCAGTACCAGTATGAAATATCTTCCAAGTATCATTTCATTATACATGTTCAAAATTTTATTACCTCCATAAATTATGACAGGATCGTATCAGTGACAGTGACAATATGATATATGATTTAGTAAGTATAGTATAATAAGAGAATAAAAATTTGCAACCTTTGAATATTGTCTCTGGACCTTATCCAGGACTCTAACAGTGTACGACAAAGTTTCCTTATATTTTCTTAGCATTAGACATTAAATTAAAAAAAAAACAACATTGACATCATTGTATGAGTTAGACAAGTCGTTATCATTTCACCTCTTGCGGATAATAACTAATATTGTTATT
This sequence comes from Uranotaenia lowii, assembly GCF_029784155.1. Lineage (NCBI taxonomy): Eukaryota > Metazoa > Arthropoda > Insecta > Diptera > Culicidae > Uranotaenia > Uranotaenia lowii. The sequence continues at coordinate 320,150,303 of NC_073692.1, forward strand.
TTAAGATGTAGTTGTGAGCTTATGCATTTTTTCGCTCTTGGGTTCAGCATCTGCTAATTTTCACTTCACTTCGTTAAAATTTGTGTCGGCAACCCCACGCCAGGTTCGGAACTGAAAACTGTGTTCAAAATGGCTCCGAAAAAAAAGAATCACGCTGAGAAAAACACACAGAACGCGAAAAGTAAGTAAAACTATATTATATTATCGATAAAAACTAGTGAGATTAAATAAAACTAATGAAATTACAGAAACAAAGATCTCTGCTGAGCGGAGAGCGGAAAAAAATCTACTGAAAGGCTGAACAATGCAGATCTGCACAAATAGGTAAGATTGTATAATCCATGTATAATATCAGAAATAAAAAATAAAAATCTCAACATTTAAATTTTTTAATTTTATTTTATTTTTTGTGGGAAAGAATTGGAACTATATTGGTTATGGTACAGGGAAGCTCTTTTTAAAAATATTTTACAATATGCGGAACGTATGATTGAGCGTTATTTTTACTACAAACTACTATAAGCAAACTATATCCATTGAAGTTGATGAAATCTATGATTTTGTATTCCAACGTAGCTAGAACATTCAGGTAGATTGTTTTGCTCGCCAAAAGTGGATGATATTTTAACCGTATCCAATAATGTAGCATGAAATATTTGTTCGAAAAAATCGCTCTTTTTGAATGGTAAACATGCTTAACAGCCCTTTCCCCATATGGTACTTTAACAGATAATCATAATACAGATTGTTAATATGGTCTGTGTTATTGTACATATACTGTTCACTTTACAATAAACGATAACGTTTAGAGACAATATAGAATATTCTCTATATATTGTAATTGATTATGCGGGCTACCTTAATCTTGATGATTACCGTATTCGTTCATTTGTACCTTCTCTATTTACAACCGTCAAAAGCTGAACCCACGTGGTCGCTTTCTCCCCACACTCTCTATCCCTGATCGGGGAGGGCTCCATTCAGTAAAATCCAGCGGCGATGCTTATGCTTATTAATGGCCATTCATCAATGTGTGACTGCTCGTTGAGGGACCGTTGTTTTTTCCATCCTTTTCTATCTCTTTTGAAAAATTTCTTCGAAAAAAGGTGTTATGCAGTCATCGCGGATGATGGAAATTGAAACCCAATCATATCGAAAGTAAAAGTGTCGTCTTTTGTCGCTGATCGTATCGTTACGTTTTGAAGTTTTTTTTCGTCCCCACTTTGGGTCTTGGGGTCCACCCAGGCTTTTCGAAACCAGTTATCCTACCAGGGTACCAAGTGGATTTGAACTGAAGATGAGACGAAAAGCCGCCTTATTATGAATAAAAAATAAACAAGAAACTCAAGAAGATAAGGAACAAGATGATCGAAGAAAAGAGACAGAAAGATGCGCATGCCTTTAGACACATACACTCACACTACCTGTTGTGCGCGGTGCGGTCTAGGAATGCCGACGACGACTACGTTTTGGACCCGCTGCTGCTGGACGGCCATCAAGCCATAAATCACCGGAGCAATTCCACGGTCGTTGACTGGTTCAGATGGAAAGACCCCTTTGACAGCTCAGCTTGGCAAAAGTAGCAGCAACAGCAACAGATAAAGGTGTGGATCGACTTTTGCAAGTTCACATTAGTCGATTCGTGCAGATGTGCACGGGAAAGCGGGCATCGAAAAAACTATGAACTTACGGATTTGAAATTAAAAATATGCCTGAAAAAGCCTTGTGACGATGCCATTTTCCTTTTTAATCTTATACATATTCTGTAACCAATTTTCCCTATGATTTTCATGAATAGCTGGATAAAGGAGAATGGGCAATTTGCTTCTCGAATGTTCATGAATGAACAATAAAGGGTTCGAAAGATCCTGATGAAACAAGAAAAAGTTACTATGGGGTCTAGAAATCTACCCTGGAAGAAAAAAGTTATGGATTGAGGAAGTTGTATTATTTCGATAAAAAAGTGGCAAAAATGTTGAGCTAGCGTTTTTGACACTCTTTTTCCTTCAAAGTTTTCCGTGTGACAGGCAAGAAGGAATCACTTATGAGTATTGACGTGCCGATATGGTCATCTTTTCAAGCATCGTTTCCGTAAGCAGTGCCCATGCTGCAGCAGCAGAAGTATTTTGCAATTAATCATTCTCGACTCTAGTGCCTTTGGGTGGCCTCTCGTGTCTGATGAGCTGAATTAGGTAGAAATACTTTTTTTTTACCTCGACTTTCTGTACCTGGTTTACAAAAGTCAGAAAATAAACTGAAGCGCCTCTGTTGACGTGCTGATCTTGTTCGGTAGCCCCCAAGGTTTTTTTCTGCAGCCGGAGAGTCGTGCGTATCGACCAAACGGGTCAGCAACCTTTCTCTGGACAGCTAGCGTTCTGCTGGCACCCCCGATAGCGATCCGAAGAACCCGATGATTGATCTACCAGGAGATATCCCCGGACCCAGGGCTTCCTACATGATCCAGCTATACTATGGTTTGGACTCGTGTTCGTTCAGAGATCCCGCTGATAGATAGTCTCGCGAAAGTCTCCTTCCACACTCTTAGCCTGTAATGGGCAGATGGATTAGCTCTGGTCCAACCGGACTTTTTTTACGGTTAAATCGCGAAACCCTCCTGATCCGTGGCCGATTGAGTTGAGAAGGCAAAGGCTGCAGCTAGTCTTGAAGCGGAGAAAAATTTATTGTTTCGTGTCCAGGGCTCGGCTCGGGGAAATTTGTAACAGACACTTGAGCTCGCTACCACTTGCACAGTATGGATATCGTGAGGGCAGTTTGTTTGTTTCAGAGCTTTCGATGCTTTCATTCACTTTAAACTGAAACTGAACTAGTTTTGGACCGAAATTAAGAAATTCATTTTGACACCCTTAATACCCTTTAAGCTCAGATATAACTTGAGAAAACAGGGCAATTTAAAAACATTCGATTTTTGTTATATTATATTAGTAAGCGCTGAGGTAATCTAGCGGATTGACGAGAGTCTTTTTAAGACAGGTGTACTGTGTTCGATGCCCAGTAACAATAAGAAAACATTCGGGTTCGAATCCCATAATGAGTCGACAGTTGAGATGGACCATTGGAGGTCACTATCAGGGAAATTCTTTTTTATATTTTTGTTTTTTAATAATAAATATGAGGATTTTTATTTATTATCTGACGGGTTTGCGCCGGGGGTCTTCAGATTTTCCTCAAAATTGAAAATTTGGTTCATTTTTGCGATTTAAAAACACATGTATTTTTTCAGATTTCTAACATTTTTGTTTTTTGAGTTAGCTTCGGTTAATTTTTTTTTTGTCAATAAAAAATAACCATTTTTCAAAGCTACATAACTCGTTATTTTTCAACGGAAATTATAAAATAGCACATCAAAATGCATTGAAATTTTATCAGCTTTCCAAGTAAAATAGTTGAAAAAAAATAAACAAAGACCTCCAACATGAAATGTTGTAAATAAACTTTAAATGACATCTAAAAGTACCGAATATTTTGCAAAAAAATACCATTGAATAGCTCAATTTATGATGCAACTATTATCTGAAGACACCAAAGTTGGCCATCAACTCCTTGAAAAGTTATGAAAGAAATAATGACAACAAATCTTTTTTTTTGCATCGAAATCAAACAATGTTCGAACAACTGCACTCACATATGGAGATAGCGCGCACTTCTAACAACATGGAAACAAAAGAACTTATCAAAGCAGGTAAAAACACATTTTTTGTGCTTTGAAGACTGCCCCTACTCGCATAACAGTCCCATATGAATTTTCTTCATTTTAGGTCAACACAGGGATTCAAAATAAAACACTAAAAAAAGAGGTTTTGATCTACAAATTTCGAAAAATAAATCAATGTGTGGCTGTCCTATATGAAATACACCCGAATAACAGTTCCATATGTGAAATACCGCGGATTTGGTTACTTTTCAATGCTTGTTTCGGCGAAATAGTCTTTGATTTATTGCTTTGAATCATTTAAAAAAATTTAACTCACTTGATGTCGAATGATGCACACGAGTTTTCGAAGGCAGGTCTGACTTCCTTAGGAATGACTTCCTGAGCGAAAAACTATCGGATGCAATCAAATTTAAGTCTTAGAAAGTAGCTTGGTGAGAAAAAAATATTCTGTATGGGACTGTTATGCGAGTAGATTTGAAAAAGGTTTCAAATATGTTCGATTAACAGTCCCATAATGAATAAAAATAGTGCTCTCGACCTTACCGATAACCCAATTTCGAAAATTTCAGGTCTTGCGATTTATTATGACAACCTAGAAACGATTTTCGTTTATGTTGAAAGTGGTGATCACAATTTAAGAATGTATTCCAAAACAGGACAAGCTGATTTTCTCGCTTGCTTGTTTTTGCAAATGGGACTGTTATGAAAGGGCGGTAGAGTGTTGCAGCTAAACTGACTTCATATTATATCCAAAAATCTAATAACGCATTCGTTTATACCCAGTTTTGCACCAGGTCACAACAAGTTTTGCAAATTTTTCTGTCATTTTTAGAAGTTTATGCGCTCAGTTTTGCATCCGTAATTCCCCAGATTCGATTTTAAATGGACGGTGGAACACTGAAGATTCGTTTGTGAGCGATCGAGGTAGCAGAACACTGACGACGAGTTATGTTCGTTCTAGTATGGTAAACCTCAAAACTGGGCGAATGGAGAAAACGAATACGGTAAAAGTATCATATTTTCAATGTCATATTACCTACAATGGGAATGATGCTTCCTACAGCCTGGGCTGGCCATATTGAGCTCTTCGATTATTTCTACATTTGTGCCACACTCTTTGTTTTTGATCAATGGGAAATGATTTTGGTGTCCAGTTCTTAGCTCCCGATATAAAAACTATGTAAAGCACGTCTATATTTCATTTTTTAATCACATTTTTGTGATCCCCAACACAGGGACTGAACCTTCTACTATTGGCATTGAATATGCTTCACAATGATCTTTGATCGAAAAGTTAATAAGTTATATAGCATATGACCAGGTTGTAAAAGCAACATTCCCATTATTTGTTATTAATCGCAGCACACTAAATTTGACTGCGCACTCATGATTGCGACATTTGTGCGAACTTGCACATTCGTGTGACCTGTCAAATCAGTGTAAAATCTGTCGGAGTTCTACACGCTAACCTCTTTTCAGACAACCTTTGTACGGATTACTGCGACTGCAAAACATTGCACGAAATCCAATTTTCAATGAAAGAGATAATATATCACATTAACAATACAATACTAAGAATTTTAGTTGAAAATTAAAGTATGCTGCACTCTACAAAGCACGAATAGGAGTGTTTTTACCTGCTTTGGTAAGTTCTTTTGTTTCCATGTTGTAGCCCAAGCAACCAAAAGTCACATATTTACTTGAATGAAGGCATTGAAAGTTACATATTGGCTGACAAAGAGAATCAACTGCCCAATTCCCTTTAGTGAACTTTATGTACTCATTAATGAACTTGAAAGTTGCAAAAGATATTAATCACTTTTGTACGTTGTATGTGACTTGTTCTGCCCAATTCCCATTAGTAAACTATATGTACTCATTAACGAACTTGAAAGCTGCAAAAGTGATCTATACGTACGTTATACGGGACTCAAGTCACATAAAGGGCACAAAAGTGCTCAATACGGGATTTGGTAAGTCACATAAAGGGCACAAAAGTGCTCAAACGGGTATTGATAAGTCACAAAAAGTGCATCGATGTGCTTTCAAAATCAAATCACCTCTTCGAGTTTTAGTTTCAGTTAGAACAACATCTAGGTGTGGTCTCGTGGTAGCGTGTTCGATTCTCACCACGTAGGTCGGGGTTCGATCCTCAAGCCGGGCATGTTTTTTTTCAATAAGTAATTTTGTACTTGAGTGACCATTCTGACGCGATATATGTAGGAAATGTAGGAAAGAAGCAATTGAGCAATTTGTAGAGTTTGAAATCCGGCATGTTGCATCATGGCGGCACCGGTACAGAACACAGTAAATAATCGAGAGAAGGTGATATGAAGCGAAGCCAACGGTTCAGTTGAGATAGAGAGAGATTTTTTTTGCTCATTTTGCGATTTTTCGGAAGCTGAATTAAGAGGCAGCTGGAAGCTGAATAGAAGATCATTAAGACTTGTTTTGGAACTTGAAAGTATCAATAAGAACTTAAATTTTGAGCTGCATAGAACGTACTTCATATCAATGATGGGGCTGAGTAAGCGTGTTTGTACCTGTTTTATGGGACTTTTGGTTGCTTTGGAATTTTTACCTGCTTTGGTAAGTTCTTTTGTTTCCATGTTGTGAGAAGTGCGCGCTACCTCCATATGTGAGTGCAATTGTTCGAACATTGATTGTTTTCGTCGCAAAAAAAGAGATTTATCGTCATTATCTCTTTGATAACTCTTCAAGGAGTTGATGGTCTACTTTGGTGTCTTCAGTTGAAAATTGCATCATAAATTGAGCCATACAAAGGTATTTTTTTGCAAAATATTCGGTGGTGCAGACAGTACTTTTAGACGCCATTTAAAGTTTATTTACAACTTTTCATGTTGAAGGTCTTTGTTTATTTTTTTTTTCACTATTTTATTTGGAAAGCTGATAAAATTTTAATGCATTTTGATGTGCTATTTTATAATTTCTGCTGAAAAATAACAGAGTTATGTAGCTTTGAAAAATGGTTATTTTTTTATTTTCAAAAAAATCTAACCGAGGCTAACCCAAAAAATAAAAATGTTAGAAATCTGAAAAAATACATGTGTTTTTAAGTCGCAAAAATGAACCAAATTTTCAATTTTGGGTAAAATCTGAAGACCCCCGGCGCAAATTGTCAGATAATAAAAAAAAATCCCCATATATCACATACAAATACCTCTTCTATTTAGGGATAATAGGCATCGTAGATCAGATCTATAATCCTCACACACTCGATATGTTCGAGTGTTTCCACATAGCCACTGAGCCTCATGCGCTCAACTCACGCAAAGATGTCCAAGGAGTGAGAATCATCTCATCATAATTGGCAGGGGAAGAAAATATAACACGAACGCACAATGACAAATCCCGTCTCAACTAAATAAAACATAAACAATCGAACTTCAGACACATACATACTTCCGCAATGGAAAAAAACCAAAATCCAACTTTGTTATTAAACATCACAGAGAGTATATGTAAATTGTTACTCCTGATCGTGGTAACAATGAAAGCTCGATTCTCAATTTCGTAAAGTTCTCTTTTTTTCGTTTGACGCTCTACCGAGACACGTTTTTAATTCCTACGATTTTAACATTGAATAAATAAAGGAATAATCTTTAGTACAATTATCAATATTACTTTTAGAGAACTTCATCTGTGAGTGAACTCTCTAGGGGAAAGGTTTCCAAAATGGGCCTATCGGATTAAATGCGCCTACGGCCGTTTGACGAAATGGTTGACAAGACAACATATCTAATCAATGCATTTTGAGCGAAATACGCTTTGAACATAAGGCAAGAAAGAATTTTAAGAATAAACCAACTTCAAAAAATTTAAAATTTATACAAGGAAAAACTTATTCGTACCAGCTGTGTTCGATGTTTACTCTTGGGCTCGAACTCGCGGACATCGGCTCAGAAGACAACAGACTTGCCAGCTGAGCTATATCACAAGTCCGTCCGATGTAATATTTTGACTTTTAAAAGTTATACGAAAGGATGCTCAAAACTAAAAGTTGGGTGGTATTTGTTTCTTATTTAAATGAAACCTTAGAAGTAAAACAAATTTAAACTTTTATGATGGTTTCATAATGATTGGAAAGCTGAGTAAGAGAGTGTTTTTGTATGCCCCCATCATGTTTGTAAAATCCTAAAATATCAGGTTAAAAAGAAAAAATGTATGATTTTTATCATTAAAACTTCGAATTTAAGCTCTCATTAACACCTTACGAGAAAATAGAAGATCTCAAATCAGATATGATAAAAAAATATGTTATGGATGAATTGCCTCCATAATATGGCAACCCCAATTTTTGTTTTATTCTATAAAATAATAAAAGAAATTTTTTTATAAATTTCAGCTTTGTCGTATGAAAGTTATCAGTTTCTAGCATTCCCAATGAAATTGTACGGAAATATTGCCAAAAAAACAGAAATTTTCCCTAAAACATAAATAGGCGCATTAAGCCCGCACGGTTTGAGGTTCGTCAATTTTGACCACAGTTATTGTAAAATCGATTTCTCAAAAACTGAAGGAGATTTCGAGATAAAAATTACTCCAATGTATAGAAAACAGTCTGCTCATGTTTATATAGTTTTTGTACACATATTCGATGAAATATTTGATTTAATCAGTATTCTGTTTAATAGGCGCATATAGCCCGCTCCTCCCCTACGTTTCCTTCTGTCTCGATTTTCAGTATAAGCCTCCACTACTCATCTACACCTTTAACATGTTCGTCGCCACGCTCATTTTGGGAGTTTTACTAGCCGGGTCCAAAGAAATTCTCGGAGCGACACAATAACGAAGGAGAGCTTTGCAACGTGTGGCTGAATTGAGCGACTAAAATGAAAAAGAGAGCGTCACACGTTTTTGATGTGTCGGGCCTCCCAGGAAATACACCTGTCACCCGAATATGGGTCCCGTGGCGACGAACATGTTAATTATCTTAGGTTAGAAACTGAATTTAACATTTCTCTGAAAATTTCTCACTTCTGTTCCAGTTCGATTATATCGCACAATTGACGGATTTCACGCCAAATAGACAAGAAGTTGGTATGACCTTCTTAGAATTCATGTAACTTTGTAAGCATAAAGATTTTATCTAGTAAAGCAACTTGTCATACTTAGTTTTCCCAAAAATTATCTAGACTAACATTTAAAAAGGGCCAAACTTTTCAGGCAAAAATATTATAAACATTTTTAAGCTAAAAAATTACAATTCCTACACAAATGTGGTTCATGAGAGAAATTTGGAAAAACAATTGAATTTTTCGAATAAAAATTATTTTTATTTAAACCCTACACTGAGAAAAAATGCATTTCAAAAACTAAAGCTCAATTTACCAAAAAAAAAGCCATCTCAGAATTTGATAAAAAAAAATCTAAGCAGAGTAATAATAAGACCTACAAGTCGTCCATCTATTGCAACTTGTGCTTTTTTTTTGAAAATCATGTAATATTTTTTCAGAGTAGATTTCCAACCCTTAATCCAAAACACGATTTAATACACTTATCAGTGGATTGGAGGCTTTCTTACAGAGTGTCAACTATCTTTGGAAATAAATGACACAATAATGGATTCCTTATTTCTGAATTATATATATTATTAATCTATAAAAAAGATTATGATTAATGAAAATCGATAGCAAACATTACTAAACATAATATAAAAAAGGTGGCCAGTACGTTTTTTGGAGGATCAGCGAACTGATATTCAACGAGTTCATTTACTATCAAAATATTTCAAACTGTTCAAGTTTGAGAGCCACTTTTCTCGACGCTCACTAGTGGTCAAGGGGTTAGCCTCCTAAACTCTCATGCTGGATGGCATGGAATCGATTCTCTGCTGTTTGATGATCCAATTTTTTTATACTAAGTTTATCAAAATCGTGATACCTGGAAAAGGAGTTAATGTGGTAAGAACGGTTATATGGAACATACAAATTCACGGACATCATCGGACTCTTAAATATGCACAAGTTGCAATATCTGGACAACTTGTAGGCATTACTCCTTAAATTTCATCAAATTCTGAGATGGGGTTTTGGAAAGTTGAGTTTTGGTTCATAAAATGCATTTTTCTAAGTGTAGGATTTTCAAATATTTTTATCAGTATTTTTTCTAAAACTTCAATCATTTTTCTAAAACTTTCCCCTAGATCACATTTGTGTAAAAATTGTAATTTTAGAGAAAAGAATGTTCATAAAAAATTGGCCTGAAAAGTTTGGCCCTTCTCAAATTGAATTTAAATCTTTTTTGGGGAAAATAAATATGCCAAGTGTCTTAACTACGTAAGGACAATACACACACACAAAATTTCATTCAATTCTGAGAGGGTAATGACAGATACTGTGTCGAGATGGCGCGAAATCCGTCTATCATAAGCTTGCCAGATTGCCCGGTTGTATCCGGGTTTGCCCGGATATTTGATGCAAAATTTCGAGAAAGTCCGGTCAAGTCCGGTTGCCCGGATATCGTGAAAAAAGTCCGGATATTGCCCGGATTTATCTACAATTTTCACAAAGAAACCAAAAAAAAATCAAAGTTTTGGAGTAAGTTTCAGCAAAATCGATGAACGGTATGGAAATTTTCAACGGTTGTTTAAAATAATTTCGCTGATTTACTTTTATAAACCTTTAAAAATTTAAGTGTTTATATATAATATAGTGTTATATATATATATATATATATATATATATATATATATATATATATATATATATATATATATATATATATATATATATATATATATATATATATATATATATATATATATATATATATATATATATATATATATATATATATATATATATATATATATATATATATATATATATATATATATATATATATATAGTGTTTATATATAATAACACCTAAATTTTGCCCTGAAATCCATGCCCGGATTTAGCCAGGTTTTTTTGAAAAAATGCCCGGAATTGCTAGGCCCGGATGGGAGTGGAAAAAATTCTGGCAACCTTAGTCTATCACAAATTAAAAAACGCACTCTTATGTTGTATTGTAGCCTAAATCTAAGTAGTTAAACGTTAGCATATCACTTAAATACTTAGCATATGCGTACCTGTGCTAGACTGCCTGATCAGATAATTATTTTGAATTATAAACCATAGAATTGTAAAATTTTGGTTTAATTTTAATATTGGAGAACGGTTGCCATGGACCGAGTGAATTTTAGGAATTATGTTCGTCAAGTTATGTCGTGAGACGGAATACTATGTAAATAAATAAATAATTGGAATTTGGTTCCGAATTCCTTGAACTTCATTTTCATTCCCATGACATGAATGTAATTTTTTTTCACTTCAGATTAAGAATCTTATTCCAAGCTCGAATCTGATTTCATATAAGAATTTTTTTTATCAAACAGTTTTATTTGAATTGACTTAATACAAGGAACAACTCTTACTTTTTTTCTGATAACGCTTATCGTGATGCGATTTGGAGTTGAAACTTTTTTCTTAATTTAAGCTTTAGGAAAATTAAGAAAATCAATGCTCAAAAGTAACGAACCGTTAAAAAACAATTTTGATGAGAAATCATTTTTTATACTTCTCCTGGGTAAAAAGTCTTGAAATTCCATTCCCACTGCAGACTCAATTCAAGTCCATTAAGTTTATAGTCAATGATCATTATAAGTCTGGATCGTTTTTTTAGCCCAGATTTAGTAACCCTGCTGTACACTGTGATTCTTCATTTTTTTTAAAGAGCTAGCCTTACTGTCAACCTTAAATAATCTTAGCTTCTACAGATTTCAACCCACTCTATTATAATGATCACCTCTTGAATTTAATGTTTTGAGTTGAATTTGAAATTTATAATGAAATATTTTTTATGAATGTGTGAATCTAGTCTAAAATCTTTAATAAATTTGAAATAATTCAAAATTAAAAAAAATTAAATAAATTAACAAAAACCAACAGTATTGTTGATCTTATGCAAAAGTGAATTGCAAATGATCGATTGCAAACTAGCCTGAAGCGTTTGAGATTCATCCTGTTTTGTTTTTCCAATACTTTTCTTAGTTATTCTATTCACGAAACGTAAGTAGATTGTTATTTAGTTCTTTAAAAGATAATTCATGGATTTCTATATTTGCTGAGGAATAACTTGCTGATTTAAATTTTGTCCTCTTAGGCGCCCTTAACAGAAAAAAAAAATGAAGTGATGGGCTAATCTTCTTGAACCGCTGGATCTCCTAACGTTGTTGACCGAAGCATCTATATTTGATGAAGTTGCCATGCTGATTTTTAAATGATGCTGAATTTTCAATAACTTTTCACATAAAAAATGAATAAAAAATTATGTTATTCGGAAATGTCTTTATTTCACCATCCATAAAATTTGTCCTATCGTGAAAAACCTCCTACGTGATGAATTGATAAATCAATAACGAATCTTGTAAATCTTCAATCGATAATGATTTTATTTGGAAATGGGATTGCAGTGGGGTAATGGGTTATCGGTCTGTAGAGTTCCTAAATTTGCCAGAAATGGAAATTATGAGCGATCAAATGATCCTTATCGCAATGATTGGAATGTCCTCCAAATGATACGTCGGGTTGGTTTCTTGTGAGTCGTCGTTTTCTAAAATCAGCTGATGAGATCACAAGATCAGCATGCGTATATCTGTAAAATAGAACTGTGTTAATCAACTAACATAACTTAAAGATAAAATTTCGAACCTTAGGCAATTTTGAAATTTTAGATGTCTACAGTAGGAAACGGAAAATCGAACATTTGCATATATCTATTATAGAACTATTTTCCGTGAAATAATCGCCTTTGATCTGATCCACAAGACTGCCTTGGTCACAACCGAACTGTTGCAAATTTATGAGATAATCGTTAATCGCCGAGTCATGTAAATTTTTCGAAATTCTTAATTTTCTACAACAACCAACACTCAATATTCCATAGGATTCCTCCATTCCATATGAAAATTAGTTTGTTTACTTATCACTTATCTGTATTTATATCACAATGTCAAAGGAAACCTATATCATTTTATAAAATCCAATTCTACCAACTGGCAATGTTGCCACCAGATGGCAATATGATGTCTTGCGAAAAATTATAAGAATTTTTTTCCAAGTGTCCTGTCTGTTTGTATGTGGTTTTATAGTAAACACCTCACGTTAACATACTGAAAATCCAGTGCAAAGTCGAATTTAGTTGCTAGAATAGTCTCAAAAAATGTAGTTTGATAAAAAGTTCGAAAAACAGCTAGCTGAATATTCGTCATGGATTCTGTGTTTCGTGTTTTATAAATCTAAAGATGTCAAAATGTGGCAAATTACGTTAACTTTCATTTCATTTCATTTTTTTACATTTTTTGTGAATTTATTCATAAATTGACTGAAAGAAACACATTTCTTACAAAATACTTCAACTGCGGCCTAGCGACGAACTTCTGCAAATAGATAGATAAAAACTTTAATTCGGGCAAGCAGTACCTATTTGTACTTTTCATATAAGTTCAAGAGATTTGGAATTTTATTCAATTTATTTAAAAAAAAAACATCATTGCTCATTGCCCGTTTTAATGAAAACAGAGTTAATTTTTCTCTAAAACTAGTGCATATCCAGTTTGTGCCACAAAGTCTCCAAGTGTCCCACACTCCGATGGTGGCCACTTGACGCAGTCCTCTAGTCGGTTCAATGATTGACCACAACTCCAATCGGTTGGACGGGAAAGAGGGCTACTTCTGTCTGCTAGCTCAGCTGTGGCCTAGCGAACTTGACTGCTGTCTGTGGTTTAGCAAAAAAAAGGCCCCCCATTCCATGGGCGCATTTCCACGGTTTCGAGGCCTAGATCGCGGTGAAGTAATATCATTACCTAGACACACGCGAACCAGCTTTTCAGTTATTGGAACATGATGCTGGCAATCGGTCGAGAAGAAGTTGGCAGTTCCCTATTATGAACTTCTCTTCTGTTTATGCTGTGCTGTGCGATTGGACTATGCTTGGAATGTGGTTTCCTTTGCAAGTTGACTGGCTGTGAGCTGCTGCTAGTAGCTATCTATTATGGTTGACGCACGAATTGATCTGTGTTACATTTTTACCTTTTTTCCACCTGCGTTCTGCGCGGCCCCCGAATGCTGCTCACTCGCAAAAAAAAACAGAAACGTCCAATCATATGGGGAAACAGGTTCCACTTTTCTTATTTTGTGTCGCGCTGGCCAAACTCCGGCGGCAAAATGGACAAGTTCTTGCAGATTTTTTTTTCGATGACTTTGTTGGGCTCCTGTATTGAATGTGAAATGAAACTCTTAAAGATCCTTTTAAGTGAGTAAAATTCAAGTATGTTAGCAGAAACTTAAAAATCATGAAAAGAAACTTAAAAAATCTGTTTTACCATTTCACATTTTGATACGAAAAAGTATCATTAAATGTTTAAGATTCAAACGAACAATACAATGATAGAATCAACAATACGTCCTTTTTCAAAATCTCGTGCAACACTCGGGTCCAAGGAAAGTCATTCCCGGGTGTTCTTGCTGAGCCCAAAGTGCACTTTTTTGCAGAGAAATACCACCTTAAGAGGGAGTTACCTGTTGTGCGGTTGATTGAAGTATGTTGTTTACAGTAAGTACTTATGCGGCAAAAATAACACAAAAAACCTGATTCGTTGCGGTCATTTCTTCTTGGCGCGCAGGAGGAATCGCACACACTTGATACTGCGCCGACTTACAAGTTAGCTAGCCGGGCACCCTTCGCTTAAATCGGTCGTGGAGGCCGGTTTTGCTCCCGGGAACTACATGTTAAAACACGGGTCCGATCAAGAATAACTTCCGATTTTGATCCCTTTTTTTTACTTGTTTCGAGGTTTCGCAACCAAACGCCCGAGAAGGAGGAGTACCTTCTTCTCGGCCTTTATGGCTGGTAAAATTGATGTTGATTTAAGGTTTTCTCGTAAAAATTGATTGTTTTTCATCCCCTGTTTTGTGCTTCGATTCGCTCGTGAGTTGACCTACATTGTTTATGCTTTGGTCACATGAATATGGAACAATGTTTTTATTCAGTTACAAGGCCATTATTGATTTTAATCTTACAGTGAAAAGTTGAGAGTTGATGTCTCTCGTACACATTTTATCTAGTATTAGTCTAGTATGAATGAACCGTAATCATTCGGACAAAGTATTGACTTTTTACTTCTTATTTAGAGTTTACCTGAACCAAGAGTCTGATTCTATGAGAGTGAAATTCACAAAAAAAACCGCAATTATATTACGCTAAAATAAAAAAAAAAAGAGCCTTCTAATATACGTCTTTGTGATCAGATAAAGTATAAAAAGCGTTATGGGACAATCTTTGAATACGGTTTCAGAACCTATTTGATTCTTAAAACTTAAATGTTGTACTGACCCTAAAATGTTGTGGTTGGATGTAGATTTCAATTTTTTTTTCTTTCTTCGTGATTTTCATTCATAGTTGGTTCAATCGAAGAATTCATTACTATTCTGTGGCTTTTTATTCTTACAAAACTGTCTCCGAATTCTCATATTTTACGAATCGAAACGAAAAAAAAACAGAAAAAAATCATCACTTTTTTCTCAAAAGAAAAAACTGCTTGCGGTTTAAGATTATTAAAGAATATCTTTGTAATATGTATAACACAGTGGTGCCAAAAGTAATGACAGTTTATTTAATGTATTGTATCTTTACAACGAAAATCAGCTTTTACTTCAATCATGAGTTCTCAATATTTCAAAGTCATTGGCATAAGATGTGAATACCAGCGGCAATGATTCGATTTGAGGCCGCTGGCATTAAGCTCCCAGTGCAACCGCATTTCGTTTTATTGAAAAAACCCAAATTAAGGGTACTTCTGCCCAAAATGCTCTAGTGGGGCAGAACGCCAACGGCTATATTTTGATAGATTCTGAAGATTTGAGAAGTTTTAAGTGAATTCCTCTAGCACAAATGTGTACTTACAATCAATTAGTTTTATTTTTAATAAAATCATTACCAGATATTTAATTAAACGCGAATAATAATCAAATTAAATTTTATGGTGACTATTTATCACTCAAGTTTTAAAAAGTGAGCAAATGAAATAAACCTTTACGCCAAAGTGATTTCTTAAAACATCCTCACTATTAATTTTATTGGTAGTTCAAAGAATATTTTCAAATAATCAATTGTTGAAAAATTTCGCTAAATTAATATTTTATGTTAAACTAAAGATTAATTAAACTTTGAATGTCCGATCATATTGCCCTAATCGATTTTTGGACAAATTGCCCTCCTCTCAAGGTGCTGTTCGATAGGATGTAAACAAAACCACGTGCTTTACTCTAGATTTTAGAGTACAATTTTCCACGAATACAGACCTACCAACCTAAGGGTTGATCGACGACCGACGACGCATAGGGCTGAGATAAAAGATCTTCACTGCTGGCGATCCGGAGTCAGCGTCTTCACTTGCTGCCAGTCAAGGTTCTCGTCAACTGTGCGGATTTCAGCGGATAGACTACGCCGCCACGAGCTTCTGGGCCTGCCTCTTCTTCGATGCCCATCTGGATTCCAGTCTGGCGCCTCTCTGCAAATCTCGTTTTCATCTCTTCGCAGCGTATGCCCAATCCATCTCCACTTACGTTCCCGAATCTCGATTTCTAGCGCCTTTTGATGACACCGGCGATGAAGTTCCATGTTTGAGATCCAGTTGCCAGGCCACCAAGCGCGGATGATGTTCCGCTGGCAACGATTTACCAAAACTTTCGCGTCGTCATCGCATATGTGCACCAAGTTTCGCACCCGTACAGCAATATGGATTCTACATTTGAGTTGAAGATTCGGATTTCAGTTCGTAGAGAGATTTGACGTGAGTGGCAGATGTTTTGGAGACTCGCAAACACAAATCGGGCTTTTCTGATCCGGGTTTCGATGTCTCTCTTGGTACCGCCATCATTCGTAATCTGGCTACCAAGATATTGGAAGCACTCCTCTCCCTCAACCTGTTGTCCAGCTACCACGAAATTGGAACAATTTTCTGTGTTGATTTCCATCGACTTGGTCTTACCGACATTGATTTTGGGACCTGCTGCCTTGGAGCTTTCGGTGAGGTCGTCGAGTTTGCTCTGCATGTCTTGTTGTTTTTGGGCGAGCAAAACAATATCGTCTGCCAGGTAAAGGTCGTTCAGTTGCTATATTGTCGAAGGATTCCACGGCAACCCTCGGTTTGGTCTACAGTCAATTGATCCAGTCAAGATCTCATCCATTACGATGAGAAAAAGCAGCGGTGATAAGATACATCCCTGCCTCACTCCAGCAGTTACCTGAATTGGATCTCACAAGACACCGTCGTGCAAGACCTTGCTCGAAAATACCTCGTACTATGCTTCGATGAGATAGATTAGTTTACCTGGGACTCCTCGTCGCCTTAGAGCCACCTAGATGTTTTCGTGGTTCAGTCGATCAGCTTTTTCGAAATCAACGAACACCATCACCACGAATACAGACCGATTATGTAAATGACAGTATTCGGCACAAAAGCGCTTATCCGCTAATTGCTAGTTAGTCCGCTAACTTTCCGTTAGCGCTTTAATTTTGCCGCTAAGTTTGGTTTGGTCTAACGAATAAAATAGTTCCGCTATTTTTTGGTTCCGCTTAATGAAGATCGCTAACTCCCATATATGTATATGAATCTCTCGAATTACTTATTAATGATGGAATAAACTTTTTGTCTTTATTCAAGTTGATTGGAGTGAGTTTACAACTCAATTCATAGAATCCAGCCTTCAGAGACAAAAACCACGAAAAAATTCAAATGTTATAAAAATCAGTCTCTTTTATTCTCATTGAATGTACACAACAAAACAAAAAGTAAACAAGTTTTCTCCATAAGTAATTAAAAAAAATCCCAAATCCAGAGGTAGCAAAATTGACTGTACACTCAGAAAAATACTATTATGTTTACCATAAGATACTCTTATGAAGTGGCGCCATAAGAAAAATCTATGAAATTCATAAGATTGTCTTTTAAAGCGAATGAATTCTTCAGACGAACACCTGCTTCAATGAGAGGTTGTTTTTTTTCATAAGAGGATCTTATGGAAACCAAAATTTCACGTTTGATGACAAATATCAATAAAGATGATGTTAAAAACGTTCAGTTTATTTTCTGGGTAATTTGTTAACAATAACTTCATGATCACCATAAGAAGCACATCAACGCCTGGTTCCAACAGCCATTCTGCTGCACCCGGTCCATTGAAGTTATCCTTTTCGCCGGTCAACATGCTGAAAAGTAAACAAAAAATGTGTTTCAGTTAACATATAATTTGAACGTTCACAAAAAATTAACTTACCTATTGGAATAACAAAATCACGTTCAACTTTGAGAAAAACCAATAGCTCCACAACTGATTAGTGCTTCGTATGACGATGAAAAAATGACTGATGGAATGAATGTGTTCACTATTTTTTCACAATGCCGCTTCTTCTATTTTTCATTAGAACTTCGTATGAAAATTGAAAGAATTTCATAAGACTCTTATGAAAAATTATTTTGGACGCAAAAAAGCGGTCCATAAGATGTGTCTTATGAAATTTATAATTAGATTTCCTCTGAGTGTACAGTTTAAAAATTTCTCACAAATAGGGTAAATGATCTTGAGCGGAACTAGTCAAAATCTGATCTTGAGCGGAACCATTTACTTTTTCTAAGTTCTAGGCAATGATTGTTTATGAATCTTACCAAACTGTTGAAAAAACACTTTTTCAAGATCTTTCCATACAAGCATTGACATTTTTGCTAAAATTTATTAACTCAAATAATGTTATTAGAAGATTTAAAAACATACGCATTTCTGCTGCAATTTTCATCAATCTACGCTGACTTTGAACGTCAATTTATGTCACCCTTGACCGTTGTAAACTAATTCTCAATGATTAAAATGGTAGAAAAACTCATAAAAAAGCATTATTCGGGTTTTTGTAGCAAGTTTTTCATCGGAATATCAATTAATAGCGTAGTTTTTGAAAGTAAAATATGATCTTGAGTGGAACCATCTTCGATCTTGAGCGGAACTACTAGCTTCCGAAATAAACCGCTAGGTGCGCTGCCTTATGCCTAATGTCTCACACGCAGTTTATACCCCTGAATGTATGCAGCACATTTGTATATTTCTTATTCTATAAAAATGTAAAATTAAGTTCGAATAGAACAAAAACTAATTAATTGGCGCACACAGCGTACCAAACTAGGCACACAAAAAGTTTAATTTTTTGGGGTTCAAGAAATGTGTTTTTGAATCTTTCTTTCAGAGGGACGACGAGAAGGAGGAGAAAGGCTTTCATACATAATTTTTGGCATAATTCGAGAACTAAAGAAGCCAATAAAGTTAAATCATTATTTCAGAATAAGAATCATTCATGAAGCATTCTTATTCGTACTTTATGAAGTAGCTTTCTTTTAAAGAGATTGTTTCAGATGTTCGCATTCCAATTGAAAACGATAAACTATCTAACAAACAAAAATTCAAATTGTTTTTTACACACATCATTTTAGTTTTACAAAGTGTAGCAAAGCACACCGGGTTAGCTATTTTATAATACTTCACGATTCAATTGGTGGCCTGGTATTGAAAACCTATCCGATTTCCTTGTGTTTGACTTTACACTTGAGCTCGAACTAGAAATTGGTTTGAGAAATAATTGTTTTATCAATTGAGATAAATAATTAATGTTTCAATAAATTTTGAATATAAATAAATGTCAACGTGATTCATGAGAAACTGGAATTTATTTTAAACTTTATTCTTTGAATAAGTTGCTTACAGCAAGGTTGCCGAAATAACAGTGAAATCTGTTATTTCACAAAATTTTGAGGAAATTTTTATCACAGAATCTGTGTCACAGAACACGATATTTTGAAATATTTACAGATTCCACAGAATTTATGAATTGCGAATGGATTTCCATAATTATAATTTTGTTTTGGTCAATATAAAATTAAGGTTTCTTACTTTGAATTAAAAAAGTATGAAAAGATTTTCAACGTAAACTAATTTTTCCCAACTAAAATATAAAAACGACACAAATTATCATGAATTTCCAATAAAGTTAAAGGAAATAAGGGAATAAGGATTAAAAAAAATAAGAGTTTATTCTCAAAAACATTGATTTTGAGCAATGTACCGTTTTTTTTTGCCAAATATGTAATTTAAAGTATTTTCTTTTTTATTACTAATTTTGTCGTTACCTTCAAAAGTTGTTCGGGGCAGTATGATCCTAAACACGCACATTCAAAAAATCAATGAAATATACTAACGAATTTAATTTTTGTGATTAAAAAAACTAAAATTTGAGTTTAGAGAAACGATTCTTTCAAAATAGGATACAGTGCATCAAAGGGAAAATTGGACTTTTTTTAAGCAAGAAATAAATTTGAACGGATATTTTGAGAACACCTTTGGAACGCTAAGATTCTTTTTTTCACGTAAAAAGATTAATTTTTTAACTTTAAAATCTTCAAAGATGAAATTTAATTGAAGTTTTCACAGTTACACAAGTATTAGGAATAAGAGCTATTAAAGATGTTGAGAGAAGAAAATGGTTCCGCTCAAGATCATATTTTAGTTCCGCTCAAGATCAGAGTGGTTCCGCTCAAGATCAGAATTCTTACTTCAGTAAAACAGCTCTAGAGTTATAAGGATTCACTCTAAAATATTCTAAAAATCATCATTAGAAAGCAGAAACCAAGATCTATCCGCTGAACTGAAAAAATATTTGTTGGGATATAACCCAAAGCCATACCGCTTGATCAACTGTTCCGAGTTGCGTCGAATTGAGCCAATTGGTTCCGCTCAAGATCATTTACCCTATATCGTCAGTGAAAAATCAATCGAATATCGTACCCTTCCATAAGGGTCCAAAAAATGTCAAGTTAAATGTTCTTCTCTAAACTAAAAATTAAAATTTTTATGAACGACTAAAGCGAATTAATAGTAACAATCTCGACTCAGATCGACTCAGTCTAACAAATCATGTATTTCGAGTGAAGTTAAGCAGTTAGCCAGATATAAATTCAATCTGAATATTATTAGGAAACGGTTCAATCCCTCCAACAACAACTCACCAAAATCACATCTGTATATATTCCTTTGCGCTAGTAGATGGCTTCTGATCCCAACAAAAATCTCAGCAAGAAAACGGATCGAAAAGATCAGAGTTTGATTCCTCCACACCCTAGCATCATCCGCATGCAACCTTCTCGGAAAACTTTCGTTTTTTGATGCATCGTTGTGAGTTATGCATTTTCAGATATCTACCGAAAAAAAGGATCCCCTCATCCATCCGGGGTCAACCAAATGTTAATAATTTAATCCGAGTTCAAAAGAAATACCAGAAAAAACTCATTTAGATCAATGTCATGTGGCTCAATTGAGAGGAAGAAAAACTGAACGCACGAACTAAACATTTCAGCTGCATCGAGATGCGGACTGGATTCAATCTTCTGTTTATTATTTCGGTATTTGGTTGAAAAGGAAACGAACAAAAAAGGAACAAACAAAAAACCAAACCTTCCATCTTCCTGTCGGGATAGACTTCAAGTTTAAATGGCTCAATAAATATCAAATACCCTGTTGGATCTGATTTGGATTGTGGGTATTTTTATCATTTTTTTTAACAATCAAAATAAATAATCATTGTGTGATTCAGGATGTCTGGCAGGGACCTTCATTATAGGTTGAAGTGTGGTTTTAGCTGTCTGTATAAAAAATGTAACGGGATGACGTTGGTCTGCTCGAAAACTCCTTACTTCAATTTCAACAGTTTAGAAATCATTAAGTTCAGAAATTGTATGTAAAACTTAAATCTACACTTTCTTATGGAGTTAGTGTATCTTACATTGTGTCCTTAAAAAAAAAGCTTTCATTTCTAAAGGGTGCATTCATAGCTTCTTTAAACTCACGTGTTCTCAATGCTTTTTAAAACCGATTGAAAATGCCCTGCTTGAATCAGATACTAATCTGGCAATTGACCAACACGGCAGTTTATGTTTTGTTAACGATTCAGGCGAATTTCTAAAGTTCATACACCCGTGCGCAATTTCATTTGTACAGTGGCCGATACACCTTGAAACTTTAAGCTAAGAGCACGGGAGCCATTCTTCGACCGTTTAGTACTCCAGGCACGATTCCGCCAAAGAGCCAGCTGCCAAGTGGCCTTTCTCCCCTGTCAGTGTTTTCAATCGGCTGTTGGTATTTTACCTAAGAGCTGCTTGCAAATTGCTCTTTAGGTTGGTACCTACCTCTAGTTGAATCATTGATGCAGTTGTTTTGATTTGTAACAGCAGGTGGGTTCTCGGGGTCTTGACTGCGCGAAGTGACATGTTCCATTGAACCTCTAACGACATGGCCAACAAGCAATGAATGGATCGGAATGCTCACTGTCGATGACCTCTGGCATGACTGCAAAATTGCGTTCACTTATGAGCCCTCGAAATTGGAAAGGGAGATCTTGAACCGATTAATTGATGGAGCATATGCTTCGAATTAAGTGACTCCAGGGTCAGGATCAATTTAGGTATTATGAGAGTTCAAAGGACAGCCAGAGTGAATACAAATGCTTTGTACCTTTGCACCTGATATGTTGGACAAGGTTTTTTTCTTGGAATTGTTGCTTCATCAATCATTTCAATTGATAATTTCAGTTCTAAAGAATAATTTTAAACCTAGTTTTGAAAAATGACGGTGTTCAAATTCAGTTACTCTATTTTGAATAACTTTTGTTAAAAATACGAAATTTTATAACTTGGATAAGGTTTACTTGAGATCCAAGATCCTTAATCATTATGCAGAGGAAACATATTTGTTTGAAAATTCAGTAGCTGAATTGCAAATATGAAGTTGCAAATTGCAAAGAGAATGGTCAGATAACTATAACTCTGCTAAAGATTAATGAATGACCAAAGTAATTAACTTATAACATTGAGGACCATGAGGAAATCTCGAACGGAGGAGTTCCGAAATTCATCATGCTCCTTCTAGGCAACTACAAAGCCAAAATTGTAAACTTTGGAGATAGTCAGATTGTGTCTAGAAAAAACGTTGTTTCATTGCTAAATCTAATAATTTTGTATGTTTTTGATCTTCAAGGTCTTGAAACACAAAATAAGACATGTTCTTAACATACCAATATCAACATGTTCTCTGGAAAATATAAAAATATCTAGAGTTTGTTTTGATTAGGTCGTATAAACCATTATGAACAAAATTGAGTTATTGAGTGCAAACGATTGATAAACATGTATTATATGTTGGATAAAAATTTGGTTTCATAAAGTCAATGCATAACTTCTGCATAATGATTTCAAATTTAAAACGTATGATGACTTTCTCATTTTTGAGTGTAATTTGGTTTTAACGGCTTTTTGCGTTGCCCTGCATTGCGGTGCATGCAAAAAGACGCAAAATAAACAGTTTTGCAAAGTGGTTCATCGGTCGTTTTGCATTTTTGCAGAAAGTACGGGGCCAACGAGCTGAAAACTTTAAAAGATATGACGAAAACCATTTAAAAGAGTGATTTTAGCTTTCTCAGTGCACTGAATGTTTCCATTTTGTTGCTGGTAAGTTAATTAAACATTATTTTTAGGCTGAGCGAATTTTCACTTTATATTTTTCCACTACAGGGGCAGCCAAAACAAGTTTAAGCTTTTGGTTACTTTCCTCACTCCTTGAACGGTTATCGAAGTCACCAGATAGTAACCATCAATGTACAATCAATGCTCAGGAACGTTTCCTAGAGGACTTCTCGTAGCCCCGATTTCGCAAGCATCTCTGAGCGAGCACTCGAAGTATCACTGAGGCTGCTTTCTACTATCGCTAGTGTTAAATTTTGTTCCGAACAGGAAATTACGGAGTTAGTTACTAATGGAATCAAGTTGAAGTATAAAAATTAACAAAGATGCAAAACGACGTTAGTGCCAAATATGTAATGCAAAATGTCGTATCTGCATGTTTCCTCGAGCAACTAAACTAATGCTTGTTTCGAATGCATTAACATATGTCTCAAATGTTTATGTATCGCATATTCAATTTGCAGATAATTCTGAGCGATACTTAAAATACTAGAATTGAATCCGTAATGCAAAACTTTAACATCGATTTTCTGGAAACACGTCAGGTGGCTCATACGACCTAATCAAAACAAACTCTAGATAAGTTTTAATTTTCTTCATAACGTTTGGAGTATCAGAATTATAATCCAAAACTCATGTATACGAAATCGGTATATTAAATAAGGATTTTACTCGAAAAAAAAAACAACAGTTTCATGTTTAAGGATGCAAAATTGTCCGGTTTTATCCGAATTGCCCAATATTCAAAACAAAATTTTGAAACAGTCCGGCCCGGCCCAGTTATCCGGATTCCATTGAAAAAAGCTCGGATTTTGCTTGGATTTATTCACAAATTTGGCAAACCAAACAAAAAAACGAATGGTGTTGTAATTCATTTTTATTTTTGTCTCCAAAACGAAATTTTATAAACACGATTCATAAAAATAATCATAAAAGGTTTTTTGCTAGCCTACAATACGATTTAAAATCTGCAAATCACTTAAAATTTTTCCGATTTATGAAAAATCTTCCTTTGGTTTGTATGGGAGTATCCACGAAAGTTGGAAGAGAAATTCAAATCGGTAAATCAACTCATTACATCAGGATGTGTATGTGTACCGAATTTGATCGGAACCTCATGAAATTTGTGCTAGTTTGATGCAAATCTCCTATTACCTTCAGGATATTGTTATAATTCACGGTCGTTTTATATAGGTGCTAAAACCAAAACTTTTTTGAAAATTCAATCCATTATCTCATCATGTATAAACTTTTATGGGCAAAATTTGAAATCATCTCAAAACTTGGACGGGTACCAAATTATCAAAATAGTTTAAAAATTGTTCAAGTTCTGTCACATTTTATATGGAATTTACATGGGACCCCCTTCCCCCTTTCAAAATAATTGGCAAGGGGTTTCATATAACAAATCCTCTGAATATGTCGAAACATGTTCAACAATACAAAAAATTATATCACGGTGTAAAATTGTTTTGTAGAAAATTTAATGCATATAGCATAAAAATTGTAAAAGTTGTGCCAAATTATATGATGAATTTGTATGGGAGCCCCTCCTCCCTGAAGTCGGAGGGTTCTGAAACAATTATAGAAACCATACCCGGTCTTCAAATCAGACAGACAGATAAGCATTGATTTTTATAAATCAAGAAGTTAAGTTTTTGAACTAATTTAGTACTTGAAATATAGATTAAGAATTGGTTTCTGTAAAAGTTTTTAAAATTAAAATTCATTTTTAATTTACGATAAGATTGCGATTTTTGTGCAATGATATAGTATTCAACTTTGTTGAATACAAGCTTTATTATCCACTCCCCTCGCGATGTTCCAACTCCAAGTGACAAAAGAACACGGAAAATTAAAAAAAGGTAAAATTTACCTTTTTGCGAGGTGAATTTTTTCCACCCCTCTTTTGAGGTAAATTTTACCTTTTTTTCATTCACCTAGCAAAAAGGTAAATTTTACCTTTTTTCAATTCACCTAGCAAAAAGGTAGATTTTACCATTTTCTCATTCACCTAGCAAAATAGTAAATAATACCGTTTTCCGATTCACTGATTTAAAAGGTAAATGCTAGTTTGTTTGATTGGTTTCTTCAATAAAAAATAATTTAAAAAAACACAGTTCATGAAAAAATTGGTATTTATTTGAAACAAATAGAGACAGTTACCTAATATTTATTTTTGAAATATATCACCGTTGTTGTTGAGTCAAGTCCTTTGTTCGCCAAGCTTGTCAGGTCCGGCTTTTCCGGAATAATATCTGAAGGCTGACGGGAATACAACACGAAGCTCTGTGGGCCGATCTGAAACAAAAGCAAAGTATTATGAAGACAACCAGCACAACTAAATAAAATCTTAGAAAACACTTACCATTTTGTTCCGATTTTCACATATTGTGCACGAAGCAAAACTTGTTCCTAAACGGCAAAACAGCTTAACCTCAATAAACGGATTCGTCAAATAGTTACTTTTTTTCGAGATGATTTGAGAGATGGATTGAGAGTTTAGCTCAATCCAGGTCAACTTCACCTCGCTACGAGGTAAGTTTTACCTCATTTGGATTTACCTTTCTTTCAAGGTGGATTATACTTTTTGATTCAGCTCAATTTAGGTGAACTTCACCTCGCTACGAGGTAAAATTTACCTTTTTTGGATTCACCTTTTTTCTCGGTGAATTGTACCTTTTTTCATTCTTCGTTTCAGGTATATTTTACCTCGCTGTGAGGTGAGTTTCACCTCGAATAGGTAGAAGTTACCTTTTTAGCTTTTGCGAGCGTTCACCTTTGCTGCCTCGGTAAATTTTACCTTTTTATTATTTTCCGTGAAGGATTTGAAATTTGTTCCGTTGTTTATCGTTTTCATATAATTCAAAAACTAATAGTTATGAGGTTTCCTAATAGAAATTTAAAAAAGTTTCCCTTGAATGCTTATTATTCTATCACGAAATACATTTTAAACAACCCTTTCTAGCAATTTGTTCTGAGCAAGCAAGTCTGATATGGTCGCTGGTTCGTCGAGAAGAGGGCGCTATGGGAGATATTAACCAAACAGTAGCGCCACAAAGTCCTCCATAGAAGAGTTAAGAGAATATAGGAAGCTTTTGGGACCAGGCATATAATTAAAAGGCAGGTAGCTCCTAATCTTATTTTTTAAAAACTATTGGGCAAAATTTTGTCATGAGAAGGTACTTGCAAGACACGCCGACGGAAATACATTTGATTTTTAACAAAAATTAACGAAAAATGTGCAAACAGCTCTCACATAAGAGCAAACATTTCAGAAGAGCATTTTTCATAAATGAAATACAACTCTTAAATAAATGTATAGAAAATCTAAATCATTTTAAATGTTCTTCCAGTACAATAAACAACTCAAACACTCCGTTGATTCCAGAAAAATCATCAAATATGTTACTTTGGTTAACAGAAAACAGGATAAAATTCAAGTTTTTTCAACCAGGTTTTTCCTTGTTAGAATGCTTTCCAAAACAGAACTTTCGTAAATTTAGCTTACAAATATCTCAAACATTTTTTTTGAATGAACATTTTTGTAAAAATATCACTTTTTCAAAAAATATTTAGAACACTAGAAGAAGACCTAAAAGATGATTCTACTTACTTTTTAAGAGATCTCTGAAGTAAAAAGCCGGAAATTTACACCTTTTTGTTAACATTTTTTCCTAACTACAAAACGTCAAACATTTACCTGGCATCGCGGATTCTCTCAATTATCACTAAGGCTACTATGATGATTCTATGCTAACTAACGAGCCTACACACCCATTTGGCGCAACCCCTTATAGTGTAGTTTTGATCCGTTATCGGAAAAGACTGGGTTAACTCCTTTTTCATGTAAAGCCCCTTTACCCTTTATAAGGTACTTAGGCTTTACGTCAAGTCGTCGGGTCAAATTTACACATTATTTCAAACGCTTGCGCTCAGTGGGAATGTGAGCCGATTTTTGTTGTGAGAAAGATCGCATATGCAAGGAATACTTAATAAAAATTAACTGAAAACAATCAAATAATAAATTTGCTAGTTTATTTCACAAAACATTACAATTTTTTTTGGAAAAAATGATTGTCGGAAAAATTTGGCTGCTTTTTCCATACTTCCCTCTTAGTTCAGAATATGCCTAGGATTTGTGACCCTGGTTCATTTTCTGGAGGAATCGACATGAAGAATGCTGAAAGAATGTAAATTATTCGGTTATTCGGAAACCTTTCATATTTGCAAAAACTTACTTTTCAATACGACCGATGGCGAAGTGCCAACTAGAATCAGTGCAGATCAGTGCTAGAATTACCGTCTTCGATCTGCCAAGCGACTTTCCACATCCTTTGCGGCTCCAGATGGATCTGTAACAACAGTCATTTATGTTTAAAAAAAAAAATTAAATATATATTTTGATACAAATTCCGAAACTTACCACGAGTCACCATCAATTTACCAAATGAAAACATGCAGTTGAAGTTTTTATAACATCTAAAACTACACTTCCTGAAGCGTACTCGAGCTGTTTTAAAACATGTGTAATATTGAACCGACAAATTGACACATTTTTTGACAGATCACGACGGTTCGTTATAATGGGTTATTTTTACAAATTTGATGTGTTCCGCCAAATGAGTGTGTATAATAAACAAAGAGACGAAATGTCACGATTGGAATTTTCGATTTTCTGTCAGTGTCATTCGAATCGAGCAAATCCAAACAGTCTAACAGCTTTACAACGATGGGATTGAGAATAACAATTGGCATATCACCCTAATAAAAAATGCGTTTTTTATAAACAATTTGATACAAATATTGATGGAAAATAAACTTGCTACTACTCAGAGTTACAGAGAGAAAACTCGCAATATTTTGCAACATTTCCAATTCTAATCCTTAGTTGTTGTTGATAATGTCAAGATAGCTCCAGCGGCATAAACGGTGAAGATTTATTACCACGCTATAAATATGTGTTATTATTAGGAGTGACGTTTCTACTGCAAAGCACATCGTCGAAAGTTTCAATCGTTTGCCGGCAGATTTACGAGCAACTTTTTCGCCAATCCGATTTCTTATTTCTTCCTATCGCGGGGGGAAGGTGTAGCTCTTGGCATCCAATCTTGGTGGAGGCGGATATCCCATATGGCAGCAGAAGCACTAACCCATTGCTTCGGCTTGTTAGCAGCTCTCGACACAGTGACCTTGATGTGGAAAAACCTTTTTCCGCATCGAACACACGAGTGTCGTTGCTTGAATCGACCATCTAATACCCCAGATACAATTAACAGCGGCTCCTCCCGCCGAGCAGCTCCAAGTCTCCTATGCTCCAACATACATACCTATACAGTTCTTATGAATAATTCAACAGGCTTGTGTGTTTTCTGTGATTGGACGTGGTCCAGGGAGCACGCGTGCCCGGATTTTTAGAGGTTGCTGTACCAACCTAGTAGAGCACTGCTCCCATTGTGATTATTTTTTGGCCTATGGACAACAAATTTCCCGATTGCAATCGGCTCTGGTGTATGCCATTACACGACGCGATTTGTCTCTTGACAACGACGACGACGACGAGTGAGAGTTTTGTTTTCGAAATTAACAAAAGCCATCAGCATGCACCCGGTGCCGGACTTGGGATTCCGACTGTTGCCCGTAGCCGGCCGATGGCTAACGAGGAGAGTGCCCTCCCCCCTTTTCCACCTCAACAAATTGGGCTGGGTCATGACTACCGAGTACCCAGCTGAAGGGGCGAAGAGCGCATGAGGGATAAAAAGTGGCTCGGACTCGGAGCTTTATGCATACAGAACGGATCGCTGGCCCGGCCGTAAATTACACGGGTGAGTGCACGATCCGCGCACTTGTTTGTTCCGGCTTCGCAGAGAAACAGAAAACAGCAGCCAACATGTGATTCGTTTGTTTCACTTTTGCTTTCATTGCGCTACCGGGTTTGTTTTCGTTTTCGTTTTAATGAAGGTCTGGAACGGTGAACTGTGGACATGCTCTGAGGCGTTTAAACCATATTGCAATCTGGTTCAGAAAATTGCTATCGGTTATGATTTAAAGTGCTTATTTATGGATAATATTGAAACTTGATTTAATATTTCTGCACATCATGGCCGTAGGAACGGGGAGGGGGGAGTTGGGGATTGAACTACCCCCTCCATTCTCCATGAGGTTCCAAACATGTCAAGCAAAATGTTCTTCTCTATACTCAAAATATTGAATTCTTAATCAATTTTTGATGAACGACTAACAATCTCGACTCAAAACTTGGCCAAAACCACGCAATCTCATGCCAGGACCCCATTTCTTCTACAGTTTTTCAAAAAATTTCTCATTTGTTATTTGAAGACTGTACTCGGAAATCGCTATCAAAAGTTATTCACAAAAGAATTTGGTAAATGAAACTCCGGTATAGTTCTTAGGCCTGAATATTGAATTTTCTATAAAATTAGACTTACTAGAGTTGCCAGATTGCCCGGATTTTGTCGAATGTTTTACTTTATTTGCTACATCAAAGACAAATTTAAATTACGTGATCATAATTATTAATTTCCAAAACAATTTTTCTAGCAAATTTTATTCAAATAAAGTGACTGGTGTGTTTCGATTAAAAAACAATTTTTCGAGGTTTTTGTCTTCTTGATTTTGAAGTATTCCCTAATTTGGATGGATATTGTTCAGATTTTGGATTGTAAACTTTGAAAACAAATGTCTGGATTGTGCATGGTTTTTAGATAAAAAAGCTCGGATTTGCCTTGCCTGGATTAGTGTGGAAAAATATCTGTGGTAAGCTTAGGTTTGAATCATTTCCGATCCTGGGTCCTTATGGCTTTTTTTTTTATAAAAATCAAAATTTGATCGGATTGTGGAATCTGCTGGGGGGGGGGGGGGGGGAATCTGTTGGGAATTTAGTTGGGCTCATCATTGGGACAAAATCCTGTTTCGAATCTTGGGTTCGCATTTGAAAATAAAATTAGATTCTTTTCCATGCTCGAAACTTCCGGAATATTTAAAGGGAAATATTTAAAAAAAAAACCAATATAATTATCTGGATTTGAAATTCTTTCTCTGAAATCTTATGAAGAACTAAAACTTAACAAAGTTTTATAATGGTGATCCAGAATTGAAATACAGACCCCGTTCGTTTTTGGCAACATTCCATTTTAGCAACATTCGATTTTGGCACACGGAACACGGCAACGGTTTTTAGAAACAACATTACCTTTCATTTTTCGCTATAACAGGACCAATATAATTTAGACAAACACCATACATACATTTTTACTTTCTGAAATGATAATAAAATTAGACAACAAAAATCAAAGTTTTTTACAAAACTTACTCAAAAATGTTAGAAAAATGAAAAATTCAAAAACAAATACAAACAAAAGACTAAAAATGACAAAAAAAAACAACTAAAAAATTATGAAGAATTACAATATCAGCAAATATGACAAAAAAAAACAAACATTATAAACAAAACAAGAATAGTACAAAATGCATTAAAAATATGATAAAAAATAATCAAAAATGACTAAAAATGGTCGGAGATTGACTACAATTTTATTTATTTTTTTTATTTACATAGTATTCCGTCTTACGACATAACTTGACGAACATAATTCCTAAAATTCACTCGGTTCATAGCAACCGTTCTCCAATTTCTCGGGCACCCCACGTTCGCCAGATCACGCTCCACTTGGTCTAACCACCTCGCTCGTTGCGCCCCCGCTCGTCTTGTTCCTACCGGATTCGTAGCGAACACCTGTTTTGCAGGACAGTCGTCCGGCATTCTCGCAACATGTCCAGCCCAGCGTATCCGGCCAGCCTTCACCACCTTCTGGATACTGGGTTCGCCGTAGAGTCGCGCGAGCTCGTGGTTCATCCTTCGCCTCCACACTCCGTTCTCCTGTACGCCGCCAAAGATGGTTCTTAACACTCGTCGCTCGAATACTCCGAGTGTACGTAGGTCCTCCTCGAGCAATATCCATGTCTCGTGCCCGTAGAGAACAACCGGTCTAATAAGCGTCATATACAGGTTACACTTCGTGCGAGGGCTAAGTCTTCTCGACCGCAGTTGCTTGTGGAGTCCATAGTAGGCACGACTTCCGCTGATAATTCGCCTCCGGATCTCACGGCTGGTGTCATTGTCTGCGGTCACCAGTGAGCCGAGATAGACAAAGTCTTCGACTATCTCCAGCTCGTCGCCGTCGATCGTGACCTTGTTATTACTGGACAAGCGGGTTCGGTCGGTCTCGGATCCGCAGGCCAGCATGTACTTCGTCTTGGACGTATTAATCATCAACCCAATCCTTCCTGCTTCACGTTTCAGTTTGCTGTAGATCTCCTCCACCGCCGCAGATGATCTGCCGACTATATCAATGTCATCGGCAAAGCAGATAAGTTGACTGGATCTGTTGAAAATCGTGCCCCGCATTTCGCCCACCGCTCGTCGAATAACACCTTCTAGCGCCACGTTGAACATCATGCAGGATAGACCATCACCTTGTCGAAGCCCCCTGCGCAATTCGAATGAACTCGACAATTCACCCGAAATTCGCACACAGCACTGCGTTCCATCCATCGTCACCTTGATCAGTCTGATCAGCTTCCCGGAAAAGCCGTTTTCGTCCGTTTTTCGAGATTGACTACAAATAACGTTAATCATTATAAAAATAGTTATTTTGTAAAAATAAAATTAAAAAACTGTTTGATTTTGGCAACATTCGACTTTGGCAACACAAAACTTTCGGGCATGTTGCCAAAAACGAACGGGGTCTGTATCTGCATTTCATCATTCAGAATTTTCATTCAGATTCACTAGTTGCATTTGCTTTACGAATAAGGCATTGAAAAAAGAATCCATATAGAAAATCAAAGATTCAAAGTTCAAGCAAGCGATTTCCGATAAAGGATTCTCTCATAACATGTTTTAATTTAGATTTAAAAATCAATTTCAAACTATGAATTAAGATTTTTTTTCAGGTTTAAAATGCAAAATTCAGATTCGGAATTAAAAGTCAAAATTGCCCCAAAAAACACACAACTTGTGAAAACCACTATTTAAAATAAAATCTGAATTCATTTTCAAGATTTCGTTCTTGAAAAATCTATTCATAAATTATTTTTAATCTTTTTTTACATCATAAATAATCAAATAAATTATTAATGAAAAGTAAATATATGACTTTTGATTGCTTGCGTCGATTGTCGATTGTCGATTGTCGATTTTCGATTGCCGATTGTCGATTTTCTACTGTCGATTTCCGATTGTCGGTAGTCGATTGTCGATTGTCAATTGTCGACGGTCGATTGTCAACTACCAATTGTCGATTGTCGATTGTTGATTGTTGATTGTCGACTTTCGATTGTCGATTACTGATATTCGATTATCGATTATCGATTGTCGGTTGTCGATTGTCGATAGAAGATTGTAGATTGTCGATTGTCTATTAACGATTCTCGATTGTCGATTGTCGATTGTCGATTGTTGATTGTTGATTGACGATTATCGATTGCCGATAGTCTATTGTCGACTGTTGGTTGTCGATCTTCGATTGTCGATTGTTGATTTCGATTGTCGATTGTCGATTGTCGATTGTCGATTGTCGATTGTCGATTGTCGATTGTCGATTGTCGATTGTCGATTGTCGATTGTCGATTGTCGATTGTCGATTGTCGATTGTCGATTGTCGATTGTCGATTGTCGATTGTCGATTGTCGATTGTCGATTGTGGATTGTAGAATGTCGATTGTCAATTATCGATTGTCGATTATCGAATACCGATTGTCGATTGTTGATTGTTGATTGTTGATTGTTGATTGTTGATTGTTGATTGTTGATTGTTGATTGTTGATTGTTGATTGTTGATTGTTGATTGTTGATTGTTGATTGTTGATTGTTGATTGTTGATTGTTGATTGTTGATTGTTGATTGTTGATTGTTGATTGTTGATTGTTGATTGTTGATTGTTGATTGTTGATTGTTGATTGTTGATTGTTGATTGTTGATTGTTGATTGTTGATTGTTGATTGTTGATTGTTGATTGTTGATTGTTGATTGTTGATTGTTGATTGTTGATTGTTGATTGTTGATTGTTGATTGTTGATTGTTGATTGTTGATTGTTGATTGTTGATTGTTGATTGTTGATTGTTGATTGTTGATTGTTGATTGTTGATTGTTGATTGTTGATTGTTGATTGTTGATTGTTGATTGTTGATTGTTGATTGTTGATTGTTGATTGTTGATTGTTGATTGTTGATTGTTGATTGTTGATTGTTGATTGTTGATTGTTGATTGTTGATTGTTGATTGTTGATTGTTGATTGTTGATTGTTGATTGTTGATTGTTGATTGTTGATTGTTGATTGTTGATTGTTGATTGTTGATTGTTGATTGTTGATTGTTGATTGTTGATTGTTGATTGTTGATTGTTGATTGTTGATTGTTGATTGTTGATTGTTGATTGTTGATTGTTGATTGTTGATTGTTGATTGTTGATTGTTGATTGTTGATTGTTGATTGTTGATTGTTGATTGTTGATTGTTGATTGTTGATTGTTGATTGTTGATTGTTGATTGTTGATTGTTGATTGTTGATTGTTGATTGTTGATTGTTGATTGTTGATTGTTGATTGTTGATTGTTGATTGTTGATTGTTGATTGTTGATTGTTGATTGTTGATTGTTGATTGTTGATTGTTGATTGTTGATTGTTGATTGTTGATTGTTGATTGTTGATGGTTGATGGTTGATTGTTGATTGTTGATTGTTGATTGTTGATTGTTGATTGTTGATTGTTGATTGTTGGTTGTTGATTGTTGATTGTTGATTGTTGATTGTTGATTGTTGATTGTTGATTGTTGATTGTTGATTGTTGATTGTTGATTGTTGATTGTTGATTGTTGATTGTTGATTGTTGATTGTTGATTGTTGATTGTTGATTGTTGATTGTTGATTGTTGATTGTTGATTGTTGATTGTTGATTGTTGATTGTTGATTGTTGATTGTTGATTGTTGATTGTTGATTGTTGATTGTTGATTGTTGATTGTTGATTGTTAATTGTTGATTGTTGATTGTTGATTGTTGATTGTTGATTGTTGATTGTTGATTGTTGATTGTTGATTGTTGATTGTTGATTGTTGATTGTTGATTGTTGATTGTTGATTGTTGATTGTTGATTGTTGATTGTTGATTGTTGATTGTTGATTGTTGATTGTTGATTGTTGATTGTTGATTGTTGATTGTTGATTGTTGATTGTTGATTGTTGATTGTTGATTGTTGATTGTTGATTGTTGATTGTTGATTGTTGATTGTTGATTGTTGATTGTTGATTGTTGATTGTTGATTGTTGATTGTTGATTGTTGATTGTTGATTGTTGATTGTTGATTGTTGATTGTTGATTGTTGATTGTTGATTGTTGATTGTTGATTGTTGATTGTTGATTGTTGATTGTTGATTGTTGATTGTTGATTGTTGATTGTTGATTGTTGATTGTTGATTGTTGATTGTTGATTGTTGATTGTTGATTGTTGATTGTTGATTGTTGATTGTTGATTGTTGATTGTTGATTGTTGATTGTTGATTGTTGATTGTTGATTGTTGATTGTTGATTGTTGATTGTTGATTGTTGATTGTTGATTGTTGATTGTTGATTGTTGATTGTTGATTGTTGATTGTTGATTGTTGATTGTTGATTGTTGATTGTTGATTGTTGATTGTTGATTGTTGATTGTTGATTGTCGATTTTTGATTGTTGATTGTTGATTGTTGATTGTTGATTGTTAATTGTTGATTGTTGATTGTTGATTGTTGATTGTTAATTGTTGATTGTTGATTGTTGATTGTTGATTATTGATTGTTGATTGTTGATTGTTGATTGTTGATTGTTGATTGTTGATTGTTGATTGTTGATTGTTGATTGTTGATTGTTGATTGTTGATTGTTGATAGTTGATAGTTGATTGTTGATTGTTGATTGTTGATTGTTGATTGTTGAT
This sequence comes from Uranotaenia lowii, assembly GCF_029784155.1. Taxonomy (NCBI): domain Eukaryota; kingdom Metazoa; phylum Arthropoda; class Insecta; order Diptera; family Culicidae; genus Uranotaenia; species Uranotaenia lowii. The sequence goes on from NC_073692.1 coordinate 320,185,588, forward strand.
TGTTGATTGTTGATTGTTGATTGTTGATTGTTGATTGTTGATTGTTGATTGTTGATTGTTGATTGTTGATTGTTGATTGTTGATTGTTGATTGTTGATTGTTGATTGTTGATTGTTGATTGTTGATTGTTGATTGTTGATTGTTGATTGTTGATTGTTGATTGTTGATTGTTGATTGTTGATTGTTAATTGTTGATTGTTGATTGTTGATTGTTGATTGTTGATTGTTGATTGTTGATTGTTGATTGTTGATTGTTGATTGTTGATTGTTGATTGTTGATTGTTGATTGTTGATTGTTGATTGTTGATTGTTGATTGTTGATTGTTGATTGTTGATTGTTGATTGTTGATTGTTGATTGTTGATTGTTGATTGTTGATTGTTGATTGTTGATTGTTGATTGTTGATTGTTGATTGTTGATTGTTGATTGTTGATTGTTGATTGTTGATTGTTGATTGTTGATTGTTGATTGTTGATTGTTGATTGTTGATTGTTGATTGTTGATTGTTGATTGTTGATTGTTGATTGTTGATTGTTGATTGTTGATTGTTGATTGTTGATTGTTGATTGTTGATTGTTGATTGTTGATTGTTGATTGTTGATTGTTGATTGTCGATTGTCGATCGTTGATTGTCGATTGTCGATTGCTGATTGTCGTTTGTCGGTTGTCGATTGTCGAATGTCGATTGTCGAATGTCGATTGTCGAATGTCGATTGTCGAATGTCGGTTGTCAAATGTTGAATGCCGATTGTTGATTTTCGGTTGTCGATTTTCGATTTCCGAATGTCGATTGTCGATTGTTGATTGTCGATTGTCGATTGTCGATTGTCGATTGTCGATTGTCTATTTTCGATTGTCGATTTTCGATTGTCGATTGTCGATTGTCGATTGTCGATTGTTGATTGTTCATTGTGGATTGTCGATTGTCGATTGTCGATTGTCGATTGTCGATTGTCGATTGTCGATTGTCGATTGTCGATGGTCGATTGTCGATTGTCGATTTTCGATTATCGATTGTCGAATACCGATTGTCGATCGTTGATTGTTGATTGTCGATTGTTGATTGTCGATTGTTGATTTTCGATTGTTGATTGTTGATTGTCGATTGTCGATTGTCGATTGTCGATCGTCGATTGTCGATCGTCGATTGTCGATCGTCGATTGTCGATCGTCGATTGTCGATCGTCGATTGTCGATCGTCGATTGTCGATCGTCGATTGTCGATTAATGATTGTCGATTGTCGATTGTCGATTGTCGATTGTCGATTGTCGATTGTCGATTGTCGATTTTCGAATGTCTATTGTCGATTGTCGATTGTCGATTGTCCATTGTTGATTGTCGATTGTCGATTGTCCATTGTTGATTGTCGATTGTCGATTGTCGATTGTCGATTGTCGATTGTCGATTGTCGATTGTCGATTGTCGATTGTCGATTGTCGATTGTCGATTGTCGATTGTCGATTGTCGATTGTCGATTGTCGATTGTCGATTGTCGATTGTCGATTGTCGATTGTCGATTGTCGATTGTCGATTGTCGATTGTCGATTGTCCATTGTCGATTGTCGATTGTTGATTGTCGATTGTTGATTGTTGATTGTTGATTGTCGATTGTCGATTGTCGATTGTCGATTGTCGATTGTCGATTGTCGATTGTCGATTGTCGATTGTCGATTATCGATTATCGATTGTCGATTGTCGATTGTCGATTGTCGGTTGTCGGTTGTCGATTGTCGATTGTCGATTGTCGATTGTCGATTGTCGATTGTCGATTGTCGATTGTCGATTGTCGATTGTCGATTGTCGATTGTCGATTGTCGATTGTCAATTGTCGATTGTCGATTGTCGATTGTCGATTGTCGATTGTCGATTGTCGATTGTCGATTGTCGATTGTTGATTGCAGATTGTCGATTGTCAATTGTCGAGTGTCGATCGTTGATTACCGATTGTTGATTGTCGACTGTCAATTGATAGTAGACTATCAATTTTATTTTGTTTGAGTTGTACGAAGCAATAAAATTATGTGAACGCAGATAAATTCTTCTAAATACTAAATTGTTGATTGTTGATTGTTGATTGTTGATTGTTGATTGTTGATTGTTGATTGTTGATTGTTGATTGTTGATTGTTGATTGTTGATTGTTGATTGTTGATTGTTGATTGTTGATTGTTGATTGTTGATTGTTGATTGTTGATTGTTAATTGTTGATTGTTGATTGTTGATTGTTGATTGTTGATTGTTGATTGTTGATTGTTGATTGTTGATTGTTGATTGTTGATTGTTGATTGTTGATTGTTGATTGTTGATTGTTGATTGTTGATTGTTGATTGTTGATTGTTGATTGTTGATTGTTGATTGTTGATTGTTGATTGTTGATTGTTGATTGTTGATTGTTGATTGTTGATTGTTGATTGTTGATTGTTGATTGTTGATTGTTGATTGTTGATTGTCGATTGTCGATTGCTGATTGTCGTTTGTCGGTTGTCGATTGTCGAATGTCGATTGTCGAATGTCGATTGTCGAATGTCGATTGTCGAATGTCGGTTGTCAAATGTTGAATGCCGATTGTTGATTTTCGGTTGTCGATTTTCGATTTCCGAATGTCGATTGTCGATTGTTGATTGTCGATTGTCGATTGTCGATTGTCGATTGTCGATTGTCTATTTTCGATTGTCGATTTTCGATTGTCGATTGTCGATTGTCGATTGTCGATTGTTGATTGTTCATTGTGGATTGTCGATTGTCGATTGTCGATTGTCGATTGTCGATTGTCGATTGTCGATTGTCGATGGTCGATTGTCGATTGTCGATTTTCGATTATCGATTGTCGAATACCGATTGTCGATCGTTGATTGTTGATTGTCGATTGTTGATTGTCGATTGTTGATTTTCGATTGTTGATTGTTGATTGTCGATTGTCGATTGTCGATTGTCGATTGTCGATCGTCGATTGTCGATCGTCGATTGTCGATCGTCGATTGTCGATTAATGATTGTCGTTTGTCGATTGTCGATTGTCGATTGTCGATTGTCGATTGTCGATTGTCGATTGTCGATTTTCGAATGTCTATTGTCGATTGTCGATTGTCGATTGTCGATTGTCCATTGTTGATTGTCGATTGTCGATTGTCCATTGTTGATTGTCGATTGTCGATTGTCGATTGTCGATTGTCGATTATCGATTGTCGATTGTCGATTGTCGATTGTCGATTGTCGATTGTCGATTGTCGATTGTCGATTGTCGATTGTCGATTGTCGATTGTCGATTGTCGATTGTCGATTGTCGATTGTCGATTGTCGATTGTCGATTGTCGATTGTCGATTGTCGATTGTCGATTGTCGATTGTCGATTGTCCATTGTCGATTGTCGATTGTTGATTGTCGATTGTTGATTGTTGATTGTTGATTGTTGATTGTCGATTGTCGATTGTCGATTGTCGATTGTCGATTGTCGATTGTCGATTGTCGATTGTCGATTGTCGATTATCGATTATCGATTGTCGATTGTCGATTGTCGATTTTCGGTTGTCGGTTGTCGATTGTCGATTGTCGATTGTCGATTGTCGATTGTCGATTGTCGATTGTCGATTGTCGATTGTCGATTGTCGATTGTCGATTGTCGATTGTCGATTGTCGATTGTCAATTGTCGATTGTCGATTGTCGATTGTCGATTGTCGATTGTCGATTGTCGATTGTCGATTGTCGATTGTCGATTGTCGATTGTCGATTGACGATTGTCGATTGACGATTGTCGATTGTCCATTGTCGATTGTCGATTGTTGATTGTCGATTGTTGATTGTCGATTGTTGATTGTTGATGGTTGATTGTTGATTGTTGATTGTTGATTGTTGATTGTTGATTGTTGATTTTTGATTGTTGATTGTTGATTGTTGATTGTTGATTGTTGATTGTTGATTGTTGATTGTTGATTGTTGATTGTTGATTGTTGATTGTTGATTGTTGATTGTTGATTGTTGATTGTTGATTGTTGATTGTTGATTGTTGATTGTTGATTGTTGATTGTTGATTGTTGATTGTTGATTGTTGATTGTTGATTGTTGATTGTTGATTGTTGATTGTTGATTGTTGATTGTTGATTGTTGATTGTTGATTGTTGATTGTTGATTGTTGATTGTTGATTGTTGATTGTTGATTGTTGATTGTTGATTGTTGATTGTTGATTGTTGATTGTTGATTGTTGATTGTTGATTGTTGATTGTTGATTGTTGATTGTTGATTGTTGATTGTTGATTGTTGATTGTTGATTGTTGATTGTTGATTGTTGATTGTTGATTGTTGATTGTTGATTGTTGATTGTTGATTGTTGATTGTTGATTGTTGATTGTTGATTGTTGATTGTTGATTGTTGATTGTTGATTGTTGATTGTTGATTGTTGATTGTTGATTGTTGATTGTTGATTGTTGATTGTTGATTGTTGATTGTTGATTGTTGATTGTTGATTGTTGATTGTTGATTGTTGATTGTTGATTGTTGATTGTTGATTGTTGATTGTTGATTGTTGATTGTCGATTGTTGATTGTTGATTGTTGATTGTTGATTGTTGATTGTCGATTGTCGATCGTCGATCGTCGATTGTCGATTGTCGATTGTCAATTGTCGATTGTCAATTGTTGAATGCCGATTGTTGATTTTCGGTTGTCGATTGTCGATTCTCGATTTTCGAATGTCGATTGTCGATTGTTGATTGTCGATTGTTAAATGCCGATTGTTGATTGTCGGTTGTCGATTTTCGATTGTCGATTGACGACTGTCGATCGTCATTTGTCGATTGTCGATTGTCGATTGTCGATTGTCGATTGTCGATTGTCGATTGTCGATTGTCCATTGTCGATTGTCGATTGTCGATTGTCGATTGCCGATTGCCGATTCTCGATTGTCGATTGTCGATTGTCGATTGTCGATTGTCGATTGTCGATTGTCGATTGGCGATTGTCGATTGTCGATTGTCGATTGTAGATTGTCGATTGTAGATTGCCGTTTGTCGATTGTAGATTGTCGTTTGTCGATTTTCGATTGTCGATTGTCGATTATCGATTGTCGATTGCTGATTGCCGATTGTCGATTGACGATTGCCGATTGTCGATTGTTGATTGTAGATTGTCGATTGTCAATTGTCGAGTGTCGATTGTTGATTACCGATTGTTGATTGTCGACTGTCAATTGATAGTAGACTATCAATTTTATTTTGTTTGAGTTGTACGAAGCAATAAAATTATGTGAACGCAGATAAATTCTTCTAAATTCCAACGCACCAATGGATGTCCTAATTTCACACAGTGACATCATATACTTGTTTAGGTTCAAATCATAAACAATAAACAACGCGCCAAAGTCGTACTCGTTTCGGATATCATAAAGATAAAAATGGTATTAAAAAACCTGTCGCTAAGTGTTACTGTTGTTAAAAATTGCCAAAGCCAAACAACGATGTCGAATCGCGATTCCAAATCGTAACAATTTTCCACTCAACCAGTTTCAAGCGCCTCCAGTCGGTGTAGTGGGATATTAAATGTTTTGGACAGTCGGGCCCAAATTTTAGGCCTTAAGCTAATGTATGCTTTCCTGGGGGGCTCGATAGGCCACAATCCGTTTTCCTTTGAAACAACCTGCGAAGTTGATCTTGGACCAGCCAGTGTGGTTGTTAATGTCGCTGTTAGCTGCGCAATGAACTAATGAATGAACGAAAGGGGGCACCTAATGATCAAATGATCACCGCACATATGTATGCGCATTCCAACTGGTTCTGTGAAGCTTCTTTGAAGTCGCTGAGTTTGAGGAAAAACTTGTTGGCCTGAATTTGTTGGACACGTCTTGAATTATCTCAAAAAAGTAGAAAGGGTGAGTTTTTTTTTGCTTTGTTGCTGATGATATGAGGTAACCTATTATCATTGTTATTAGGAGTCTCATAACAGATGTTTGAGCTTATTTCGGTGTTTCAATTTTTATTTTCCGTGTTCTATCAACGGTAGTTCAGAAATATTGGAAGAAAAATTCCCACCAAGCTTATAACTAATCAACTTGACAAAATCGCATTTGCTTATCGAAGGCATTAACAAAACGTTTTTTATTTTCTCTTTTCCACAGAATCCCATCTAGTCTCGGAGGACCCAGAGAGTAAGAAAGATGAATATGCTTTCGATAATCCGGCATTCAAGACGGGCGAGGGCCCAACAGCAGGAGCAGCAGCTTCTGGAACTGGAAAGACCGCCAGCTCCCCATTGGATCCAAGCTGGACCTCATCCAATCCCGCTACCAAGCAAAACAGCTTGGACAAACGGAAAACCGTGGACGATAGCTTTGTCAATGTGAGTATTTGTCTCAGATATATTTTATCCTGATAAGTTTAAAAAAATTTCTGACTCTCGGAGCTTGATTCTGATAGGTCATCAAAAATTTTTTTTAGATTTATGTTGAGTTAATTTGAAAAAGCTACCGCCACTATCAAGCTCAGTTTTATCGTCTTGTAAATACAATTTAATGATTACGCTTCATTTCTTCCATCGTAAATCATCCGGCAATCTGCGCCGCTCAATAAATCATTTCCAGCGACCGAAAACGCCCACTCACGTTTTCACTTTTTTCCATTTATTTTTTTTTTTAATTTCGTCGGTTATATTTTTTTCCAATTTCCTTCAACAACACAACATATTTACTTCTCATTACAGAACGCCACCCCCCGGCTGGTCTCTCTCCGGGGATCCGATTTTACCGGGCTCGGTGTCGAAGTTTGCGGTGGCCTCAAGGAGGGCATTTTTGTCAAAAAAGTGATGCCCCAGGGTCCGGCAGCCGGTTTCATAAACAGCGGTAAGTTAATTGACATCATCTTCTGCAGCCCTCCATGTGAATTCGGGGGGAGAAAAATCCGTAAAAGAAAAACAACTCGAGAATTGTCATTTCACTTATTCACCTGTACAAATGGTCGGTGAATGATCGTAGGGCAGCGGTTTTTTTTTATTATTATTATTTTCATCATTTGCTTAGAGCTGCATGAGCTTTCGATTTCCGAGTTACTTAAGTATGCGCGCGATGCTCGTATTCTTCTCTCTTTAATGGCCATCATTTGTGGTAATTATGAATCAATTTACGATTCATAAAATTTTCGGATGCCTTTGTCGGTTCGCGTTAATGAGTCAAACATCAGCTCGGTTGGAGACCGATGTCCGATATGATTGAATGTAGGAAATTTTACCGCAGAATTGTGTTTCTTCAACTGAAACTACACTGCACTATATTATACTCTGAGACGTAACTTATAATGGAATTGTGTAGCTGCACAGGAATGTTACTTAATTGTGATATTTGACTACTTTGCGGAAACAATTCTCAAATATTACATTGTTGATTTTATTCACACACGTTTAAGTCATCAAAGACATCATGATTACAGCTGTGTAGAGTTTATAGGGACACAAGGAGCTTAGTTGTTAATGCAACTGTCTCTCTCAGCGGTTCGTTCGTTACTGACAGATCTAGCAGCTCGCACGGCCACTCGGGTTCGTCGTGTTCAACTAACTTCCTCATATACATACATGCGCATCCTACATCTCTTCCCTCTTCTTTATTTAAAAAGTTACAAGTTAGAAAAAAAATCTGGGAACCTCATGATATCATAAAATTTAGCGAGTCAAGACCTCTTGACATTCTGGTCAGCTACTGAAGCTTGAATTCGAGTCTTAAAATAAACACTGAACGTTTCGGTTGGGCACATCGATGACGGATGCCTTATCAAGAGTAGAACACTAGCCGTGGTCGCGGTCCAGCACGAATTTCCTGCAATTCTTAATTGTAGTCTTCCTGCTTACCCCTTAATCCTTACTTACGCACATGGTAACGGAGTTCAGTTTGGACTGTCTCATCCTGTCTAGAGCAAAGGTGTTTTCCAAAACGCATTGTACAAGGGAAAAAAAAGGTTTCAAACTAACAACCCACACATTGAACGAATCCTCTACAGCTACGATACAGTGTATTGCTGCCTCAATCACTCACACGCTCTCTCACAACACTGGCAAAATTATAGGTGGACCACTGTCCGTAAGCAGAGCTCCACCAGGTCAAAACCAGTGCAACACTGTCCGAATAAACAAATAGTGTTACAGCACCTAGTGGTGCACTAGTGCAACACTCGGCATAAACAAATACGGTAAAAGTCTCTTTCGCTCTCTCAACAGTATTCTCTTGATTTTTCACATTAAAGTCGTTTCGTCTCTGTGTAAATGGATTAAACCAACACCTCGTCATTCGAAACGAGCGTGCACGCGAGTCGGCAGTCAGTCGGTGAGTGTGAGCGAGCCGAGTGAGACAGGGCGTGGTTCCCTCGGCTGGATGCGACGCCTCTACCCAACGCCGGGCCAGTCTGCTTTCATAGTCTCGTGTGCCTCCCGCACAAGACAAAAGTACCGCGCGTTAAACCCGCTCAATCTAGTCAAGATTCACTTTCTTTCTGATACACTGTTCAAATATGTATCCAACAACGTATGGAATCAAACTAGATCATCTTTACAGCTTTACGCGCCCTACTATAAACATGCCATCTAATTCACCCGCGTCTAGGCAACGATTCGGAAACGCCTCAAAGTCTCTCGGCCACCGTTGAATTGATCACGTGTTCAAGCGCTTGCTTTCTCTCTCACGTCTGAGGAACTCTTCGGACCCGGTCTCCCTCTACAGCATAAAAGCTGAACCAGCACAACTACAATCACACTTTTGTGGGATACCATAAGTAAACGTTTGTATAATACTATCAGAGCAAATATGCAACTACCACGAGTATGCAACCTACGTGTATACCTCTCTACACAGTCAAGCGACTCAACCAGATAAATCATTTCCAGCTTCGTCCCCATCCACAACTTCCAATGGACTCGTTCTCGTTGCTTCCAACAATCGCGCTGCAAATGCCAGTCCGTGTACGGCTGTCTATTTAATTTCACCTATCCAACCATCATCAATCAAACAACACAGATGTCGTTGTAAGCAAGCGAACTTCTCGATGATAGTGCTGAGCTCTGCACTTAAACTCCTAAAGAGAACTCTCCAACAATGTTAATTTTACGCATAACATGGCACACACTCAAGGCCATTTTAAAATCATCCACTGCTGAATTTTGGGGGATTATCTATGGATAGAAACTTTTTCCAAACAGCTTACTCTCGCTCTCTATCAGTCGACTTCATATGTCTCTCAAGCGAATACAAACAAACCTCTTTCTTCTGCGCTTCGGTTTTCAACAACCAATACCAACCGGACCCGTTCTCGCTCTACAGCTTGAAAACTGGACCAGCTTTTCTTCAATTTAACTTTTACTCTGGCGCTGCGGATTCATTCTTTAAACCGGTCCCGCTCTCGCTCTTCAGCCTATATACTGGACCAGCATTATTTTTCTCTTTCTTACGCGCTTCGATTTGGAATTTCCAACCGGTCCCGCGGATCGCTCTGCAGTTTAAAATAAACTGGACCAGCTCTCTCTTTTTACACTACCAAAGTATTATTTGCAATGCTTCCTCGTTGTGCTCTACAGTACGGAACTGGACCAGCAAATTTCAACCATCCTGTTTCTTTTGTTGTTCAATTTATGCTGAGTCCACTAGCTTACTTTCCAAGCCACTGTTTGAGACCTACTTACGCAATCTACTTCACGACAGCACACAAAAAAAAATCCTAAAGGCTGCGCCAAATTGTAGAGTTTATAGGGACACAAGGAGCTTAGTTGTTAATGCAACTGTCTCTCTCAGCGGTTCGTTCGTTACTGACAGATCTAGCAGCTCGCACGGCTACTCGGGTTCGTCGTGTTCAACTAACTTCCTCATATACATACATGCGCATCCTACAAGCTGTTTACGTCATTGGTCGTGTATTGGTCAGATTTGGTATCAGTTCACTACTCAAAAGACACGATGGCTTGGTACAAATCCAACAAAGTCCAGACCGAACCGAAGATGATAAATCCGTTTGGACCCTTACCAAATCGAATTTGAGAAAACATGTGAAGCCTGTAGATTCTGTTAAAAATTTCTCAAAAGACTGGAAAAGTGTGTAGAGATGAGATGAAGGATATGCAAAAAAAAATCAATTTTAATAAAAAATGAAATAAAATTAAAGTTGTATTCGGCAATACTGCAGATAAATTATACCGGTATAGAATTTTGAATACGGCGAATGTGCCAACATCACTGTTTCGAGATAAACGCGTTCAAAGTTTGACAGCTCCATAAGCTCTCAGCAAAAATATTATTTTGTTTTCGATTTCTCGGAAACCGAATATCGTTCAGATACCTTTGTACAATCGGAATGTAGGTCTTAGAACGTACTTTTTTACTTTACTGATAACTCGGTTTGATTACATTTGGCGCATTCGCCCTTTTCAAAATTCACTACCGAAATAAAATAAATGTTTATGGCAATATTTGTTCATCTGGCAGGGTTGCCAGCATTTTTTTTTCAAAAATCAGGGAACTGGCGAAAACAAAAATCAGGCAAAATCAGGCTACGATAAAGTAACGGAAATTTAGCTAAAAGTGATGACGTTTTTTTTGGTTACCGCTCCTCATTTTCTCTCTAATATGTGTTGTGAGCATACTTGGTTGAATAATTCTACTGAATCAAAGCAATCGAAAGATTCCCTTTATTCCCTTTTAAATAAGAACTCAAGGAAATCTTCCGATCGCTTTGATTCAGCCACATTTTCACTTTTTCACTTCAGCAACCCACCCATTTTTCATCACATTCGCAAAAATCAGGCAAAATCAGGCATATTTTCAAAAATCAGGCGAATTCAATGGCTTATCAGGTTGTCAGGCAGAGCCTCGAAAAATCAGGCAATACCTGAAAAATCAGGCACATTGGCATCTCTGCTGGCAACATTAGGCAAAACAAACAAAACAAAGCCAGTCATTGATCTATTCTTGTGAGTGACAAACGTGGCTTAGTGAATCTCTGATTTGAGAATCGTAAAATCACGACAATGGCGTGGTTGGTAGAATAAGGGCAGAGAGCGCAGATTGTAAAGGCTGCTGCTACGAAAAATTTGTTTTTGATTCAGCCTCCAGTAGAAAGACGGATTGACACAGGGAGCACAGATTTTTAAGGCTGCTGCTACGAATAAAATGGTATTTTAATTCAACCTCCGGTAGAAAGACGAATTAGCACTGAGAGCACAGATTTTCAAGGCTGCTTCTATGAACAAATTTTTTTCTGATTCGGCCCCTGGAAAAAGTCGGATTGGCTTAGAGAGCGCCGATTTTTATAGCTGCTGCGGATTGTTTGTTTTGATTTTGTCTTCTGGTTAATAAAAACGGAATTGGCTTAGGAAGCGTAGAATTTTAATGTTGCTTCTGCTGATTTTTTGTTCCGATTTAGCCTTTCGGTGGAAAAGACGGAATTTTAAGGCTGCTTCTGTTGATAGTTTGTGTCTATTTGGTCTTCCGGTGGAAAAAGACGGAATGGGCTAAGGAAGTTCAGATTTTTAAGGCTGCTTCTGCTGATAGTTTGTTTGGCCTTCCGGTGGAACAAGCCGGAATTGGCTAAGGAAGTTCAGATTTTTAAGGCTGCTGCTAGTGATTGTTTGTGTGGATTTGGCCTTCCGGTGCTAAAAACGGAATTAGCTTTCAAAGTGCAGATTATTAAGGCTGTTGCTGCTGATTGTTTGTTATAATTTGACCTTCTGGTTGGGAAGGCTAAGAATACTATCGAATTATTCCGGCTCTCATAAACAGAGACAAAGTGTGAAGAATAGCACAGTTTGGGAAAGCTGTTGCCAAGAGTGTTTTCGGATTGTTCCGGCTCTGGTAAACAAAGACAGAGCGACAGGAAAAGCACAGATTGGCAAGGCTGTTGCGAAGAATATTTTCGGATTGGATGAAAAATATGCAGTAAATAAATAAAATTTTAAGATTTGAAAAGCTTTTGCTGAGAATGGAATAAGGAATTGAGATGAGGGATATTTGAAAAATAATAGATTGAATTTTAAAAAAGATTCTATTGAGATTAGATTTGAGTAGGAATGTAGAGATCAGTTGAAGGATATGCAGAAAATAAATCAATTTTAACAAACATAAAATTAAATTATAGTTGTATTCGGCAACACAGAAGATAAATTGTATGAAAAAAATTCTATGGCAATATTTGTTATCCTGGAAGCACAAGGCACTATATACATTATCTGTAATTATATGAATCTATAAATGCATCCGTTTGAATCCATTCTCTTTGGATTTTCTGATTGTGAAAACATTGGTGAAATTTTTAATAACAAGATTAAATATTAAGAAAATTACTCATATACCGTGCAGTATATGAGAAGGCAATGCAAATCTTGCCGTGCCTAAAATATCCAAATTTGAGTCCAACTACCGTAAGATGAAAAGATGGGAATAGAAATAGACCAAGAAAATGATTATGATCACATGGGAGAACTATTCCCTTCATTCCGATAGACATCGACACTCAACCAGTATAATATTCATACGCCAGGTTGGTCTCCTGTAGTAGAATGTTAATACATGGGCCCCGGAGAGGCGCAAGATGTGGGTTCAAGTCCTACCGGGAGAGAAGGCGAAATTTTTTTCGCATGTTTTTCAACATCGATTTTCTCTTATCTAGTCCCTGAAATTTCATCTAACACAGTTGTTTTCATTTCTCTACAAAAAAAGTTTCGCTGACTGAATGTTTGAGTTAAGACCCATCTTTGGGTCACAGTTTAAAAATTACTTAAAACTTTAAACCACTTTAACTTTTTTTTTTGATAACGCTTATCGTGATGCGATCTGGAGTTAAAACGTTTTTCATAATTTAAACTTAAGGAAAAATTAGTAATTGAGTCAACATTGCGCATTAAAATTATGCTTTGAAGTTGCTATTTTGAATCATTTTTCAGCACAAAAATTTAGACTTGAAATATGAAAACAAACTTAATTAAATTTGTTTAAGTTTTTTTTTAAATTTCACTTTAAAATCCGATATTTTTTCAAATACAATATCATTTGGCTAATTTATTTGGAATTATAATAAAGTGTGAACTCAGTTTATTGGCCTTGCCGGTAAAAGTCATGTTCCTTTAGAAAGAACAATTCTACAATATTATGAATTTAAAAATTTGTTTCTTGAAGAACAAATTGATGATATGTGAAGAAAATGATTCTTGTCGAATTCAGGAGTGAGAGGGGGCTTTTTCGGGAAAAAAATCGTCTTTTTCAGTAAATTCACGGATCCAAAACACTTTTTTTAAAAATAGATCAAATTTAAACATTTTTTCAATAAAATCTTCACATAAATTTTAAAACTCATTTATAGAATCCAATTGATGATTCAATTAAAAGAACTTCTCCAAATCTTGAAAACGATTTAAGTTTTGGATTAAAAAATATCTCCAATTTTTTTTATTGAATCTTTAAAAGTTCGTTCAAAATCTATTTTTTAACAAAATTGGGAAAAGTGAACGAATAGAGTAGGATTTTTTTTATAATATTTTGAAGTTTGATCAGAAAAGTGCAGAATTTTCTAAAATAATTTATAGGTACCTATTTTCAAAAGTTGCAAGACACCAAAATCAATCAAAATTTGCTCTTAAATTCTTTGCATCTAAATAAAATGTGAATTTTGTGGCCTTGTGTTATTTATCAATATCCTTTGAATGTCGAGTTGATGTGTCTTGGTAAAAATCATTTTTCGTGTTTTTATTTTTCAGCTTTTCTCTTGCTCTTTTATAAAAATACCTAGATTTTGGCTGGATTTCCCGGGGTATTACTCGTCTTCGAATTTTAAATTTAGAAAACAAATGCCCGTATTTGCCGACCTGGATACGTTCAGAAAAATTCTGGGAAGCCTACTCAATAAACAACAGGTTACATGAAATAAAAAAAATTCAAAACTAAGAATTTAGAATTACATACTTTTCAAACTAAATCAATAACTTTATTGAACTTTTCATCACAAAACTATTTTTTATAATTAAATTGTATGTATTGGAAAAAATGTACAACTTTGAGTCTTTCAACACATTAAAAATTTCAAGTGTGATGCGTGCAGCCAAGATTTACCAAAAGCCCACAAATTTTGAGCGAAGTTTCGGTAACGGACTTTTTTTCATTTTTGTATTGAAACTTTAAAAGTATCCTTGAACTGATTTTGCAAGTTGAAATGTACTGTACTGTACTTATCACGAATTTTCTATGAAGACTACAAAATCACATTATAACAGATTTGTATTGGTCAAGCAGAAGCAGCTTTAGCAAGCATTGATGAATAATATACAATGTATTGAATATCATTTTTCATTCAATTGAATCACATGTGACTGAAAATGAGATTTCTGAATTTTCCAGATGCATAAAATTCTGAAGTCACGTTCGCTTGAGTTCATGAATTTTGAAAATTCTACCAGCTTTCAGGAGAATAATTTTTGATGTTTAAAATTTTCGACTATGTTAATTTTACTTCAATTTTTCCCTTTTTGGGAAGGGTTAGCCTAACCTTCAAAAAGCTTGATAATTTTAAGAAGATTTATTTCTCTTTACTTTGTTTTTTTTTAACTTTTCTTTGTCGAAGACATTATGAATATTCTGCTTTTGTAAATATGTTCAAATCACTCCCTTAAACATGATGCAAAGTGTTCATTTAAGCTTAATATGGATTTAAAACTTTCTTGACTCGTGTTCATTTAAAATTAATATGGATTTAAAGCTTTCTTGACTCGATATTTGGATTAACAATCTAACCATGTTAGAAGAGATGACGATCCAGAATAAAATCCATGTACTTAATGGTAATCAGAAACAGATTTCAAAGAAAGATTCCAGAAAACAAATACAATATACAACATACAATATACAATATACAATATACAATATACAATATACAATATACAATATACAATATACAATATACAATATACAATATACAATATACAATATACAATACACAATATACAATATACAATATACAATATACAATATACAATATACAATATACAATATACAATACACAATATACAATATACAATATACAATATACAATATACAATATACAATATACAATATACAATATACAATATACAATATACAATATACAATATACAATATACAATATACAATACACAGTATACAATATACAATATACAATATACAATATACAATATACAATATACAATATACAATATACAATATACAATATACAATATACAATATACAATATACAATATACAATATACAATATACAATATACAATATACAATATACAATATACAATATACAATATACAATATACAATATACAATATACAATATACAATATACAATATACAATATACAATATACAATATACAATATACAATATACAATATACAATATACAATATACAATATACAATATACAATATACAATATACAATATACAATATACAATACACAATATACAATATACAATATACAATATACAATATACAATATACAATATACAATACACAATATACAATATACAACATACAATATACAATATACAATATACAATATACAATATACAATATACAATATACAATATACAATATACAATATACAATATACAATATACAATATACAATATACAATATACAATATACAATATACAATATACAATATACAATATACAATATACAATATACAATATACAATATACAATATACAATATACAATATACAATATACAATATACAATATACAATATACAATATACAATATACAATATACAATATACAATATACAATATACAATATACAATATACAATATACAATATACAATATACAATATACAATATACAATATACAATATACAATATACAATATACAATATACAATATACAATATACAATATACAATATACAATATACAATATACAATATACAATATACAATATACAATATACAATATACAATATACAATATACAATATACAATATACAATATACAATATACAATATACAATATACAATATACAATATACAATATACAATATACAATATACAATATACAATATACAATATACAATATACAATATACAAAAACAAAAACAATAAATCTTTTATGTGGCTCTTTCAAACTCTGAAAATTTTGTAAACTTTGGGCTCTTTCGACACAAAAGGTTGCCGACCTCTGGTCTAGAGCGATATAGGGCTGAATTTCGAGAAAATTTCACGACATATTTCTTAACACTTATTTATAAACACCTTTTGGGATGGAGTAATTCCTCGTTACTACGGTTATTTCATTTCTTGAACTGAGAAATTTTACTTGGAAAAAATCTCTATTGGGGGGGGGAGGGGGGTTAAACTTTTAAACCCCCCCGTTCACACGGCCTTGATCCCGAGGTTCGATGATGAGTTCGGTTCTATGAACCAAAATATTTTTTGCTAATATTAATCGGGATTTGTCTTACTTACAAGTGTCTACAAGTAGCAAAAGCGAGTGGACGCCTTGACCGAAGATTTCCTCAACATGCTAAATATGTAGATGTCTTACATATTTTTACTTAATACATGTCAATGACCAAACAACAACAATGGGTAAGTCCACAATTTATTTTGGCACCGTAGCATTGGATTTCATAATTAGTTTTCGATAAAAACTTGTGCCGCTACTAAACTCACCCTGTGTTGAAACCTGAAGATAAATTTACTCATAAAATGTTAAACGGCGGAGCTCCGAATCCATAACCTGTTTTAAAAGTTGTTACAACGGGTCGTATAAGCTCAGGGCTGCCACCCAAAACTCTGGTTAAAAAATCATCAAGTTCATCCCCTGACTTCTGATCCTGAATTCTGACGATGTTCTAAGTTTGAAGCACAAGTTTTAGCTTAACCTATGTTTTGTTGTCACTATTGAATACTTTTTGACACTTTCAGTCAAGTCAAGTCACTTCGCCAAGTGACCGGGATTCGATCTTAGAAGATTTGAACGCCATCCTCTAGGCCACGGAAGGTGAAATAAAGACAAGTTTGTAATTCACTTTCAACTTGTACTTAAACATAAATAAACACAATACTTGGCGACATTTTGACGTGATCTTCATTTTCATCGCCCACCACTAAACAATCCAAATTAAAACAGTTTCCCCTGGTCACTATGCCACGGTTGATGTCATTTATCCTAAACCGTTTTCCTAATCTTAACTCCAATATTTACCCTCGGGAGACAAGGCAAAAAATGTCTTATTTTAAATTTAACGATCCTATCTAGGCACTAGCACTTGATTTTAGTGCGTCTTCAAGCAGTGGCCCGATGCGCATATTTAGGAATTTGGTTTGGGGTACTTTTTTACATTTGGTTATACTTCACACATGATTCAATAATGTTTTAGTTTCAATAATAGTTGAATTGCTACAATTTTATACATCTGAAAGTTAAAAAAACAGTTTTAGGCTTGACGAATTTATTCTAAGAGTGTGACCACAACTGGTACCTCTACCCTCCCTTGAATTTATGAGCGGCTCACGAAAAAAGTGAGAGTGCATTTCATATTTCAATCCTACCACACGTTCGTTTCGTCAGTTAAAGGTCCCACCATATGCTGAAACGTTCATATCGTTATTTTTATTTTCAAGTGTCCACCACCTGGTTTAGGTCCCAGAGGATGTGGGTGACAAAACCCATAACAAGTTAGTTAATATTTGATCTAGATGAGCGCCTATGTAGTTTTTTTTTGTTCGATGGTCGCCTGGCGTTATGGGTAAATACGCTTCAGCGTTGTATGTTTTTTTTTTACTGAGTTCCAACCTCAGGCTTGGAATCTTGAGCGTTTCCCTCGGTTTGGGATTAGTGCGGGTGGCTCGTAAAAAGTGTGAAAGTAGAGTTATTAGCTATAAAAGCGCGATAATATCTTCGACCATTAGGTCGTTTAGTTTGCTGTTTAACAGTTTTCTATGCATTTTATGCATCCTTCGGATGATTAACTAAGTGAACATAAATGTCTTGAATCTTGATGATTATGGTTACATTTTTCCATGTTTTTTTATATGAACACTAGCTGATCCCATACGAACTCCGTCTCGCAATCCGTCCAATAATTGCAAAAATATTGGACCATCACTTCGACTGTCGTCTGTTACTGAATTTGAATTCAGAAATCAATTGACCGTGCCAAACAACCACGTGTATAAATTTCGACTAAATCATTGCATAACAACGCAATTATTGCCAAAAATTTAAACCCCTTTTGGTGGCCTCTTTTACAATCTATGATATCTGAAATCGATTGCCCTTCCCTAAAAACTCCCGTGTGCAAATTTTCAAAACAATCCCTTCTATAATAACGTCAATATTTCTAAAAACAGTTAAAAATTATTTTATATGGACGACCCCTTTCGTCGACCCCCGGCAAAACATTTGACATCTGAAATCGATTGCCCATCCCTGAAAACTATCGTGTGCAAATTTTCATCCCAATCCGATGTTTAATAACGACGTTATTGCAAAAACAATGAAAGGTTTATATGGACGACCCCCTTTGCTGGCCCCTTACACTGAATTTAATACATGAAATCTATTGCTCATCTCTCATAACTCTCGTGTACCAAATTTCGTCTGAATCCGATGCATAATAACGAAAAATTTGCATCAACAGTGAATAGTTAACATAGACGACCCCTTTGGCCGACCCCTGATTTTAGTTTGGATAAGTGAAATCATTTGTTTGTCCTTAATAACTCCTATGTGCAAATTTTCATCCCAATCCGATGTACAAAAACGTCAATATCACTAAGATAATGAAAATTTAATATGGACGACCCCTTTTGCCGATCCCTTACACTAAACTTGAAACCTCAAATCGATTGCACGTCACTCAAAACTACCGTGCACCAATTTTCAGCTGAATTCGATGTATAATAACGACAATATCGCAAAAATAGCGAAAAGTTAATATGGATGACCCCTTTGGCTGACCCCTTACACAAAATTTGACACCTTAAATCGATTGCTTGTCTTTTAAAACACTCATGTGGATATTTTCATCACGATCCGACGAAAAGTAACGTCAATATCGCGAAAACAATATTTGTCTTGTTTGGACGACCCCCTTCAGAAGGGGTCATCCGAAAATCGTAAAACATTTTTCATCTTTCCTGGTCCTTATGAGCATCCATGCCAAATTTCAGACCTCTAGCTCTTAAGACGGCTGAGTCTATAGAGGACAAACAAACAAACAAACAAACAAACAAACATACAGAAATTGCTTTTTATATATATAGATAAATTTAACAAGGAAAAAAGGACAATACTAAGTGTTCATATCAATGTCTTGATTTGAGAAACTTTTTATATACTTTTACAGCAGTGTTATCAACACATTATTAAGAAAAAAAATTGAAAAAAAAATGTAATTACTTACTTTGTAAATTACTTACTTTGTAAAGTTTAAACTCGCTGGAAACGTCTTTCAAGCGTAGGTCCGACTAAATTGCCACCCTCACAAGAAACATTCTCCGATCGAACCCGCCCAGCTTGGAGATCATTAGCTACCAATAACTTTTCTGCCTTCAACAATTTGCCTCGTTTCGTGCCATATTCCTCAGTTTTCTCAAAATTGTTTCCCCTCTTACAGCGCCCTAAGGTATCCATCTGGGTACAAATGTCTTACCTGTGATTGGTGTTATTATGCACTCATATGTAGTGCACAGGTTACCTTCTAGCTGTTGTGGCTAGGTTTGTTTTTATTGCTCACTTGCATTGGGGTCCTAACTTCACTTTTCGCCCCTTGGCTTGGGTTTGTGCATGAGTAATCAAACAGAACTGCTAAAGATCGGTCACTGCCCTACTGTTGTTGCTGCTGCGGCTGCCGTTGCCAGTCATGGACCAAATCTCTGGGGAGTAGATCGTTGCTACACTATAGAAAGGTATGAACAGTAGGGGTTAAATTACTAAGAACCAAGAAAATGGTTTGAAAACTTCAATAAATTTTTCAAATGGTTTTAAGTTCAGTAAATTGCTGGTAATCATTAAATAATGTTTAATACTTAAAATGCTTTTGTTCATCACGTTGGGATTTTGAGTAAAAAATAAAAAAACGCATATTTTTAAACCGAAATCACACACATTTCTCAGAACCTCAGTGAAATATAATGATCCTTGAAGAGCTTTATGATGAGGAGTGATACGTGCGATGTGATAAACGAGATATGAAGAATTAGAAGTGGTAAGGGAGACGTGAGAAGTGATAGATCAGACGTGAGGAAAGAGAAGAGAGAAATGACACGAAAGTTTTAAGAAGTGGAAAGTGAAACGTATGATATGCGAAGATACACGTGAGACGTAAAACATAAAACGTTATAAGTGAAACATGAGAAATGAGCATTGAAAAATGAGAATGAGACGTTTCTCATGTCTCGTGTCTAATGTCTAATGTCTCATGTCTCATTTCTCATGTCTCATTTCTCATGTCTCATGTCTCATGTCTCATGTCTCATGTCTCATGTCTCATGTCTGATGTCTCATGTCTCATGTCTCATGTCATGTGTCATCAAAAATCTTTATTTTCTTTCAGAGCAAATAACAACCGTGTAAATTTTTTTGTGTATTTTGATATGCAATTTTAGAATAAGCTTAGCTTAGCTTAGCTTGATTGACTTCTCACATCCACCTTAAATCATTGAACTTGAAACACAACATGAAAAATATTCTAAATCAATAGTTCCTTATAAGCTTCGTCCACCTTTAAATTTTTTTTACCGATATTAAAATAAAAGCATTTCAAATTCCATGATCGCAAGCATGGCTCAGAAGAACGGATTCCACATCGCCAATGGTTGCTACTCCGTGACTGACCGACGCCACCAATTTTATCCAGAGGTCAAATGAACGGTATCTGGGATTGAAAGCACATTCACAATGAACAAAACTGATGCTCTCTCTTTACACATCAATAACGGCGCCGGCCACGTCCTAGTAGTCAATAGATAGAAGGAAAATAGAGAAAAGGGATTGAAAGAATAATAATTCACGCTTTAGAATCGAGGTCACCTCTGCATCCTAGCAAAAAAAATTTGGTGTGGATTAGGTAAAAGGATATGATCGGGAAACACTTTTGACTAGTGTTATGTACTTAAAGAAAATTTACTGAAATGGAAAATGAAACTTAATTCATAATGCAGAATTTTGAATGTTTTCCGGATAATCTTTTTTATCAACTAAACAAGGTTGATTCTTAAATTAAACTGGCCAAATCGCTTCAAATATTTAAACAAATTCTTGAAAAAAAAATCAGTAACCGCAATGAAAAGGTGGAAAATTTAAAAAAAACTTTTTTTTTAGGGAGAGAAATCACCGTGAATTTGTTTTATGAAAATAATTTGTGGCTTTATCGGTGAGGGTTAAAGAGTTGAAATGAAAGACGGATAGAAGATCAGAAGAAAATTCTAAGGTGGTGAAAAGAGCGAAGAGCATTTGAAATAGAAACTTGAAAACATGCTAAATTCTTTGTCCCGCACCGATTAACTGTATTGAAGAAGTAGTACCCAATAGATGAGGCACTACGTTTTTCGACACATGTGCATTCACATGGCGGTCGAACCATCCATAATTAACTGTATCGAAAAACGTAGTGCTTCTATTGGGTACTACTTCTTCAATACAGTTAATTGGTGCGGGACAAAGAATTTTGCATGTGGTCATGCTTCTATTTCAAATGCTCTTCGCTCTTTTCACCACCTTAGAATTTTCTTCTGATCTTCTATCCGTCTTTCATTTCAACTCTTTAACCCTCACAGATAAAGCCGCAAATTAATTAAAAAAAAATTCATATTTTCCTCCCACAACCTAGTGAAATAGCTAGTCTATTCTCAAATATCATTCAAAACCTCTTTTGTTTGTTTGTTTGTTTGTTTGTTTGTTTGTTTGTCCTCTATAGACTCAGCCGTCTTAAGAGCTAGAGAGATGAAATTTGGCATGTATGTTCATTAGGACCAGGAATGATGAAAAATGTTTTCGGATTTTCGGATGACCCCTTCTGAAGGGGGTCGTCCAAACAAGACAAATATTGTTTTCGCGATATTGACGTTGTTTTTCGTCGGATTGTGATAAAAATTTGCACATGAGGGTTTTGAGAGATAGCCAATCGATTTCAGGCATTGCATTTTGGGTCAGGGGTCGGCAAAAGGTGTCGTCCATATCAACTGTTTATTGTTTTTGCGATATTGGCGTTATTATACATCAGATTAAGATGAAACTTTGCCCATAGTAGTTTTGAACGACGAGCAATCAATTCTAGATGCTAAATGCGGAGTCAGGGGTCGGAAATTTGATGAAAAATTGTAGAAACGTTATTTTCCAAACACGAGGGTGAAAATTTAAGGTTAATCCCTCTTAAAATAAACGATACAAAAAAAAAGGGGGTCGTCCATATTAACTTTTATTATCTTAGTGATATTGAAGTTTTCATACATCGCATTGGAATGAAAATTTGCACATAGGAGTTATTAGGGACAAACAATAGATTTCACTTATCCAAATTAAAGTCAGGGGTCGGCCAAAGGGGTCGTCCATATTAACACTGTTAATGCGAAATTGTAGTTATTACACAACGGATTCAGATGAAAATTGGCACACGAGAGTTTTGAGGGACGAGTAATCGATTTCAGGTATTAAATTCAGTGTAAGGGGTCGGCAAAGGGGTTCGTCCATATTAACCTTTCCATATTTTTGCAATATCGTCGTTATTATACATAGGATTGGGATGAAAATTTGCACACGGTAGTTTCCAGGGACGGGCAATCGATTGCAGATGTCAAATGTTTTGCCAAAGGTCGACAAAAGGGGTCGTCCACATTAATTAAGTGTCCACTGTTTTTGGCAATATTGACGTTATAATGCAACGGATTGCTTAGGAAATTTGCACACGAGAGTTTTGAGGGAAGGGTAATCGATTTCAGATATCAAAGATTCTATAAGAGGTCACAGAAAGGGGTTTATTTTTTTGGCAATAATTGCGTTGTTATGCAACGATCGAGTCGCAATTTATACACGGGGGTTTTCGCCACGGTAAATTGATTCATGATTTCAAATTAAGTAGCAGACGTCAGAAAAGTGGTCGTCTAATATTTTTGCAATTATTACTTAACAATGTATTCGGAAGTGAATCTGTAAAATGCTTGGCAATTGACTTTCATACAAACTGTTCATAACATATTCCAAGTTTAGAGCGAAACGGAGTTCATATGAGATCAGCTAGTTTTACAATAAAATACTTTGAAATTTATTTATTTTCCCCCTTCTGGATGTTTGGAAAAATCGAAGCGAGGGAGGGTGACAAAAGAAGAAATTGAAATTCGTTTCGGTTTTATTTGAAATTTGTAAACCACGTTTTGTTTTTTTTTTTGGTCGAAGCAACATGAAAGTGATTAAGCTTTTGATCGTAAATCATAAACGAACAATTTCACAGCAGATTTTCATGTAAAAGTTTTTGAAAATGATTAAACATCCTCTAAAAATAAACGATTTATGATAGCTTCGATACAATAACCTAAGGCTATGATCATTTAGAATCCGGGCAGTTGTAAACGTGTGTATTTTAAAAACTATTCATTTGATCAAAAAACTTTCTATGGAGGATATGAAGGTGTTAATATAACATTTAATGCAAAAATATATAAAAAAAATTATCAATGATTTCAAAAAATACTCTAACTTTTTCATAAAATCTCTCTATTATCTTTGCACACTTTTTCCAGTCATGTATTGATTTTTTTTTTTTACCACAGAAGCAAAACCTTTGCAAAATCATGATATTTTTCACAAACTCACCTGGAAAAAGCAATTGGAATCGGGTTGGAACCTTTTTATGAGTAGGCATCTCGAAGAATTTGATCCCTTAAATCCGGTTTTAACATAAATTTTTTTGTCCACCAGAACACATCTGTCATATTGTGTAAAAACCGGATGCACAGATTGCGATCTTTGGAACTGATCATTATTAGTTATTTACTTGGTGTCTACTAGTCAGGAAAAACTTTTTGCCTGCCAAAAATAGATTTTTTGCATTATTTCAGGAGTCTACATTCGGTTGGCCTAAATAACCAGAGACTTTTTACAATATTTAAGATCAAGGGTTGCACTCCGATGGTTGGTTTGAACTTCTTGTGGATCCTAGAGTGGCTCCTTATTCTTTTTAACCATTTGGTCCGAAAAAAAAATCAGAAAAAATCAACAGTTCATGAGCTTTCAAGTCAACAATGAAGAATTTTTGAAGCGCATTATCCGAGCTCTATTAACGTAGCTATCACCGAAATAAAGTGCCCGGATACTAAATGAACATAGCCTTATTTACGGGCTTTCCGTTAGAATTCAATAAATGTGATGACAATGTTACGATAAAAAATGGTACTTAGCTTTGAGTCCCGGTCCAAAAATTTTAAATCCCTGCATCTATACTTCCTTCATCTTTAGTGCGGTCTTTAGTCCGGAGGTCCAAGGCGCCTGATTTGAAGCTTGGCAATAGATCAAGGAACCGCGAACCTGAGCAGCACAAATCCATCTGCCACATCACAGCAAATCCGGCTTCATTCCCCGTTGCACTAAATTAATTTAACCGAAACTTCAAAAATTTTCAATTTGTTTGAAAACTTCAACAGTTTTTGGAGGAGCAAAGTTTGTCACGTCTTGCCAGTCCTATGGGTTGCTTCGATCCCTCTATTTTGATATGCAATTTTTAAGATAAGTTAACCACCGTTAATTAATTTTGTAAATTTATTTTTCGGCATATCGGTGAAAAGTAGTTATGAAATTGATAAAGATGGATAGAGAAGTGAGAAGTAAATTTACAGATGTTGAAAAGAGCGAAAGAGCGGTACTACTTCTCCTAAATAATGAAATGTTGCAGGGTAAAGTATGGTGTACGTTAATAAGTTTCCTCGCAAAAATGCTCTTTCGCTCTTTTCAACATCTGTAAATTTTCTTCTCACTTCTCTATCCTTCTTTATCAATTTCATAACTACTTTTCACCGATATGCCGAAAAATAAATTTACAAGATATGCAATTTTAGAATTAACGATGAAAGAATAGAGATACCTATGTACGATAAAAATCGTATACACACATATGGGTTTAAGGGATGAATCATCCTAAGGGATGAAAATCCCGGAAAAAAAAAGTATACACACATATAAAATCTCAGAGAAACTTCATGTTCCTTCGAAGAGAACTAAATTCTACTTACATACGTACATCTTTCAAGGAAATGATGGCAAGCATCTTACAAATGCTAAAACCACCAGCCAGCAGAGAGAGTACTATTATAGCGCCAGCCCTAAATTTTACTTCAGAAGTCTGGACATCCGACTTCGAACTGACTTCCTGCAAAGGAAATTCAATACTAAAGTAGAAAGTACTAGATTGTCAGGATTCTGGGTTTAGCTGTCAGTTTAGCGACGTTTCTGAAACTTTTTGACAAATGTTTTGACAAAAAAGAACTGTGGATCACCAATACGCTTCGAGGAACAATGCGTTGGAAGCACATAAGCTAAAAAAGTGCTCCTTGTTGATAATAGAAGCGTGATCCATTCATCCGCAGTTGAAAATGAGCTATTTTGTATACAGAACTCACAAAAGTTAATTTGAAAAATGTGCTGATTGCTGTTATAATCGTTAAGAGTTTAAATTTCTAGCATTAATCTTTTTTTTACTGTTTTGTATTTTTGTATACAATCATTTCGACCGAGGATATAGCGCCTTACTTGCTCTTGAAAAGAAAAAAAACGAAAAGAAAATTTTGAAAAAAAAACAATACTACCGCTTTCCGTTAATGAGAATTAAGTGAGTTTTTCATATTACAGATGGTCACTTATATATGTTCAAATTACAACTTCCACTAACTAGATCTTCATCTTTAATCTGTTCTACGTTGAATAACTCATATACAACATACCAAATTTGAAATCAAACTTAAAAGAATCTTTGAAGTTTTAATTAATATATTACAAATCACTAAATATAGTATAATTTTTTCAAAGAAATTCAACAGCAAGCAATCTTTTTTTCTAAGAGCTTATAAAATTGATATAGATATTTAAATCATTCGTTATTAAACTATTATGGTACGATACTTATCATTATTCCACTAGAAGGCTTCAGCAATATTCAGTGGACCACCAGCAGAAAACGACAAATTGTTCTTGTCGTAGTAAGCCTTGAATTAACTTCCGGGAAACTTTTCTCTCCACAACGTAACCAATCACAATTCCAAAAATAAACCGTAAACCCAAAATTCACAGCTAATTTTTTACGACTATCTTTCTTCGCTTAAAAGCACCCAACCACCTAAAATGCGGATCCTCAAATTATAAGAAAACAAACTCGAGGTCCAAAAGACTTTTAGATCAACGCGTTAATTTTTCTTGCCAAGCGAGGGATTACTTCATTAACGTGAACAGGTATCCACTTGTAAAACCAAAACAACAAGTTTTTCTGTTCATCTTTCTGTTTTAAGCCACTCTGCACACATCCTTTTACACGTTAAACAAATTAATAAAAAAATATTCACAAAATACTTATTAAAGTAAAGAATAAATTGATAATTTCCACTGGAACGAAAAAAAAACAAGAGCGATACCATCGGGTCTAAGCCTACCTTTTTCTCAACGACTTGCACAAACCTGTAAAAATCCCAAACGGTTTGCACGTGTTCCGAACTAACAGTACCTTTCGTAGCGAAGGTAGGTAAGTACGGAGATTATTGGTCGTCGTCGCATACGGATACATTTTTTGCACATTTTAATCTTCCAAGCCCATAAACGCACTTGGTCATCGGAGGTGACTCGTGTGGAATGCCCCGGTTTTGCGCGGTCCACCATCACCACATCGGAGTGATCCATTATTGTGGTTTGGCATTGAAATGAGTCCTACCTGAGCTGAGCCAGGTTTGGTTTGGCTCAGCTTGGGCCGGCTAAACTTAAGGACCTGACAGCTTCAGCACAAGTTGAGCGCGAAGATTAATGTGCGGGAAATTTTGTGCGATCAGCCGATCGGGCTCTGATCTGCGCACTGCTCGCAGGTACGGTAGTATCTAAACTAGCTAGTGTTATTATGTTGTCTCTCCGATTTTCAAACCCTGCGTTGAGCCTAGGTTTGAAAGACTTTGGTTGGAATAATATGGAAACATAACAACTTGCCACAGCAAAATAAGCGAACCACTCTGGGGACGACCTAAATATGTAGATCTCGAGCATGCGCAAATTGGACTCGCGAGATTGGAATTGTGATGAGAACACTTGATAAGGCAGGCTGATAGAAGATTAGGAAGAAATTTATGAGCTAAGTTTATTATTGTGGAGGATAAATTGTTAAAATTATCCGATATTTGGCCGAATGATACCACAGCCCAGGTTTTTATTGGATCTACTTTCGATTTTGAAAGTATATTTTCAACATTTTTGATAGTTTTTCAAGCTTATTGATGTTTCTGTATGATTTAGAGAACCATCAAAACTATGTGTGTTGTGAACTGTGTGTATGAAATATTCAAGAATTTATGAAAATTTTATAATTAGCAAAGACGGTTTTTTTAACGAACACAAACACATATAGGATCTCAATGAAACTTGATGTTTCCTCGAAGAGATTTCCTTTTCTTAACTCTAAGCGTACCTACATCTTTCGAGGATATGATGGCTAGCATCTTACAAATACTAAAACCACCAACCCACAGAAAGTATAGTATGTATGCCGTGATCTGGATTTGATCTCATATCCACTGGCTTAGAAGACTTGAAGGCTATCCTCTACGCCACGGGCTGCGGCGTAGGTAATAAGTAATAAGGGTATTGAACTCATGATTGAAATTGCTAAAGAATGACTGAAAAAGGTTCATTTAATAGGGGTAGAATCGCTTTAACCGATTTTACCCCAGAATCCTTCAAGCTCAAATTAGATTATTTTTAGAGCGAAAGTTTTAAGTTACACCCTATTTATTACGTCATTTTCTCCAAACAAAAAAAAACAACTACAATGGCTGAGGGATCATGTTACGACCGATCTGCTCCTGATTTATTTTGAAAAATTTGAGTTCTTGATTTTAAGGATTCAACTAGAGTTTGGTTTGAAGGCTAGGGCTTGGCTCTTGTTTGAGGTTGAGGGTTTCGATGAATTGCGAAAATCTTAATGTGTTGTCTGTCCTTTTGCACAGAACCAACTTGCAGCTAAATAGACGTGAAATCGTGTTGCCGATGTTGCAAGAATTCGTCTTTCTTGGCGGAAACACGGTAAAATTAACCTAAACGATCGGGAATTATGAACTACGCAGTAGGAAAAAGATTCCACTAGTGCTTTTTCCTTTGCCTGAAGAATGCTTGGTCGGTTAGAATGTGGTCTGCGGAACCTTAAGAAACCTTTTAAAACGTTTACTAGGCAAACTCATCAATCCTGGCTATATCTACTTTAGTTCCATAGATACAATGTACGTGTCGTGAGAGGTAACAAGCGGCTTAAAAGTAGATCGAGTAGCTTCGGAGCTCTCCAGAGCTGTGAAATGTTCAGTTTCCTTGCTACTTGTCAACAATAAAGCCCAATCACTAATCACTAATCGTACTTCCCCGTAACAGAACATACATATGCCTGAGTCCCTAAGAATAAGTAATAAGGATATGTTCTTTTCTTCTTTTCAAAACAACAACTTTTTTGATCAAAACAACAACTTTTTATTTCAAATTCATTCAATTTCTCTTGAAAACAGATTATTTTTTCAAAACTCACTGGTAAAGATCGACTTGTTCGCCCTTGAGTTTAACCACTCGCCGCAGACGGCCGAAGAACGCATCGTATGAGACCCGCAGGTGTTCTTGTGGTTTTATCCCAGGCTGCCACGAGATGTCGCTTCAGGACCTCCACACCTTCATGTTTCTTAGAGCAGACTTCGGCCTCCAACATATTCCAAACTGCGAAGTCCATAGGGTTGAGGTCTGGCGAACTCGCCGGCCCCTCGGAGCTCGAAATGAACCCTGGAAAATGTTGCACAATCCAAAGTTGGGTTTTCTTCGCTTTGTGAGCCGGCGCCGAGTCCTGTTGGAAAACCCAATCATTGGAACCAAAATGTCGAAGTGCCCACGGTTCGACGACATTCTGTAGAACTAGTTCCCGATATGTATTTTGGTTGATCTTCACTCCTTCAGGGACAAAAACCAGCGGAGTCCGGCCATCACGGGAGATTTTGGCCCAAACCATCACCGATACTGGTTTCTGTCGCCGAGTGGCCGTCAGCAAATCGGCATGGCTTCGTGATCTGTCTGACTATCAAACTCTGTCGTTCTGCTTATTCACGAACTGCTGTACGGTGAAGAGTTTCTCGTGGGTAAACACGATATTCTTCAACCTTCCTTCCACGGCCCTCTTCAGCAGCGCCTTCGCTCTTTTTATCCGTTCTTGTTTCTGCCTCACCGTAAGGTATTGAACCTTTTGGATCTTGTAGGGCTTGGTCTGAAGTTTATCTCTCAGGATCCGACGGAGACTTCGATCCGATATGTTGAGATCCTTTGAAAATTTAAGGGCACTATGACGAGAATTTCTCTTAAGGCGGTTCTTGACAATCTTTGCCATGGCAGGTGTCACCACAGTAGGTCGGCGTCTCGCACCATACCGTTTTTTGGCTCTTCCGGTCTCCAGGTATCTTTTAACTGTACGATATACAAAACTTCTGCACACACTTATATTGGACAGCTCACGAACTATGTCCTTCTGCCATTTGCCATCTAGGAACAAGGCAACCACAGCGCTACGTTTCTGTTCGAGATCCATTTTTCCGGATAACACCTGATTACAAAAGTAACACGTACATCCAATGATAGCTAAGACTTAATGTAAACAAAGCGACCAATGTTCGGAAAACCGCTCAAGAAAAGCAATCAGGATTGGTTTCTAGCTAGAATACTGATATCTCCGAGTGCTGTGATACGCACGTGGTAAAAGTACCCATTAAATATATGTCGAAAATCAACACTAACTTGATTCAAGAAAATATACCATGCCCCATCGGAGGCTACCGTTGTTATTCATCACGTGGCTAATCGACGGTGATCGACATACTTGGTGATAAATTTTGAACGTCGCTCCCTCAATCATTCCCGAACGTCTATCCTCGCATCATTGTTGATAATGTTCGTTATTGATAGACGATCATGAATGTTTCAGGAGGAAAAATCCGAAAAAAAATACCAGGACCACATGTTTAAAAAAGCCGTAGCACATACTGGACAGTCATGATTTTGTCCTTCTACGCAAAGCGAGAAATAAAAAATCATCTGATAGCCTACATAGATCGCTCAAAACTGATACATATCAGTTATGATCCTAAAAGTTCAAAGTCGTCAAGGAAGGAAATCAGCATCGAGACGTTCGTTACAGATAGTCTGCGTCCTTCTTTACCACATCATGTATCGCAAAAGTGTTTCAAAGAAGCGTCGTTGTCATGCATGATTGTTTGTATGATTTGGTTGAAGAAGGAAAATTTGACTGCTTTGATTTTTTGGCTCTGAATGTATTCAAGCATGGCTCAGTGAAAATGATTAATTTTCGGAACATTGAAAGTGACAAGGGGTCGTTCAATACTGTTTCGTGAGCAACGAAATAATTACTGTTGAAGTAATTCAGCAGTTCAACTGCCGGACCCTGTACGTAGCTGCTTCGTTCGGTCTTTAAAAGGTACCTACGTCTGCTTCGTTGAAAGCTCGGGAAAAAAATGATTTCTTGACGTTACTGTTGTTGACAGTTAAATCGAGCGTATCAGATTGTAGTACTAGGACTTCTGGATGGCTTCGTATCTCTTCAACCTATCAGACTTAGTTTGACAGTGGTCCCGGTCGGGGAGAGCGTTGATTGGGCATCCAACTATAAAATGATCAGGAGACAGCAGTTTTAGATCGCGTGGGTCAGATGACATGGGAGAGAGAGTCTTGAATTCAGACATGCTTATATCACTGACCATACTGACTGGACAGTCGATTTCGTTTTTTGGATAATTTACGCACTCTGGAATCGATAGTACGCAATATCGATTCCAGAGTGCGCATCGATCGATTTGAAGAAATGCTATCCCAGTTAGAAAGTGCCACTCGACTTTCGCAAAAAAACAGGCAATTCAGACGATAAAATCGTGCAAAACAGGTACATACAGGGCACAGGGCATTTCTACCGGAAAAATTATAGGTTCGCCACCTGTCGTCGGTATTGCGAACCTGCTAAATTTGACGAAAAAAATTAGCCAGAAAATGATCGAATTTTTGTTCTAAGTGTCCTGTCAGTATGATTAGTGCTTATATCATCGCGCCAGTAATAAATTTTACTTCGGAAGTCAGACTTCCGACCTCCGAACTTACTTCCGACAAAGAAAAGTAAGGTACTAGATTGACGGAAGTTTGTATTTTGTTGCCAGTTCACTAGCGACGTTTCTGTAAATTTCATCTAAATGTGTACAATATCCGCTTTAACAGTGTCAGCATCTCTTCGTACGTTGGCATAGTATGTCCCAAGACAAAAACGCATATGTTGCATGATACTCTTGATCGAAGTGGTATGAACTTCCAATTTACTCCATACATTTTACAAAACTATTCGACGTCGGCAGCTACCTTAAAGTTGAATCTGTCCGCGAGTAATTTAATTTCATTTTTTAACCCATCAAAGTTAGTGGCGTTGTCGCGATAAATGGTTTTACTTCATCCTCGTTGCCCCGCAAATCTTCTTAAGGCTCCAATGAAATCAGCTGTTGACTACCCAGACACCAACTCTAAACTGCTGTAGATCGTAAACAAACAAACAGAGCTAAGTACACTTTTTTGTTTTCGCTGTACTTAAGCCTAGTCCACACTAGGCAACATGAACTGCGATTTTTGTTATGAGACAAACTTCGTTGTCTGTTGTTGTTGTTGGAAACCTGAGACGGTCTCAGTGTCTCCCTAAGAAAATGGGAGACGCTGAGACCGTCTCGAGACGAACCGTCTCCTAGTGTGGACTAGGCTTTACAAACATTTCTTTAGCCAGAAAGGGACCTCCAAAGTTTACCTCGACCGTTTCAAATGGCCTGCATGGGCTACAAATACCTCTGTCATATCCTGACTACGATCGTGTTCTTTTAAGAAAATTGAACCATTCCACCAAATCAAATGTTCCGAAAGTTTTTGGGTGGATGTAAATACCCCTTGCAACAACATCTGCAGGGTTGTTCCACATGACTTAAACTTTCGATTGATGACATCTCTATAAACCTTTTCACACGATTGCTCACAAAAGCGGGCCTATTTTTCGATGGGTTTGAGATCCAGTCCAAGGTAACAATCGAATCTGTCCAATAATATTTTTCATGGACTTCAACGCCTATAGCGTCATAAACCATTTCCATGAGACCTACTTAAAAAGTTGCAATCCTTAGCTCCAATGGAGGGATGGTGTTGTCTTCTTTGTTAGCCTTTTCACGGTTTGGTGTTTAGCAAAACTGGCCTGAACGTTTGTTTAATATCAGCGGTCTAAGCGTATCGATGACACCAGAATCTCATTAGAATATTAAAGAGGTTTTGTTGCATAGCTGGTCCCCTTATCAGCACATCATTTAACGAGTGGCCTGTTGATGTATTGGCAGATCCGTTAAACACAGTTCTATGTTTTGTGGTGCTGCTGTCAGGTTTAAGCAACGGGTCATGTGAGAAATAGAACTTAGGGGTGTCCGCGATTAATTTCTCTAAGTACTCAAACTTCTGGGTCGTGGATAGAGATGTGTGGCGATGAATCAATGAGCTGATCGGCAGGTCTTCTCAAACATTGCAAGGCCACAGATGTATTTTAACTCAACTTCGGTATGGTTTGCTCTCTGGACAGGTATCCACTGCTGAAGCATACTTTGGATTGTGTCGTAGGCTCTGTAGCAGTCTTTGAGCATAACCCATCTGTTTTTAAAAAGGGTAATGTCGTGTTCAAAGGCTGTTACGATCTCTATAATTTGCGTGATTCTTGTTACAGCATGGTTACGTGGCATAACCGTCCGATCAAGATCCGTTTGAAGAACGGCGTTTACAGACTACTCGGGTGTCATCTGTATCTTGTTCATCGATCGCCACGGATTCTATCTCTTCCAGCTACCTGTAAAAAAGAAACAACATAATCCAACGCTTAATTTCCTCTGTTTTCTCTATACACTTTCAACAGTTGATTTTTTTCTCTGGCTCCGGAAAGCTGATTTCCAACTTTTGTTGGGGTGGAAACCCTACGCAAGTTTTTCTTAACCTCTAAAGTTCAACCCGGGTGTTGGACAACTTGGCAACGAAAATCCTTGCTCTTTCCCAATCATCATCGATCGAAATATTGAACATTCAAAAAGAGAAAATGGTTTAACGAAAATCACTGAAGACGAAAGCCCTTCAGGACTGTGTCGGTCTTCGGTGAGAAGTCAAAGGTGAATGCCCTCATCGAGAAAGAAATCACCCGTGTCAAAACTCTGGAAAATATCACGACGAAGGAGCAAACGCAGCAATTGAGGTCGGCTTAGTGATGAATCTACAAGATAACCATACCCCCGTCACTGAAAATGTGCTACCGTCACACACAGTGGAAAACCAAGGTTGCCGAAAAAAAATCTGTGTTTTTGCGAAAAAAATTCAGACTTTCTGTGATTTCACCCAGAAATTCTGTGATGGAAACAGCATATATGTATTTCTTTGAAAATTCATGAAGAAATGGGCCTTTTTCACATTTTTATTAAGAAAAATCTAATAACATTACCAATGTTAGCATGATTTTCGAAAGCAAGGTTGAAAATCCAAAATTCAGTTTGACATAACATTAATAATTTTGGAAATTCGTACAAAATTTAAAAAAATCTTTGAAATCTGTGAATATTTTGAAAATTCTGTGTTCTGTGACACAGACTCTGTGATGAAAATTTGCTCAAAGTTCTGTGAAATTATTGATTTTTCTATGATTTCGGCAACCTTGTGGAAAACGATACAAAAAAGTGATCAAAATTGTTTACGCCAAAATGACGCGTCGTATGGAATTTGGCTACAAGTTTTTGGTTGAGAAGAAATTTGACATTACGCTGGTATCAAACTCGTATCGTAGAGCTTAAGACTATGATAACCGGGTAACCGACATTGCTAAATAAGCCACGATATGAGTAACAGGCTATCAAGATCTTCTACAGTAGCTGTTATGTCCCGCAAATGTGGCCAATGGAGAGGTTCGGGATATGGTGAATAATATAGTCGAGGGTGTTATCGTAGCAGTAATCCACGATCATCACCAGAGAGTTCAAAGTGAGGTAGCCGCCTTACAAATCCCAGAAAGTATAACTCCTTTAGACAAGGCTGAACGAAAAACTGGCGTATGTGAACACTGATAGAACCTGGGCGTCCCAACTTGATCCGACTCGGGACTTGCAGCACTGATGAACTTGTAGTACTCCCTAAGCAAATGATAAAAAAATTATCCTCCAGAGCTCTGGGCGATGATGTCGGATTTTTCTGAGGCATTGTCCGGACAACAAATTGACAAAAACGTCGCTTACATCCGTTGTAGCGAAAATTCGTTAATCGAATACCTTTTTTAGGAGCATTCTTTTTTCATCTCAATTTCTGTAGCCATTTCTACAAATACCTTATAGCCATGGCCGTAGGAACGGGGGGGGTTTTGGGGGTTAAACCCCCCCCATGAGGATCCAAAACAGCAAGCGAGATATTCTACTCTACACTCAAAATTTTGAATTCAGAACTAAATCATGATAATGGAGTAGGGTTAATCAAGAGTAACAATCGAGACTAAAAACTAATGCCAAAATTTCAAAAACCCTTCTCAAGTCCAAAATTCTGCTACGACTTTTCAAAATTTTCTCACATGTTCATCGAAATTCAGGGCTGAATTTTAAATTTTGAATTAAATTAAACCCATTTCGGAGGTTCTGATTACATAATTCCCATAACTCAAATTGTATTCCTATTTTCGTATTTCGGATTCTGTATCCTGTTCAGGATTCTTGAATTCAGTACAAATAATTATAAGAAATTAGAAATGAAAAGCTGCTTTTAAATCGTGGTTCAAACTTGGTTATGCAATTCATAATTATTTTGAATCATGTTTTTCGAGATCACATGTATTTTCAATATTTTGATTAAAGTTTAATGAATATAAAAAAAGAAAAATTTTGTTTATATTCAAATTCGAAGTTCTTGAACTTATTTCTTACACAAAATTCAAAAATTTAAAGCTTCGAAATGGCAGTCCAAAATTGAAAAGTAAGATTCAGATCTATGTAAATTTATATTTTAATCTGATTCACAATACAGATAAAAAATAAGTGATTTAAATAGTGAATTTAAATTAAACCTGAAATACAAAATTTAGTTAATAGATTCATAAATGAGGGCTCTATAACTTGGCTCTGAAAATTCTGATCTGGTATAAAATTCGAAAATCGTATTTTTTCAACACTTCAGAAATCGTATAGAAATTAGGATACAAATTCAAAGCACAATTTTTATTGTGCTACACTTCGAAATATAACTCGAATGGACTGAATTTAACTTTATTCGACTAAATTGAACACAATATTTTCTGTAACTTAAAAAATTCCAGGGGTTTCTGATATATTAAATGCCGAATTTCGGTGTTTCTCGTCGTAGATTTCTTGTCAGTGCTTAATGTGTTAAAATTGCTTGTCAATTTCCAGATTCCTATTTTATCAACAAAATTAGTTTGGAAACACAATTTAGCTGAAAACCACGCAAATAAAAGTTTGAATTTGAGTTTTTTTTTTATTTTATCCGCAAATAAAAACATATTTCATTTTTAAAAAAATATCCACAAAATTTTCATTATGGAATTGATTCTTTACAAGACATATTTACTGGTAAAGAAAAATTTTCACCTAAAAATCCTTCACAAAGTTCTATATTTTTCTAGTGCATTGCTTGAAATTTTCCACACATTAAGGGCACCAAAATTTGGCATTTAATGTTCCAGAAAATTCTGCTAATTCAATATAGATATATGAATGGAAGTGTCGTATTCCATTTTGTAGAATGAGGTTTCTTTATTAGATTTATCTCATTTTAATTATGCTTTTAAATAGAGCATACTAGCGGCTAGCGAAAACACGCAATGTAATATTATTGCTGATTTTTTAAAGCCAATTTTTAAGCTAAAATCATTAGTTTGGTTCAAGTTTGAATCAAGAAAATTTAATCAGAAAATCTTATGATTTTTATCTTTCACTTTTTTTGAAAACTTGATTTATTTTCATCAAATTCTATTTTTTTTGAATTTCATGAATAGTTTGAACTTGTTTGATTTGAGTATAGAAGAAGTTTATTTTTAAGAAATCGAAGACTTTCCTAAAAAAGGCTTATTTTATGCCCAAATCAATTAAGTTTGATCTACCAGACTTTTAAACAAATTCAAAGATTTTAACCTCTTTAACTCTTAATTTTAGAACCAATTTTCTGAATTTACGATTTAATACGAAAACTTTTAATGACAAAGTACTTAAAATGACTAATCATATAGTAACAATCATAATTTGTTTTAATTTTTTTTTTGTATTTGTGAATTATTGGACAAAAAATCCTAGCTAAAACTCAGTCACCAAAACCCCCCCCATGAGTCGGTTCTTCCTACGGCCCTGCTTATAGCTAATAATATGAGCAGTATATCAATCAACATTTTTATACACCATTTTGACTATTGAATTTAACATACTGATTTAAAACTTTTTTTTTCTTTCATCAATTCTCCTACAGGCGACCGGATAACCAGCATCACGATCGACTTCCGGCACATTGTCCACGAGGACGCGGCCACCATCTTGAGCTACGCCTCGCCCTACAACGTCCAGCTGGAGCTGGTCAGCGGTGAAAAGTTGCCCCAAACCCAGAGCCCCAAGCCGGGCCACCAGCCACTGACGCATCCCCTCGTGCGGTCCAGCAGCCAATCCGACATGAACACGGTAAGATACGGGGTGATTTTTTTGGGAATTCAGAATTTTTTTAATGAATGGGTTTTTTTTCTTACGTCTACAGATTGAACGCACCTCCCGCAAGAAGCTCTTCAGTGGCGAAGATGGCAACTCAACGCTCAAAATGGAACAGCAACAACCCGCCGCAAACAGCCCTTCGAATACACTGAACAAAGTCCTGCCGACGGTGCACAAGGAAAACGAGAAAGAAACCAAAAAGCATTCGTTCAAACAACAGATGAAAGAAATGATCGAGGAAAAGTTCCAAACCAAACATGCCGATGTGGAGCGAAAGGACTCGAGCGCTTCCGGTGAAGGAGGTAAAAAAGGTCACAAGTTTGGCATCCGAGTTTTCCCACCATCGGTAAATGACAAACTTTTCGGAAAGAGCCCAACCAAGGTTCAGGCTGACAACGAGAACAACAGCAACATCGAGAAGAAAGAATCGGAAGAGAAGAAAGAGAAATCTCCTTCGCCACCGGTCGTCAAGAAACGTACCAAGGAACCGAAATCGATTCCGGATGTGATTGTAGTAGAATCGGCTGTTAACAACGAAGTTAACCAAATGCCAACCGAATTTCAACGACAGAACAGTCTAACGTCAAGTGGAATCAAACGAGATGCTGCCGGAATACCACAGGAAATGCCTGGATTCATGATGCAGGCTGCCAATGCCGCGAGAGATAACCGAAAATCAAGTAACACCGATGCCGACAACAAGCGAAAGGGTAAAGCTCCGAGACCACCACAAAACGAGTTCGACATGGATGACAGTACGGTGACGATGGATACGAATCTCAGCATGGACGTCACCGATACGGCTTCGACGACGAACGGACTGATGAATGGCACTTTCGACTCCGATATCATGGAAACGAACGAACCGAAGAAACCGGTTGCCCTGGCCAGGATGAATTTCTCCGATAACTTTGTCGAGGAGGTACTGAACTGTACCTTTGATAGTGTAGCCGGAATGGAGAAGTTTGAGGAAGAACGTCCCAGCAATAGTTCGACTCCGAAAAGCGAGCGTAAGAAGTCTTCGCGAACGGAGAGTATGATGCAGGAAGATCATGGTAAGTAATGATTTAAAGGGTTTTTTGGGGTGCAAGTAACATTTTTCTACAAATATCGCCCAAAATATCAGTTCAGATGAGGTAAGAAAAGCTTTATTTTGAGTAGCCCAAGTATTCATACCTTGGAAGCTATCTGGGTAATGAGTCAATCCAAAAGGCAACGTTTGACATTCGTTTTGATTAGATTGATTGAAAAAGATACACAAACTCTGAATTGTTCTTAAACTTCGAGTAAAGCAACACAAAGCTGTTCGTAGATTGTCTCAGAAATTCCTTGTAAAGATCCACTGAGGGGATATTTCCATTTTTTTTTGTTATTCCTTTGTATCTGTGTCAATTCTCTTTTATCCAAGGCTTCAAGGTACTCAATAGCTTCCTTTTTCCAGATTCTGACACCGAGCAAGTGCCACCGGGTAACAAAATTGAGCTCAACTCCAGTGACATCACCGTACACCAGAGCTCACCAAGCCCAACCAACACCAGCGAGGAAGATATGACGGAAGACATGGAAGATAGCAACCGCCGCACCGCCAGTCTAGGAGATTTGTCCAAACTGGAAACCCAAAAGTCGAATCCCGGTAGCAACAGCAACACCTTGGAACGTGCTCAAAGTTTGGAAATCACCGGTGATGCAGTAACAGTCGTAGGCAATGGAGCTGTAGTAGTGGGAGCTACCGTTGTCACCGCGAAGAAGCGAAAGTCCTCTGTCGAAGGTCAAGTAGATGGGGATGTAAAGGAACCGAAGTTGAGTGGAGACGGGCTGAGTTCGTTGCAACGCAATCGTCTAAAGGGAGCATCGGCTTGGGGAAACTTGGAGGATGCCATCAATTCCGGTGAACTTTTGAACAGCTCATCGGAGAGTGAGCTGAAGTCTTCAACCGAAGATATGGATAAATCTGAAGTTATTGTTGTTGAGAATGGATTTGGGAAGAATTTCAACGTTGAGATCAATACGACAGTGGTGAATATGTTCAGCGAAAATAGTTTTATGAATGGACTAGTTAATCATAGCAATGTTATCAAGATTGAAGATGAGCCGAAAGAGATCCCGAATGGGGAAAATAAAGTGGATATTGTTACAATTTTAGAGAAGGTTGCTCCGGCAGTTATTGTTGCTGAAGAGAGAAAAATTGAAAAAGAGAATGACAGAGAGCATGTTTCACTCACCAACATCAACATGGATTACAATGGCGTTTACAATGATGCAGAGATCAATATGACAAATGGTGATCATGTTAAGATAACGAATTATGATACAAACATACCGGATGATGTGAAGGTTTCGAGGTATCCCTTCGGAAGTTTGGAAAGACCGAAATCGGATGTTCTTAAGAAATTACTAGGACAAAAAGAAGAATTGGAAAATACTCCTTCAGTTTTTATTTCAAGTGACAATGAGTCGAATAAGATAACAATCGGAAACAATTATCACCACGATATGGGAGAACCTATCAGTTTGACATTGATCAATAGTACAGATGCTCATCCAGTCGAGAATGAACAAACTGAGAGCAGCCAAGCTTCTC
Source organism: Uranotaenia lowii (assembly GCF_029784155.1). NCBI lineage: Eukaryota > Metazoa > Arthropoda > Insecta > Diptera > Culicidae > Uranotaenia > Uranotaenia lowii. The sequence goes on from NC_073692.1 coordinate 320,225,141, forward strand.
CAGTGTTCTCGAGTAACACAAATGGAATCAGTAGCATCAACATTTCTGCGTTGGAAGTTGATTTGACAACGTCGCTCAATAGTAAACCATTTACTGTAGCTCCAAAATTTTCTCTGGACAATATTGTCACAATTTCAACTGATTCGTCTCAACCATCCTCGATCATACTGATTGATGATGAGAAACTAGATTTCAGTCTTCAAACCCTTGATGATTTCGATGATAGCATAGACAATACACTTTCAACAGAACTTCTGACACAAGAATCCAACAAAACTGTTATTGAAACTAACCCAGTTGTACCAGAGAACCCCAAAACGCCAAACAGTTTTGTTACCGAGATCACATTAAAATCGAACGAATCCGAAGTAAACGGTAAACCAACAGAAGAGCCGCCGAAATTGACAAAGAAGCCCCCGAAACCAGAAAAGCCAACGACACCTCCATCTCGTATTCCCGTTGAGCGACGAATGTCTAGTGAGCACAGCTTCATTCCACGCAACACAGAAATAAAATTCTCCACTTCAGCATACGATATTGGCAAGAGCCCAGAAAAACGTCCTCTAGGAATCGACCAAATACGCTCAAACTTCGAACGCAGCAACTCCAAACCAGACGTTCGAGCTTTCGAGCGTAGCAATTCCAAAACTGATGTGCGGCCATTCGAGCGCAGCAATTCCAAGACCGACGTTCGCCCAGTCGAACGATCCAATTCCAAATCCGACGTTCGTCCATTCGAACGAACCAACTCTAAACCAGATGTTCGACCATTCGAACGCAGCAACTCTAGACCCGATGTACGACCCGTTGAACGATCCAACTCCAAGACCGAAACCCGCCCATTCGAACGCAGCCAATCAAAACCCGATGTTCGTCCCTTCGAACGATCCAACTCCAAGACCGATGTCAGGCCATTCGAACGCAGCAACTCCAAAACCGACGTGCGATCAGCTCTAGAACGTAGCAACTCGAAAACCGAAATCCCAGTCCTGATTCGACGAACTTCAATCCCATCGATTAACCTGAACAACTCGATCAATTCCAGTCCACAAGGCAACGTCAACGGAACAAATGGAATCTCCACAAACGGATCTACGAGCCCACCGGGCACCAAGGCAAGCCCCTCTCGAATCCCCGTCTTCAACTCTAGCCCCAAGATCAACAACGGCCACGACAGTCCTCGATCACCTCCTTCTCCGTTTCTGAACAACAACAATAAAGGCGCTGCCATCAACGGTAACCCCAAAGTGTCCGTGAGCATCACCTCGATCAAGAACCAATCGAAACATCCGAGTGGAAAATTCAACGGAAACTAACCATTCCAACAACCCTTTAACATTAAACTTAAACTGTTCGTTTGTTCGTTTAAACCCCCTCTACAATAATGGTGCAATTGAGTGTGAGTCCACGCGTGATCGGGTGTATTGATAGTTAAGTGTAAGAAAACCCCCCTAGCTTTATAAGGTGACGATCAACCATTTCTTTGAATTTAATTCAACGTTTCTCCGCAGCGTTTCGCTCGTCCAGAGCTACAACATTATTATTCTATCATCGGAACACTCACACAGTGGAAATGTTTGGCCATATTTACTTTTTTCTATTGCGTAAGAAATTTAAATATACTCTACATATTTGTTTAAGTACTTGTATAAAGAAGAAAAATATAAAATGCATACATACGCAGTCGAACACGAAAAAACAAATTCGCCACAAATCAATCAAGCGGTATGGCGGCGAGCGTATCTAGTTGATAAGTTAAGGAACAACCGGAAACGGAAAACCCCCATTAGTTTAATGCCCCTTTTTCAAAATTAACTTCGATTTGTTAAATAGTTGTTAAAATCGTAAAAATAAAAGCTTCCAATGCAGTGCGGAAGCAAACCATTACCATAACAGGAAATAAAACCGAGAACTTTTGCGCATTGTGGGTTGTTTACTATACACTCATCTATCTAAAACAAAAAATGACTACAACGCGTTTTAAAGAAATCGAATTTCAGTAAAACAATATATTTACAATGCATGAACAAAAAAAAACAGTAACCAGAGAATGACCATAACAAAAGAGAGAGATGTTCTTTATAGAGATAGATATATTTTATATTTTATGATAGAAATAAAATTTATTAATTCTATATCGATTGTGTTACAAGGATAACTTCCTTTGTCATATATCCGAAATTCAAACGCAGATAAATAGTATCCTAATAGGCATTTACCGAAAAGTGATTTATTTTATTTCATAAGCATCGCCACAAATTCTTCGTAATTGATCTTCCCATCTCCGTCGACGTCCGCATCGGCCAGCAAATCCTCCAGTTCCTCATCGGTCAAACGTTCCCCGAAACTTTTCATCACAACGGACAGCTCATCGACCGACAGGAAACCATCTCCATTTTTGTCGAATATTTTGAAAGCCGCCCTCAGTTCCTCGGCCGACGATTCGTGACGTATCTTTCGGGCCATCAGCGTCAAGAATTCTTCCAGCTCGATGGTGCCACTGCCGTCCAGATCTACCTCGAAGATCATCTGTTCGATCTCGGCCTGGGAAGGATTCATCCCGAGGGCCCGCGTTATCGATCCTAGCTCTTTCGTCGTTATCGAACCGTTTCCATCCTTGTCGAACACCTGGAACATGTGCTTGAAGTGGCGCTCTTGCTCATCGGTCAGGGAATAGGCGGACATTTTTTTTTGGGATTTTGAATTTTGTTTAATTTTGGACACTTCTAATTTGGCTTGAAAATTTCTAAATAATAATTCTGGAGCTCAAAATCATGACACCCTTCGATAAGATTTTTCGTTTTTTGTCGTGAAATTTACACAAACTGAAAATCATAATAATTCAATCACACACCTATATCGTCAATCCGGTGTTCCTATTTTGAAAAAAGAAGAGAAATGGTTTCAAATTATCATAGAAATATTTCCATCCCATGCTGTTTTTGGTTTCATTTGCTTGCATTAGTTGGTTAGTCGAGTTATGCAAATTTAAATCATCCCGGTGAAAGAAAAGAGGGGTCTCAATTTGTCAAACAATCATTTCTCGAAATCAAATACCCTCCCATGCCAAATTTGGTTCCATTTGCTTGATAAATTCTCGAACTATGTATAAAAAATATATGGAAGTCCTCCCCCCATTTCCATCCTCTCAGCTGAAAGAAGGGAGATGTCTCAAGTAACCATAGAATCATTTCTTGTATTCTAATACCTTTACATTCCAAATTTGGTTCCATTTGCTTGATTACTACTCGAGTTATGTGAAAAATTGTAAGAAAGCCCCCCTTCCTATCTCCCCACTACTGAAAAAAAGAAGGGGTACCCAGCTATCATAGAAACATTTCTCGTACCGAAATATACTCCCAGGTCAAATTTGGATCCATTTGCATTATTAGTTCTCGAGTTATAAAGACTTATTACTTTTATTTGAGAGACTTTCTCCCCCTTCCAGTGAGAGGAAGGGTTTCTTAACTATTAAAAGAACCTTCCTCAGCCTCCAATACTCTCACCTGCCAAGTTTCACGTAAATCGGTTCAGTAGTTCTCGAGTCTATACCAACAAAATTTTATTTCAGCCCCCTCCCCACATCCGGAGTACTCCCTGGAAAAAGAGTGGTTTTTCAAATGATCATAGAACAATTTCCCGTAAAGAAATGATTTCCCATGTCGTATTTGGTTCTATTTGTTAGATAAGTTCCAGGTTTATCCAAAACCATTGTTACAGTATGCGAGCCTCCCTCTTGCCTTACTTTATCCCCAATTGAAAGAGAAAGAAGTCTCAAATAAGCATGCAACCTCCCATGAAAAATTTCGTTCCATTTCCTTGATAAGCTCTAAATTTATGCAAAAAGTTGTATTGGGGCCACCTCTCTCCTTACTTTCACCCCACAGAAGGACCGAGCAGTGCTAAAACTTCATAGAAACATTCCTTGTACTCAAATACCCTCCCAAGCTAAAATTGGTTCTATTTACTGCATAAGTTCTCGAGTGATGTTAAAAATTGAATGAAAGCATCCGCTCCCCTTAAAATTTCCCCACTGGGAGAACAGAGGTTTCTCTAAATATCTTAGTAGCATTTCTCGTATTCAAATATCTTCCCATACCATTTTGATATAATTCGATTGATTAGTTTTTCGACTATGCTAAAAATTGCAAAAGAACCCCCTCCCCCTTTCTATTTACCCACTGGTAGGAGGGATGGGCACTAAATATTCATAGAACCATTTTTCGTACTCAAACACTCTTCCAAACCATATTTTATTCCATTTGCTCGAATAGTTCTCAAGTTATGCAAGAAAAAAGGTATGGAAGCCCCCCTCCTCCCTTTCTATATCCCCACTGAAAGAAGGGAGGGGTCTGACATAATCAAAGAATCATTCCTCGTATTCCAACACCCTCCCGTGCCAAATTTGGTTCAATCAGCGTCATTAGTTCGTTTATGTTTAAAATTGTTAGAGAGCCCCCTTCCCCCCTTGCTATCTCCCCACTGCACTGGGAGGAGGGAGAGGTACCAAATATTTATGGAAACACTAGCTGACCCGCTGTGCTTTGCTATACCTTGTAAAATTGAAGAAAAATTTAATAATAGGTAATTTAATTTAAATTTGTTTGTTTATTATTTTATATTTAAATTTCAACATCATTATATACATATGAACCCCTTGACATGAAAGCTGCAACTTGAGTTTCGAATTGCAATACAAAACAAGTTAATTCTTATTTTCTTAAATGTTGTTTTCTGTTCTCATAACATGACATAAAAATTGTTTTCCGATTATTATTATGTATCTTAAATTAAGATTCTGCAGTCATTTATTCATAAGTTCCTTAATTATGCCAAAGTAAATGTTCTTGTATAAAATTCCTCTCCCATTCCAAATTTGATTCCATTTGCTTGATCAGTTTCCAAGTCTTTAAACAAAAATTATGAAAGTTTCCCTGTTTAATAATCGAGAAAACATTTTCTGTAAATCAATCCCTTCTACGCAAAATTTTCTCAATCATTTCTTGAGTTATAAAAAAAAAAAGTTTGGCTACACCCTTTTCCCTTTTCTAGTTCCCAACTGAAATGAAAGGAGGAGTCTAAAATTCTTATTTCCATATACTTGGTAAGAGAAATTTGGCCCCATTTGCTTAAAATTTACCCGAAATATTCCTCCCCCCACTGGAGGTTTCCCGAATAACCATTGAAACCTTTCTCCATCCCTCCCATACAAAGTTGGTGTCCTTCGTATGACTAATTCTAAGATATGCAACAAAAATGTGTGGGACTCTTGTTTCCTCCTCCTATCTCACTGAATGGAAGAATCATATGTTCTCAAATAATTATAGAAACAAAGCTCGTACCAAAATACAAATCCATACCGAATCCGTTCCCTTTCGACTGATTAATTCTCAAAATCATAAAAAAAATGGGGTAACTCCTTCTTCTCTTCCTATTTGTTAGCTAGGAATAAGGAGGGTCTCGAAAACCACAGAATCTTTTTCCGTATCCAAATATCATCCCCTGCCAAATTCAGTTCCATTTGCTTGTTCATTCCTCCAGTTATGCAAAAAATTGTATAAGAGTCCCCTTCCTCTTTCCGTTTCTCCAATGGAAGCGCTTCAAACCATCTTGGGAACATTCCATTCACCCAAGTAACCTCGCATTCCAAATTTAATTATATAATATTGCGAAAAATTATATGGGCTCCCTGCCCTTTGTCTATGCTCCCAAAGCAAGTCGGGAGGAGTCTCAAACAAACCTTTTCCACCATGCATATAAATTCCCATGCCGATTAGGTTCCATTTGCTCGAATAGTTATCAATTTATTCAATAAAAATTGTATGGAAGCCCCTTCCCCCTTTGTTTCTCCGCACTGAACGAAGGTCTCAAATAATCATTGAAACATGTCTGGTATTGAAATACCCTCGCATGCCAAATCTGGATCCATATGCTTGACTAATTCTCGAGTTATGTAAAAAATTGTAAGACAGCCCCCCTTTTAATATCTCCCCACTGGAAAAGGGAGGGGTTCCAAATATTTATAGAAATATTTCACGAGGCCAAATTCTCTTCCATGCCAAATTTGGTATCATTTGCTTGAATGGTTCTCAAGTTATTCAAACATTTTTCATTTACTTGGAAGACCCCCTCCCCTATGCGATTTATTTTTTGTTTGTTTGTAGGTACAATTATTAGTCCAAATACATCAAAACCTGTCCACTATCATAATAAATCTTTTAATAATGTCAAAATACGTTTGTGTGGGAAATTTGATGAACATTTTTAATAAATTGTATGGATTGTATAATATTTTATGTAAATTTAGCATGGGAGCCTCTCCTCCCTTAAGTCGGAGGGGTTTGTAACTATTATAGAAACCATCTCCGGCCCCCAGTCGAAAAGTAACCTTGATTGGAAGCTAATTGTACGGCTAACGCGTCGCAGAAAAATCGTTGTTTTCTAAACGTCCAAAGCGCATTTATTTTATCAACCTGCCTCATATTCACGGATAGAACCGTCACGGTGAATGTACGATAGGAAAAAAGGAGAAATAACCCCGGTCAGTAGTTTTTCTCGGGCAATTTGTATAGTCTCTTGCTTCCATTGTTTGGATTAACCAAACAAACGTGCTTCCTCGACCATCCATTTTGATTAAATCACGTATCAGAGACGAACAACCTTTCTGCACCAGAAAGTTGTTGAACGAAATTTCGGTCTGAGGGGACCATGGAGGATACACCTCGCGGGGGTGGACGGGCTTCTACAGATGTAGACAGTTCGCCTATACCCCCCTACATGCGGACATCGATGTTTGATGGAAAAAAGCGGTGGCTCCAAATTCGAAGACCAGGGATAGACCCGGCGGGCCTACCAAAAAATCTTTTTTTTCGTTGCTAATGCGATTGAGAATCAACTGCGAAGAGGGTCTCCCCGGAAAGAATTGCAACTCAACATGGAAAATGATGCGAAAAGCTATTCCATCTCAACATATAACCTGGAATTGTCTGAGCTTTTAAAAACTATAACCCGTTTGGATCTTAATACCACAGTCGAGGTGGTTGACCACCCGACCCTGAATAAGGTTCAGGGACTGTTTTACCAGACGGACACTATAGACCTTTCACCTGCTGAGCTACTGGATGAGTTAAAATCTTAGGGTGTTTTAGCTGTTCGTCGGATCACACGCAGAGAAGACGGCAAATCTGTCAACACTCCGCTTATCGTTCTCTCCTTCCTGGCACACGACTCCCGACTGAAATCTTTTTTGGCTGGACTAGAGTACCAGTTCGTACATACTACGAATCTCCGATGGTGTGCAAAAACTGTCTCGAGTATAGACACACAAAAAAAGATGCCCCAACAAAACTAAATGCTTCCGTTGTGCTGGCGGTCATCCGATCGACCTCGAAAATCCATGCCAACTTCCTTTCCACTGTCCGCACTGCCCAGAAGGATCAAACGACCACTCTCCAATTAATAGAAAATGTCCGAAGTTTCGAGAAGAACAATCAATTATCCGTTTAAAAACTGACGAGTCTCTGACCTGGTCCGAAGCCCGAAAACGGATCGCATCAAGCCAGTCGAACAAACCCTCTTTCGCGACTGCAGTGATGGGTAGCGCCGCAGCTGATATTCTTCGAAAAGATGCAGAAATCCTGGAACTTACAAAGAAAATTGGAAAGCTAACGCAACTACAGACTATATGCGATAATTTCGAAGCAAAATTTAATAAACTAAAAGGGATGTACTAAAGAAAATGCAACGAATATAACGCCCTTCAGTCTGAAATCAAAACGTCGAATACTTTCATGAAACCCTCGGAATCATCCGCCAAAAAGCCTGTGATCGTTTCTGCTCCTGAAATCGCTTTAAACACACGGTCCAAAAGCAAAACACGGCCTACATTGATATACCGAATAACGATCCAACCAAAAACACCCCCAAAGGGAAACGAGGGAACTGCTCTCCACCGAATATGGAGTCAAAAAAGTTCATCAGTACCGCCGCTAATCAGAAAAACACCGATTCAAAAATGATCCAATCGAACAGCGACTCATCTGATTACGAAATACCTGAAACTCCTGGAACAAATTCGACACTCGGAAGAAGTTCAAGCGATCGAACAGTTTATTTCGTCTTGAAAGTGAATAATACTTCTTCGCAATCAAGACCTAAGCACGGCCACAACATTCAACCCATCTCAAAAAACAACGCCAGTAACACATGGAACGGAACTCAGATACTTCAGTTTGCAATCAACCAGCCACCGGAGAAACTACAAACCACTCTAACCAATCCAGCTACTCCAAAACAATACAACGACATGCTTCAACCCGTTTCTACCCCGAGCCACAGTCTCCAGGAGACTGCCGGTTTGGGGTCACGATTAAGTACCCATGTTTATCCTATCCGAACCGAACCCAACGCTGTAAACCATTACAGATCCAACACATGCAGCAACTCGGCCAACAACCAGCACCTACTAACGTTATCACCCAGCTGGGATCCTGGTGAAGGCACAAGCTCGAGACGCTTCCCATCAATTACCAACACAACGTTCCGGAGCACATCAGAACCAGAAAATCCGGGCCTTACTAATCAACAACCTCCTTCGAGCCAACCGGACACAACCGACCATAGCAGCAGCCATAAACCAAGAGCGAAAGTCATAGTCACTGGAATATATGTGGTCTAAGGGGACACCTGGCAGAGCTACAAAATCTCATACTCACTGACAACCCCTCGATACAAGCCCTACAAGAAACTAAATGCAGCATCAATGATTTCCCTACCTGTAACCTCAAAAAAGATTACTGCTAGAAACTCAAATCCACCTGCTCATCGCAACATGGAGTAGCTCTGGGTATTCGGTCCGATATATCTCATACATTCTTGACAACAGATACAGATTTGCAGTTGGTGGCAGCTTCTGCAAATCATCCTATCCAAGCAACCTTCGTATCAATCTACCTCTCTCCCAACGGCGCCCCTGAGCAATTCTTTTTAAGTCTTCAGGATATCATGAAAGCACTTCCTTCACCTGTTGTACTGATGGGTGATTTCAACGCCCACAGTCCGGTGTGGGGCAGTTGTAAATCAAATAAGATGGGGCAAATGATTGAGCAGTTCATCACTGATCACAACCTCGCACTTCTTAACACAGGAGATCACACCCGTTTGGATCCAGTCTCTGGATCTACCTCTCCACTGGATCTTACGTTAATATCTTATTCATTGGGAAACAAGTTCATCTGGAATGTTGACGAGGGTTGCAGGGATAGCGACCACTTTCCAGTAAAACTATCTATAAACTCAGACCACCAATCAACTACAATTCGACACCGTTGGATATTGGAGGAAGCTGACTGGGAAAAATTTGAAAAACACATTCAGGAAGCTTTACCACCCCACTTGGAGTTAAATAGTAATGAACTTGTCTCGATTATTAAAAACGCTGCCCACATAAGTATTCCAAGAACATCCGGAAGTATAGGCAAGAAATCCCTACCTTGGTGGAATCCGGAAATAGCTACTCTGATTAAAAGTCGACGGAAAAAATTGAGAACCCTAAGAAAACTAGCCAACCATGATCCCCAAAAAAGGGCTGCTTGGAAGGACTTCCAAAACATTCGCAACGCCAAACGAGCTGCAATTCGGGAAGCAAAAACGTCGTCATGGGAACAGTTTGTACAAGGTATCAATCCCAATACACCTACCCAGGACATCTGGAGAAGAGTTAATGCTTTACGTGGTCAACGTCGTCTTCATCAATCTTCGCTTCTAATAGTTGGAAAAATAATTGAAGATCCCTTAAAAATAGCGAATATTTTTGCAAGTCATTTTGCTGCAACCTCCGTTACCGAAAATTATACTGACGAATTCCAAATCCGAAAACGTGAAACTGAAAAAGCCCATATATCGTTTGAGGGGGGAGAACGCTTAGCCTTCAACGCTGCTTTTGGAATCGAAGAGCTTTTATGGGCACTGGATCGAAGCCACGGAAAATCCGCCGGATCAGACACTATTAGCTATCCCATCCTGAAACGTCTACCGTATGCTGCAAAATTGGCTCTTTTGAAAGTCTTCAATTGTGTCTGGAACTCCGGTCAGCTACCGGCTAATTGGAAGCACGGCATTGTAATTTCGATCCATAAATCAGGTAAAAACAACAGAATACCAGATAATAATCGCCCGATAACATTATTGAACTGCATCGGGAAAGTTATGGAAAGAATGGTTAATAGAAGGCTAATCGGTTTTCTGACCAAAAACAAACTCCTCAAAACTGAACAAAACGCATTTTTATCCGGCAAAGGGACCGACGCTTACTTTGGTGACCTGGAACTCTTGTTTCAGCCAGTTCTAAAGGAAAGCATGCATTGTGACATCGCGCTTCTTGATATAAGTAAAGCAAACGATCAAGCTTGGAGATACCCGATTTTGTCATCTTTAAACTCATGGGGCGTGAAAGGACAGATGGGGAAATACATACAGAGCTTTCTAGAAGATCGAACATTTGTTGTTTCGGTAAACGGCAAGGAATCTGAATAAAAATTACAAGAGAATGGAGTTCCTCAGGGCGCTGTTATATCGGTTACCCTGTTCCTCATTGCCATGAACTCAGTATTAAGCAGAATTCCAATCAACGTCAAGCCTTTAATTTACGCCGATGATATTCTCCTAATGGCATGGGGTAAAGACCAAAAAAACTGTGCGAGCAAATATCCAGCAAGCTGTCGACATCGTTGACTGCTGGTCAAAAGAAGTAGGATTCACATTGTCTTCGATAAAATCCCAAATTCAACAAGTATTTCGCAAAAACAAACACCTTGAAGTCCCTCCTATCCAGATTGATGGGCAACAAGTTCAAGAAGTGCAATCAGCTAAAGTCCTTGGCCTAACCATCGACCGACGCCTCCGCTTTGGGGTGCACGCCAGAGAATGTAAGCAATCCTTGTGAGCAGCCAGCAGACTGTTCGAAATAATTGGCAATCGCATGACTGGAGCCAACCGACGCACCCTAATAAAGCTCCATCGTAATCTGACAATCCCCAAAATGTTTTATGGTGTCGGATTGTATAGTGTAGGCGAGAAAAATTTTTAAAAACTCTGGAACCAGCCTACAATTCAATCATTCGCAGTGTAACAAGGGCCTTCAAATCCAGCCCTGTTGTATCGATATACGCTGAATCCGGTCTCTTACCGTTCCGATACACTTATGCCGAACAGCTTAGCCTCAAAGCCATACAAATGTATCAGAGATCTGAGACGCTGGAAGAGAATGCGGTATTTTGCCATCCCATGATTGATCGTACCAATAGAACACTAGAAAACCTTTGCTTAGAAACTTTGAGTCCCATCGAGCCAATTCTACGACATGGTTATCGCCCTTGGCACTTGCGTTCCCCGAAAATCGACTGGACATTTAAAAACTCACTCCTGGAGTCTTCTCGATCAAAGCAACTAAAATGTTTCGAGAACACGTAATCCGGAAATATAACAGCTTCCATCAAACGTTTACGGATGGTTCTGTTGTTGAGAACCAAGTCGGATCAGGAATCTGGTCTAAAACATTTGAATTCAGCAAACGGTTACCGAAGGAGTGCTCTATATTCTCAGTGGAAGCCTGGGGAATTTTAAAAGCCTTTAGAATGGTGACAACATCCAACACACCAACGATTATTTTCTCCGATTCGGCCAACTGTGTCAATGCCATCGAAGGCGGATCATCAAAACATCCTTGGATTCAGGCGACCGAAATCGAATCCCGAAATAAGAACGTGGTTTTCTGCTGGATCCCTGGACACGCCGGAATTCTCGGTAACGAGAAAGCTGATCAGCTCGCGAACGCTGGTAGATACCTGGAAACGTCTGACATGAAAATTTTTGCACAAGAGGCCAAGAGGCAAATTAAATGTAACATACGGAAAATATGGGAAGACCAATGGGTAGCTGCACAGGAAAAATTTCTTAGAAAAGTAAAACCCACAACATTTGCTTGGAAAGACAGGGCGAACAGAGAAGAAAACCGGGCTCTTAGTCGTCTTAGAATCGGACACACGACCCGCATAATCAATTACAATATATAGAGAATATTCTATATTGTCTCTAAACGTTATCGTTTATTGTAAAGTGAACAGTATATGTACAATAACACAGACCATATTAACAATCTGTATTATGATTATCTGTTAAAGTACCATATGGGGAAAGGGCTGTTAAGCATGTTTACCATTCAAAAAGAGCGATTTTTTCGAACAAATATTTCATGCTACATTATTGGATACGGTTAAAATATCATCCACTTTTGGCGAGCAAAACAATCTACCTGAATGTTCTAGCTACGTTGGAATACAAAATCATAGATTTCATCAACTTCAATGGATATAGTTTGCTTATAGTAGTTTGTAGTAAAAATAACGCTCAATCATACGTTCCGCATATTGTAAAATATTTTTAAAAAGAGCTTCCCTGTACCATAACCAATATAGTTCCAATTCTTTCCCACAAAAAATAAAATAAAATTAAAAAATTTAAATGTTGAGATTTTTATTTTTTATTTCTGATATTATACATGGATTATACAATCTTACCTATTTGTGCAGATCTGCATTGTTCAGCCTTTCAGTAGATTTTTTTTCCGCTCTCCGCTCAGCAGAGATCTTTGTTTCTGTAATTTCATTAGTTTTATTTAATCTCACTAGTTTTTATCGATAATATAATATAGTTTTACTTACTTTTCGCGTTCTGTGTGTTTTTCTCAGCGTGATTCTTTTTTTTCGGAGCCATTTTGAACACAGTTTTCAGTTCCGAACCTGGCGTGGGGTTGCCGACACAAATTTTAACGAAGTGAAGTGAAAATTAGCAGATGCTGAACCCAAGAGCGAAAAAATGCATAAGCTCACAACTACATCTTAAAATAACAATATTAGTTATTATCCGCAAGAGGTGAAATGATAACGACTTGTCTAACTCATACAATGTTGTCAATGTTGTTTTTTTTTTAATTTAATGTCTAATGCTAAGAAAATATAAGGAAACTTTGTCGTACACTGTTAGAGTCCTGGATAAGGTCCAGAGACAATATTCAAAGGTTGCAAATTTTTATTCTCTTATTATACTATACTTACTAAATCATATATCATATTGTCACTGTCACTGATACGATCCTGTCATAATTTATTGAGGTAATAAAATTTTGAACATGTATAATGAAATGATACTTGGAAGATATTTCATACTGGTACTGCTACCAATATATTAAGTTAATAGTTAGTACTATATCCCCAACTGTTTTTAATTATGCGGGGAGACTTACACAGTCTGGCCTGTTTAGCAGTGATAAATGCAGAGCAACTTGCGAAGTCTGTGGGGTTCAACTATTAGTCTGTGGTTCAACTATCAACTGAGCATATTCTTCTGGACTGCCGAAAATATGAAGATATCAGATCAAATCTTCTCATCAATGGAGATATCAGTGAAGTCCTCTCGAACAAACCGGAAAGTGAGGACATACTAATTTCTTTCCTCAAACAAACGAGACTTCTTCGTCAATTATAAGAACGAAAAAACACCAACTGAATTAACAATATTGTTACAACATAGAAAAATGTAAATCCAATAAGAAACATACACGAATGACCCGGGTGGTTAAAAGGTCTCTAATAAATTATAATAATAATAATAATCTCCGGCCCCAAAAACCCTCAGACGCCTACTTTTACGAAGATCGGTTCTGTAGTTTCCGAGTCTATAGGGAACAGACAGACAGATAGACAAACATTCATTTTAATAGCTACATCTATTATATAAAATTCTCTTGTAACGGTGTTTGTAGTACTACTCCTCCGAAATGACCAAAACGATTTGAATGAAATTATTTTTCGAATATTCTGTAGCCATGCGAATCGGTTTATATCGAATAAAATTAACAAAAAGTCACCTCAATTGTCCGTAATAATTAAATTTGTAGTTTTTTGAATCAAATAAAAGTCATGACATCCATTTTTTCGAGATTTTCATTACTTTGGGCGCCGGGCGGGTGGTTTGTTATTCGTCTCTATGGTCGAGGCGTCGCGAACAAACGTCGTGAGAGGATAGTAACCAGGGCATAGCATACTGGTTAGTGGGAAGATTTGGGTGCCTATTTCTCAACCAAGCATACTTTCAACGCACGTGGCGGCGATATGAAGCCTAGATGTGTTTTTTTCTTCTTGATTCCTAGCTGATTTGTACAGCACAAATGAATAAATGAAGCCTAGATGTGACCCAGATTGATAATTTACCGATCAAATCAAAACCATTAAAACGGTTTTATATATTAAAACTGTTTTGATTTCACGTTAATTGAATCAGCAATGGTTATCTAAAAAACATGAATTTGATACTGCTTTGATTGAATAATCCAATACGCCTAGAAACATTTTTCGAACATGTACAAATGTGCTTAACTGAAGATAAATCACGCGCCTTTAAATTTACAGAACAACAACAAAATCCGTTGAAAATGAACAGACACATGTACTGAACAAGAGCCTGTCCTTTGAGAAGGATTAGGATTGATGTTTATTTAAAGGCCGAATGCAAAGAATTTTTTGCAACCATATGTGTAAGTTATCAATCATCTAAGAAGAACTTCCAGTTAAAAGGTACACTAGAGCGAATTCAAACGTTCAAAATTTACATAAAATGTATACATTATTTCTTCATTTATAAATGGTTGGGCCCAAATAAACAATCTGACTAAACAAACTCAACTTTTTTTTTTAATTATTTGCCGAAAAACTGTTTACAGGTTCATTGTTTTCATACCCGGTTTTCCTCTATTGAGAGTTTCGATTTTCAAAAAAAAAAAAACACTTTTTTTAAGGTTTTGAGTTATATCAGTATGAAATTTTCCAGAAGATGATATGAACTCATGAAACCATCGTAGCCTGAACAGATTATTTCTTTTCGAACTATTTAGTTTTTTTAAAATCTGCTTTTGAATTAAATGTTATTGAATCTTGAAAATATTACATAGTCTTAAATCAAATCGCAGACCCCCACCAAAAATGTTCAGAAAATTTTGAAATCAGAACATCATTTCGATCTTCAATTAAAAACATATTTTTTTCTATTTTTAATACCTATCGTTTCCTTGATTCATTGGGTTAAAGTTCATAGGAATGTAATTTGCTTTTTTTTTGCATTAATCAATATAAAAAAAGTAGATTGCAGTATACAAGATCGCCAGATTTAATGCCATGGGAAATGCTGTTTGGGAACACATCAAGTTGAAATGTGTCATATCTATAAGTTCGGTATCTAGAAAAACTTTTTGAACATGATTTTGGTAAAAATATGTATATTAATTCAAACTACTTCGAGGGGTGAGGATGGTAAACGAAAAGCTGCCCCAAAACTAATTGGGAGCTAAAAGCACTGCCAGATCCCAAACACTCAGAAAATTATCCCAATATTCAACATTTTATTTTCATAAAGTTTCATAGGTATGCAATAAAATACAATAAATGAGGATCTTTTGATTTCGATTTAAACCTTAATGTTATTTCGAAAAAAGTGGAATAAATCAACGAAATGGTATACAATAAATGAAACATACATATTAAACCAGGTATGTCAAACTGGGGGTTCGCGGACCGCATGCGGCCCGCAGCCTTGGTCAATGCGGCCCGCGTAGCCCCGTCTTAAGTTATCACAAAATTCCCTACTACACAGAAGTACACTGGCTTTCCTGCCACAAAATATTAAAAAGATTTTTTTTGCTAAGAGAGGAAATAATATTATTTTAGGAAATGAAATATTTTCAATGCGGCCCGCACACTTAAACGAGTTTGACATGCCTGTATTAAACACATACAATTATTTATGGAAAAAGTTACAAAAAGTGATTTTTTTTCTGCAATAGGCTTGCAAGTTGGAGGATAACATCGAACTGAAACAATAAAACCATTTTGCGACAAGAACTTGAAACCTGACCATTCGTTGATATACAAAAAATCTGAATGAAAGAAGAGTTAATAAAAAAGTTTTCATGAAAGTTGCATGTAAGATTTATTGAAGGTTATTTATTTGTTTATTGAAGAAAAGACCCGTAGAACTGAATTAAAATTGTTAGGTTTTATTTCGATAGAATTAAGCGGAACAATTCGAGTAAACGGAAATGAGGGAAATTTAAAAAAAAACTAGAACATGTTCACAAAAGCGAAACGATTAACAACTCAATATTTCATAAATTTTAAAAGTTAATCAGCGAAGAAAAAATGGAAAATGGACGCCAAATTTAACAGGGTAAAACGAAGTTTACCGGGTTTGCTAGTATATATATATATGGTTGGGATTCAACCAGACCCAACTGAACGCCATAAGCATTTTTACGTGACAGTTAAACTTTATGTGCAAATATTTCCTTTTAAAGACGGAACTTGTAATGTTCATTATCCAGAATCGATAGTTTTTAATCTAAGGATTTCATAACAGTCAATCATATTTCATTTTTCCGATTTCCAATATGAACTACACGTCACTCAATTTTTGTTTTTTCAAAATTTTCTCATGGCGCTCAGTTCGGTTTGGTCGAATCCCGACCATATAGAGATGGATTTTGGAAGTGTAAGCGTCAGATAACACTTTCATCGAGGTTGTAGTGATTGGTCGCGAGTAAACGTAGTTTTCAAATATCGCAGTGAGGGAAAATGATGGGTGATGGTTTTCCCCAAATAATGCAGCCTTCAAAGCCGACGACAGCGCCACAAGCCACTATTATGCAGCCAAGAAGCTTCAGACAGAAACTAACATTTGTCCCTGAATCAGGATTGGTGCCAATACCGGTTGTCACGGATAGCAGTTATCTTCCGGACGGTCACACGTTGAAGGTTGTTGTCGATTCCGATCTACGAACCCTTCGGATCGACCGACCAGCTCCCCAACCCGGAGATTCACGAAAGAAAAATCCCGGTTTCCGGCCGGAATTGGACCGGCAGAGTAGTTGATCCGCAGTAGCGTCACCATCGTCGTGGATCCGCCATTTTCAACAGCGACAACCAGGGCTTGGCCCTAAAAAGTACCGTAACAATCTGGTCATTACTAATTTGCACATATAGATACAGTAGAATTGTTGTGGCATTTGTTAAATAAAGATTGGAAAGTGCATAATTGAGTTTTTCCTGATCTTAGAGCTCGAACTCCCTGCGATTTCCTTTTGATAAGCGAGCCGCCCTCAGGCCTAATAAAGGGAGTCCTTGTAACGCCGGTGGTTTGGTAGATTCAAAACTTACAGAAGAAACTGAGCACAAATATTATTGTCGTCTTCTTTTGCATGTTAAAATATTTCGAAAATGCGTTTGTTTTAAGTTTTGAAATGAAATAGGCAAAATATAACTTTGGACAGGCAATCCAACGTTGTCAAAATTTTGCATGTCCGATCACTGGAAACTTTGCTATCATCAAAAGAAAGTGTACAACTTTTTAATGAATTAAGCTTTATTGGCTTCATTACCGTATTAGTACATTGTAAAACATTCACATCCTATGAATTTCCATCATTTTCATCATTCAGCACTACGGTTTTGATTTTCTTAATTAAATGCTCTCGAACAACTCGAGCGAAACTGTATCATCCATAAGGACGTTACACATCTACGAATAGTACACATACCAATTTGTATGTTTGTCTTTAAAATAAATCCTTAAAATAAACATTCATCATTTGATTTCTTTCCGACTGCCACGGTTACGACAAACCAGATCTGCTTAGAGATAGTACAACTTCTTCTCCAGGGCACTGTTCGGTTGCTGGTGCAGGAACAGGGCGGCCAGGGTGGACAGCTTCTTGGCGTATTGACACACGGATGGAACGCTCAAGGTACCGGACCAGTTGTAGTACATGTGCGTCTGCTTGAAGGTGTAGATCTGCAACTGGTCGGCCTTGAAACCGGACTCGTTCCAAAGGATGTTGTACGAGGTCGGCGATACCGTGCCTTGGCGGGCGCTCTGCGACACCAGGTAGAAGTCGTTTCTGGAAATAGAAGGGGAAAATTTGTTTAAAAAGTAAATCTAAATTTTGGTTTTGTAAATTGAGCTCACCTTTCCGGTAAAGTAATGACATCGTCGACGATGGTGCCAGGAGGAGGATTTTTGCGGTCCAGGAATAGGCGAGTGTTTATTCGCTTATTTACCACGAAGAAGGTTAGTTTAGGTTCCATCTCTGTGCCCCGATAGGCCGCCCGTAACTTTTCACGGACGCATTGCACCTCATGCTCGTTGACGTACTTTAGGTCACCATCGCCAACGCCATCGCGATAGATGATGACATGCTTCGGCAGGGTACCCTGGTAGCAACTTTGGTAGGCTCGGAGCGCTTTCACGATATTCAGGGACATGAAGTTCGACAGTTCTTCTCCGTTTGAGTGCTGGTTGACGGTCGAGAAAAATTTCGGATGCCGAACTATTTGGTCGTCCTTCTTTCCGTACATGCAGGCAACCAAAGCTCCGTAAGTTCTAGATTTGTCTTTCGAATCGCGGCAAATATCGAAACCAACGGCCATGACCGAGGCGATCGGAGACTTTACAATCCAGGGGATGCCACCGATTTTGCAGTTGATCTGAATGGCCACCTTGGTTGCCACGGACATCAATGTGCGCACATTTCCACCCTTCGGAGTAATGGTACGGGTTTTCAGAACCTGCGTTGGAACGGATCGATCAACACAGCACTTCTTCTTGATCGCCGCGTAACGATCGGCCTTGTCGTTCGACACCAGGCACATGATAAGCTGTGGGTCCCTCTGCACTATCTTGGACAAGTGCTCCACATAGACCACCGGCGAATCGTTCGGAATCGGTATCCGCTTGGGCTCATCGATCTGGAAGTACATCTTGTGGGCCACATCACGCAGACAGTTGAAGAAATCGACCATCAGCCGATCGCTTCCCTGAGGGTACACAACGGCCCAGTTGGTTAGTGCCACCGTCAGGTACATTGGATTGTTCCGGAACGCCATCTGCCACTCGGCCATATCACCCGCTGAGACGGAACTGAAAATAATTTTAAAAAAGATTTAAAATAACTGTAAACAGTCTTACGCTAATAAGATGTTAGTGACCAATGAGACCTGATCAGTCTAGGCTAAACAAGAGATGAGGGCAAAATACTCACTACTTGGCTTGCTCCGGGTGGAAAAAGATGGTCTCTGGTTCCAAAATTCGGGCCGGAACCTCCACCAGCCGTCGATCCAGCTCCGTCTTCCAGAAGCGGAAGATTTCGGAGCTTTCCTTGCTCTGCTGCAGCCGCTGGTTGAACGTCTCCAGCCGCTGAATCCGGCGATCTGGTGCCAAACGGGTATGTTCGGCCATTGCGCGCATCAGTCTGTGGAAGTTGAAAATATGTTGTAAATACAAGAATTCCTAAGATTAAAAAAACAGTCTACTCACTGGAAATCCCTCCGCATATCTTCGGAAATACCGGTGATACGAGAAAGTTCCGGAACCAGGAGGACCAATTCCGGCAGACCGGCACGGATGTCCCTAGGTTTGGAGCGTGAAACCAACATAGGCTGTCGAGGGTCTCGAATGGTAATGTTGTACTTCTCTTTGAAATAAGCCATAAAGCTGAGGGATCCGTTCTTGGTTTCAAACGAACTCTCCGGCGTCAAGTTATAGTCAACATCCGAGATAGTGTAGGTCTTGTTGGTACCGTAGGTGGTCATTACGACTGTTCCGAGAACCATACGAGTGAAGTTGTCTCGGAAATTTCCCCGTTGGTTCATGCACTGCTGCAGCATATGGTAGCAGGTGTCGATTCGCATGACCCGATGAGTCACCTCGGCACACATCAGTACGTCCTGTTCGTGTTGACGAATACTGGTGAGGTAGCCCGGGTACAGTTCAATGCCATACTGACGGATCGAGATCTTGGCCTCCGGATCGAAGAAGCTGCGTCCGATGAGCTGTAACTTAAGACCTCCCATGGCCTTACGATTGATTAGATTAAAAATAACGAATGCAGTTTCGTTGGTACAGTCAATTTTACCAACACGCCGAAGTGTGATCGTGAACGGTTCATCGTTGACGCGATCCCTTGTTTGGAACTGAATTGCATCATTCGTCAACTTGTTTCTGGTAAACAATTGCGATCCATCGAACAGATACCCACCAATGTGATCCTTGATGGTGAAGATGAGCCCACTCATTTGCTTACTGCTTTCCACGGTAGGATCGAAGTCTACGCGATATTGGAAAATGTTCTCATCATCCTTGCGAACAATGCGGAAGTAGTTCGTCTTCACCATAATCTGTCTACCCATGCTTCCCTGCTTCGTGACCGTATTGTCCAAACGAGTGCGCACAAATTCGGGAATGCGACGATTAACCCGCATTCCCCCTCGTCCTGCAGCTCCACTCCCACCTCGCCCTCCTCGGAATCCACCACCTTCATTTCCCCGTTCTGAGGAGTCTCCCTTGATCTGTTGTTCCAACTTTTCGACTTCATCCTTCGCAAAAGATTCTCTTTCCGGTTTGGCCGAGTAGTGGGGTGTTGGCGAGTAAGGGCGCGACGAATGATGGCTTCCACTTTCGCCGCCATAGCTTTGTCTGTGCTGGAAATTGCCGGCCTGTCCTCGTCCTCCTTGATCCCTGGATCCATGCCTGTCACGGCCGCCACTGCTATGTCGATCACCCCTGGAAGATCCTACGAATCCACGCCGCATGCGACTTCCTCCTCCGTTTCCGTCTCGTGGGCTTCCCTCGTCAGACATTCTCAGGCGTTTTCCTGCGGATAAGGTAGACATTTGGTTACTATAGGGTGGATTGCGTTTCATGCAAAAAAAAAAACCTACGAAACCCAGCAGAAGTCACAAAGAACGCACTTAAAAATCCTTTTTATTTGTAAAGGAGTCAAGAGTATCTGATAGCAAATCTCTTTAGAAAACTTAATTCACGGAGAAAAAAGTAAAGTATTTTGAACAACAATCCACTTATATTCAATCACATATCTGATTGATTCTCGACCAACTATAATTATCAAAATTTCAACAACACATATAAAAGATGTGATCTAATCTGATTGATTTCGTACATTCAACAATATATATAATACATTCAACTATGGTTGCATGATTGATTGAGTGCATTCAACTGTAAATATAATATATTCAACTATAATTCACGATTGATGTCATACATTCAACAATAATTATAGTAGATTCAGCTATAATAATATGATTGATTTGATTGTAAATACAATAGATTCAATTATAATAACATTATTGATTTAATGGTAGATTCAACTACGATAATATGGTTGATTTAATTATAAATATGCTGGATTCAATTATATTTCAATAATTGATTCACTATATTCCTATATATATTTGAATGTGAGAGATCCACCAGGAATGTATAGTTGAATCTATTATATTTATAGTTGAATGCCTGAAATCAATCGTACAATTGTAGTTGATTCTATCATATTAACAGTTTAATCAATTATACCATAACAGTTCAATCCATTATATTATAGTTGATTGCGTCAAGTCAATCATCAGTTGTTAGTTGAGTCTATATCATATTTCTAGTTGGATGCGAAAAAATCAACTTTGCTTTGATGATGGGTATAACCAGCTGAAATAATTAAAACAACTTTGGTCTTTTTTTCTCCGTTTTCAGCCAATAAAAAACTTTAAAAGCACATGTGGGCGTTGAAACAGAACTTGTGCTTGTTTGTCATTGGAGACATGCTTGCCATTGGTAGATGGGATTTGCTGCAAACGTGCATTTACTAGAAAAATTGTTATTTCCCGAGTTTTCAAAGGTATACACGTTATTTAAGTTTTTAAGTAAAACGAGAAAAAATATTCAACATGATTTTGAAATGCATATTTTGGTACAAACAAATTTTTTTTATTTTTTATTAACTTATTTAACTTGACCCCTTGATTTTGTGCAGTATAGATTGCATGCAATTTTGTTCCATGCAAGCTTTTGTAAAATTGGTTTGATTTGATTGAAAATTCGAATTATTCCCCTTCGTAATGTTTCACTTATGTTTCAACCATTTAGCCCGGAAAAAATTTCAAATCCTTCTTTTGTCACTCGAAGTTGGAACATCGTGAGCTTGTATGCCACAAAATTCCATACAATATCATTGCACAAAACCTATAAATAAAATAATTTTTTATCGAAAAATTCAATAAAATCAAAAATATAAAAGGTGAAATAACTCCCATCTCTAAACATTTGTATAAACGGGAAAATATTTCGGCTTTTTCAGTCAATTCACGGATCCAAAACACCTTCTCTTCTTATTCCGACGTTTCGTTCTTTATTTGAACTTTTTCACAGGAATCTACAACAAACATTACAATCTCTTAAAGAACTAATTGACAACATAGAACAGTAGAAAACTTACAGAAAATTGTGTTTCTTCATCTGGAGGATCGATTACAATTAAATTCACATACAATAATTGGACACTTTTTACCATTAAAAACGCTAAAAGATATTAAAATGAAAACTTAGATGAAAAGGCTTACTTAAATATTTATAAAATGAAAATTACTGCCTAGAGCAAACTCCAAACACGAAAGAAAATCTCAAAAAAACTCAGCAAACAAACACTCCGATCACTAGCTGGTTGCACTACCAAATGATGTTGTTGATATAGCAGTACCGGTCTGTTTGGGTATGTTTTTCTTCGGTCTATTTCCTTTCTTGATAGTGTTGAGGATCCCGGAATATGTAGAGCTCAGATGGTCAACATCGGATCTCTTATTCACTGTTGCATCTGTGTTGATGATGTGACAAACTTCCAGTATGGGCAATGCAGACTCCCGACGGCTTTCATCCAGAATGGCAGCACCTTTTAAATTGAAGCGATGTTCTGTCTCTATGCAATGTTGTAATAGAGCCGTTTTCCCTTTGAGTTCAGAAATTTCGTGTTGTTTCCTTGGGCTATTGTTGATGGCATATTCAGTCAGTAGCTGATTCAATTTGTTGATATTACTTGCATGGCCTCCTATGCGTGTTTTCAACGTGTTGGTGCTATATCCAACATATTTCGCTGGGCAATCGTTGCACGAAATGCAGTAAACAACGTTATTTTTCATATCTGGCGGAATTGGGTCTTTGGTTCTACTGAAAAGTTGGCTTGTAGTTTTTTCATAACGAGCAGCTAATTTTATGTTGGGAAAATCATTTTTCAAAACATTTTGTAGCTTATTCGTCAATCCGCTGACAAATGGAATTGATCTGTATCGTACAGTTTCGGGTGGAGAGGGAGAAACAATTTGCGTTGAATTATTTCTTGCTATTGTGTTCCTGATTCTGTGGCGAAGTGAAACTGGGTAGTGATTTATTTTTAGGTGTTCATCAATGATTCGATCAATTTCTTCTCCGGTGAGATTGGTGCTGAATGTCTGTACTCTTCGGATGAAATTATTGACCATGTTGATTTTCATGTGTAACGGGTGGTAAGAATAATAATCCATGAACCGCCCCGATGCCATAGCTTTACTGTACCATTCAGTTTTGATAGTTTGGTCGTTTTGGCGAACTAGTGTTAGGTCCAGAAAGGGTATTCGGTTGTTCTGTTCTCCCTCTCCACCCGAAACTGTACGATACAGATCAATTCCATTTGTCAGCGGATTGACGAATAAGCTACAAAATGTTTTGAAAAATGATTTTCCCAACATAAAATTAGCTGCTCGTTATGAAAAAACTACAAGCCAACTTTTCAGTAGAACCAAAGACCCAATTCCGCCAGATATGAAAAATAACGTTGTTTACTGCATTTCGTGCAACGATTGCCCAGCGAAATATGTTGGATATAGCACCAACACGTTGAAAACACGCATAGGAGGCCATGCAAGTAATATCAACAAATTGAATCAGCTACTGACTGAATATGCCATCAACAATAGCCCAAGGAAACAACACGAAATTTCTGAACTCAAAGGGAAAACGGCTCTATTACAACATTGCATAGAGACAGAACATCGCTTCAATTTAAAAGGTGCTGCCATTCTGGATGAAAGCCGTCGGGAGTCTGCATTGCCCATACTGGAAGTTTGTCACATCATCAACACAGATGCAACAGTGAATAAGAGATCCGATGTTGACCATCTGAGCTCTACATATTCCGGGATCCTCAACACTATCAAGAAAGGAAATAGACCGAAGAAAAACATACCCAAACAGACCGGTACTGCTATATCAACAACATCATTTGGTAGTGCAACCAGCTAGTGATCGGAGTGTTTGTTTGCTGAGTTTTTTTGAGATTTTCTTTCGTGTTTGGAGTTTGCTCTAGGCAGTAATTTTCATTTTATAAATATTTAAGTAAGCCTTTTCATCTAAGTTTTCATTTTAATATCTTTTAGCGTTTTTAATGGTAAAAAGTGTCCAATTATTGTATGTGAATTTAATTGTAATCGATCCTCCAGATGAAGAAACACAATTTTCTGTAAGTTTTCTACTGTTCTATGTTGTCAATTAGTTCTTTAAGAGATTGTAATGTTTGTTGTAGATTCCTGTGAAAAAGTTCAAATAAAGAACGAAACGTCGGAATAAGAAGAGAAGGTGTTTTGGATCCGTGAATTGACTGAAAAAGCCGAAATATTTTCCCGTTTATACAGTTTTACCAGTCGAGAACAATTATCTACTCTAAACATTTGTTTTTTGGTCTTTTAATCTTTCGGCTATTTGAATTTTTTATCGAAATTTAGATAAAATACTTCAAACTTTATTTATTTCCCCCTTCGGGTTTTTTTTTAAACTGACACTGGGGGGTGACAAAAGAAGGCTGTTCCAGCCTTAACGGTTTAAGTGTTGAGTTAGATTTAATGTAAGAAATAATTAAATTATTTTTAAAATCACTTTTTGAACTCCGCAGTCTACGATTCGACTTCTTAATTACCTTATCGAGAATCCGCTTTGTGTTTTACCGCGTTTGAGCACTGGATTATTATTTTTATATATACTCAGATTGTTTACTGTATCGTCTCTTAAACGTCAATTTATCTTTGTTTCACTTTGCTTTAGTAGATAAATAATTCGAAATTTGAGGCAGTGGTAACGATATTGTTTGTAACTTTCTAATATTTATTCACTGTTCTCAGAAGGATTTAATGAGATAGCTTTGAGCTGATATCACTGAGCACTTTATTCTCTGCTGATCACAGATCTTTCAAGTAACGAACGAAAGTTCAAACTAAACCCATTATAAGACGATCCTGTGTAGATCATTCCAGGAAATGTCTTTACCTATCACTCTGGTTCATAAACTTTCATTGAGTGGTTTCCATTTTCCATCTCACTCTCTCATGTGACGTTTTGCAAACCCAAATCTTTTGACAGTCCTGTAAATTAACATAGCCTGCCAGATTGCAAATGGTTGGGCGCCTGATCAGGCAAAACAATTGCAGTGTAGGATATTTTATGGCACAAAAATTTCCAACCAAAAAAAACCCTTGGACCACACAGCAAAGCATTACCTAAAGCATGTCCCTTTTCTTAATAGTTTGCATGTTTGTATGGTTTGGAAAGTCCCAAACATCTGGCAGCGACAAAGGCGTCAAATTTGTCGTTTTTCCAATAGCCTATTAGCCCAAAATTATGCATACCTAGAAGACCGGCGCTTGGGTTTTTCAAACCATTAAACTCAACGGACTCCAATGAAATATAGCACAAGGAAACGCCATTTATGGTGCCTTTGATTCAATAAACGATTTTGGAAGATTTCTGCGCCCTGAGTTCAAATCAGTCACCAGATTCTGTTTATCAGGTGATACGGCGATATGGAAATTTTCATATGTGTCAGTTTCGAGTGAAATCGATCTTTGGTAAATAGTGAACTATCAACCGAAAAAACAAAAAAAAATATTTTGAATATGCTGATTGATGATTACCCTTCAGCAAATCAAAGATTCAGTTCTTCCAAATAAACGAATTTCAAATCAAATCAAATTTTACCTACACTCAGAAGAAATCCTATTCTAAATTTCATAAGACACGTCTTATGAACCCCTTTTTTGAGTCCAAAATAATTGTTCATAAGAGTCTTATGAAATTCTTTCAATTTCATAAGAATTTCTTATAAAAATAGAAGAAACTGCAGTGCGAAGATAAAATGAACACATTCATTCAAAACGGCAAAAGAAAAGTTTCTTAAGCATTTGAGAAAAGTAATCCATTTTAAGTGTTCGTGGTATTGATTTCTCAATGGTAAGTTTATTTTGCAATTTATATTGTTCCCATGAATGTCAAAAATATGCTGAAAATATTTACAAAGTTTGAATTTTGTCCATTCTCCAGCTTACTGGCTGACAAAAAGCAAAAGACCCATAGAAAGAAACCGGCGGCGGGATTTTGCAGGGTTTTCTCGTACATCCGCGATCAACTGACGGATCTGCTGATTCTGTGGGAGTTATTTATTTGAAGTTCCACAACGAGGGAACGAACGAACAAATTTTCCTTTCTTTCTTTGTTTTGTGGACAAGTTGAACCGGAATGAAAGTGCTGCGAATGGTTAAGAACGTAATAAAATGCAATTTTATTATTGAAATTATAAATTTTACGTAAACAAATACATATTTTTTTTAGCATTGCATGGTTTTAAAAACAATCTTATGAATTTTCATATTATTAGAACAAATCATAAGATTATCTTATAAAAATCAAAACCTCCTCTTTCAAAGAAGTGTTCATCCCGAAAGTTCATTTCAGTCATAAGATAATCTTATGATTTTCATTATTTTTTCTTACGGCGTCACTTCATAAGAGAATCTTATGGTATACATAATAGTATTTTTCTGAGTGTAGATATTTTAGTATCAGAAACAAAAGGCTTGGAAAAAAATGAATTCTTAAGTTATCAAGAAATTGGAATAGATGAGGTTACAAATACCGTCAACTGGGGCAACATGCAACACTTTTCAACTTTAATGGCTTTTAAAAAACTTATGTCCACAGACAAAAGTCAAAAGTTTTTAGGAGATGGGAGATCGTTGTCAGAAAAATGATAAGGTTGTTCGGTTATTTTGAATTTTCTAAAAACTTTCGATTTTCAGCCTAATCAGAAACAGGGGTAACTTGCAACACCATACGTAAAGTTGCCAGATTGCCCGGATATTTTACACAAAATTTTGGAAACAGTCCGGCCCGGCCTGGCTGACGGATTTCATTAAAAAAAAGCCCGGATGCATTCACTTTATTTGGCAAATCAAACAAGTTGTGTTGTAATTTTTTCTCTATTTATGCCTCCTAAACGAAATTTTTTTAGCAAGTTTTGCAAAAATAAACATGAAAGGTTATTTTGGAGGACTAAAATGCGATTTAAAATCTATCGATGAGTTTGATGATCAAATTTTTCACTTTATTTTTTTTTTCTCTGTTGGAAAATCATCTATATTGTTTTATAACAGAGCTGCGTTAAAATTCTTTGAAGAATTCAATCGATTCTCCGAAGGCAGGATCACTTGATTTCTAGGATCACAGATTAAATTGTGTGAATTTCAAATTTAGAATTCAGTTTCATTTGCTTAGACATGTATAAGAATCACGTCATCTTCACCAAGTTATCTTGGGAGTCATGTCTTCTTCTGTGGTCTGCAACACTC
The DNA here is from genome assembly GCF_029784155.1 of Uranotaenia lowii. Classification (NCBI taxonomy): domain Eukaryota; kingdom Metazoa; phylum Arthropoda; class Insecta; order Diptera; family Culicidae; genus Uranotaenia; species Uranotaenia lowii. Next base: position 320,252,737 of record NC_073692.1, read on the forward strand.
ATTTTTGGAAATAAGCCTGCTTTTGCCTGTTTTTTTTGGTTTTTACAGAAAGTTTTTACAGATCGGTTCAAAACTCAATAGGAATTCAATGCTTGCTCGTCGTCATTCCAACCTCGAACTCAAAAACGTCACACTCTGTTTGATTCAAATCTTCTATCAATGTTGTATAACTTGTCTTTAAATGATTTTGGCGTCCTGAACTCGAATTTTTGGTCAGATTTTGCTATTGCATCCAGTTTTACTGATATGGCTTTTAAAAAACAGTGCTATGATAAATCAATCACTGACTATATATTATTTTTTACTTCTTTGCTGAAGACAGTAAACCGTTTTAAGTTATACTTAGAAAAATATCTATAATTCATTTTGGTATAAAATTTCATCAGAATTTCGTTTCAACAGAAGGAAAAAACAAACAAAATCTCTTTGACTTCACAGCCAAAATTACTTGCAGTCTTCGTAGAAACTTTAATTTTAAAAATCTTATTATATAGTTGCTATTTATCTCAGATATTACGAAACTACTTTTAAAAAGCTGGACGTTTCTCGGTTAAACATATCACGCTTTCGCCCATCAATCAGCCAATTGCATAATCTTCAAAATAAGAAGTATGGAAACGGAATAAATTATTGATTCATGTTCCAAAGTCAGCAACTTATGAACTTTAAATCAAAATAAATTGACTAACATGGATGCACATTTTCATAAAAATCGGAATTTTCGTCTAAGTTTCTAAAACTGTTTGCGTATCTTTCGTTACGAACTTTTGAAATCTGTCACTTTTAAGTTAAACTTCGCGAGAACTACTATGAAGAATGTTTGCAAAAGGCTTTGATAAGTATCTCAAATATTAGACTTTGAATAAAACAAGTCCAAAAAAGTAGATTTTCAAACAACTGCCGAATCACATATTTGAAAAACGCTATATTTCGTCAGTTAAATGTGTGAAAGCTTGTCAATCTTTGATACGAAATATGAATAAATAGCATGAAATCAAAAAACATCGCGTTTAAAGGTTGAAGTGACAGTAAACACTTAGCTAATTAAATAGAACTATGAACGGTATTGTGTATCAACTCCATAACATTTCACAACGGTGACCAAAAAAAGGCACTCAGCTCGATCATTTTAGGTTAACCTGATTTTCCTTGATTTTTATTTTCAAGCTACTTGAATTTGTGTATGTTGGCAACCCTGCTCTCCAAACTGAAACTTTAATCTGTGATTCTATTTTATCAAGTGATCCTATCCACGAAGAATGGATTGAATTTTTCGGGCCGCACCTTCAAAGGAATTTAACGCAGCTGTGTTATAAAACAATATAGATGATTTTCCAACATTTTTTAGATAAGCTTTTATTAACACTTTTGTATTCATAAATAACTTGTAAGATGACAAAGTTATAATCAAAACAAACTAGTTTGTATTTGCTTTGATGATTTATCTTAAACACCCTAGAATGATTATATTGAAAACTCAAATAAAATTTGGGCACCACTTCCTTTCCTTCAGCTCAAAGTGATGACCTTTTTTTTGGTCATCGCTCAACATTTTCACTCTAATATGTGTTGTGCGAGTACTTGGTTGAGAAATTCTACTGCATCAAGCAATCGAAAGATTCCATTTATTTAAATCCCTTTTTTAAAATAAGAATGAAAGGAAATCTTTCGATTGCTTTGATTCATCCACATTTTCACTTCAGCTATGGTACCTACTCCACTAACTTACTACTCATTTTTTTATGACATTCGCAAAAATCAGGCAAAATCAGGCATATTTTAAAAAATCAGGGAAATTCTGCTGGTCGGTGACGGTGATTCGGCCTATCACTTTCTTCGTCCATGGATTCGGATCGTTCAGTCTTAGGTTAGTGGAACGAATACAACCGCACAAGAACGAGTCCACCGTTTTGTAACTTGCAACTTGCAAGTTTGCAAACGTTACATCGCCGCGCTGCATGCAAGCAACTTGCAGACTGTAGCTATCTTCGGAAATGATTCTTTCTGTTCGGCTCAAGGGATTTTATCTTCTGGCTTGCAAGTTTGCAAGTGATCCTAACTTCGGAGAATCGTTTGAAATTTTCGGAACGTGCAGTCATCGCGCGGTTGACTTTTACTTGCAGACACGTTCGACGCTATGCACGTAAGGGAAAAAGAATCAATTTGCAACTATGCAAGATGATTCTTTCGGAGCTGACGTCGCACAGTGGTTCAAAATCAAAAAAAGTGGGAAAAAATTATTAAAAAGCTATTTTGTTAAAGATTATAGGCGAAAAGTTGAAAAAATTATAAATTAGATTTTTTTTTTCAAAATTTGTTATTTTTTCAATAATTGCTAAAACGGGATTTGAGCTTTATACTGGGAAATAAAATATTTTTCACTTAATTATGAATATTTTTGTTAAAATTAAGTATGGGCTCCTAAATTCCTATAGGTTGATTGGACAAATATTAAAACTGATGTTTTAAGGTGAATTTGCATATGTATCGAAGCAAACAATGTTTGGTTTACTCTGTCTAAATGCTTTAAATTTAATTAAACTCAATGATATCGTATCCAAAATATAGCAAAAACTAGCAGCTGATTTTAAGATATGTTTTTGATGAGACTTCCACCTATCCAACGGTGTATAATTTACCACGGTGATCGGCAGCGCAAGCTTTATTTTTGCTTCCGAAAAATAAATAGGGTAAACCGAAAAAAATTTATTATCTAATTTTGGGTTTTCTATCAAGCGAAACTTTATTAGTTCATGATATTAAGAAACTTTTTTATCTCCAAACTGTGAATAAGATTATAATACATCACTTTCGTATAAACATTTATACATTTTCAAAGATTTATATTTATATGCTTTTTTAATTTGTTTTGGGCTGAGAATAAAAAATCCTATTTTTAATTCTTGTGTTAAAGTTGTCGTTAACGTTTGTTTCATAGAAGGTGTGTAAAAGGTCCTAAAAATATCTGAATACATCAAAACGTTCCTTGGATATTGGAGATTTGATTCCAATACAAAAAATTTGGTTGTTGCTGGCTTGAAAAATGGGCTTTTCCGGCTTTTTGGGGATTTGAACCACCGTGCGTCGGGCTGTTAGAATCGGCACTGCATGTTACATGACGGGATCTCTTGCACCTCTGTTCTTATCAAAACGTACTAAATTTTTTAGTTTTGATAAGTTTGTGATGTTATTAAGTCAATTGCAGTATTTTTTTATCTTGTAAGCACTTAATTTTGCATATATTCCGTGCATAAAGTTATTACTGTGTGCTGCATACATTTAGGGGTAAAAAATATTACAAAAATTCTACTAACTGAAATCTTGAAAATTGTTTGGATGGATATAATTTTAATGTTAACAAACGCCTAATACAAAACCATCATATTCCAGCAAGTGGAAACGAGATTTATAAGGTCAATTTTGATTTGCATTTTACCCCAGACAGGTACTGAATTATAAAAAATGTCTATTCAAAAAAAAATCCGATTGTCAAAAAAATATTTTGACACCAACAGTGTCAAAATAAAATGAAATAATAAAACCAACGTGAAGTTTGTTGGTGATATGATTAAGCCTATCCATCATACTGGGTAAAGTTTTAACAGCATCGAAAAATGTTTAATTTTTTACATCTATTGCTCGATTTTTTTTAAATTGAGAGATCGAAGTAGTCAGTGACAGGGAAATGACGTGTTTTTTTTAAGTTCCTAATTTTCTTCAGTTTATTTGAAAAGAGTGAAAGTTTGTAGAAATAAAGTGAACATACAAGACAAAACTCGGCCATAAACCACTAGCATGCTCTTCGGCCCGTCAGTCATGCGGTCAGTTAGTGCCAGCAAGCGAATCAACCGGCGAAAAGTAGTTCCCTTCCAGTACTGCTGGTTCTAGGTCCAGCGTTCCAGCCTCAGTCAAATCTGCACACCATTTAAAAATATGTTCGTGGAGAAGCAGTAAGAAGCCCTCAAGCTAAGTATTCAGTATTTTATCCTCTATTACATCTGAAGATTTTACTATTGCACACAAAGGCATTTCTAAGTTTATGAGACGTGACTTTTTTTACTAAGAATAGAATTCAACAAATTGTTCTTTGCTGTTTCAAGCATTTTTTTAAATGATCGATTCTAGAAAAATTAAGTAAATTGCTTCATTGATTAAGATTCAGAGCGATAGAGCATTTTTTATAGTTTCATGTTTCAAACTCAAAGCAATGTTTTGCTAACTTTTGTGTTTAAATTATAAGCATCTTAAGATATAATAATAATACCACGGTTCTAATTGGCTTAACAGTTCAACAAATATTAGGAAATATGTTGCTTGATATACTGTTTTTCATTCGAATTTCACGCTACATGTTCCATTTAAATAAAAAAAACAAGACCGATTCAAGATAAGTTATAAGGTTTGTCCAATAAGCAGACAAATCTGAATATGACAAGACGAATCAAACCAGGTAACTTGATTCCTGTCAGAAAAATATATTATTTGGTGAAATTTATCTGCAATTTCATTTTATTATCGAAGAGCGAATAAGTGATATTTATTGCTTGAAAATAATTTCCATAAAGTTTTAAAAAAATAAAGTTCTATACTAATGCTCGTGTTTCATCAAGTCCCAATGATAGTTTTCAACTGTTTTACGTGTCATCTAAACTGGAATAACACCTCATTTATTTCAAAGAGCATACCAAAAATAACGTTATTTAAAACAGAACTGTTCTTGGAACATAATTCGGGCCGAAAACCTCTTAAATAAAAACAAACAAACATTTAAATTAGCTAGTTTATCAAAAATCGAGAAAAAATATGTTAAATAAAGTATTGCGCGATCATCGAAGAATTGAATGTATTAAATTATAATTTTCTGGTGTTCAAAGTTCGACCAATTGAATCTTAGGGGTAAGACGTTCCTTGTTGAATCCCTTTATCCATGGATAAGGAGAACGAGATAGTTTTAGGAAATCTAAGCATAATAAGATTTTTATTTAAAGATTTTAATTTATAAGAGACTTGTTAGCACACGTTTAAAAAACAAAAATAAAATAGCAATAAATTAGTATTTCAGTTTTAGCAGGTAGTAACTTTACTAGACCACACTGGTCAAAAGTGTTTCCTGATAATTTTCTTTAACCCACACTCCAAAACAAAATTATTTGCTAGGGTGCAGAGGTGACCTCGGTCCTGTTATGCATCCTAGCATAACATAACGAATGCATAAAGCCGAAAATTATATTTTTTAGACTTTTTTATTTTCTTCTTTCAAAAGAATATGAGAATAGTTGAAACCAGCATTGAAATAATTTTTTGAAAAATCCATTAAGGCATGCAAAGAAGATTGAAAAAACTAGTACGAAAATATTCTATTATTAAAATCTTGGTAGTGTGCAACTTTTTTGTTGAAAAATTGTTGTTATATTTGTTCATTCGGAGAGTTTTAGTAGCAGCTTCGACGTCCCTGTTCAATCGATATGTTCTAAGCGAACTTAAACCAATTTTTAATTTCAAAACCAATAGACACTTGCTCCTCAAAATCTGAAAAAAAATCCAAATTGATCACAATCCCAGAAAAAAAATTTCAACCGAACATTATTGTTTAAATGATATTCGGGTTTAAAAACTATCATTTAGAAAATTTATAATTATAATTGAATGGGAATTGGGTCAGTTGTTATAGGTAAAGTTATACTTTTGTATACAAAGAAATGAAACCGAATAAATATTCAATTTTAGATACACCAATAATAAAACAAATTCTCCTTTTAACAGAATAATAAATAATGTTAGTCATAGGATAGTTCTGTATGAATGTAAGTATCCATATTATAAAATATTCGTTCCCAAAGAACGATAAGAAGTATGTTCAAAAACAAAATAAAATCGAAGATGTGTTTTGCCATTTTCATTTAAAAATTGAACTAATTTAAAAACTTTTGTATATTGATAAATATCCATCGAATTATAGAAATAAACATTTTTCTTTGAACTATCGGTGAAAAAAATCCTTTAAATTGTGATCATTTGGGAAAATCTATTAGTTTTCAGATGTTTATGAGCAAGTATTTATCGGTTTTGAAATGAATATTGGGTTCAGTTTGCTTAAAACGTAGTTATCAATTGACCAAGGACGTCGAGTTTGCTATCAAACCTCTCCAATTAATTAAATTTTACTACTCTTTAGATTCTGATGAAAAAAAAGTTTTTTTTAAACTTCGTTGCATGCTTTTCAACTGTTCTTGCACCAGATTCTGAATTCCGATATACTGTGGAAACGTTTTAACATCTTATCACGAAGTTTATTTTTTATAGTTTTAAATACTTATGGGAAAGCCAGCAGAAAAAAGAAAAACCATTTATCAATAATATGATTATAACTTACTGTGGTACGTCATTCTTAGAATTAATTGTTTAACACTTATATAAAATTATCGAAAATTAACGAAACGGACAAGAAACAGGAAAACAGAAAACTTTTAAAACATTTTTTATCAAAATATACGGTCAGACTTTGACTGCACAGATCACAAGAATTGTAAAAAAAAACAGCAACCGGCACAATGGCAATGGAGTATTTGTTTTATAGATAGAATTCTCAAAAGGTTGTATAATGCAAAAAGGTAAGTGTTGGGTTGTATTATGCTCGTCCAGTTGTAATTAGTAAAACATATTTATTGGGAGAAACTATCGTTGTTAAACCAGTTAACTGAAACTACAAATAATGGTTGAAGTTTTACGACAATTTAGTTGCTCTAGCTTGTTTCATACTTCATCAATAGGCTGTCTTAATTCGAATTTTAGAGTAATCGAACGTAACGCCAGTAACGCAAGTAGAAATGTACCGAATAGTGGTATTCGGCCGTTGGCCGAATACAACTTTCTTTTCAATTTTTCCGTGAAACGAATTCTCGGTCAAATATTTTATTAATTATTCTATTAAGTTTGAAGGAAATAAACAAAGACGATTATTTAAACTTTCTCCTATATCTTCCATCTGTACGCTTTTAGCAGTGCCATTTCATATCAGCTCTTTCCCTTAAAAAAAATGGATAATTTCAATAATATCACCACTCATTGAAGGAACATCTGATCACTTGTCTCTTCTAAATAGGTCAAAAAAATGGAATGAAATCCTGTAGGATCTTAGACAAAACATGTCGAAACAGGTGCCAAACAATTTGAAATTACTTTTTCGATATCGAGTTTACTCGAAAACATTTTCAAAATATTTATAAAAAAACGATCATTCTAAACCTTTAATATGCCATACTTAATACCAAACGTATCCGCTGAGCTACTCTACGATTTTTTGAAAGTTTTCGAAAAAATAGAGCAAATGTCAACAAAATCTTGGTATTATTCCAAAACATACAAAAAGAAAGGGACAGAAAATTTCTTGAAATTTTAATTTTCCATTGAATCAAATCAGCCGTGTTCAAATCAAATCTAAAAATAAAAGAAATTGATGTTCATTTTTAAATAAACTTTTTTTTTAACTTTATTTTCTGGATATATAACCTGTTGCGCAATGGTGGAAAAAGTGTATAAACCGCGAAGAAATTCAATACCTTTCCTTCTACATGACTCAAATCTATGAAAAAAAAAACACTTTCTTTTAGTGAAAATGTCCTGAAAATTGATCGGACATGGTTTCAGACGCCGCACGAGCTTACGAACGGAGATATAGTGCTTTTTTAACCTCTAATTCCCGTATATTTTGCAAACAATCCTCTAGAAACACTTAAAATTCGAAGAAAAAAACTCTCAATTTTTCCTGTTTTTAGAGGAAAAAGCTCATTTTTGATTGCTAATTTGTAAAAAATCTATCCAAAACTAATGTTAAATTTATATCTCAATGGAAAGCCAATAACTTGACCAACAAAACCCACTCAAAAAATTATTCAAACTCGTCCGAACTCTTAAGGTTATAACTTACTGAAAAAAGGCATTATTTTGGATATTTTGTACTTTGTCTTCTTTCTTAGTTGAAAATATGTATTTGAAATGTTCCACAAAATTGTGTGTTTCAACAATTTGAACAATTTTTTCAAATATTTCAAGTTTGTAAATCGTATACTAAAAAAGATATTAAATAAAATTCAAAATTACATGTTAAAATGCTTGTTATTTTTAAAATGCTGGTAACTTTTAAGGTTTTCATGTGATCGTTATGGTGTCTTCAACAAAGTTGCTTAAAATAATAAGATCTACAACATCAAGTCTCTAAACTATTTATTTCAAGAAATAATTTTTTTTATCTCCCTTCAAGGTGGAAAAAATCACCTTTTTCTTTCAAGAATTTGATAGACCATCAAAAAATATAAAAAAGTTGCGAAGACATCAAATGTCTAGCGTTTACCGTTTGTCCGCAAATAATTTTGATCGCTTATTAGGTGCATTTACCCCTGTGTGCGGCGTCTGAAACGCCTATTGATTCTCTGGACATTTTCACTTAAGGAAACTATACTTTCATACATTTAGTTCATGTAGAACGTAAGATATTGAATTTCTTCGCGGTTCATACTCTTTTTTCTCCATTGTGTGTTGGGCTTAATAATATCAAGGGGCTGAAGAAAACAAAAATTTCCGTACCAAGTTTTCAGTCAAGAAACTCGCAGGAAGAAGGAAAATGAAACGAGTGAAACACGTATAGGGGCAACATGGCTTCCTCATTGCAAAAATTTCAACCAGAGACAATTTTCTAATAATCCTTAAAATGATATCTGCGGCTCGGGAATGTCAATCAAAGGGATCTTTGGTAACATTAATAAATTATGGTTGGGCACAAAATGCAGAGGGTTCAGCATAATCCTTGTTAAAATTGATTCTAAATCTGCAGTATGACAACAACAGATGCGTTTGGCAACCAAAATGTTACCCTATTTCGAGTCTGTTATGGGGTGAAGTGTTTAATTTCGGGAACCACACTGACGTTCTGGTACCAAAAATTTGGTACGGTGCGTTTGTATGCGATTTGACAGCTGGTTCAGTCCTCTGAATAATATCAAACTAACTTTTCAAAGAGGAATTTGAGTTTTTATATGATTTAGAAAAATAAAATGAATGAACCTGCGAAAAATATAGAATGATTTGAATGATTTGACAAGACTGGATGGTAAACAAACCAAATTTCTACACACGTTTCGAAGTAATGGATACTGATAGATCAACTTGGACACAGGGTGGCCCTACATACAACTGTAATAGGATCTGTTTTTTTTTTACTGATGGCTCAAAAATGAATAACAAAGCTGGTGCCGGAATTTATTGCCCAGGGGTTAACATATCGATTCCAACGGGATGTTGGCTAGCAGTCTTCCAAACAGAGGTCCATGCGATTTACTCTTGCGTGGAAATTTTTTTGAAGAGGATGTACAGGCACGCTAATACAGTAGTTTTTCGATTTTATCACGGTCAAAAATAATTTCACCGTGAATTTGGCGAAACTAGAAATTGAAGTAGAAAAAAAGTATTTTTACTGTCTTTAATCAATAATCTATATATATAAAAAGCAATTTCTGTATGTTTGTTTGTTTGTTTGTTTGTTTGTTTGTTTGTTTGTTTGTCCTTCATAGACTCAGCCGTCTTAAGAGCTAGAGAGCTGAAATTTGGCATGGATGCTCATTAGAACCAGGAAGGATGAAAAATGTTTTTAGATTTTTGGATGACCCCTTCTGAAGGGGGTCGTCCATAGAAGACAAATATTGTTTTCGCGATATTGACGTTACTTTTCGTCGGATCGTGTTGGAAATTTGCACATAAGTGTTTTAAAAGACGAGCAATCGATTTCTGGTGTTCAATTTTGTGTAAGGGGTCAGCCAAAGGGGCCGTCCATATAAACTGTTACCTGTTATTGCGATATTGACGTTATTATACATCGTATTCACATGAAAATTGGTACACAAGAGTTTTGATTGACGTGCAATCGATTTGAAGTATCGAATTCAGTGTAAGGGGCCGGCAAAAGGGGTCGTCCATATTAAATTTTCAGTAATTTAGTGATATTGACGTTTTTATACATCGGATTGGGATGAAAATTTGCACATAGGAGTTATTAGGGACAATCAACTGATTTCACTTATCCAGACTAAAATCAGGAGCCGGTCAAAAGGGGTCGTCCATGTTAACTATTCACTGTTGATGCGATATTGTCGTTATTATGCATCGTACTCAGACGAAAATTGGTACACGAGAGTTTTGAGAGATGAGCAATGGATTTCAGGTAATTATTTCAGTGTAAGGGGTCGGCAAAGGGGGTCGTCCATATTAACCTTTCAATATTTTTGCAATATCGTCGTTATTATACATAGGATCTAGATGAAAATTTGCACACGGTAGTTTTCGGAGACGGGCGATCGATTTCAGATGTCAAATGTTTTGGGGTCCACCGAAGGGGTCGTCCATTTTAATTAATTTTTCACTGTTTTTAGCAATATTGACGTTATTATGCAATGGATTGCTTTGAGAATTTTCGCACGGGAGTTTTGAGGAAAGGGCAATCAGTTTCAGATATCAAAAGTTGTATAAGAGGTCACCGAAAGGGGTTTAACTTTTTGGCAATAATAGCATTGTTATGCAACGATCGTGTCGAAATTTATACACGAGGGTTTTTTGGCACGGTCAATTGATTCCCGATTTCAAATTTAGTAGCAGACGACATAAAAAGTAATTGTCTAATATTTTTGCAATTAGTACTTAAAAATGAATTCGGAAGAGCATCTGGAAAATGCTTGGCAATTGACTTTCATACAAACTGTTCATGGCATATTCCAAGTTGAAAGCGAAACGGAGTTCGTATGGGATCAGCTAGTTTATAATATTTTCAGTAGTGGAAACGTATTGTATCAATAAATTTCGATCATAAGACGTAATTATCAAAGATTACTAAACAAAAAGGATCGTTTTCAGTTCTAATTATTCTTCTCTAAAGCAAATTTTTAGGTTTTTTCTTGAAATAAAACCATGTTGTATATCCATTTGATAGTCTACATCTAATTAAAGTGAATTATTTTGTTTTGATGGAAATTTAACAGTCGTTATCTCTTTGGAAAAAAGTTAAAAAAAAAACCCAAGTAACAACACTAGCATCAGCGTGACGTTAAAATATTTGTGTCAATTATTACAAGCGTTTTTAAAATCCAAATGACGATTTTAAACACTATACAGATAAAATAAGCAGTTCAATGGCATTTTCATATTATTGGATACCTATATACTATAACATAAACCATGAAAAATATCATAAACAAAGACGCTCTATGCTTTTGAATGAAAATTAAGGACCTGGTAATGGTTTCTGAATGATTTCTTAAAAATCGTGATAAAATCGAAACAATAACCGTGATAAAATCGAGCGTGAATTTGGCGAGTATTGATCGAATAGTGATAAAATCGAGAAACTACTGTATATGCATATTTTCAGACAGTCAAGCAGCGTTACAAGCTCTTAAAGCTCCAATGTGCAGCTCCAAACTAGTATGGGATTGTATTAATGCTTTAAATCAATTATCAATACAAAATCAGGTGAACCTTTATTGGGTTCCAGGTCACCGCGGCATAGAAAGAAATGAAAAAGCGGATATACTGGCTAGGAGAGGATCGGAAGGGCCAATGACCGGGCCGGAACCTATCTGTGGAGTATCAACTTGTGCACTTAACAATGAACTAAAAACTTGGGAAAATTGAAAAATAAAATCAAATGGCTTGTAGCTATTGGTGCTAGGCAATCAAAAAAATTCATAAAGCCCGATTCGCCTCCTGTCGAAAAGTGATCTGAAAACATTTACAGACCTTTTAACAGGGCATTGTCCATGCAATTACCACCTTAAAAAAATTGGCAAACTTAGTAATGATATGTGCCGGTTCTGAAAAACTGAAGTAGAAACTGCAGAGCACTTAATGTGTGACTGTGGATATCTTATGACACATCGACTAAAAGTTCTTGGTAAGCGAATCCTAACTCCCGATGATATTTGGAAGATGAAGGCCAGTAAGGTGGTGAGATTCATAAGAAACACCATCCCAAACTGGAATTATGTCTTGATTTCGTCTACAACTGACATCTCAATTAATGATGACAGTACCACGTAATCAGAAAAATAGTAAATTGGGTTACTCCACAATAGATCAAATAAATTGGTCGCAGTGGATTTGCTCAAACAAAAAAAAAATGATTTGACCTATTTCGGATTTTATTTTGAATCTATGGGCAAGCCAGAGTATACTTTTAGATATTTGACATCATTCGACAAAAAATTACAGGTCTGAAATTTTATAAAATTTAGAAATAAATGTTCGACCTCTTCGGCCGAATACTTTGCTCAACTATTCGGTGATCCGAATATTCGGGTTAACGGGATACGAACAAAATAAACAATGGGTTCCGATGCCAAAACAATCAATTTAATGATTGTGTTAACTTTAGATAACACCAAAAAACTCTTTTTTTTTGTACGTGATCTTATAGATACTATATATAATTCGCAAATAAAAATATTTTGTTATAACAATCATAAAACATAATCAATGATCATTGATCATCGCATAGCTGACTCCTCAAAGGTAGTAGAGTTTGTTTTCCATCGCAGCGTTCGGCGATTGGTGCAGATACTGGCCGGCCAGGAAGGCCAGCTTGTGGGCGTACTGGCACACGGCCGGAACTCCGACGGTTCCGCACCAGTTGTAGTACAGATGGGTCTGCTTGAAGGTGTACAGCTGCAGATGGTCCGGCTTGAGGCCGGACTCGTCGTACAGTATGTTGTAGGAGGTCGGCGACACCGTGCCCTGGTTGACGCTCTGCGAGACCAGGAAGAAGTCGTTTCTGAAAGGAAGGAGAAGATAGACAAACGTTAGCGCCACCTCGCTACAAAAAATCTAATGTTTACTGAACATTTTTTAGTAGGTAGATACTTCATTTCTTATTTTCGTTTCCAACTTTCAAATAATATTCAAATAAACTAGAAAATACAGATTGGTTGAACAGTTTTAGAGATTGTTGTGGCAACCCTAAGTTAAACGGGCTTGTAAAAGAGACAAGAGAGCCTACAAACTCCTTAGCCGAAGAGGGAGAAAGAGTCGCCGCCAATGTAGATATCCGATTGCTTTATGATATTTTTCGCCGGTGCAAGCATTAATGCTAGAATGAAAGACCGAGCAGGTCAGCTGTTGACAGACAGAACAGATCAGCTCAAACGTTGAACTGAGCGTTTTGAACAACTCTTTCGAGTCACAAATAGCGATGGTCAACGGAACCCGCAGCTCGAAGTGCCACAGTCGCATTAATGGCTTCAACTCGGAAGCACCCTTGCTGGCTGAAATAGAAGAGGCAGTCAAAGACATGAAGTCCAACAAAGCGCCTGGGATCGATTGCATCCCTGCTGAAATGCTGAAAGCCAACCCTGCCTTGCCAGCACAAATGTTTCATGTTGGGATACTGCAACATTCCCGGCCGACTGGATGCAGGGTATCCTTGCAAAGGTTCCGAAGAAAGGGGACTTAACAGAGTTTGGTAACTGACGTGGCATAGAGTTGATCTGTACAACCCTCAAAGTACTCTGGATCACTTTCCTGAACACCGACCGAATAAACCATGAAAACATCTGGGCGGCTCTAAGGCGACGAGGAGTCCCAGAGAAGTTAATCTATCTCAACGAAGCACTGTTCGAACGAAAATCCTAATCTTCAACTCAAACGTCAAATTCGTTTTGTTGTACAGGTGCGAAACTTGATGCACATATGCGATAACGAGACGGTGTCTTGTCCGAACCAATCCCGGTAACTACTGGAGTGAGACAAGGGGGCTTATTCTGCGACGCGAGTGACGTGACTAACAAAATGTCATATAGTTTTGTTGGCTTAAATAACCCTCGAAACTTTTGTTCGGATGAGCTCTTATTGGTCTTCAAAGCTCATCGATACACAAAATTTCTTTTCTGAAGCATTTTCTGGAATCAGGACGAAGAGGAGAAATTTCGTGAGTCACGTCACTCGAGTTGCAGAATATGCCTCAAGGATGTATCTTATCACCGCTACTTTTTCTAATCGTAATAGACGAGATTCTGACTGGATCGATCGACTGTGCACCGAACCGGGGATTGACGTGGAAACCTTCAACAATGGAGCAACTGAACGACCTTGACCTGGCTGACGATATTGTTTTGCTCGCCCAACCACAACCGGATATGCAGAGCAAACTCGACGACCTCACCGAAAGTTCCAAGGCAGCAGGTCTCAAAGTCAATGTCGGAAAGACCAAGTCGATGGAGATCAACACAGGCAATCCCTCCAGTTTCATGGTAGCTGGGCAACAAGTTGAGAAAGTGGAGTGCTTCCAGTATCTTGGTAGCCAGATAACGCCTGATGGTGGTACCAGGAAAGACATCGAAACCCGGATCAGAAAGGCCCGATTTGCGTTTGCGAGTCCCCGAAACATCTGGCGGTCACGCCAGATCTCTCTACGAACGAAAATCCGAATCTTCAGCTCAAACGTCAAATCCGTATTGCTGTACGGGTGCGAAACTTGTTGCACATATGCGGTGACGACGCGAAAACTGCAAGTATTTATTTATAAACCGCTGCCTGCGGAATATCATCCGCGCTTGGTGGCCTGGCAATTGGATCTCAAACTTAGAACCACATCGCCGGTGTCATCGAAAGGCGTTAGATTTCGTGATTCGGGAGCGTAAGTGGAAATGGATTGGGCACACGCTGCGAAAAGATGAAAACGAGATTTGCAGAGAGGCATTTGAGTGGAATCCAGAAGGACATCGAAGGAGAGGCAGACCCAGTGAAGAAGTGTTAGAGTTCAGATTTAGAATCAGCGTTAGAGATATTGATAAGGACATCAAGAAATCGATTGACCAATGTTGCCATTTGATTTTACCTACACTCAGATTTGGTCCCCGAAATCGAACTTGATTCTGTTTGAAACCATCGCAAGTATTTCCAGCAACTCAGGAATGTTGGCGCTCGATCCTAGATGAACGATTTGCTAACAGTTTTCTCCTACAATTAACATGAAGCCTTTGCAAAATATTAAAATTGTCGTGTCTGAGCTAACGTGAGAGTCGATCTAAGATCAACTACGAATATCAGAGACGAAGAATAAACAATTCGAAGCTGGACTGTCGTGTTGATTCGCTAAAGCTTTAATACTGTGTTTTTATTTCCCCATCCCGAGAAATTCCAAAACTATTCAACCAATCTTTGAACAAAACAACAAATAAAGTGTCATAATTACCTCTCGGGAAGCGTGATGACATCATCCACAATGGTACCGGGCACTGGATTTCTACTGTTATGGAACAGGCGGGTGTTGATGCGCTTGTTGACGACGATAAATGTGAGTCGGGAAGCGGCCGCGGTGCCGTTGTAAGCCAGGTTCAACTTTTCTTTTATGGAACCGACCTCGTGCTCGTACACGTATTTGAACTGGCCTTCACCAACACCGTCGCGGTACAGAATGATACGTTGCGGTAGATCGCCGTTGAATTCTCTCCGGTAAGCGTGCAAAGCCTTGAACAGGTTCTGGGACATGAAGTCGGATAGTTCTTCGCCATTGCAGTGGGAATTGACCGTAGAAAAGTATTTTGGATGCTTAACTCCTGAGAAATACATCGTGGCTACCAACGCTCCGTAGGATTTTGACTTGTCCTGGGTATCGTGACACACGTCAAAACCTACGACCATTACGGAGCTGAGTGGCGTTCTCAGGGTCCACGGAATTCCTCCCAGTTTGCAGTTCAGCTGAATTGATACTTTGGTCGCCACGGACATCAAAGTACGCACATTACCACCTTTAGGCGTCACGGTTCTGGCTTTAATAACTTGGGTAGGGACGGCACGTTCAACGCAGGTAACCTTTTTGATGGCCGAATATCGGTCGGCCTTGTCATTTCTCACCAGACACATGATCAGCTGAGGATCTCTTTGGCAGATCCTTTTCAGTGCATCTACGTAAACAGGAGGAGAATCATTTTTGATCACCTCAACCTGAGGGTCCTCGACGTGGAATTTCATGCCTTTGGACGCCTGTTTTAGACAACCAATAAAATCGGCCATCAAATTCTCAGACCCAGCAGAGACTACCACGTACCAATTCGTCAACGGAACTGTGATGAACATTGCATTGCTACGGATAACCTGCTGCCAATCAGCCTGAACTCCAGCCGGGTGCTCACTGAAACGATAAAACGCGGATATTCAGAAATGTGAAAAATATTCCCGAAAAAACCCTAACTTACGTCATTTGATCGGACCGAAGGTGTCCGAGGATGATTTTTTCCTGATCTAGGACTCGACCGGGCAGTTCCACCAAACGGCGCTCCAGTTCTGTTTGCCAAAATTTGAACACCTCTATGCTGTCCTTGGTTTTTTGCAGGCGATCGTTGAAGTTAAGCAGACGCTCAATGCGCTTATCCGGTCCGAGCCGCGTATAGTTTGCAATTTCGCGCATCAAACTAATGAAGATGAAAAAATTAATAAGAATCAGCTTCTTAGTGAAAAATTATTAGCAGAAAAACCTTACCCGAAATTTTGACGCATCTCGTCGGTAAGGCCGGTCATTCGGAACAGCTCCGGAACCAGATACAGTAGCTCGGCCTTGCCTGCTCGAATGTCTCGCGCCTTAGCTCGCGAAACCAGCATCGGTTGGCGTGGGTCTCGGATGATGATGTTATAGCGTTCTTTAAAGTATTGAATGAAAGTAATTCTACCGGCGACAGTTTCGAAGGAACTTTCCGGAGTGGTGTTGAACTCTACATCGTTGATCGTGTAGGTTTGATTCTTTCCGTATGTTGCCATCACTACTGAACCGAGGATTAAACGTTTGTAGTTGTCCTTATAGTTTCCTCCGCTTTGGGCACACTGTTTGAACAGTCCGTAGCAAGTTTCGCTGCGCATTACCTTGTGGTTTATCTCTGCGCACATAAGCACATCCTGCTCGTGCTGTCGAATGCTAGTTATGTAACCTGGATACAACTCGAGACCATGCTGTGGGATAACGATTTTTGCGCCAGGATCAAAGAAGTTGCGCCCAATTAGCTGCAAATTTAGTCCACCCATCGCCTTTCTGTTGATCAAGTTATAAATCATGAACTCCATTTCGTTGCATCCATCAAGAACGCCAACCTTCTTTAGCTTGATAATGTAAGGAGTACCACTAATAGGATCCTTGGTTTGAATTTCGACTTCTTCGCTGCGCAACTTATGACGAGTAAAGATCTGTGTCCCGTCGAACAGATATCCTCCGATAGTAGGTTTCAAAGTATAAACCAGGGAGCTCATTAACTTGCTGCTTTCTACCACCGGATTAAAATCGACACGGTACTGGAATATACACTCTTCGCCTCCTCTAGAGATTCGGAAGTAATTGGCCTGTAGCATAATCTTAGTTCCGGATTCACCATGCTTCGAAATCGTGGAATCCACAGGTCTAGTTCTGACAACATCCTGAACTCTCCGATTATTACGCACCGCGCCACGACCTGCAGAACCTGATCCATCCCCGGTTGCGCCACGTTGAGGGCGAAGACCAGTATTGCCTGCCGGTACAACTGCCTGTGGCGTTTGCTCTCTAGCTGCTGGCCTAGGTGCCTGCTGCTGCTGCGGCTGATGATGCTGCGGCTGATACTGCTGCTGATGCTGCTGATATCCTCCTTCCTGACCACTTCTTCCTTGTCCATCCTGTTGGTAGCCACCGCGACCGCGACCTCTTCCGCGGCCTTCCCCTGTATATCCACGACCGCCTCCACCTCCACCGCGGTCCTCTCCTCCAGAAAAACCACGACCCCTGCCACGGCCCTCCCCACCTTGACCACGGCCCTCCCAACCTTGGCCACGGCCTTCTCCATTGTTATTACCACCTCGACCTCTTCCGCGACCTTCTCCACTGAAACCGCGACCTCTGCCGCGGCCTCCACCACCTCCTCCACGCTGGTTGTCCATCCTTAACTGTTAGCCCTGAAACACACACAGTAAAAAGGAGTTCCAATTAGTTATGGGCCGATTTCGGTATCGTGTGCAAGTTATTGGCAATCAGTTTACACCTGGGAGTTTCGCAAGGACGAAGAAGGTTTCCAGTTTTTTTTTCTAAAGACTATGATTCATTGAGACATCGACTAGAGCCATCGTCTGGTACTTGAAAAAATCGTAGAGGCTGTATAGATCAAGGTTACACACGTGCCAGTAGCACAGTTTTGAAACAAAGTACATCTAAATATCATCTTCATTACTCAGAAATAAAGGAATCGGTATACACAAGCAGGGTTTGAGTTTTTCAAATTTGTATCATTTTGAAAAGGCTGATAAACTAGCGTAAATCTTTGGGCAAATTTTGGGATTGTTCTGATGATGTAAACATGTATGCAGAAGTTTCGGTACATTATCTATGCGGGGTATATAACCCATATGATCCAAATATATGGCCGGGATTCGACCAGACCGAACTGAACGCCAAGTTGAAAAAAACTGAGTTATCTATCGCATCGGATGGAAATCATGTAAAACTACCTATCCTATGAAAATCAGGACATTTTTCCAATTTTTTAAGATTTTATTGAAAAAATAATGAACTAAAAGCCAACTCGAAGGGGAAGATAAAAAGCACGTTTTGGTCAAGAAAATTGTTTTTATGCGGAACAATCTTCAGTTCGTACGGTTTTTCGATTCGATACTGTTCTTCAGCGCGTTTAGAACTTGAATCTGATAGATTTAATGACGAATGACGCTCTCGTGGCTAAAAACTTCCTGTTGAAGATTGTCAGAATTTAAAAAAAAAATTCTTTCAGCCAGACCGAACTGAGACCCTTGAATCTTATTTCTCAAACTATCTTTTAGAAAAGTAGGATTTTTAATTTTTAATGATAAAAGAATTTAACTTTTATCGAGTACTATCGATCAGACCACAATCGGTAAGTTAAAGTCTTATATATTTCTCATTCAAAATATGAGCAATTTTTATGGCTTGTTTCACTCTGGCTCAACGGAAAAAATATTTTTTAAGCACCAGCCATACTCGTTTGGTACTGCTCGTAAAGCGCCTATTTGTAGGCTCCTACGTTTAGAACAAATTGCTTAGTCAAATGATATGCTTGGCGTTTTTTTCAACATTTTGGTTCGACCAGAGGGAACTTTGTATAAACAAACATATAGTTATTAAAATCCGATTTTCTACTAAATGTGATATCAGAAATCAACCAGTATAGCCACAATGCCTTCATTAAAGCCTAATTGTGTTGGTTAAATGACAAAATAAGAAATCTTTTCTAATGGTACTAATTGGTAAGGCTGTGAATTCTGACCTCAATTATCTCGAAATCAAACTTATGGCGTTCAGTTCGGTCTGGTCGAATCCCAACCATATGATGATTGAAACTTTGACTCTTTAGACATGAACTCTTGAATATATATTTTTTATAATTTGAGTCAAGGCGGCAACAAATTTTTACAGCAGATAAGTCAGAAATTCTAAAATATTATTGGTAAATTTGTCACCAACATTGAATCAAAGCAATCGAAATAATCTTTCGATTGCTTTGATTTAGAAGAATTATTCAACCAAGTAGGCTCCCAACACATATTAGAGCAAGTTCGCTGTCCTTAAGAAAAAGCGGTAGAAATTTTGACACTTGTAGCACACATTGATAACTTCACCATGCAAAATCATTTTCAAGATCTTCAATGCAGTTCGGCCTTCAGTTTTTTTTTAACAACACGTGTTCTATTTTCGCATGCTGTGATGCAAAAATAGCTCAATTTCTATCACATGATCCACTACATTTTTGCATGGTAAAATTTTCAAAATGTGCTACAAGTGTCAAAATTTAAACCACTTTTTCCCAACACGAGTGAACTTGCTCTAAGAGTTAATGTAGTAGATACAATATATTCCAATTTCACTCTGCTGTTTTCAAGAAGTCAACTCTAGAAATTCATATTTTTGACATCTCTAGAATGATTTTAAAAGAAGATACAAATTAAATCCCTAAGAGCAAGTTCACTGGTGTTGGGAAAAAGTGGTAGAAATTTTGTCACTTTTGCACATTTTAAAAATTTTGCCATGCAAAAACCATTTTCAAAATCTGTGGCCTTCAAGTTTTATAACAACACGTGTTGTTATTTCGCATGCTGTGATGCAAAAAATAGCAAAATTTCTACCACATACGGCTGAAACAGAAACAGTGCTGTAGAAAAATACAACGCCCGAAGATCTTGAAAACATTTTTGCATGGTAAAATTTTCAAAATGTCAAAATTTCTACCACTTTTTCCCAACACCAGTGAACTTGCTCTAAGGTAGAAAATCTTAAAAATAACCTTTAATATGACATTCTTGCAAAAGTAGCCCCTATTTGTTATTCGATCTAACGTATTTATAATTTGGACTACTGAAATTACATCCTATCTAGAAACGAAATGGCAACCTCACTGGCTGGAACAACGAAAAATTAGAATCAACGGTGCACCATTTTTGGTATGAATTTAAGTCTGAATCAGTTTGGTCTTTAAAACCTCGTAGAAAATAACCAATTCATTTCATTTCATTTATTTAACCAATTCGAATCTGTGTGATGTTCTAATTAGTTGTCCAAATAACTTTTTCTTTATACCCGGATGCATCAAACGGGTGGAACTTTTCCTTGATACATTGCATTCTTTAGCAGTTAAGTTGTCAATTTTCGAAACATAGGGTAACGGACTTATTTTGGACCGGGTACATATTTTGGACCACCTTGCAGCTTTTTTCCAATCTTTCTCTCATAAATCATGCTTATCATGAAAATTTTGAACAAATATAGT
Organism: Uranotaenia lowii; assembly: GCF_029784155.1. Lineage (NCBI taxonomy): Eukaryota > Metazoa > Arthropoda > Insecta > Diptera > Culicidae > Uranotaenia > Uranotaenia lowii. Next base: position 320,273,523 of record NC_073692.1, read on the forward strand.
TAAAGCTATTTTTCTTATGATTCTAATCACATCTAAGTTTCCATTTAAATAAACTGATAAGTGATAGAAAATTGAAAACAAAGTTTTGATTTCTGACAGTTGGACCAAATCAAGCCCGTTTCAAGAGGATGTGCCATAATTGGAGTCAACTTTGAAGAAGTTTTCTGCCTAGCTGTGATGAATTAAACAACTAAAAACATGTTCACAGCTATGATAAAACAGATAAAAACTAGTTAGCAAGCTTGAAAAACCAGAAAAACTTGTTTTTATCGCAATTTGACCCATGTCGAAAATAGGTCCAACTTAATTCCTTAGGGACTTATTTTGGACCACCCAACATAACCTGAGTATTTAACTCGCTGTTAAATGTTCATGAACGTAATAAAACGGTGTACGGCGATATGAAAAGAATTATGCACACTATTATAATCGCCTATTATAAATAAAATTTGGTCTTTTTGGCATTATTTTATTTAATCAACTCGCTAAAGCCCAAACCCGCCTTTAGAAGGGGTTCACTTCAATTGGCATAAAACCAAGTCAATCATTGTTTTCACTTACTTTTTGTGCACTTTTCTTCAAACCAAGTTAATCTTACAATCTACATTAATGGCAACTGTTTGATAAGCAGTTGTCGAAAGCTACAGCTTAAGAACACGAGAATTGCTATTTTTCAGCCCCTGTGGTTATGCAATCTATGGAAAAAAAAACTGTTGAAGAATTTACTCCAACAATTATTTATTTTCGTTGGACCAAAGGTTTTTCAAAGATAAAACTGAACTTTTGCGAATTTTTCCACAACAAAAATCTGGTTAAAGATGGTTAAAAAGATTACATAATCTATATATATAAAAATGAATGTTTGTCTGTCTGTCTGTTCCCTATAGACTCGGAAACTACTGAACCGATCATCGTCAAAACTGGCATCTGAGGGTTTTTGAGGCCGGGGATGGTTTCTGTAATAGTCAAAACTCCATCCGACTTAAGGGAGGGAGGGCTTCCATACAAAATTTGTAGTTTCTCGAAGCAAATTAAAGTCATGACATCCATTTTCTCGAGATTTTTTCTTCCTTTGGGCGGTTTGTTTTTCGTCTCTATGGTCTAGGCGTCGCAAGCCAACGACGCTAAAGGATAGTAACCAATGCATAGCATACTGATCAGTGGGAATATTTTGGCGCGTATTTCTCAACCAAGAATATTTTCAATGCAAGGGGTGGCGATATGAAGCCTTGATGTTATTTTTTTTTTCTACTTGATTCCTAGCTCTTTTGTAAAGCACATGGTTATGACGCCTAGATGAGACCCAGATCGACATTCTGAAATTGAAAAGTCATGGTATTCACTTTTCTTTTATTTAAGGGGTTTGTTTTTCGTCTCTATGGTCAGGCAAACGTGGTCGTCGCAAGTGGATAGTAACCGAAGCATACTGTTCATTGATCGCTGGAAAAATTTAACAATCGGGCGCCTGTTTCTCAACCAAGTACCTATGTTTCTTATGCACGTGGAGGCGATATGCAACCTAGATGTGTTTTTTTCTTGCTAAATTTCACGTGGTAATAAATGACGCCTAGATGTGACACGGATTGGTATTTTATCAATCGAATCAAAACCAATTGAAAGATTTGCAAAAATACTTCCGTATTTAGTTCGTGTAAATGTAGGTAGCATTCGACTTTTCATTCAAGGAACATTAGCACATGTTCAAACGTTCAACTTTTTCTCAACTTACACGGTGGGGCAAGGGCAAACGTCGAACTGATATTTTTTTAAATATTTATAATTTTTTGCCGTAGTAATTTTATTTAAAAAAAAAGAAACTTGCACTGTATTTAATACATAACTAATTTAATATTTTTTCACTACCATGATAAGTGCTGTTTGGGAAAACTTCAAGTCCACGAGTTTGGAATATGGCGAAACATTTTTTTAATATAATTTTGGCGCAAAAAGGAGAGATATTCAAACTGCTTCGTAGGCGAGGATGGTGAAAAAAGCTTTTTGAAAATGGCTATTAAAAATCCTTTTCATCGTTTTTTTTCAAATTTCTATAGCTTATTTTTTCAACTCCAAAAAATGCCCCATGTAAAGCTTATCAGGAGCTGGAAGTTCTCATAATACAGAATATTAAGAATCTACTCAAAAAATTGTCTCGATTCACGCTATTCATCGGTTTTAAAAATTCTATTTCCATGAAGTACAATTTGCAATAAATTCCAATATGCGAATCTTTTTCTTTCAATTAGTAATTTATTTAAACTCGAGCCGGTTAAATTTGCCTACCTTCTTCAAACAGTGGGGGACAGTATTGGAAAAGATGGGGGAGCTCCCATGTAAATTTAGGATAAAGAGCTTTTCAAAAAGGGACCATATTTAAAAAGGTTTTTTTTGGGTACAGAGTACAAATTTCAGATCTTAAAAATCGAGTTCAGAGATCAAGTTTCAGTAAAAAATATACATCATCTTTGAAGTGCAATTCAGAACTGCAGCTGCAGCTCTTATTTCAAAGTTGTTGGTTTTGAAGTATGATGAGGTTTGATTTAAAAAAAAAAATGCTCTCTTAAATCTAAATTTCAATAAATTTTTACAAATTACATTTATTTTCGGAAGGTGTAGCAAAGCACAACGGGTCAGCTAGTTCTCGCATATTTTTATCATTTTTGAATCTATGTATTCTACAGAGCTGAAACCAAACCAAATCCACTAAGGTTTTGGAAGTCAAAATGCATCAATTGATGTCGCGGAGTTGTTGATGTCAGACATTACTAACGTATCATTGGGTCGCCTGAAGGAGATTTGCGTTCCAAAAATTGGTCCTAAAGATTCAAAAAACGAATTTCGTCGAGAATGCAGTGTGCTGTCGGAATTTTCAAAACTTTTAAAACACATTATAAAACGGAGGAGTTTTTCTGCTCTTACTATATTCTTATCGAAAATTACTGTTTTAAAGCACAAGAAGTAGTAGAAAAACAGATGGTTGAAGTAGGGAATATTTAATAAACAAAGGTACCTAAATAGAGATCATCATCGCCTCAATCGTTGTCATAAATAAAGCAAAATTTAGAATAAACACTTATTTAGTTTAAGGGTGGTCCAAAATAGGTCCAAAGAGTGGTCCAAAATAGAAACCTGGTGGTCCAAAATACCGACCAAAGTTATGATCGAAGAAACGAGTTTTTAGGCTTAAATCTTGTTACTTTGCAAAAAATGACGATATGTTTCGATAGAAAAAGTCTCGATCTTCGTAATGAATGGATAAAGCAGTCAAAAATTGTAGCATGTACATTTTCATTTCAGAAAATAGCATAGGCACTACCCAAAGCGGTCCAAAATAGGTCCGTTACCCTATGTATTTCTAAAAACTGATGTTAACTTACTGCATATCTAAGTTAGATGAAGTTAGAGCTTGATGTTAATCAAGTGATAAAATAGGGTAACGGACTTATTTTGGACCAGGGAACTTATTTTGGACCAGTTTGTTTATCTTTTTTATAAAGCAACTTATCATGAAAAAAATTAGTGAAATAAATTTAAAGCCTTGGCTTCAACTATATTTGTAAAAAAAATCAGGATTAGTTACTTTATAAGAAAGCTAAAAAAGGTGATAGCTCTGATCTAAATAAGAACTCTGGTGGAGAAGGTGGAGACTGGATGGAGTGAGCTGCTTAATCGTCATCCAGCCAAAGGTATGTGTATTTCCCTCGAATTTATTGTATGTGAAACGTGAAGAAATCGAAAAGTTCTGGAAACTCTGAAGAAGCTCCTGATTGATTTTAGAGCAGCAGACAAAACATAAGCTATGATCTTACGGAGCAAGTTAGTGCTTTCAAGCTCTAAGTGTTATTGTATTACTATTGTTAGTGAGATTAAAATTCTAAACAAATGTTACCAAGTGGAAATTGATATGATGAGAACCGGGTAGAAAATATGAAAAAGAAAACAAATCAGTAAAAAAAATTAAACACAAATAAATTCGATGTATTATAAAAAATGTTCTTTTTTCCTTCTTAACATTCGCTTTAAATCGAAGGTCTACAAATTTATCATTATTTTAGCATTGATTGATGATTAAAGACTTTAATTTGTGGCACCATTTGAAAATTTTCTTTTAAAATTTGTCAAATTTTCTAAGATTTATCCACGGACGAGACTCAAGATCAAGAGTTCGATTTTCTATCTCATCAGCAGCCCAGCAAACATGAAATCGTATCAGAAATGATAACATTAATCGTTTACAATGATGTTGCGAATCGTGATTCCAACTGCATAGTAAGAAGATCGTGCAAAACGTCGTCTGAAGAATCGAATATGATAGAAAGTCTGCTATGTTTTTAAATTTTGAAATCATTTTGCTCCCGCGCGTTGTTCAAGTGAGAAAATCATCGTCTTATTCTCTCTGCAATCAGCAGTGCATCCAGTTCCAGATGGCTAAAAATCAGACGGAAATTGAGTAATATTGACCAATGAGAGAACTGGAAAATATTGTCGCAGGCAACGATTTAACACGTTCGTCGCCCAAAAAAAAATTTCGGAGTCTAAAAGTAAAGCGAAAGGGTGCTAGATTTACAACGCGTGGCGAAACTGTAGAGTAAGAGAGCAGTCACCCGTTTATCGGTCCTATGGTGACGAACGTGTTAAAGGCTGTGAGAGCAAAATCTTGCGCTCGTTTGTGTTCTCCCGATAGGTACGAATAAGGTGTCGGATAACACGCAATTGGACTATTTTTCGTCGCTTAAGAAACAAATGAAATGAAAGAAATGACTTCTACTTTGGTAGGTGAATGTTGTTCTTCAACCTTCATACGATCTTTCTATAATGTATATGGATAAATCAAAACAGCATAAAAAATGTTTGCTAGGACATTAAAAAAAATGAACACACACATATAGGTTCTCAATGGAACTTGACGATTCCTCGAAGAGATTTCATTAACTCAACATTAAGTTAAGGAGTACATCTTTCACGTAGTATCTTACAAATGATAAAAATAGGGATGAATCATCCCAGAGGATGAAAATCGCGTACAAAAAATGCTAAGACCATCAACCCATAGAAAGAGTTATATGTATGCCCTGACCGAGATTTGATCTCTAGAGCGCTTGGTTAGAAGACTTCACGCTATCCTCTAGTCCACGGGCAGCGGCTATGGTATCTCCCTTCTACTCTTATGCACTTTTTGTAGTATTGTATCTAGATTGGGAAAGCCATTTTTGTAAAGCAATCATGCATAAAAGTAAGAGTCAAAAAGTGGATTTTGCAGTTTGGCTAGAACAAATGAAATAAAATTTACAAACTTAAGGATCGCTGAGGGTACCCCTTTTTTCATTCCATCTTGCTTTTTTGACATAACCTTATTATGTCATGTGGCTATTTATCGAAGGAGCAAATAGTGCATCGGTGATTTCATCGATTTTTCATTGATTTATGTGAGCACATTGATTGAATAACAACTTTTAATCCTAATCCGTACAAGGCTATTTTTGGAAGCTGCAACGTATTTTGTTGTTTTGTTAACTTGAGATTTGACCACGCATTCCGACGTGGTATGAAAAAAAACATAGCAGTTGCTTCGGTAGCATTTACTGAGCTCCAATTTAAAAACGGTGAAATCTAAAAGCATTTGTTTAAGTAGGTATAGGAAGGCAAAATAAAATATTGACTTTATAACTGCTACCCAAAAAATCATGTGGTTACAAATTACAAGAAAGTGGATGCATTTTGAGCGAAAACAAAAAATTTTAGACCTCAAAACACCTCTGAAATAATTTGTCGTTCCACCCCACACATGGTCTTGATCTTTTTTACATTTTTCAGCTAACATATTCAGTACTGTGAAACATCTCAACCGATATTAATGCACCAAAAATACGATTGGCAGTTATAAAACATTAAAAAGAAGAGTGTTAAAAAATTTTCTCATTGCTTAAACTTTTCAAATGGTACCTACTGAAAAAACAATTTTTTTTTTGCATAAGTTTCTTATTAAATAAGAAATCAAAAAGTTGTTTTTATTCACAAAAAAAATCTCAATGAATTTATTATACATACAGCAGAGGGTAAAAAGACTCAAAATCGCCTTGCATGTTTGAAGGACATACAAGTACATGAAAAACTCGAATAAGTTTTCGATACATTTTAAATTTGAGTTGATTTTTTAACTTGAATTGAGAATATTAAAGTTGCGGAATTCGTGCTTTTTAAAAGACATCAAAATGCTGAAATAAAAGTATTCCAGACCTGTATCTTAACGGTGTTTGAGTGGCGCAAAACTCCACTAGCTAAAAATACTGTCAACTTGAGTAGAATTTATGAAGCAAAAATGCATGAAAGGGTATCAATAAAAACTTAAGGCTTTTGTTTATTAATTTTAAATTAGAAGAAAATGTGATGTATTTACCACACATGTATTTAAACCCACATTTCAAAACCGAGAAAATAGTTACCTATTTGAGAAGGGCTAAACTTTACTTTAAAATAAATTAAAAAATTAAAGAAAAATGAAACAATGATTTTTGGAATAAGACGAAATATAAACGTTTGTTACGCATGGATAATTGAATCTTAAAAATACGAATAATCGTTCTCCGTCCCTCCTGGTTATATCACACGCCTCAACTTATTACGGTAAATTTGCATCACTTGCTAGAATATTTAGAGTGTTCAATCGCGTATCATCAGTTTTTTTTTATTTTTGTTTAGTAGCACATTGAAACGCAAATTTCGCAGCGGGCTTTGGCAAAGCTTAAAAAAGGCCTAAGATAAGCTGTACAAAATATTGTTAGATTGTAAAGTGTGTTAATTTTAAGGACTCGATGCATCATTTGGATTTAAATTGTAATCTGTTGATACAAAAGAAGAGGGTTTTTACGTGCATATGAGGTGCTGGATAGAATCCCAACTTATATGGTCTTTCCCCCTTCTAATAATGATAAAAATAGAATGAAATTTTAAAAAAATCAGAGGACAATTTTTGAAGATTAAATGTTTTCATTTGTCAGAAAACAATGAAAAATAGTGGCTTTAGTGACCAAATTTCAAAAAAAGTAACTGATGTAACCAGTAACCAGTTTAAAAAAAGTGACAAAGTTACTAAAAAGTGACCAACTTCTAGCTCTGCTACTTAGGTAAAAAAATGAGAGGAATCGAAGGACCTAAAACGTTTTTAGATCAGATAACTCCGAAAGCCTCATTCCACCAACTTCGTCAATCCATAACTTTTTTCTTCCGCGGTAGATTTTCTTGATCCTATAGAAACTTTTTCTTGTATCTTCAAAATCTTTCGAACCGAACATTCCGTATACATCCTAAAACCAAATTGTCCATTTTACTTTATCCAGCTATTCATGTCAATCGTAGGAAAAATCTAGTTAAATAAGGCTTTCAGAGTAATCTGATCGATTTCCTTGAATTTTTCCCACATAATAAATGATGGTTTAGCAGAATTTATCACGCGCGGAGTGATTAGAACCGAAATAGGTATCTTTTTTGATCGAAACTCCCCAGAGAATTATTTGAGATGAAGTTAACAACTCTTCCCCAGCAAACATAAAATCGCACTAGAAATGATAGCTCAAGTCGTTAAAAACGTTTATGCGTAACGCAATTCCTACCAAAGAAGTAAACGATCGAAAAAATGGTTACTTAAAGTCGGTATAAATCAGAAACGATAAAAAGTCCGCCATGTTTGCTACCAAGTTTTCCCACGCGGAATTCAAGTAAGAAAACTACCTTGTTGCTCTCTCTACGATTAGCAGTGCAAAAAGATGGCTAAAATTGAGAGCTAATCTTGCGCTCTCTTTCAAACTTTCAGGATGTACGAATAAGATGTTGAATATCTTCCAATTGATGTAGTTCTTATCGATCTAGACAGCAGTTAAAAATATGAATCTACTTCTTCTTCTACTATGGTAGGTAAATGGTGTTTTTTCGAGTTTTATACGATCATTCTATAATTTATATGAATCGTATAACAAAGTTGTTGACAAATATACCTACAAAAATGTTTACTGGGTTCTAAAATTAGGCGATGGAAGCGTAAAATACATAAGTTTACTCTCCTTAAGAAAACCCGTAAATTCTGTCTAAAGTTGTTAAATTTAAGCGACACAAATGCAAAACCATCACCCAAACCTGGCAGCCCTTCCATCGCCTATTGAACATGAAAGGTTGAACCTTCAACTTTAAGTGTTGAAGACGCTCATGACATCTCAATTTAGGCCGGAACAAATATCGATTTCTTCTTTTGTCACCACAAAGTGTCATAAAAACAAAAAAAAAAATACTACACCACACCCTAACATTTCAATACTGAAAAAAATAAAACTCGCTTGATGATGGGCGCTTACAAAACGTCATAATGTTGCCTGAAAAACTGATGGCTACAACTTTTTCGAAGACAATTTGGCTATATCTATTCACTGAAAAAAGTTTTTGTGTGAAAATCATGAGAAAAATGACACGCCGCATATTTTGATGAGTACTTTGTCTATCCGTTATAGTATCTTCGTAATTAATTTTGATACGATAAAATCTCGCCCTGGACCACTGTGAACTGTTATTTTAAGTTGTTAATAAAATCTAATCAATAAAATGAGCACATCAACCTACCTGCAAACACAGAAAGATTTCTTTAGTTCAAACAACCACTATCAACACAACTCAAAACATTGAGTTCACGTACCTACGAGCGTTTCTTAAATTAGCCGAAGAAACCGATAGATCAAACACTTTGTAGTCTCAAATAACCGTGTTACTGATAATGGAACAGAAAGCGTCTCTCGAAAACGTGGCTTGCAACAAACGTCTCGTCTTGAAACTCTCATGCGTCAAATGAGTCACCAAAGGCGGCGGAAGAAGAACTAACTCGGGCGTCGATCCTCAATAAATAAATACTACCCACAATCGAGGACCTTATGTCGATCGATCCGGGATGAACTGAAAACAATCGAACACACTGTTCTGTCGACTACCCACCACGAAAGACATTTCTTTTTTCTCAAGTTTTGACAAAATTGAACTGCACAGCAAACTCAGGAAAACGAGATGAGAAAAAAATGGAAGGGTAATTTCGACTACCCGTCCCAAAAAGAGCGATCGTTTGTTGTTTGTTATGGTTTGTTATGGAGCTAGATGTTCCATATTTTATGCATAAACCGAAGTTTCTTGCCTACCCGGCTAACTATTATCAGCGTTTTTCCTCCTCTGCTGTTTCTTATGGTTGGATTTTTTGGGTCGAATCTGGCCAAGCAACATGTGTTCGATTGTTGGAAGGATCGTCAAATAAATGAGACTTTTGGCCAGCAACTCCCGGATAATTTTAGCTCAGTCGTAGAAGACTCCTTTGACTAGGTCTCAGGGTCGGCCTACGGCTGGGTATTCGAATGGGAATGCGGACAAATTTTACAATACAAACTGTGGGTTTTTAACAACAAAGCAATTAACAAAAAATGAATTGGACGGAAGTAAAACGAAATTTATTAAAAACGGAAAACTTCCGGAAACGCTTCCCGTGAATTACCTTTTGCTGTTTGATGGTGCTGGTCAGGCGATGACAAGCGGGTAAGGGTTTAAACGGCGTCTTCCTTCCTTGACACAATCAGCGGGCCACGGCAAGACCGTATTGACCGCGCTGAGAAGGGCTCTCCTTTGGAATTAGAGACTCGAAAAGCTTGTCTCGAGTCCCGAGAGATGGGCCTCCTTGACGATTATGGTTCCTTTCTGAACCAGAGGCCAAACGTCCTATTACGGTTAGACGTAGCCCGCCAGAAGCGAGCTAGGCCGAATCGTGCGACGGTGACGAAAACGGTGAACAACAAACACAAGAACTTCGCACAAATAAATAACGATTGTGGGTTCAAAACATCACAAGTCTCAACAACACGGAGCTTGGACAATAACGTCTTCAACGCACGAACGCCGGAAGAAAAAAGAGGCTGAGTCAACGACTCTTCTTCTTGGGTTTCCGCTCCGCATTCTTCTTTCTTGCTCCATCTAGCTCGTTTGGGCGAGTTATTGCAGATTGCATGCAACCCACATGCAATATCGACCTTGCGAACTATGTTGCTTGCAGCCTTGCTGCTGATGACACCACACGCCCAATTTAAATCTAACAATTATGTTTTTTTGTTAAACCTAACTTCTATCACAGAGAACAGATGTACAAGCTCGAACCAAAAATCGTCAAAAAGGTGCGTCGTAAATATAAACTTTGAACTGTATAAAAATGTTGTTCGGGCCATGGGAACTACCCAAAATCTAAATCTGTTATTTAAGCTATTTTTAAGAACAACCATTAATCAAACAATTTTTATTTATAAGATTTTAAAACATTAGCGAAATTTGAGCGACTCAATACGCCTGTTCATGTAAGAATTTAGCCAGAGCAAAACAAAACCTAATTAAATCATTGTATTATGCAAAACTAATGCTTTTCAGCTTCAATTTTTTTTTATTGAAATTCACTTAATAAGAAAGTAGAATTTTGAACCTTCGCACTGATCGGTAGATTGATGAGAGAAATTTGACGTTTGAAAGATTTGTTTTCTTTTTTTATTCAGTCTTTCTCCCCCAGAGTACAGTACGACCCATAAAAAAGCGAAAATTTTTAAGAGCCGGTGGTATATTGTTTTTGACGATTTTCGTAGAAAATTGTTAGTGGGGTATTATCAAAGGTGGAAAGATAGGTGATGAGAACGTTGCAAAGGTATTAGTAAAGTTTTTTTCTTCGTAAACATACATAGTTACGATGACAAAAGTGACGACAGACGACAACACCGAAGACACATTTTACCTGGGATAGCTCCCAGGTGCGTTGCGACGCAGGCTTTGTTAATGTTTATATTTCACCTTAGTAAAAGTGTACCTCATTGATTAGCTCTAACCCAAGATGTGTGTATATAGGAGGTGTAACGATATGAGAAACTCCCGATTCTGCCATTTTGATTTGGCTTCTATGGAGTTCGTGGAGTTTGTTTACCAACAAAGCCCTCAGCTCGAACAAATTTTACGATGTTTACAAACAAACTCACTGAACCTCACCGCGCTCTCCTAGCCTACTTTCTGACAAAGTCAGAAAACCTTGTGATCAAATAACCTTGCTCTAACCTTTATGATCAGTGCTTTATCTGTCAGATGACGTAAACAATGGAATCCGGATTCTGGCAAAGGAAGCGAATATCTCGAATTCTTTCATGCAACGATTGATCAAAGATGACTTAAATGCATCATTAAAGGCAAAGAGCGAAGAAGAAGCAGCTAATCATCGTGATCTCAGAGATCTCCAATTCACGTACGGATTGAATGAATTAATGTGAAATTCAAGTTAACTACTAAGTGCAAGTTCACTGGTGTTGGGAAAAAGTGGTAGAAATTTTGACATTTTGAAAATTTTGCCATGCAAATATGTTTTCAAGATTTTTGGGCTTTGTATTATTTTACATCACTATTTCTATTTCAGCTGTATGTGATAGAAATACTGCTATTTTTGCATCACAGCTTGCGAAAGTACAACACGTGTTGTTAATAAACTTGAAGGCCACAGATCTTGAAAATGTTTTTGCATGGCAAAATTTTCAAAATGTGCTAAAAACTACAAAATTTCTTCCACTTTTTCCCAAAACCAGTGAGCTTGCTCCAAGCATCTCACCGGAGTCATGGTGTTTAAAGTGGTTGCTTCGAATGAATTGAAGAAGCCTCCGGTTTTCATGAAAGCTGGAGTGAAGGGTAATATTGAAGTCCACGTGGACATTTTAAAGAATCAGTTTTCCAATAAGATGGAGCCCGTACCATACCTTGAAACAGACCCAAACCTGACTGGAGGAAAATATGAAGTATTGGCCGAAGCATCTTTGACCTCCAAGCAGTCTGGATGTGAACCCCATCGACTTTTTGATATGGGCGTATGTTCAAGCGAGGCCTTTGGGTCCTCTCCGTGGGTATGGGTTTTCTAATATATTTATGTACGTTTTTGAATGAATAAAAAAGTTTTAAAATCAAGTTAATATCAAGAAAAGTGGTTTTGAACCTTGATGATACATTTTTGAATTTTTCATGGGTCTTTAATTTCTTCATAAAAATCTTTCTGTATGAAAATCCGCTAACAGAAACATATGTAACCGATTACTAAAGTAATTTTCTATTCTTAAAACTTATTCAAAGGCTTTTGTTCAGTTCTCATATTCTTGAAATAAAAATTCTTGGCTAGTGTGCAACTGCTAAAACTAGCAATTGCGAATCAATTTCATCGAACTTTGAAATTGAAAACATCAAATCCTCTTCACCTTTCAAACTTACGAAGAATTTTCTCTTATTTAAAACAATTCCAAAAGATAACAAAAAAGAACAACGAATTGAACAGGAAAATTTCCGAAGTAAACAAACAACAAGTTTTCGGAAAACTGATTGCCAATATTTGCATGGTTCAATATTTTTTCTTAAAAGAAAATCACTTACCTTTGGTATTCTAGCAAAGCAATAAAAACTCACTTCTTTTCCATCACACACTTCAATGGATGTTTACGCACCGAGGCTGTTAAATTGACTTTAGCAAAATATTTCACAGATAAAAGAACTTTCTCAAAGTAGGTCTAAGATTATTTACAATTTTATTAGCTAAGAAATAAAATGGGGAGATTATTTAAGAAATTAATTTACAGAGAGAAACGCCAAAAATACGCATATAAATGTTCGAGAATTTAACAAAATCTTCATAAAAAAATTTATGATTTTTAAAAACTACTAACCCGTTAAAAAAATGAATATTCAAATAAATTCAGTCACACGAATCACACAAAAAAGTGTTAGTTCGTCTTATTGAGACAAAACTATAGCAAAAAAATTAACAGATTTTTGCACTTCGAAAAACTTTAAAAGCAGAATAAAAAAGTTAATATTAAAATTTAAAACAAAGAACAAAATCCCAGATTCAGAAAAATGTCTAATTCTAAAATAAGAATCAAGAATTCCAAACTAATCGAAAAACAACTCGAAAAACAATTTAAATTCAGAAACAATTCAAATCGAGGATTCAGAATTAATTTGCAAAACTCAGAATTTGAATCAGAATCCTGAATTAAGGTTCAGGATTCAGATTTTTAATTCGGATTCGAATTCAGATTCAGAATTCAGATTCAAATTGAGTTTTAGATTCGGAATTCAGATTCAAAATTCAGATTCAGAACTCAAATTAAGAATTCAAAATTTAGTTTCAAGTTCAGAGTTCAGATTCAGAATTCAGATTCAGAGTTCATAATTCTGATTCAGAATTCAGTTTCAGAATTCGGATTCTAAATTCAGATTCAGATTCAGAATTCAGAATTCAGAACTCAGATTCAGATTCAGAATTCATAAACAGAATTCAGAATTCTGGTTTCAGAATTCAGAATAGAATTCTGAATCTGAATCTGAATTCTGAATCTGAATTTTGAATCTGAATCTGAATTCTGAATCTGAATTTTGAATCTGAATTCTGAATCTGAATTCTGAATCTGAATTCTGAATCTGAATTCTGAATCTGAATTCTGAATCTGAATTCTGAATCTGAACTCTGAATCTGAATTCTGAATCTGAATTCTGAATCTGAATTCTGAATCTGAATTCTGAATCTGAATTCTGAATCTGAATTCTGAATCTGAATTCTGAATCTGAATTCTGAATCTGAATTCTGAATCTGAATTCTGAATCTGAATTCTGAATCTGAATTCTGAATCTGAATTCTGAATCTGAATTCTGAATCTGAATTCTGAATCTGAATTCTGAATCTGAATTCTGAATCTGAATTCTGAATCTGAATTCTGAATCTGAATTCTGAATCTGAATTCTGAATCTGAATTCTGAATCTGAATTCTGAATCTGAATTCTGAATCTGAATTCTGAATCTGAATTCTGAATCTGAATTCTGAATCTGAATTCTGAATCTGAATTCTGAATCTGAATTCTGAATCTGAATTCTGAATCTGAATTCTGAATCTGAATTCTGAATCTGAATTTTGAATCTGAATTCTGAATCTGAATTCTGAATTCTGAATCTGAATTCTGAATCTGAATTCTGAATCTGAATTCTGAATCTGAATTCTGAATCTGAATTCTGAATCTGAATTCTGAATCTGAATTCTGAATCTGAATTCTGAATCTGAATTCTGAATTCTGAATTCTGAATTCTGAATCTGAATTCTGAATATGAATTCTGAATCTGAATTCTGAATCTGAATTCTGAATCTGAATTCTGAATCTGAATTCTGAATCTGAATTCTGAATCTGAATTCTGAATCTGAATTCTGAATCTGAATTCTGAATCTGAATTCTGAATCTGAATTCTGAATCTGAATTCTGAATCTGAATTCTGAATCTGAATTCTGAATCTGAATTCTGAATCTGAATTCTGAATCTGAATTCTGAATCTGAATTCTGAATTCTGAATCTGAATTCTGAATCTGAATTCTGAATCTGAATTCTGAATCTGAATTCTGAATCTGAATTCTGAATCTGAATTCTGAATCTGAATTCTGAATCTGAATTCTGAATCTGAATTCTGAATCTGAATTCTGAATCTGAATTCTGAATCTGAATTCTGAATCTGAATTCTGAATCTGAATTCTGAATCTGAATTCTGAATCTGAATTCTGAATCTGAATTCTGAATCTGAATTCTGAATCTGAATTCTGAATCTGAATTCTGAATCTGAATTCTGAATCTGAATTCTGAATCTGAATTCTGAATCTGAATTCTGAATCTGAATTCTGAATCTGAATTCTGAATCTGAATTCTGAATTCTGAATTCTGAATTCTGAATCTGAATTCTGAATATGAATTCTGAATCTGAATTCTGAATCTGAATTCTGAATCTGAATTCTGAATCTGAATTCTGAATCTGAATTCTGAATCTGAATTCTGAATCTGAATTCTGAATCTGAATTCTGAATCTGAATTCTGAATCTGAATTCTGAATCTGAATTCTGAATCTGAATTCTGAATCTGAATTCTGAATCTGAATTCTGAATCTGAATTCTGAATCTGAATTCTGAATCTGAATTCTGAATCTGAATTCTGAATCTGAATTCTGAATCTGAATTCTGAATCTGAATTCTGAATCTGAATTCTGAATCTGAATTCTGAATCTGAATTCTGAATCTGAATTCTGAATCTGAATTCTGAATCTGAATTCTGAATCTGAATTCTGAATCTGAATTCTGAATCTGAATTCTGAATCTGAATTCTGAATCTGAATTCTGAATCTGAATTCTGAATCTGAATTCTGAATCTGAATTCTGAATCTGAATTCTGAATCTGAATTCTGAATCTGAATTCTGAATCTGAATTCTGAATCTGAATTCTGAATCTGAATTCTGAATCTGAATTCTGAATCTGAATTCTGAATCTGAATTCTGAATCTGAATTCTGAATCTGAATTCTGAATCTGAATTCTGAATCTGAATTCTGAATCTGAATTCTGAATCTGAATTCCATGGCAGCCCGTCCGGGGTATACGTGTTCACCACATGTAGACTTCGGACCAACCAGATTTCATTGTATAGGTTAAGGTAGTGCCACCTCTATCCCGGTACTACTTCTCCTAAATAATGAAATGTTGCGGGGTAAAGTATGGTGTACGTTAATAAGTTTTCCTCGCAAAAATGCTCTTTCGCTCTTTTCAACATCTGTCAAATTTTCTTCTCACTTTTCTATCCATCTTCATAAAATTTCATTTCTGATATTCTTTCTCCAAGAATATACATTTCACCGATATGCCGAAAAATAATTTACAAAACTTAATTAACGGTGGTTAACTTATCTTAAAGAATCTGAATTCTGAATCTGAATTCTGAATCTGAATTCTGAATATGAATTCTGAATCTGAATTCTGAATCTGAATTCTGAATCTGAATTCTGAATCTGAATTCTGAATTCTGAATCTGAATTCTGAATCTGAATTCTGAATCTGAATTCTGAATTTGAATTCTGAATCTGAATTCTGAATCTGAATTCTGAATCTGAATACTGAATCTGAATTCTGAATCTGAATTCTGAATCTGAATTCTGAATCTGAATTCTGAATCTGAATTCTGAATCTGAATTCTGAATCTGAATTCTGAATCTAAATTCTGAATCTGAATTCTGAATATGAATTCTTTTTTTATTAATACTCAAAATGAAAAATATTAAAAAAAAAAGAATTCAGATTCAGAATTCAGATCCAGAATTCAGATTCATGATTCAGATTTCAGAATTCATATTCAGATTCGGAATTCAGATTCTGAATTCAGATTCAAATTCGGAATTCAGATTCAGAATTCAGATTCAGAATTCAGATTCAGAATTCAGATTCAGAATTCAGATTCAGAATTCAGATTCAGAATTCAGATTCAGAATTCAGATTCAGAATTCAGATTCAGAATTCAGAATCAGAACTCAGAATCAGAATTCTGGTTCAGAATTCAGAACTCAGATTAGGAATTCAGATTCAGAATTCAAATTCAGATATCAGATTCATATTCAGAATTCAGATTAAAACATCAGAGTACCTATTAAGAATACAGATTCAGAATTCAGAATATTTCAGATTCAGAATTCCGATTTAGAATTCAGTTTGAGAATTCAGATTCAGATTGAGAATTCAGATTCCGAATTCAGATTCAGAATTCAGCTTCAGGTTTCAGATTCAGAATTCAGATTCAGAATAAAGATCTAAAATTCAGATTAAGAGTTCAGATTAAGAGTTCAGATTCAGAATTCAGATTGAAATTCAGAATTCAGATTAAGAGTTCAGAATTTAGATTAAGAATTTAGTTCCAGAATTCAGATTCAGAATTCAGATTCAGAATTCAGATTCAGAATTCAGATTCAGATTCAGAATTCAGATTCCAAATTCGGATTGTGAATTCAGTATCAGAATTCAGATTCAGATTCAGAATTCAGATTCAAAGTTAAGATTCAGAATTCAGGTTCAGAATTCAGATTCAAAATTCAAAATTCAGAATTCAGAATTAGGATTCTGAGTTCAGTTTCAGAATTCAGATTCAGAATTCAGATTCAAAATTCAGATTCAGAATACAGATTCAGAATTTAGATTAAGATTCAGAATTTAGATTCAGAATTCAGATTCAGAATTAAGATGCAGATTCAAAAATCAGGATTCAGATCCAGAATCAGTATTCAGATCCAGAATCAGAATTCAGATTCACAATTTTGGCTAAAAAATCAGAATTCAGATCTTTTCAGATTCAGAATTCAGGTTCAATTATCAGAATTCACAATACAGAGTTCAGATACAGAACTCGGAGTACAATTTAAAATTCAGAATTCAGATAAAGGATTCAAAGTTTCGGAGTGAGATTTAAGTATTCTAGAAGCTGGATGCTAAATCCATATTAAATTTTTCGCTTTTGTCTAGGCATAATCTGTTGGAGCTGGTTCTCCACTTTGAATCCCATAGGATTTGAATTGGAAAATAGTCCTAAGATAACTTTGGCAAGAAACACTTGCAAGTAATTTGATCTTGCTTACATTTTCGATTTCAAGTGCCAAGAAAGCCTCCCTTTGATGGAGCCTTTCGCTTCGCTTAACAATGTGATGGAATTGGTTGGTTGATTCAAACATAACCAATCATCACTTCTACTCGAGCGGCGAAGGAGTTTAAGCTGCAAACCCAGACGTTTCCTGGCTGGTGTTGTTATTTGAAACCATATTTTTTTATTCCGTTCATGCACAGAATTTCGAACCACAAGAGAAGAGTGCGATTTGTTTTCTTCCTTTTGTTTGCTTCCAACAACACGATTCACAAAAATGATGATGCAAGCGCATAGGCTCAGCTTTGCAATCATTTATGTCGACGAAGCCGATATGTTCCTACACGATGGGACAGGACGTGTGGTGAAACTTTATCAGCACATTTTGAAACACATAAAATGGCTCGCTATAGTTTCTTTTCTGGGAAGAAATAAAGCGAGCCCTCAATGCGACATTCTGGTGCCAAAAGAATCCCGACCAATTCATGACTAATTTTGAAAAATTAAGTATTGTTTATAGAACGATACGACGTCAAACAAAAAAAACACGGCACCATTTTCGATGGTCGCATTATGGGACCATGACAGTCGTGGGACAGCCATTTTTAATTTCATTTTACACGCGTTTGATTCCAGACGCTCCAAACGCAAAACAAAACAGCTCGATAGGCATGTTTTCATCAAAGACCGGATATAGATAAACGGTTTAGCGTAAATCCACAATACCTTTTTAGATAACCTTTAGCTCCAATCTATCCTGGGGTCAATTGAAAACTTTCCTTTTCAACAATCCAAATCACACCGCACATAAATTTTTAGCAAAACGTCACACTGCTCTACTAGCGATAGGAAAACTTTTTTCTTCACACACCGGCGTTGGGAGTTCGTCTCAGACTGAAGCAGACCACGAGAATAATGTTACCCGACTAAAGCGCTTCGAAAGCATAAACAAGCGGCTAAATTACGAATGTGTGGGAACCCTACCAGCATGTGTATGTTGCCAGCCAAACAACTACCAACCCACCGGGTTGGCCTGACAGCTCTCAGTATACGGGTCGTGGAAAAAGCTACCTGTAGAGCATAAACTGTCTTATCGACGCTCACCCTCTACAGTCGACATACGCCAACGAAGATGGAACATTGGGACAAATTACTATTTTTGCGTTCAAAAATCAAGCATTGAGCGTGAGAATTGTGTGTGAATCATACAATTCGTATCAAATTATTTTCCAATTCAGAAATTCCGAATGACTGAATCTGCAAAACAAGAGAAGCTTTGTAGTTTGGAATTCTGGTATGGCGACCGTCAAAAATTAGTTTAATAAGTTTAATTTGTTCGCTCGTCGTTGGGATATGAAAGACTTAATTCCTAGATTTGTATTTTGCACTAGCTGACCCGGTGTGCTTTGCTACACATTCCAAAAATAAATGTAATTTGTAAAAATTCATTCAAATTTAGATTTTTGTAAGCATTTTTTAAGTCAAACCATCATAGTTCAGAACCAACAACTTTGAAATAAGAGCTGCAGCTGGAATTCCGAATTGCAATTCAAAGATGGTATATATTATTTACTGAAACTTAATCTCTAAATTTATTTTTCAAGATCTGAAATTTGTACTCTGTTTTTAAAGCTTCATAATGATTTAAATAATGTCTAAATTTATGGATTTTCCACCTTTTTCCTCAAAGTGGGAAGTTACAAACTTCCATAAAAACATTTGTCACATCATTATTTGAGTTATGCCAAATATCCGTACGCAAAAAAATCTCTTCTTTGAAAAGCTCTTAATCTTAAACTTACATGGGAGCTCCCCCATCTTTTCCAATTTTGTCCCCCACTGCTTGAAGAAGGTAGGCTGATTTACTCGGCTCGAGCTTACATAAATTTATAATTGAAAGAAAAGGATTCGCATTGCACTTTATGGAGATAGAATTTTGAAAGCCGATCAAAAGCGTGAATCGGGACAGGTTTTTGAGTATATTCCTAATATTCTGTATAATGAGCACTTCCAGCTCCTGATTAGCTTTAGATGGTGTATTTTGGTTGTAGTTGAAAAAATAAGCTATAGAAATTTGAAAAAAAACGATGAAAAAAAATTTTTAATAACCATTTTCAAACAGCTTTTTTCGCTATCCTCGCCCTTCGAAGCAGTTTGAATATCTATCCTTTTTGCGCCAAAATTATGTTATAAAATGTTTCGCCATATGCCAAACTCGTGGACATGAGACATTTCAGCTTGAAGTTTTCCCAAACAGCACTTGTCATGGTATGAAAATTATCGATTTTATACAGTGCAAATTTCATTTTTTCTAATAAATTTATTAAAGCAAAAAATATAAATATTTGGAAAAAAATCAGTTGTATCACTGAATAAATTCTCAGCGTTTTTTAATTTCTCTTTAAAAGTTAAATATTCAAAAATGTTGGCAAAAACAATTTCTAAGTTGACGTTTATCCCGTATATTGGGGCAAGTGTAAATGCAAAGTTTATTTCCAGATGCGTCAGAGTAATGGCTTTAAAATGGATTTAATACGTACTTCTGTTTGTTTGTTTTATCAAGTTTCATTGATACATCTGCAGTATTCCTGCAGTATAAATTTATGTTTGTTACTCCACTTTTAACGAATGCTGTTCAAAGCAAATGACCTTCATTACAAAGACATTGTAAAAATTTTAATATCCGTTTCCGTTTCAACATTCAGAATCTGGTTTTTCCAACATATTGAATCATTTTGAAGAAGAATTTCTTAAAAGTTCGACGTTGCCCTTGCACCACCGTGTAAGTTGACAGGAGGTAATATTTTTAACACTTCAAAGGTATACTAAAAATTTCTCATAAAAATTTTGCTTCCATTTGAATATCAGTTCTAAAGTCTCACTTTTCAAAAAAGAAGCGGATCAAAAGTCTCTTTATGCAGCCATGTAACACAAAAACACTTTTCATGTTAAGTACGTACTTCAATTGGTATGTAAGCAAGTTTCTATTTTCATTTCTAAATTCGTTTCAGTTGTGTTTTTGGGCCGATGTAACAATTTTAAGAAGAAAACATAATTTTTCATTTTTTTGAAACAGAGAAAAGTTGAACGTTTGAACATGCTCTAGTGTTCCTTGAATAAAAATTCTTTGGGAAAATGAATTCCCTCATTTTGGTCAATAAAAATCCGTTTATTTCACTGATACCTTTCACTTATGCACACGTCAGTCCTATCTTATCTAATTTAAAGGAAAGGCTCCTGATCAGTTCATGTGGCGGATCGAATTTTTTTATCTTCTTAAATTTAGATGGCGCTTGATAAAACTTCAGTTAAGTACATTTTTACATGTTCAACAGAATGTCTCCGATCTACCTCTGTAGAAAACATCTTATTCATATTTCTGTTATCAATACAGTGAGCGAAATAAGAATAGCACCACTATGTGTTTTGCTTGTTAAAATATGAATGATTGAAAATTCCGAAAATTTTCTTCCACAGTTTGTTCTGAATTGCTTAACGGATAAATCAAGCATAAGTTTACTTTTTTTGGACGTAGCAATTGGCGCTGAGGACCAAAAATGTGAAAAAAGGGTGCGAAATAAGAATAGAACCACTTGAGTTTTTCAACAAAAACATATTTATTTCTAAAAATTTACTGGGTAAAAGTGAATAATAATGCTTCTATGAATTATTTGAATAGATAACTGCAGTTTTAGGAGTTTTCCAGAATTCCAAAGGTCTCCAAAGGTATTAAAAGGGGGTTTTAAGAGATGCTCCTCTAGCATTCAGGAATTTGATATTTGAGCTATAAAACTTTATCAAACTGCTTGATTTCTTCATTTACATTCATAAATATGATGCAAAATGATGAAACATAGATTTGAAACTAAGTTTGAATCCAAAAAGCAGGTTGTAATTCAAAAATACTTATGTTTTTTAATAGTAAAACACTATTTCTCTAGTTTTAAGTCATAGATGGCAGCACTATCTTGCCATTAAACCAAATTCATGCCCATTTTCGAATATCCGGGATTAATTAGGGAGTGCTGGATGATTTTGGTCAAGATATAAATACATGTACCGTGTGAACGCTTTGGAAATTCTAAGATCACTAAATCCAAAAAAGAAATAGAATTGCATCAAGGTCACTAAAAGTGATTTTTTTGGACCGATGATCAGTTAAAAGTTATACTTTGCGATGGAGCTTGATGGACCAGACGGCTAGCAGTATTATTGGTATGATTTGCAATTGAATCGGAAGTTGAGATGACCAGGAATTTTGGCGGTTGTACATTTTTGTGCTGGTGATTCTTTTGCAAATCCGGGTAAGCTTTCTGCAGCGTTAACTTCCACAAAACTGTAATGGGAAAATATCTCAAAATGATGAATATGGGCTTAAATAAACCTAGAGAATCAATATTGAGACAAAATTTAGTGTTAACTGCAAGATAGTGCTGCCATCTACGACATAAAACTGGAAAAAGTGTGGTTTACTGAACAAAATCAAAGTTTTTGATTTCCAACCTATTTTTTCTGATTCAAAATTAATCGGGAATGTTTGTTTCATCATTTCACGTCATTTTAATGAAGAAAATAAGTAGTTTGGTAAAGAATTACAGCTCAAATATCAAATTCCTTAACGCTAGAGGAGCATCTCTTAAAACTCCCTTTAAATACCTTTGAAAACCTTTGGAATTCTGGAAAACTCTTTAAAATGCAGTTATTTATTCAAATAATTCGTAGAAGTATTATTATTCACTTTAACATAGTAAATTTTTAAGAATAATCTTTTTTTGTTGAAAAACTCAAGTGGTGCTATTCTTATTTCGCACCCTTTTTTCACATTTTTGGTCCTCAACGCCAATTGCTACGTCCAAAAAAAGTAAACTTATGCTTGATTTATCCATTTAGCAATTCAGAACAAACTGTGGAAGAAAATTTTCGTAATTTTCAATAGTTCATATTTTAACAAGCAAAACACATAGTGGTGCTATTCTTATTTCGCTCACTGTATGATTCAAAAATAACCTTGTAGGCGAAATGGGTTAAAAATTGTATGTAAATTCTTTACTTTCTGTATTTTTTTTTTTTCAATTGTTCGAAAGTGTCATACCATTATTTCATTAGCATCAGAACTAAATTTATATTTTTTAGAAAACAAATGTTACCTACACCAACACGAACTAAAGATGGAAGTATTTTTTGCATATCTTTAAATTGGTTTTGATTCGATTGATAAAATACCAATCCGTGTCACATCAGGCGTCATTTATTTCACATCTAGGTTACATATCGCCCCCACGTGCTTAAGGAATATAGGTACTTGGTTGAGAAGCAGGCGCCTAATTGTTAATTTTTTCCAGCGATCAATGAACAGTATGTATGCTTTGGTTACTATCCACTTGCGGAGACGTTTGTTTGACCATGGAGACGAAAAACAAACCTCTCAATAAAAAGAAAATCTCTAAAAATGGATGCCTGACTTTTCAATTTCAGATTTCGGCAAAACAAAATTTATGTGTTCTATACGATTGGCAAAATGTCAATCTGAGTCACATCTAGGCGTCATTCATATCCATGTGCGTACAGCAAATGAGCTAGGAATCAAGTAGAAAAAAAATCACATCAAGGCTTCATATCGCCACCCCTTGCATTGAAAATATGCTTGATTGAAAAATACGCGCCAAAATATTCCCACTGATCAGTATGCTATGCCATGGTTACTATCCTCTCGCGACGTTGGCTCGCGACGCCTCGACCATGGAAACGAAAAACAAACCGCCCAAAGAAAAAAAAAAACCTCGAGGAAATGGATGCCATGACTTTAATTTGTTTCAAAAAACTACAAACTTTGTATAGGAGCCACCCCTCCCTAAAGTCGGATGAGGTTGTAACTATTATAGAAACCATCTCCGGCCCCAAAAACCCTCAGATGCCAATTTTGACGATGATCGGTTCAGTAGTTGCCGAGTCTATCGGGAACAGACAGGCAGACAAACATTCATTTTTATATATATAGATGCATGCAGAAAAATTCCAAAATATGAGCGCTAATAATCATAGCAGCTTGCCTACTAGCGACACGTCGCATGCGACGTTGAAAATAATAACGACGCAGCGCGAGTTTCCTAGGAGACTTGAAGCATGCGATTGATGGCATGAGGAAAATTTACAGAAAATAACATAAACAATGTTCGAGAACTAGATCGAAATCGCCTACTGGACAGAAAAGAGAAAAACAAACCTGCGAGTGACAGCAATCTCGCTAGTAAAAAAGCGTCGCTAGTCCTATGTCGCTATTCGGTTTGGTGCTATACACATAATATATAGATGTTGTTTTCGAACAATACTGAGGAAAATCCAATCAATGATCTTTTATTCTTATAAATGTTCAAATGGAGCAAATAAACGATCTTGATAGTTTGACACTCTTTGCTAAAAGTCGCTATTTCTCTCTTGTTTCTCAACCGATATTTACATAGTTTATAGTTTTGAAAACTTCGTTATATAACGCAAATATTTTTTTCAGACACTATTCACATACAACACTTCAGTTTTCCGTTATTCAAAATCGAAGAAAAAAAAAAAAAACTTGTTTGGAAAAAAAGAATATCAGCTACGAAATGCTAAAAAAAATCCCTTAGTTTCCAAAAAAGCTGATGTTAGAAGCTATTATCCCACTTTCCGAAGTTGTTATGAAGCAACTTGGAGAACTAATTAAACACTTGAGTTCACTAATGAGAGCAAAAAGAATATTTAAGAACTTGAAAGTTGATTAAAAAGACTCACAATCCTTTAAAAACCCACTTGCATGTGAAGTACGTAACAAGTAGATTTTATTGTTCATACCAACTTTAAAGTTCCAAAAAAGTAGAAACGGAAACCAAAACACTACTTTAAAGCTTTATTTGGGTATTGGCTGAACTTGATAAAGAATGAAGTTCCATGGACCTCGAAATAGCATTTTCAACAGCAAAAAAGTTCCGAACTTTTTTACAGCTCTATGTGAACTTATTAGTTCGTACTTTAAGTGATATCCGAACTTTTGGTTGCTTGGGTTTACGTTGCACATAAGCATGTATTTTTCTAAAAGTTTTTAAGATCATGACCACAAAAAATGTAAAAAAGGGGTGTAAAAACCGTACTTGCAATCCATGAACAGTAGACTGCCCCAATTTTGTATGGGAAATTCAAAACCTGTAAAATGTTATGCGCTGCTGGCTAAAATTGATCCTAGTCCTAGTACAAGATCTCATGCCAAATTTGGGCCAGATCAGATCACGGGAAGGGGTCGCTCAACGAGCCTGAAGTTTGTATAGGGTTTTGAGACATTTTGTTCGGGAGAAACATGAAAAACTAGTTTTCCATCAACAATTTTGGTTTCCTTAGGCCGATTTATTTTGAAAACGGGTTTTCTTGAAGCCTCAATTATGAAAATTATTTCATCCGAAAACTGTGTAAAAAAGTAAGCCCATTTTTTAAGCCTAATAACTTTTTTATTTTAACTCGAATCGATTTGCAGTCCTCGCATAAAATATTTGTTATAATTTAAGCTTCAAGAAACCCTGATTTCAAAAGAAATCAGCCGAAGGAAACCAAATTTATTCATGAAAAACTGGATTTTCATGTTTTTCTCGAACATAATGTCTAAAAATCCCATACAAACTTCAGGCTCGTTGAGCGACCCTTTTCCGTGATCCGATCTGGCCCAAATTTGGAATGAGATCCTAGGCCTAAATTAAAATTTAGGATCAATTTTAGCCTGCAGCGCACAACTTTTTCAAATATCGGGTCATTTTGGGCACTCTAATGAACAATAAAAATTGTTTAAGTAACACCAGATAAATTTTGAAATGAAGATTGGAAAGTTGACGTAATTTGACACATTTTTGCATCTTTAGATTGTCGATATACGAAACACAGAATTTTTGACGAATTTTCAAAGGTAACTGTTTTTAAAACTTTTTTGTCAATTTGCTATTTTTTCAGATTTTCTAGCACTTAAGCACTAAAGCTCTTGCATTCAATTTTCCACTGGATTTTGAGTATATTAACGCAAAATTTCCGCAATAAATTTTTATTCATCCGAAAGCCAGTTTCATACCGATTCTAGTGGTGTTATTACATAAAATATATCCTTATATGCAACGTATAGCTTCTAACTTAAGCTTTGATTGAATTGGCAAACATGTTTTGGTAAAATAAGATAACTATTCCCAATTTTTATCTAATGGAGCTACCGGCACAGCGTTGAAAGATTTCTTTTATGTACCGTAATCCGGGGTAATATTGATCACTTTTTTCAATATATTATGATTATTTTTTTTTTTGTTAAGGGGAATGTGGAATGTTTTATATTTTTAAAACCAGTACTGGACTCCTATGAACGTAAAACATGGATGCAGAAATTAATTAGACTATTCTAAATTTGATTTAAAAATCATTTTCGTCTGTGTTCAGATTTTGATGCTTTGAGGTGACATTGATCAGTTTATATTCTGACGGTTTTAACGAGTTTTCTTGATCATAAAAGAATCAGAACACCTTCATAATATTTACATATGCTGGTTTATCAATTTAACCTTGATTTTTAAAGTTTTATTTTAAAAATATTCATAATCGAAAAAAGAACAATGATGCTGCATACATTTAGGGGCAAAAATTATAATAATTGCTAAATAGTTTGAGCTTTAAAATACAAATAAAATTTTACCTTCCCACATTCCCATAGGCCTTCCCACTATTTCCATTTTCATTTTTTCTTCAAAATTAACGAATTGAAAGGTTTTCAAACCATTTGTCAAATACGGGCTAACTTTTGGAAAATGTCCTTATTTTTTAATGTAAAAAATTTATCATTAAATGACTCTAAAAATAGCACTATTACTGTTCATATACAAAGAAAAAAAGTTGTTCTTTCACATTAAACAACCTGTTTGCTTCTAAATGCTTTTTGGTATCATCCGGAGAGCTGTTTGTTTGCGAGCCTTGAAAAAGATAGATATTTTATAATTTTGAAATTAGATTTTTACTAACAGAAAAAAAATTCAATTACATTCTAAATTTTGCATATTTGATACTCAATTAATAGGCTTTCAAATGTAGAAAACAGTTTTCAAACATTCAAACTATAGACTGAGTTATTGATGATAATGTGGAAAAGTTTATTGTTGATCAAATTTACCCCGGTGATCGAAGTTACCCCGTTTTACGGTACACTCAAAAAGGATTGGACAATGTTTTGGTATATAATGAGATATTTTTTTCATATTGAAGACATCTTTCATTTTTGTGAAGGAAACCTCCCATGTGGAACTTATTTTGTTGTTTAATTTTCAAGAGATTTTCTATAAAATATGATTTACATTTCAAAATGATTTCCGATTTTTTAATAAATGACTCCCATCCCAAAGTATTCATTGCAAAAATATTCCTGCATAAATTTCTACATGGTACCTATTCGATTGACATCGTTCACAAATAAATCAAAATATAAACGATTTTTAAATACTAATTAGAAAAAAAGACTAAAATAATGAATACTGCCATCAAAACTTTTTTTTTTAATTTAAAGATCGTTTAAAGTTTTTAATGATCTGAAAAATGTATGCAAGAAAGACCATCATAAAAACACAGAGAACAGACATACAAGCTACCCCACGAAATTTGTGTAAAATTTCCAACGACCGTTTGGACGTTTTTTTTGTTTTTTGACTGGGCCACCAGATGTCTCCAAACACACCAGAGAGAACTGTCAATACCGAGGGATTGCAGTGGAGAGAGAATTCTTTCCATTTGGCATGGTATTGATCAAAATTCCACAACTGCTTAACAAATTGCAACAATTTGCAACAATTAGCACATTTTCACTCTCTCTGAGCACCGGTTTCCGCAAAATTCTGTAAGCAAACCATCTCGAGCCTACAGGAACATTTTAAACTACCTGTAATACACGGGAAACCCTTTCCAAATGTACAGGGAAATTTGACAGTTGTTTTCCTGGGCTGTTTTTCTGTCCTGAAATTGTCCTGCAATTCCAGCTGTTGGAAATACAGGACAGAATCGTCCGGACCACAGCAGAAAAGGTTAAATGTGTACACACTAAGATTTCAATTATTCCGGACCATGATCCACTGAATTACAGGAAAACAGTTTAAAATGACTCATGAACTGTTAAACACAAGAGGGTTTCCTGGGGCATCAGGGTGGCCACTCAAAATCAATTTTGAATTTCCCGCATTTTTCCCGACTTTTTCCCGCATGGTCTCACGAAATTTCCGATTTTGTAAAACAGAAAACCAAACAAATTTTACAGAATTTTAGAATTTTGAATAGATATCCTCAATTATAATTTTTGGCCAACATCTAATTTAGATTTCTTACTTAAAATTTAAGTAAGTAAAGACACCAACAGTCCATAACAATTTAGGTGATAACTTTTCTTCCTTTGCGTCTATTAGGCTCAGCTCTTCAGCGTTTGTAAACAATATGGGGCCGTTCACTAATTACGTAAGCACGATTTTGGAAATTTTCAACCCCCCCCTCCCCCCCTGGTAAGACAAAGTAAGATTTTTCAAAACCCCCCCTCCCCCCCCCCCCTAGTAAGATCTTACGTTTTTTATTTTTTGAGAAATTGACACGATTTTTTCAAAAATAGCTTGAAAGTTTTTAAAATGTGACATACATGTTTCAAAACAAAGCACTTTTGAAGTATAATTAAATAACTGTAATTGAAATGCACAATCTTTACAAAACAACAGATGAAATGTCATAAACGATTACAGAAAACATTATTCAAGACGTAGCATGTTTTGGGGTAACACAAATTTTCAATAAATTTCCACAATCGAATAAACAATATAAAATCTAAATTCCGTTTCAAAAAAGAGAGATCAGGTTAGCACAAGGTTCCATAAAAAGTTGTTATGTTTTTTACCTGGAAATCATAAATATCTTTAAAAAAAATATCATTCTATACCTACTACTAGAGTTGTGGCAAAAATGTTTAACGACAATCACGTTGTCAACTAACCTTATAGCTCAGACTCATTCAGCGGCAAGCGATAAAGTTTTAAGATTGTTTTGGTAAATCGTTTTAAAATTTAAAGTTGGTAGTGTCTATCACTGAAAAAAAACTGTTTAGAAATTCATTTTTAAGGTGCTTTGAATATTGATTTTTAAAGATTTTTCTGGATAAAGTCATTTTCGAAATATGATGGATTCAAATCGTGGTTTCTCAACGCGCCTTTTTTTTGTTTCTATAAATTTCTCAATTAAAAAGAGTGTTATGATGGAAAGCGAAAAGCGACGAACTTTTTTAATAATGTGATTTGTTGTTTTTGATGGCATGGTGGTTCGAATTGGCTCTATAAATTTTATAGAACCTGAAATTTTTTTATTTATTTATTCAAAGACATTAAAAGATAAATAACATAACATCAAAATTAACCAACAAATAGGTAGTGAGTAAAAAAACCTGAGTAATATGGTTTCGTATGGCTGTGGCTGTGATAAATTTTTAATATAACATTTCTTACGTAAGATTTTTGGAAACCCCCCCTACCCCCCTAGTAAGAGATCGTAAGCAAATGTGAAATCCCCCCACCCCCCCTATGTGCTTACGTAATTAGTGAACAGCCCCTATGTTCTGCATAACATTGAACCACAGACAAACAGACGGGACACTCTTTTTTTATTCTTCGCAGAACCTCAAAGCTAGGCCAGAGTGCTAGGCAATGTCGCCACCAGATAGCACCACTTCAACTTTTGGAAACATATTAATTTTCCATCATGGTAGCCATTGAAACTGATAACTGTTTTGTGACAATCAGATTTTATTTTGTAAATAAGATCAATGTGGAGGGTAAATAATGTAGAGTGATTAGTGACGGTTGCTCTATTCCACTTGATTCCTCGGCAAACGTAAGTAGACTTATATCTCATTTTTTAACACATTTTAATAATTATTTGAAAATTCTATTAATGGATGATTTAAAGATTTGATATTCCGTGCTTTTCATTTTCAGCGGTGAACCAATTTTTCCAACTGTCGGATACTGTAGCAATTCAAACCTAAGCGCCTGTATATGTTGGAACTGAACATAACCAGTGGATACTCATCGACGTACCACCCATATTTTAGTGTAAAATCTGACGATCAAGTTAAAGGAAGCCCGTATAGTGGACTCAAGTAAAACCCTTCGCAAGAACCAGGAATCGCGATAAGAGTTTTTTTATGTGCATAGGTTTCCGGGAATTTAATGCAGACTATTTTCGACAATTTACGATGAAATATGAAAAAAAAATTAAATACAACTGGTGTGTCTTAAATTGACTTTATTTTAACATTCTCTATGACATCCCGAACTGAGAAAGATTTTCTTTTTGGTGAGATGACAACTAAATGGCAAATAACGTAACACGGATTATCGGCAATCGATCAGTTAGGAACCAGTATCGGAAAGCATAATAAAGTCAATGTTTTGAAGTTAATCGTCTGGTCCGCAAAACCAAATGCTTGGGCTGATTCCAATCCTTATGAGCTCTTTTGATATATTAGATGTGTAAGATCAGCGGGGACCACGTATATTATTCAATTATCTGCTTCTGCAAAATATAAAAATGCATTTAGATAAACTCATATTAAACTTACGAAATATGGAGAACAAGTTTTGAACCTTTCGGATTTCAGAAGATTAGACTTTTTCAGGAATTGTAGATTTTTTACGCTTTGTTGATATCTTTCTTCTCCCATTAAGAACCTTCTCCACGAGATTTATTGCAATACCGCTGAACTGTTACAAATATTTCATTTTTTCTTTGCACTTAGTTATCTAAAACTAGTTTTGAATTGAAGGAAAAAGCCTGGTGCAAATTATTATTTGTTTATTTACACTTTTTGTGGCATCACAATCTCATAGGCATCCTGGATCATTTTGAAGATTCCATTCACGTATTCCAACTGTCAATCCATTTCTACTTGCTTCGACCTATTTCGACCAAACTTCATTGAACAGACTTTCACTAAGCCAAAAATTCCCAACTTTTCGAAAGAATTCCAGGCTTTTTCCCGCTATTTTCCCGTTGGATTTCAAATCCCGTCTTTTTCCCGCATTTCCCGCTTTTCCCGAATGGGAGGCCACCCTGCTCGATTTCTCCTGAAATTAGAGAGATTTTTTTCCGAATATTCAGGAACTCGATTAAGTTCAGGGAAACGATTCCCTGTAATACGTAACTTGCAAAAAAAACTGTCACTGTCATGTGTTACAACTTTAAGTGTAACCCCAAATGACAAAATATGACCGAAACAAGACATTCCCGTTTCGAACCTACAGATCAATTTGACAGTTGTTTCCCGAGCTGTTTTTCTGTGCTGAAATCGTCCTGTAACTTCAGGATCCCGTATCAAGTTTACAAGAACATGATCAAATTCGAACAATTTTCAAAGGATTTTTGTTATTTTTTTGTGATTATGAACAATGGGTTCCGAACAAACTTCGTATTTGCCATGACAGGGTCCAAAAGCAATTGAAATGTTATAGTTTATAGACTCATTCTATTGATAAGTTACAATTATAACTTGCATAACACAAATTGAGTCGTTACAATCGTTAAAAGAACTCATGACTCTCAGCAACGAAAATCGTTTAGAAGTGTGTTCCGTCAATCGACTCCCTCGTCAAAGTGAATGAAGATAAAGTTTAGTTTTTGAGAGTTGTAAAGGGTGATACGGTAGTTTGGTCAAGTTCAACTTGACGTATTTCTTTCAATTTTGCATTTAAAAAACCTGAACACCCCTCATTTTGAAGGTGTGTGTGTGTGTAGAATGTTGCTCCTATTTTGATTTTGGAATTCACTCTTCAGTTGTCAAAATGCCGTCCAAGGAAGAAGAGCAGCGTATCAATTTTGCTCGCGCATCGCGAAAATCCGAGCTATTCGCACGCAAAGCTGGCAACATCGCCAAAAGTTGCCAAATCAACCGTTACAAATGTAATAAGTGTTTGGGAAACGTTTGTCGACAGCCAGGAAACCTGGATCGAGGGGAAATCGAAAACCGTAAGCCGCTGAGACGACAAAGAGAGTTGCCGGTAGTTTCAAGCGAAACCCTAACCTCTCTCTCCAAGATGCCGCAAATAAGCTAGGTGTATCGTCTACAACCGTGCATCGAGCCAAAAAACGAGCCGGACTATCGACTTACAAGAAGGTAGTGACTAGTGACTCCAAATCGCGATGATAAACAAAATACGACGACCAATGCGCGATCCCGGAGGCTGTACACGACTATGCTGACGAAGTTTGACTGCATGGTAATGGACGACGAAACCTACGTCAAAGCCGACACAAGCTTCCGGGACAGGAGTTTTATACGGCAAAAGGAAGGGGAAAGGTAGCAGATATTTTCAAGCACATGAAACTGTCACAGTTCGCGAAGAAATATCTGGTTTGGCAAACCATCTGTACCTGTGGCTTGAAAAGCAGCATTTTCATAGCTTCCGGGATTGTCAACCAAGAAATTTACGTGAAAGAGTGTTTGAATAAACGTCTTCTGCCTTTCCTGAAGAAACACGGTTGCTCCGTACTGTTTTGGCCGGATTTGCATCTTGCCATTACGATAAAAAGGCCATGGAGTGGTACGCCGCCAACAACGTGCAGGTGGTTCCCAAGGACAAGAACCCTCCCAATACGCCAGAGTTCCGCCCAATTGAGAAATACTGGGCTATTGTCAAGCGGAACCTAAAGAAGACCAAAAAAAACTGCTAAGGACGAGCAGCAGTTCAAGGCAAACTGGCTTTCTGCGGCGAAGAAGGTGTACCACCTTGGCTGTACAAAATCTGATGGCAGGAGTTAAGCGTAAGGCCCGGCAATTCGGATTTGGAAAAGCGGAAGCCTAACTGAATATTTTTTCTGAATTTTATACTAATTAAACTTGAAAAAGAAATTTAATTTGATTTTTTAAATAAACGATTTCACCGATTTACACGCGTTTTCCCTTGACCAAATTTTGACCGTATCACCTTTTACGATCTGTAATTGATGCTCCAAAAGGTGTGATATGATTTTCTGTTGAAAAAAAAACCAATCACCCACAAAGAACTGTCCATATCTCCCCCATATTAACTGACCGTTTTGATGAGCACTTAAGTTACAGAAAAGAAGCTCCAGATATTATATGTTGGTTGTTAAACAGTTCAACACGAAATTATTCTTTTTTCTTTTTAAACAAAAAAGGTATGCGAGTCTTATCTTCTAGATAGGTACATTACAGTTTGCACACTACTCCAAATTTTGATTGAGAATTTGGAATTCAGAATACTAAATTCTGTATTCTTGATTCAGTGAACAATATATAATAGTTCTTAAGCTAATGAACAATTTTTTATTCAGAACAACAGATGTTTCTTAATTCCGAATTCAGGGTTATAAATTCTGGATTCGCACAGGTCGAATGCTTAAAATTAATCTCCATTGTGTAATAAAATCCGTTATTTTGTTTCCCCAACTTTCCTTCAGCAATCTTCTATTACTTATTTTTCTTCCAGCCCGGTCAACCGCGTGGCTTCGGAAAATGGTAACTGCATCGCAGCAAACACACTGTTCCATCAACCGAGAACAGCGACGGCGACGCCGACATCGGACCGGCCCACGTTTCCATGGCGTCTGCGCATAACAGATTTTTTTTTCTCTTGCAATTTTATTTCCCCTTGCTGCAGAGCGAAACCTCATAAATAGGCTAGCATTCGTGCAAACCGGTTCATTCTCAGTTTGGAAAGCGTCCTGATCTGCTGTTCCCAAGCGCGAGGTTCTCCGTTATAGAAGAGTGCTTAATTCCCCTAGTTGAAGTAATTTATTACAGCTGCTGCTGCTTTTTTGTGATTTGTGAAGAAATCGTTTTTCTGCAGTCAAGATGGTAAGTATTTTTGGAGGAAATATAAGAAATTTTGGTTTTTATTTAAGTGAGAAGTTTGAAAGTTGAGGAACTGCATGTTTCATCTCCCAGATGGTAGATGACTAGATGGTGATGACTCATTTTCCTCGATAAATGACTCATTTGAATTTTGCTTTAAAGTTGCCATAAAAAAATTCACAATTTTGTATTATTTTTCTCTTATAACTGAACCACACCCATTTTCATGTTACCGGCTGAGTCGCACTGCAGTGAAAAGCATAAAAGAAAAAGATGAAATATGCAGTTATTTCTGTCCAAATTGGATTTCCCCCTTTCACCGAAGGCTAAAAGTAACTAATTTTGGTACTTTCTCTTTTCCTTTCGCTAGCGTGAATGTATTTCCGTGCACGTTGGCCAGGCTGGTGTTCAGATTGGTAATGCCTGCTGGGAGCTGTACTGCTTGGAGCATGGAATTCAACCCGATGGTCAGATGCCCTCGGATAAGACCATTGGCGGAGGTGACGATTCGTTCAACACCTTTTTCAGCGAAACCGGTGCCGGCAAGCATG
This sequence comes from Uranotaenia lowii, assembly GCF_029784155.1. NCBI lineage: Eukaryota > Metazoa > Arthropoda > Insecta > Diptera > Culicidae > Uranotaenia > Uranotaenia lowii. The sequence continues at coordinate 320,307,455 of NC_073692.1, forward strand.
TGCCACGTGCCGTCTTCGTGGATCTGGAGCCGACTGTCGTAGATGAAGTCCGTACCGGAACATACCGGCAGCTGTTCCACCCGGAGCAGTTGATTACTGGCAAGGAAGATGCCGCCAACAACTACGCGCGTGGTCACTACACCATTGGAAAGGAAATCGTCGATCTGGTGCTGGACCGCATCCGTAAGCTGGCCGATCAATGTACTGGTCTGCAAGGTTTCCTGATCTTCCACTCGTTCGGAGGTGGTACCGGATCCGGTTTCACTTCCCTGCTTATGGAACGTCTGTCGGTCGACTATGGCAAGAAGTCCAAGCTTGAGTTTGCCATCTACCCAGCTCCTCAGGTTTCGACTGCTGTTGTTGAGCCGTACAACTCTATCTTGACCACCCACACTACCCTGGAACATTCGGACTGCGCCTTCATGGTTGACAACGAGGCTATCTACGACATCTGCCGACGTAATCTGGATATTGAACGGCCAACCTACACTAACTTGAACCGTCTCATTGGTCAGATCGTGTCTTCGATTACCGCCTCGCTTCGATTCGATGGTGCCCTGAACGTAGATTTGACTGAGTTCCAGACCAACTTGGTGCCATACCCACGTATCCACTTCCCACTTGTCACCTACGCGCCTGTCATTTCGGCTGAGAAGGCTTACCATGAGCAGCTGTCCGTCGCTGAAATCACCAATGCCTGTTTCGAACCGGCCAACCAGATGGTCAAGTGCGACCCGCGTCACGGCAAGTACATGGCATGTTGCATGCTGTATCGAGGTGATGTTGTCCCCAAGGACGTAAACGCCGCCATTGCCACCATCAAGACCAAGCGCACCATCCAGTTTGTCGATTGGTGTCCCACTGGATTCAAGGTCGGTATCAACTACCAGCCACCAACCGTGGTTCCGGGAGGTGATCTGGCCAAGGTTCAGCGTGCCGTGTGCATGTTGTCGAACACCACGGCCATTGCCGAAGCCTGGGCCCGTCTGGATCACAAGTTTGATCTGATGTACGCCAAGCGTGCCTTCGTCCACTGGTACGTCGGTGAGGGTATGGAGGAAGGAGAATTCTCCGAAGCCCGTGAAGATTTGGCCGCCCTCGAAAAGGATTATGAAGAAGTCGGCATGGACTCCGGCGAAGGAGAAGGCGAAGGTGCCGAGGAATACTAAGAAGCTGCCCGAATTTTCCCTACAACCACCGTTACGAAATCACACGACGCAGCATGCACCGTTTTCCGCGCCAAAACTACAACTCGCTATTTCTCGATTTTTGATAGCAAAATTCAAAATTCACAGAAATAAAGCAGCATAAAAGCATGTCTAAAAAAATCTCAATCGTTCCACTTTATTTCACCCATCACATTTCCTTCTTAGTACATAAGTCTCTGTTTAGTGGGGGACGTCAACTTTCCCTACAAGGGAAGATCGACGACGACGACGTTCGGTCGTCCATTTGGTGCCGCATGATGCAATCACGTGCCGACGACGCCACATTTATGCTCCAATGAACCCACGGCAATGGTCATAATTTTTGTTTCTGTATCGATTTCACCCTTCCCGTTCACCTTGCGTCTGATTAATGGTATTCTTACCAAGTAAATTCACTCCCACACCTGTGTTTTTTCCTTCAGATATTCAACCCCAAACTACAATTACCTACTACAAGTTTCTGTTGAATCGATACCGGGCGGCGGTGCCCATTATGGAAATTACGCATTTTTTTATGTGTTTTCTGTTACTTTCATGTCGCATTGACAAGTTGAATCGATTCCAACGGAGCAGCTTTACGAGACACGTCAACCAGCAACTACCCTACACCCACTCCTTGTTCTTGCTCCAGCCAGCAGCACCAGCACCATACAAGGATGACAAACTTGTTCAACCCAAATGACTCATCGTTTGATTTCGATCGGCTCGGTTTCGCAGCATGAATTAGGAACAGTATTTAGGAACGCGTATTTAGGGAAGAGTGTTCCTATAAATACGCCTAGCGGGTTAAATAAATGCGCCTACAGCCGTTTGACGAAATGGCTGACAAGACAACATATCTAATCAGTGCATTTTGAGGGTGAAACGCTTTGAACAAGTCATGAAAGAATCTTATGAATTTAAAAACTTAAAAAAAATATAAATACATACCAAGTTTTGGTGGAGAGACCACATTATGTTAGTTATTTTTTTCTCTCCTGGCAAAGATGAATTTTCAGGAGAAAAAAAATACTCAAAAAGGCAACCAATTGAGTCTCTACACACAAAACAAAAATTCTTATTAAAAATAACATAAGATTTTCAAAAATTAGAGTTAGAAATCTTGTTGCAGTTTTTTCCTTTAGAAGCAAAAAATACTTAAACTAAGGCTTCTAATATTTGATCAATTTGAGTCAACCGCTTTATAAACATAATAAAAACTATCAATACATAATATAAAATTAAATTTATTTTTTTCTATGTTTTCAATCGGTTTTATAATTTCTGGATTTTGTAGTTCAGTTTTTAAATTCTAGAGTTTTTGAGTCTTGGATTTTCTATTTCTCAGTCGAATTTCCAATGGGTTTCGGTTGATCCTCAGGTGGATCTCGTCCGGATATTCAGAACAACATTTTTTTAAGAATTAGAATTTGAGTTTCAATGATACCATATCCTGTTGAAACAAAATATCACGTAGTGGTTTCCTTATCCTTAAGCCTTTCCCAGGGGTATCAAAATATAATGAAGGAAATCTTTTAAAATCTATTAAAAAAATAACAATTAAAAATATAAACTCTCACCTAGATTCTTCGATAAAATTTTCTTAAATTATTTTTTTTTAAATTTTGATAACTTTGCTCAACATTTTATACGGAACTTCATGATAAAAATGTCTTTGTCACCGTTCGTATGGAAAAAATCAGGACTTCGAGGGCAAACATTAACTGTTGAAAAACTTCTTAGAAATACGCAAAAAACGAAATTTTGATTAATGAATTTCAACAACGATTCAACGTCCAACGTTGTAAAGATAGACCTCAAAAACTAACTTTGATTAAGTGATGAACCTTATGTGATAAACGATGCTGGAGAGTTTTTAATGTTTCCTTTTTTATTTTTTTTCGCCACAAATTTGTACATAGTTATAGAAATTTTTCTGTTTTTTTTTCCTTATGTTCTCAAGGTCAGATAATTACACTAGTTTACAGCATTTTTGAACTCAGTAAACTGAAGGTCATTTCTAATGTGAAATCGGACACTGAATCCGAAAATGAAATTCAAAAAAATCTCAGTAGAGCCGTTTTTGAGTTATGCTCCAAATATGAAATTTCGAAAAAATTAAAAAAGTTCTTGTACTTAGATTAAAATATCTCGGACGACATAACAGTAATTTGAAATCCCTCTTTTGCATATTGAAGGTGAATAAGTTTTCAATCGATCATCTGAACACTGTTTTTGCGTTTGACCAACAGTATTGCTGATATTAGTGACTTTATGAGAAAAAAAATTATAAAAAACGCATTTTTTTAGAGAAAATTTTGTTTTAACGAAAGTTTTAGACTCGATGGTAGCATTTAAAAAATCTGATTTTCATTTGCGCTTAAATATCAATTCAAAACAAAGAATTCAAGTGGTTATTTATCAAAATCGGTTGAAAATTGAAGAAGTTATTGCTACTTAACAATAACTGAAATTTTTGGAGTTTTTAATAATTTAACAAACCGCAGTACACCTAACGTTCCAGTGAGGGATGTGTTGGCTGCGGTGGACCTAGATTACATGTTCGAATTATACCTTTTCTTTAAATCTATTAGGATATATTGACAGTTCTACACGAACACCACCTTAGCAGGAGGCCTCAGCCCTAACCTCAAACCATGGGAGAATGGAATCGATTTTTGAGAAGGGCGCACGATAAACGCGATTTTCCGGTACTAATATCAACAAATGCGTCCTGTCAAAAAGCGATACACAGATGTTCGTGTTTTGGTGTTTTGGGTGTTCAGGGCTGCCAAGTGCATTGATGTTTGGAAAATGATAACATTTTTGTAATTGCATTGTTATTGAAAAACATTTCCAACAGTACTGAGAATTTGCAACTTTTCCGTCGATTTCTATTCGAATATGAAATTAAATCATCATTTATCTACATGAAATAACAACTTACTGTATCGCACACTTAAACGATGTAGCGAATTATGTTGATATGTTTAAAATTATCAGAGCATGTAGGCGATTATTTTCAAAGTCAACATAGACGGGGCTTTCATTAATTTACTTGTTTGTAACAGAGAATGACTTTGTATTCGTTTAGAAGTTAGAAACAACTCATTTTAACCTATCAAGCGGTACATAAAAATATACTTCAGATGTTTTGAATTCACCTTGAAAATTCATTAGCAGAAGATGGCTTATCTTCATCGATTCAGGAGCGCCCTGTAATTAATTCAAATGTTAAGCTGTTGATAGTTACAAATTTAATCAATTCAGAAATATCATAATCAGTTTAAAACAAGCAAATACCAATTTTAGTAACGAACCTAGCATCACTGGTGAGGCCGCCAGCAAATCAAAATTTGAGGTTATGGCTGAGGCCAATTTTTCGCCAATACTATCGTCCGTATATACCCTTATAGATCTTCGTGTATAAAATTGTTTTCCCTTTTTCTTTATTCTTTTTTCTTCAACTATACAATGTATGAATTGTAAATACAAAAACAAGGGTTTGGCTCTTTAAAACCTTCGGTATGAGCCATTTCAAATAAACAAAGTTAAAAAAAAAACAAACCGCAGTACACTTATCATAGTATAGGAAGAATGAAACATGATAAATCTCACTCGCTTCAAGTCAAAATTATTTATTAGCTTATCAGAAGGTCATATGCCAAGTTTCAGGAAGATCTGACCATAGGGAGGGGTTGCTTAAGTCTCAAACGTGAATAATGTTTTGAGGTAATTTGCCCGGAAGGAACGAAAAATACTGGTTTTTCATCAATAACTTTTTTCATCACAGTTGATTGTTTTTTATGGTTGATTTTCTTAAAGCCTAAGTTGAAACAAATATTTCACCCGAAGACTGTAACTCGATTGGATTTGAAACAGAAAAGTTATTGCGGTTCAAAGATTGTATTTTGGTCGAAAATTGTCGTATAAAACGCAATGCGTAAAAAGTACTCATTGCGTGTTGGACAAAATTTGCGGCCTTTGAACCGCAATAACTTTTCTGTTTCAAATCCAATCGAGTTACAGCCTTCGAGTGAAATATTTGTCTCAACTTAGGCTTTAAGAAAATCAACCATAAAAAACAATCAACTAGTGATGAAAAAAGTTATTGATGAAAAACCAGTATTTTTCGTTCCTTCCGGGCGAAATATCTCAAAACTTTACCCAAGCAACCAAAAGTTCGGATAACATTCCTCTATCAGGTTTGATCAGCTTAATCGAGTATGCTAATATAACTTCTTTTCAGCTCAATTTTTAAGTAGTTAAACGAACTGTAAAGTTGACAAAAAGTTCGCATAAATCGTCAAACAACTTCTAACCAGCTTCAAAATCCACTTTATAAGCAGCATAAAAAATCGAAAAAAATACTCTTCCGCTCCTTCAATTGCCTTCTCAAGTCTGCTATTTTGATTCATATTAATCAATCAACTATATTTGTTACTAACACATTACATTTAAAAAACTTGTTCTTACCAAGCCTCGAACCCGAGCTCACCGCTTGAAAGTTGAGATCCATACTTGTTGCCCTATATGAACATCATGAGTAGGCAACGATTTTACTCGATGTGATGATTTTCTTTAAAACGACTTTCAGGTTCTTTATTTCTACTTAATTCCCACTTTCAAGCTGTTAAAAAGTTCTTCCGGAACTTAATGTGTACTTCATATAGTTGTTTCCCAAGTAACGATTTGTTTATTTATGCAAACACGTGTTAAAGTTCGAAAAAAGTAGATTTTAGCCTTTAAATCTACTTCAAAGTTTCTATAATACGAAGTTGCTTTTGAACGCCCGTTGGGACTTATTAAAAACTTTCAAGTTTACAAAATAGTACAACAGAGACTTTTTACGAACTATTGAGCTGTACAAAAAGACTTGCAACCCTTTGATAGCTACTTGATTTTGAAATAAATGAGAAGTATGTAACAAGTAGATTGTTTTTCTTCATACAAACTTTAAAGTTTCCAAAAAGTAGAAACAGAAACCAAAACAGTACTTTAAAGCTTTTTTTGAGTATTGGCTGAACTTGATAAAGAATGAAGTTCCATGGACCTCGAAAAAGCATTTTGAACAGCAAAAAAGTTCCACAGAACTTTTTTACAGCTATATATGAACTTATTAGTTCGTTCCTTAAGTGATATTCGAACTTTTGGTTGCTTGGGTATTCACGTTTGAGACTCAAGCAACCCCTCCCTATGGTCAGATCTTCCTGAAACTTGGCATGTGACCTTCTGGTAAGCTAATAAATAATTTTGACTTGGAGCGAGTGAGATTTATCATGTTTCATTCTTCCTATACTATGATAAGTGTACTGCGGTTTGTTAAATTATTAAAAACTCCAAAAATTTCAGTTATTGTAAAGTAGCAATAACTTCTTCAATTTTCAACCGATTTTGATAAATAACCACTTGAAATCTTTGTTTTGAATTGATATTTAAGCGCAAAAGAAAATCAGATTTTTTAAATGCTATCATCGAGTCTAAAACTTTCGTTGATACAAAATTTCCTCTAAAAAAATGCGTTTTTTATAATTTTTTTTCTCATAAAGTCACTAATATCAGCAATACTGTTGGTCAAACGCAAAAAAAGTGTTCAGACGATCGATAGAAAACTTATTCACCTTCAATATGCAAAAGAGGGATTTCAAATTACTGTTATGCCGTCCGAGATATTTTAATCTAAGTACAAGAACTTTTTTAATTTTTTCGAAATTTCATATTTGGAGCATAACTCAAAAACGGCTCTACTGAGATTTTTTGAATTTCATTTTCGGATTCAGCGCCCGATTTCACATTAAAAATGTTGGTCAGTTAATCAAGTTCACGATTTTTTTTTAAATTTTGTAAACTAGTGTTATTAAAGAGCCTTTTTTCTATGAGCGGCCTGCTGATAAAAATTGGAATTCAAATTGGCCCGTTGCTTGGTTCAAAAGGTTGTTCACCCCTGGTCTAAAGAATGCATGGGAGCACATACTTAGGCAGAAACTGCGGTGAATCCGTGCACCCATGGTGGATACCAGATCAGAAATGAACGATGATTAATTTTTTTTTGCAAAATGATAAAAATAGTAAATTATTAATCATTATTATTTACATTACTTTTCTTCATTTTTAATTGAAGGGATGATTGAGAAATTGCTCTGAAATTTCTTAAATTTGAAATAATATTTAATCACGATTTTAAATGTGAATTATCGATAAGAAAAAAAAAATCAACTAAATGGGTGATTTCTTGAATGGTCAAATACGAAACTGATAGAAATAAAAATAAGGAATTCCAAGTTTTGTTGTAACCCAAGTAACCAAAAATTCCATGAAACGGTCTCTTAAAAGCTTATTCAGCCATGTTTTAAGGCTGTATAGTATTCTACTAAGCTTAAAATTGAGGTTCTTATCGATACTTTCAAGTTCCATAGTCAAAGCTGAGTAGAAGGCTATTACGCTAATGCATGAGACTTTGTAAAAAAAAACAAAAAATATATTTTCTCTAGCTCCCCCTTCATATGTAATCTTATATATCTTTTCTACTTTTAATGAATTCTATACTTACTTGAAAAACTTATTTGTTGGAAGATTTGAACCCGGATCCGTCAGATGAGAGCTGAACACGTTACCTTTGAACCATAGGCGTGCTTGGTTTGATCTATTCAAAACATCAATTTGAATTATGTTTAGAATTTACCTTTTCATAGTAGGCAGCATAATGAAAAACGTAAACATTTGCATTTCACAAAACGAGGCATCAAAATGTTTCATGGCGGATCTGACAACAGTGAATGTGAGTTTCTAAAACTATGAGTACGTTTTTAATTATTAAACTTTCTTCTGACTTTTCAGCACAAATATAAATCGAACCAATATTATGAACCCGAAAGCTGGAGGTCAAGTTAAAACTTGAATAGCTGAAATACAAATTACATTCCCAAGAAAAGCAAATTTCTTCATGTACTCCCGGTTGCAAGAACTTAAACTCAACGCCAGTCGATAGTGGCGATGCTCCAGGTGCTGCAGGAGCTGCTGTAAGAGCTAGCCACCCATTGAGAAGAGAACTGAAGAATCGGAATCTATTTTTAGCCGGGAATTCACCACATTGTAGAATTCTTCCCTATTTCTGAATCTCAAGCAAGATAAAGGCTCTTATATACGAGTGTAGCTTGAGCTTGAGCTTGAGCTTGCTATCAACTACGGTCCACCTACGGCCCCTCCTGGCCAATGGCATAATGGTTGCACTCCGTGATTGGTTCGAGATAATCAACATTGCACAATGAACCAAATGAAAGGTGCTGGGTACAAGCATCACAATCTCACTGTACAGTTTTGAGAATCTCACTATTCAATATGAACCAATAACGACGCCGGCCAAGTCCATGTAGTCGATAGAAGGAAGGGAAGTGCAGCACATGTGATGATTTGTTTTGCGGAGACCGGCTGTACGCCATCCCTCCACAAATCTCACGCTGAGTGTTTGGGGGTCAAGGTAATGTGGCATGGACTGTCACCTTGGTAAGCGACGTGGCCACTACAGCCTATGCTCCTATTCTCCTAAAATTCCTAAGTTTCCTACTGAAACTCCTATTTTCTCCTGCTGAGGCCACTCCTGTAAACGATGAGATTTTTATTTTCAACAGGTATCAGCAATGTTTAACAAATTCTGAAATCTAACTATTGTTGTATTTTGTAACAACCTGCAATAGAGTTTCTTGTTCCCTACGCTGCATATTGAAACCGATTCCAAAAAGCGCTTATTTTTAAGAGCTTTCAAACTATCCGTTTTAAAAATCGTTATTGAAGCAAGCTTTCTAAGAGCAACGATTAGAGGGAAGTAAAAACCAATTTATAAATGTAATATCGTGGAAACAACATTTAAATTCAATTGATTTGATTAATTTATTTTGAAAAATCCTTGAAGCTATAATTTAAAATGTCAATCAACAAATCTTTCGTTGGAACAATTGCAGTATAATCCTTTTAATGAATCCTAATCCATTATAAAAATAAAAAAAAACATATACAATATATTCAATAATGCAAAAATTTTAATGAACAAAAACAATAGTCTGACGGTTCTGCCAAATAAATTGTAGTCCGACCTTTACAAATCAAGGGAAGAAATATATATTTATTTTGATAATTCACCTCACTCAGACAGAACAATCCCTGAATGTTAATTCATTCTTCATCCACCATACTCATAATAATTCGTTAGTTTCATGATTTCTATATTGGAATTGGTCTGCCATATGCTAATCTCACTGATCTTGGCCTCGTTTTAAAGACATGGCTTTAAAATGTATTAAAAATGTTTTTGATATTTAATTTAAAATGACTTCCTAACAAAGGACTGCAGAAGCTGTCTGAGGTTTCTTTTGCTTCTTTTGTAAATTCGACAAAATTAGATAATCTGTTAATGATTAAAACTGAAAAAAACCTTGCAAACAAAAGCACAAATGAAATTAATCAAGAAGTTACAAACGAGATTATAAGATTTGGAAAAAAGGGTCCTAATCTTTTACGCATTTTCATTAAATACTTAAAAAAGTCTTCTTTCTAAAAAAAAATTATGGTTCAATTAAAGGACTATTAGTGCCGTGTTTTTCAAAAGAGCAATTTAAGTATCAGAGTTGAATAAGACTCTAGTAAATAAACTAGACGAAAAGGAAAGGCTACCGGTTATCAAGATCAATTAGAAACAGTCTTTTAAACGGTTGTGAGCTTGGTAAGATTTTAATGAAAGAAAAAAAATTGGTGTAAGCCGCCTTATCTGAACACGAAATAACTTTAAAAATGTGTCACTACAAAGATCCTATACGATGTATTTTTATCAAATAATTACCAATAATTTTTCTTGAACAAAATTTCCGAAAAACCTCTTTAATTGTCGAGTCTTATGGAGAAAACTGCATTTGATGGAAGCTTTTAACGAAAAGCGTGGATTTTATGAAGTGTCATTGAAAATGAGGATTTCGATTCTGTTAAAATACCTTAGTATCTGGATAGGCGCTCGTTTTGAATGTTGCTTTTTCTTCCTCATTATTTTCTAGAGAACTATCCTACATCCTGAAAGTGTATTCCTGACAAAGTCTCAAACATCGCGAGTTTGGCCAACTCTGGCGCTAGACCTCCCACGAGAAAGACAACTTGAAGGGGGAAAAGTCTAAAACATTTCTTCTCACCCACATAGATGTGTCATATTCTTTACTCGTACCTAACAAAAAGATTTACCTACTGATTATATATATCTCATAAGCATATTATTTTTGCGTTCTCACCTTCACTCGTTGTTATGCACCAAACAAAATACCAGAACGCACACCATTTGTCTCTCTCTCTCTCATCTGTTGAGCCATTATTAGCGCAACTCAACCTTTTTTTGTAATAGAGCCACTATAATCGGGAAAAAATGAGACACGCAGACGGCGTCGACCACCCCGCGGCATCCACTTAACTTTATTCAATAGTGAGTGAAAGGGATAAACTAAAAGCTTTTCTTTTCCTGCACATACACTTTACCTATTACGTTTTCAAAACCTGAGACCGTCGCTGATCGATTTTCTTAAACCTTCCATCTGATGAGATGGTTTGGCACTTGATAGTGCTGATGTACAAGGGCCTATGACAGATCAAAACTCTATTGAACGTCAATTTGATTACTTTGCATTTTGTGGTAAAACACGGTACAATGGCGATTTAATAATCAAATGAAATATAACTTAAGGCACGATTAATTCACTAGTGTATATAGCAGTCGTAAAGCAGTGAGCTTAATATGTAAATAATACGTGATATTACTTATCTTCAAAGTTACTCCACCAGCCGTTGTTTTTTTAGATAGGCCAATTCTGTTTTTAGCCATTCATCCGGACACAAATCCAAGCAACACAATTTTTTCGGACACCTTATGGTTACTCGAGTGAATGAGATGGTACATGCTTTCCCGAGATTTAACTTTAGCTCTAAACGACGAATGAACTAGAGAAGGAAGAAAGAGATAAAACACTCGCGCAGTTTTTTGAATGAAATTCACATGAGAAACGATTCAAGAAAATTGTTGTTTTTCACGTCACAAGACAACTCTATTGGTATAATTCATCACTCCATTGATAAAACATTCAACTTTAAACGCGGGCACCAATTTAGCACGAAAATACACAAAAAAACACATCGAAAATTGCGAAATTGTCGGAACGTTTGCAAAACGCATGTGGCTCAACCAATGTTCATAAAGGCTCTTATATACGAGTGTAACATGTAAAATAAATTCGAATAAACTTATGGTACGAATATTGTAGCTAAATTTTGTCTCTTAATTTAGAATAAATCAATTGATTTATTTAAACACATGGACGATTTAATAATCAAGTTTTATACAATTTTTTCTTAATGCAAACTCTGTTGAAAATGCAGATATTCATCTTTTTATACAAGCAAAGAATTGCAAAATTTTTTAAAATCACGTTCAGTTTTTTTTAATATATTGTGATTATTACCAACAGTGTTAAATTTTATTAGATATGAATATTGTCAAAATTTAAAAACAATGTGAAATTTATTTTAAGAATAATCTTTAAGATTTATGTCATCTTTCCATTTTGATCAAAACAGTTGATTTATTTGTGGGTCAGTTCGTTGTTCGTATATTGGTAAATCTGATTTTCTGTTATTCACTCTTGTGAGAAATTTAATGTTTACGTTTGCATTGAAGTTCTTAAGAAGTTCTTCAGGGAAAGTTCGTAACAAGTTCTGCATGGAACCAAGAAGTTCGTAAGAAGTTCTTTATGGAACCAAAAAATTCCTAAGAAGTTCGTAACGAAGCACGATAGTCCAAATTGAATCTTGGATTTTTTAAAGTACTTGGAACGCACAAAAATGTTTTATGCTACTTTTTTAGACTTTTTATGTTCGTTCAGAAGTCCAATTCAAGCACTTATTTTCATTTCTCTCGAGGACCTTTTACTCAGCCAAAAGTGAACTTTTAATGCACAAGATTAAGTATCTATGCGACTTTTGGTTACTTGGGAAATATTGAAAGCATAATGAAAATAAATACGAATTCAGTTAAAATTGTGCATTAAAATTAAGTTATGAAGTAGCTATTTCAAATCATTTTTCGAACTTTCCATAGAATAATTAAAACATCATGTTCGTTTTAAAAATATGATTTAAAATAGCAAAAATAAGTTTAAAGTTCATAAATTTTCAAACGTTATAATTTAAAATTTCTAGCTGTGAATGTTTTACCGCCATCAAATACTGAAAATTAAAATAAAATGTCCTTTCAATTCAATTTATCGGCCTGATGTTGTGTTCAATTTCGTGTGAGTCACAGCTTCAGGGTTGCTAGCGATTTTTCGTTTTGAATTTCCAAAGTTTTTCCCGGTTAAAAATCACGATTTTCCCGGTATTTATTATACTTGTTTTTTAATATAAAATCGTGGTGAATAAAAAAAAATCAGTGTGAAGCCCTCAAATTTTTAACAATTGTTGTCATATTGAATATTTCGACGTCTTTTCGTATCAAATTTACAGGGTTTCATAAGTTTTTGGAACGAATCCAACGAAATTGGCATCTATTCATTGATTTGCTCAACAATATCAACAATTTTGCAAAAACAAGTTCGATTAACTTGATTTTTTTAAATTGAAATGTAATTCTTTTGAGCCACTGTAAAAATTTCAGTTTTTCTAGAATAAATATAATTTTGAAAAAATGCATAGTTTGTATAGAAATATGTTTAAATGCATCGAAACATAGTATCAAATCAACTTGTAAACTTGAATAGGGATTTGCTTTACAAAATTTAAAATCATCAGATTGCAGGAAAATATTTAGTTATTTTATAAGTGTAATTATTTTTTTGTAAGAATCTAAAGATATGTTTTAGAAAAAAGGTGTTTTCTATACAAAACAACGAATAACTTTAGTAGTGCCCTAGTTGTATAGGAAGAATGAAATACAAAACACATGTGATATGAGGCTTCATTCATCAGGCCAATTCAAACGAAATACACAACAACGACAACATATCTTTTTGTGGTAAAAAAGAGATTCATTTCGTCAGGAAAATGTAACTCTGCCTAAAAACGCTGCCAAAATATTTGCTTTTTGCAAAAAAAAAATAAATTATGAAGATGTAAATCAAACACTGAATCGTTTGACGTCGAAAACTAAACCTGGTAACATATGAAGAACCGCTAAGAAATCTACGCCGAAAAATACCGACATTCGACAAATTTGGTAAAAATAAAAAAAAGTGATATAAGCTTTGTCTGTCAACTAATATACGAAAATATGCGTTTATGATGTAAATCTATATCGAGACTGTCAAAAACTACTCTTACCTTTAGAAGTTAATTTCAAAAGATTTTTGAAATTCCGTGTAAATTTTTCAAACAATGGCATTTTTCCAGGTGAGGTGCCGAAATTCCCGGTTTCCCGGTGACGCGATGAAATTCCAAAGTTTTTCCCGGTTCGCTAGCTACCCTGTAATCAAATTCTAATCGCTCATTTTCAATAACTATTCATTTCTATTAATTTACTATAAGCCTTTAATTTATACAATCTAGAAATGTTCTTACTAAAAAAACAAAACTTTCACCGATTAGGTCGATAAATTAAATTAAGTGGAAGCAAGTGGCTTCAGCATTTAAAATTCAAAATTTGAATTAAAAATTCTCAGCAAAAATTCCTAAAACGGAAAAAAATGTTTCGCTAAAGATTCAAAATCTTAAATAATACCATAAATTGATATCAGTTATTTTAAATAAAATTCAAGAGCAGAATTTATAATTAAGTTCAAAGTAATGATTTAAATTACAAATTAATACTATAGAATTTTAATAGTCACAAAATAGAAAGAACAATGAAGATTTTTTTTGAAGATCAACATTAGAATATAGAGCATGATTTCAATATAAGTACACTGAGGTTTTTTTACGCGGTATTTCGTCCCGCGTAAAAAAAACCGCGTTTATTCGATAATCCGCGTCAAAAAAACCGCTTCAATTCGAAAATCCGCGTAAAAAAACGCGTTAATTCGAAAATCCGCGTTAAAAAAACTCGTTAATTCGAAAATCTGCATAAAAAACCCCGAAATTCGAAAATCCACGTAAAAAATCCATTTCAATAAAAAAAAATCGCACAAAAAAACACGTTACTAAAAAAACGCGTAAGAACCATGATTATTTAAAAATTTGCGTACATTGATAGTTTATTTTTAAGATAAAAAACAAAATCAATTAGATAAATAGAATAGTAGAATATAGTGAGGCTTATTTGACAGTGTGGAATTCAGATCGTCTCATGTCTCAGGTCTCATGTTCCATGTCTCATGTCTCAAGTCTCAGGTCTCAGGTCTCAGGTCTCAGGTCTCAGGTCTCAGATCTCATTTTTTTTTTATAATTCTTTATTTGAAACGGCTCATACGTTTAAGTTTTAAGGAGCCACACTCGTTTTTTTGTTTTTCACAATCATTTTCTTAGTCTAGCACTTTTTTTTTAAAGAAAAAAGAAGATAGAAAGGGAAATATGAAAATAAAATAGGGTTATAGGCGGAGATCGATAGCTTTTAGATAGAAGTAGATTTCGAACATGTAGTCCAAATCTAGCACAGCTAGCACGTCTCTCACTGGAACGTTAGGTGGTTTTCCTCGATCTCAGATTGTATCACGTTCTTAGTCTCAGAGCCAAGATTTTCCCAACTACAAAAAGATTCTAAGTGTTTTCCTTTGAAAAAGTGTTAGAATATTTTCTCTCAAAAACCGCGTTAATTCGAAAATCCGCGTAAAAAAACCGCGTTAATTCGAAAATCCGCGTAAAAAAAAAGCCGCGTTAAAAAAATACCGTGTAAAAAACCGCGTAAAAAAACCTCAGTGTATTCAAATCAAATTCAGTTAAAGGATAAAAAGAAATAAAAATAAACAGAAGTCCACAATAAAGTTTATCAAATAAATGTTTAGTGCCATCCAAATAAGAATTAAAACCAAAATTTAAAAAAAAAAACAAAAATCAAAATTTACATTAGAAAATGAGTGAATGATTTGAAAAAGTGCATTTTTTATCATTTCTTTCTTAGAAACGGCTCGAACTTTAGGAAAAATAATGAGCATTGTAATATTCAATCAAATCATAGATTGTGTCTCTGAGAAAAGTAGCAGAACCATACTTCAAAACTCGGAAATCAAGTATTGGTAGAAAGTTATGAAATTTATGAAAGTTATGAATTTGAAAATTGATTGATATAAGACCGTATTCCATATTAGTTATCAGATAATAAAAATCTCTGAATCAAGCTTGAAGTACTCGAATTAAAAAAAAAGTTAGGGATTAGTTTAATAAGTTTTAAAAACAGTGAAATTCAGAATTTATCTAATAATAGTGAAATATATATTCTTTTCAAAATCAAAGGTTTTTTGGATAGTTCTTCATAAGAATTATGATTTGGAAATTTGTAATATTTGCAAAGCATGTCGAAAGGTGAAGGCATGAAACGTTCCTTAACCATTTACCGTTTGCTTAATCGATATGAAGCCTTCAAAAACCAAAAATGGTAAAAATGCAAAAATGAGTTTACAAAACATAACGATTTTAAATGATATCAACTATATTTGGTGAAATTTTCAGATTTATAAAGTGTTTCTTTCATAGTTTTCCGATCAAACTAAATTAAAACTATCTGAAAAAATGTATGAAAAACGAACAAAAAGAAAACTTTAAAGCGCGTTTCCTCGAAAACAGCTTTAAAGCGCGTCTCTAAGTGCCTTTATGTCGCTTGTATATCGAATTCTTTAATGTGGATTAAATTGTTATCCCCAAAGTATGTTTCCCACTTAATATTTTAGAATCTATGAAAATTTATGTATGTTTCTTTAGCAAGTTGTTGAGGCATCTAGGGAGAATTTTATAGAAAATTTATTTTATACCATCGAGCCGTGGAGAAATTTTAAAAAATGTGTATATCAATCCTTAATTTATTTATATTTTGGGGGCTTCCTGTCCTAGTTTAAAGTATAATAAACTTTGAACTTTAATACAGTTTACCAGTTTTGATAGCTGTTTACCGCAAAACTTTTAATTTTTTTTTTCACCTCGGAGGGCAAGAGACAATCGCCTCCATTGTCCCCCCTTTAATCCGGCATTGAATATACAGTACCGTTCATAATTGTATAGAAACTTCCATGCCGTCGAACGGGGCATCATGCAACAGCGGGGTTGGATGCAACATTTATATAACACCACACTGATTCTATTTAAAAGTTAATGTATTGTAATTAAGTTACCTTTTAATGATTAAAAAATGATGATGAAATAATTTTTCGCATCTTAAGCTAGATTTTCAAGTTTTTTAATTTTCATATAAAATTTGAAAAAACGAGCAATGAATGTACAATTTTTAACGTTTTTCGATGCCGTAAAAAACTTTACCCAGTATGACGGATTGGCTTGATATTATTACCTACAAACTTTTAACTGGTTTCCTCATGCTATACCAACACTGTTGGTGTAAAAATATTTTCAAACAATCACCCAATTTTTTTAAATAAAAATATTTATAATTCAGTTAGGTGTCTGGGGTAAAATGCAACAAAATGCAAATCTAAGAAACACCTTGTAAATCTCGTTTCCATGTACTGAAATATGAATATTTTTCATCACGCGTTTGTAAACATTGAAATTTCATTCATCCAAACATTTATTTTTATGATTTCAGCTTGTAGAATTTTTCGTAGTATTATTTAACCCCTAAATGTATGCAGCATCATTATTTTCAGAAAAAAATGTGAAAATTAGTTTATACAGACCAAGAAATTACTGCAATTGGTGTTTTCATGCGTTATGGTCGTTAAGGCATTGAAAATAAATTGTAAACTATAAATTTTCGTACGTGTTCATAAGATTTTTCATTAAAAACAAAGTTCGTTGCAAGTTACCCCATTTTCTAAGGAGGGTGAAAATCGCATGTTTTTTGAAAATTAAAAATAACTAAAGAAACCAATAATTTTTCTAAGTACGCCAATTTGATGTCCCATCATCCTTAAAACTTTTGATGCATAAGGGGTAGGATTAACTGTGAACATAAGTTTTTTAAGAGCCATTGAAGTTGAAAATTGTTGCATGTTGCCCCAGTTGACGGTAACTTTTTTCTCTGATGATATTTTTTGATCAAATTTTCTGCGTTAGATAGATCAACTATCACACTATTATATGTGTGGCCTGAGAAACAGTAATTCTACGAAAATCGAACTTTTTGGACTTTTCTCATTCAAACTGCAATATCTCAGAAACTACACAACATTTTTTTTTTTGTTGAAATTTTGCAGAGTGATTGTTGAAATATAAAGTAAGCATGTCTGAAGTTTTTGGAAAGTTCGATCGATGGGATCAACAGTTACGGGACGTACAATTTTTCAGGCATGAACCTAAAAATGCGATTTCATTAGAATTTTGGACGAATGTTTCCATAGGAAACATTTTCTCAACAATCACTCTGCAAAATTTTAACAAAAAATGTAGCGTAGTTTCTGAGATATTGCAGTTTGAATGAGAAAAGTCCAAAAAGTCCGATTTTCGTAGAATTACTGTATCTCAAGTCACACAAACTCCAGAAAGCTGATAGTGATAGTTGATCTATCTAACGCAGAAAATTTGATCAAAAAATATCATCAGAGTAAAAAGTTATGGAAGTTCAAAGTCGAAGTGACAGTGCGCTTGCTTCCTATTTCTATACAATTATGAACGGTACTGTATATGCTCTTTACCTCAGATTATCCGATGTATAAATGTCAAATGTATACAAAGATTGATTTTTGAAAGTTTAAAAATAACGTTCGTAAATGAAGTCGTCAGGATACTATTTCTGATCTTAATTTTTAATAGATTTTTCAAATGAAATAATAATCACTTTGTTTGCAGAATTACAACTTTTCTTCTTTTCTCTCAGTTTGTATCACTTTGATGTCCTCGACAAAGTTTCAGCCAGGGAATTTTCCTATCAGTTCTGTTATTGGCATTTGGAAGTTGAAATAACGCTTAAAATAAGACCAGTGGTTTAAACCGTGATAAGTACGAATTTCCCATTGAATAAACCGTTAAAAAGGTTAAAAAAAATTAAAAAAACAATTGTTCTAGATTAGCGTATTATGCATTGATTAGATTTTTTGTCAGTCGTTTCAACAAACAGCTGTAAGCGCATTTAACCTGATAGACACATATATGAACACTTTCCCCTAAATATTTGGAAGTCTGAATTTGCTTTTCTCAACACTTAAAGTGTATAATGTTTCATCTTAAATAAAAGACCTGCTAATGTATAAACTCCTGTCTTATAGAAATTTGAACTAAATTTTTATTGAATGATTTATATACCATTTTACGTATGAAATTTTACAGAAGAAGAAAGTTCATTTCTGATCCTGCTGTTGCTTTACTGTAAGAAGAAACGTTTCAGCTGCACCAGACTGCATGAGCATTTGCATTCGAGCAACATAAAAAGCATATGTTTTCCTTGCTATAAATAAATGCTGTTCCTCCATCTATTTATGTTCTTTTGAGGAAAGAGCAAACCAGGAAAAAAAAACTATCAACACTGAAGCCCCTCCAACCAGACGTACCACTTCTTTCTTTTTCTAGGCCTTCCAAAGTATGTGGGATGAGAATGGTTATTATTTCTTCCTGTTTTTTTACGCTTGATTGAGTAGAACACCCCCCATGAAATCGAACCGAATACCGAATCAATTGTTTATATTGCAAAAAATTAACTTGTCATTCGAAAAAGGATCGCGTGTTACTTACCGGAAGTATTCCATATGTGAATGGGTTTTCAAACATCTCTAAAGTAGTGATATTCCCATTAGTTTAGCAAAAACCACTAAATCACATTATTAAAAAGGATCGTCGCTTTCGTTTTTCAGCATAGCAATCTTTTTATTTGAAAATTTATAGAAACAAAAAGGAAAGTGGTGCGTCGTGACACCACGATTTGAATCCATAATATTTCGAAAATGACTTCATGAAAAAAAAAATCTTTATAAATCAATATGAGGCGCTTTAGATAATAAATTTCTAGACAGTTGTTTCCGGGAAAGACACTACCAGTAGTACCAAATCTGAATTTTACAAACAATTCACCAAAGAAATCCTAAAACTTTATCGCTTTAATGATTGTTAGGTCAAAAACATAACAATTTTTCATGGTACTTTGTGCTAACCTGATCTTTCATATTTTTTAATCGGAATTTAGATTTTATATTATTTATTCGATTGTGTAAATTTATTGAAGATTATTGTTACCCCGAACATGCTAAATATGTGGCGAAATCGGTTGTTAAAATGACACGATCGCTGCATCTTGGGATGGAATACGGAAGGACGTGTGGCGATCAGGCCAAGTGATGTGGAGATGACACGACGAGCAAGAAGTCCGATGAGTAAGTAACAAATCACCGTCAACTCGGGCAACATGCAACAATTTTCAACTCCAATGGCTTCTAAAAATTTTATGTTCACAGTTAATCCTATCGCTTATGCATCAAAAGTTTTAAGGATGATGGGACATCCAATTGGCCTAGTTAGAAAAATTATTGGTTTCTTTAGTTTTTTAATTTCCTAAAAACATGCGATTTTCTCCCTTCTCAGAAAATGGGGTGACTTGCAACAAACTTTGTTTTTAATGAAAAATCTTATGAACACGTATGAAAATTTATAATTTTTAATATATTTGCGATGCCTTAAAAACCATTACTCAGCAAAACACGAATTGCAGTAATTTTTTGGTCTGTAATACTACGAAAAATTCTACAAGCTGAAATCATAAAAATAAATGTTTGGATGAAAGAAATTTCAATGTTTACAAACTTGTGATGCAAAACATTAATATTCTAGCACATGGAAACGACATTAACAAGGTGTTTCTTTGATTTGCATTTTGTTGCATCTACCCCAGACACCTAACTGAATTATAAAAATATTTATTTGAAAAAAAATTTGTCAATGATCGAAAAATATTTTTACACCAACAGTGTTGATATAGCATTAGGAAACCAGTAAAAAGTTTGTAGGTAATATTATCAAGCCAATCCGTCATACTGGGTAAAGTTTTTTACGGCATCGATAAATATTAAAATTTGAACATTTATTGCTCGATTTTTCAAATTTTATAAATAAAAAAAAACTCAATCACTGGATCCTGGTGGGGTGCCCATCCATAAGATCTTGTAAAATTGTATCGAACAACTATTCATCCAGTGATGGAATATGGTAGCTTCTGTTTCCAGTCGGCTGCCAAAACTCACCACATCAAACTCGAGCGTATCCAATACCGTTGTCTTCGCATAGCTTTGGGCTGATTGTATCCCATTTACCCGAAAACTTTTGCCCAGAATGAATTTTTACCAGAATGACAAATACCCGAAATCAAACCCCAGAATGAACCATTTCCCAGAGAAACATTCCCCAGAATGCACCATTTACCCGAATTTTTTTTCCCAGAATGGAACATTTTCCAGAATTTTTTTCCCCAGAATAGAACATTTCCCAGAATGACACAAATCCCAGATTATTTCCTCTTGTATTTATTTTTTTTGTGCTGTTAAATCTTATGAATTCTTGTGAATTTCATATGATTCGAAATTAAATTTTTAAAAATAATTTTTCAAACGAAACCAGATGTTTGAAAGTTTTCAACTAAAATTATTTCAGAAGCGATATTATGTTTTGTGGTTTGGGTACTCAAATTTATTTAATGCCAAACATGGTCTTTTGAAAACAGTTTTGGTATCCGACTCCTCACGCTGCGCGTTCGAACTTTAAAGAAATATTGTCCTTCACGCTGTCGCGTGGCGGACAGGGCTAAGGGATCACCCCTAGCTTTCACGCAGACCTAGGAAGCCCCGGCAGACCTAGACCAATGTAATGGGGCCGCCGCTTCCGACGGCGGGTCGGCGGCCACCTCGGTTTTGGGAGCTTCGGCGGCTTTGTGCCGCCTCAGCCCCTTCATCCTCGTTGGTTGCGGCTTTGCCGCAAAAGAATAAAGGTATGAAACACCTTTTTTTTGTAACAATTTCTTTTTTTTTAATAATTTCTAGTAAGGATAAAAGTTTTCAATTTTCTGGGAAATGGTTTTTCTGGCGAAAAAATTTCTGGCAAATGGTTCATTATGGTGAAAAAATTTCTGGGAAGTGATACATTCTGGCGAAAATTTTTCTGGGGAATGGTTCATCTGGGAAAAAAAATTCTGGGGAATGGTTCTTTCTGGCGATTGAAATTCTGGGGATTTTTCATTCTGGGCAATGGTTTTCGGGTAAATGGAGTACAACCCTTTGGGCTGTATGACCTCAACGCACAACCTGAGTCCTGAAGTTTTGGCGGGAATACTCCCTTTGAAAGATCGATACAATCTACTATCACTTCGGTTCCTCATTAGAGCAAGTTCACTGGTGTTGGGAAAAAGTGGTAGAAATTTTGACATTTTGAAAATTTCACCATGCAAAAATGTTTTCAAGATCTTGGGGCGTTGTATTTTTTTACAACACTGTTTCTATTTCAGTCGTATGTGATAGAAATATTGTTATTTTTACATCACAGCATGCAAAAATACAACACGTGTTGTAAAAAAACTAGAAGGCCACAGATCTTGAAAATGTTTTTGCATGGCAAAATTTTCAAAATATGCCGTAATTGTTAAAATTTCTACCACTTTTTCCCAACACCAGTGAACTTGCTCTTAGGTGTGAGGTCATGAACCCATTGGTGATCGTTAATTTTGAAAGGTTACTTGAGCAAAATTTTCAAACCCGATTTATGTCTATTTACCATGTCCTCATGTCAATGCAGGTAAACCCTTCTTCGTGCTCTCCAACTCGTGTTTTCAGCCCAGACTACGATAATTTTTCTGTTCAGTTTGATTTGTCTATGCAGCAAGAAATTCGTGGAATCCCGGATCCGTATCGTCCACTTCTGATTCCAAGAATTTTCGAAGCTAAATATAGACACGTCGATGCTGATAAAATGTACTTTACTGATGGGTCTCTTATAGAGGAATCAACGGGATTTGAAGTGTTCAACGAAATATCTAGCGCCTCTCAAAGCCTGCAGTCACCATGTTCTGTTTATGTAGCGAAGTTAGCAGCAATTCATTGGGCTATGGACATATCGCTTCAAGGCCAGTTGGGCACTAGTATATTGTAACGGATAGTCGGAGTTCTGTTGAAGCAATCCACTCAATAAAACCGGGAAAGCACTCACCATACTTCTTCGAGAAGATAAGGGATAATTTGAGTGCTTTATCAAAACGTCGCTTTACCATCACCTTTGTTTGGGTTTCCTCGCATTGCTCGATAGTGGGCAATGAGCAGGCAGACTCTTTGGCAAAGGTTGTGGCGATGGAAGGCGACACGTATCAGCGTGAAATCGCCTTCAACGAATTTTACTTTTTAGTTCGAAGAAACTCTCTTGTCAACTGGGACGAGGATAAGTTGGGTCGGTGGCTCCACTCGATTATCCCAAAGGTGAGCCTTAAACCATGGTTTAATAGATTGAACTTGAGTCGGGATATTATTCGTATATTTTCCCGTCTCATGTCCAATCATTATTCCTTGGACGCGATACTCTATCGTTTTAATATTGAGCATATTGTTTGGTCGTGCGAGGTCCACCTTGTCGCTAGTACGAACTTCATGGATTCCCTTCGGGCCCGAGGAAAACCACCCTGTGTTCCAGTGAGAGGTGTGCTGGCCGTGAGAGATTGGACTACATGTTCGAAATATACCTTTTTCTAAAAGCTATTGACCTTCGTCTATAATTTTTTTATTTTCATATTTCTCTATTTATCTATATTCTTTTCTATTCTAATAAAAAGAGATGAACTAGATTTAGGCACACAATTTTGTTTGTGGTGTTTAAATAGCTGTGGGAAGCTGGCGATGAAAAGGAAATGTGGGTTAGATTTAAGCACGTAATTGTAAACAAACAAAACGATTTTGGCTCCTTAAAGCCCTATTGTGTTGTGAGCCTACTTGGTTGAATGATTAAACTGAATCAAAGCAATGGAAAGCTTGAAGGTATGAGCCGTTTCAAATAAAGATGTTACAAAAAAAATTAAGAAGTTCGTTCAAAAGTTTTAATTATTTGAAAATATATTTTTCTATCCAAAATGGTCTCAATTTCCCATGCAGTAGAAGAAGTACGAGAGAAAGTACGCAGCCATTGAATCATTTCAAAAGCGCAACAAAATATTTCTGGCAACACTTTAAGGATGGTAAACAAATCAACATAACCTCTGATATGCTGGATGCGCCAGTTTCGCACAGCATGATTGCAAACAACGTTACATAAAATTTAAAGCCAAAATACCGGTATAAATAATCAGAAAAGTTCTCAAAGTTTTTAAGTTACAAATTAAAAGTATTTAGGTCTCTCACTAACAATGTAACATGTGGTACAAAGATGTTCCTGAAACGTTACCTCGCGCATCACAGCATTACAGTCAGCCGTTATCTGCTGGGGGGAGATAAACTTCGCAATAGTTCATCTGCAACTACGCAATTATCTCCTCCTTTGTTGGGCGGCGGTCATGTTCGGTGGATGTCCAGCACTAGTTACGGGGAACCAGAATCCCTCAAACGAGATGACCCATCGGTTCCAGGTATGTTGGGTCAATTTTGTCTAAGGAGTTGAATTCGGTCCCACGCCGTAAATATCGCAAAAAACCTACCTTTTTTCAAGACTTACGTTTCGAAAATTGTTCAATCAATCTTCAAGGAACTTGACTCGAATGATAAGTTAAAGGGTCTTTAATAAATATTAATAATAAATTATAATCTATGGACACCCATGGATCTAATGCTATCTATTCCAAAAAAATAAGAATCATGGCTTAATCAATGGACGTTTCTTTCAAGGCTCCACCTGGTCACTGTACAACATTCGGAAGGTGCTGAAAGCATCGACTGCGGAAACTACTGAGGGGTTCGCTTGCATTCAGACGAGTTGTCCTGTTTGCCACATCACTCCCGGGGAAAGTCCATCACCAGGAACAGCCATCAAGAGGGAAAACATTTACATCAACAAAACGACTGGCAATTTCACCTGTTCGGCCTGCCAATATTTAGGAAGGTGGGATCATGTTGAAAAGTTTTTCGTTTCCAGCAGCGGAAAAAGTTATGGCGGCAAAACTATACAGGAAATCCGCAAATTGAGGGATGCTTTTTTGGAAGCCAAGAAACAAAACGTGAAGCCAGCAGTAGAATTTCCTTCAGGCTTGGTTGAAGTGGATGAAACTATTGCCCCAAAAGTTTGTCACAAATTAGGATTAAATGTAAGGAATCTTTGGATAGACATTTCGATTGTATTTTAATCTTAATTAATTTATTCTCAGAATATTCCTCCAGCAAGCCTTTTGGCTATCTCAGCCAAATGGGATTCCAAAGACGAAAGCTTATATGTGCCTCTAATAGATGTAGAATCAAAAATGGTTGGCTACAAGGTACTCAGTGTGGGACCCCAGCCCTACGGCAATGGACTGGTCGAAAGAACGGTACCCGAAAACAACTGTTCCGGATTAGTGTATCTGAAATGCTCTACCTCGCACTCATTCAACATCGCCAAACCAAATTCCAAAGAACATACAAGCGCCATTCTAGTATTAAGTATCATAGATTTGCTGGCCCTGAGTACGGCAAAAATTAACGGTAAGCACAGCTTCTGCATTGTTCCATAATAATCATAATAGTGTTTATAATATTCTTTTTTACTTGTGTTCAGCAACTGCCATATGTCTTCCGCATGATCTGAAAGCCCTTCCCCAACAGTGCCTACCTGGGCTGGAACGCTTCCAAAAACTTACCCTCTGGTTCAATTACGACACGGCTGGGTGGGATACTGCTCGGAATTACGCCAAAAAATTGGACGAACGGCGGTGTACCTTTGTAAGACCGACAGACGCTCATCCAACACCAGCAAAGGCGATAAGCCAAGGCCAGGACCTGAAGACAATCTTCTCTAAGGCCCAACCGATTCTGCACCAATCGATAACGACTTTTCACTCGCTCAGACAGGATGTTCTGAGTGATTTGCAGAACATTGACAAAGTTCAGGGGGTCAAGTGGAAGCGCTATCCGACTTTGAACAAACTTCTCAAAGGTCACAGAAAGGGAGAGCTCACTGTACTGACGGGACCAACTGGTTGCGGAAAAACAACATTTATGTCCGACTACTCTTTGGATCTGGCTCTGCAAGGAGTTTCGACGCTGTGGGGATCATTCGAAATCAGAAACACTCGATTGGCGTCCACCTTACTGAGACAGATGGCTGGACAACCGTTAGATGTGAACCTTGCGGAATTCGATTATTGGGCTGATGAATTTGAACGGTTACCGCTCTATTTTATGACGTTCCATGGGCAACAACCGATAAGAGTGGTGATGGAAGCTATTGAACATGCCCAATACGTTCACGATATTCAGCATGTTATTATCGATAATCTGCAGTTTATGATGGGCGTTTCCGAGGAAAGTATGAAGCATTTGGATCGGTACTGGAAGCAGGACGCAATCATTGCCTCCTTTAGATCGTTTGCAACCCGCAAAAATTGCCATGTAACATTAGTGATCCACCCACGCAAAGAGCGGGACACAGACGAACTGACCACGAGTTCAATTTTCGGAGGAGCCAAAGCTTCCCAGGAGGCTGACAATGTACTAATCATTCAGGACAAACGGTTGACCTCGGTGCGAGGAAAAAAGTACCTTCAAGTGGCGAAAAATCGTTACAGTGGGGACCTGGGCATAATGCCTCTCGACTTCGATAAATCTAGTTTAAGCTACGCACAGCAGAAGAGGAAAAAGTCAGAACCCACGCCGGAAGAACTAATCAAACAAAGTGATAATTAATGAGGTTGATTCACTTTATTACCATGTATTTACTTTCTTTTGAAGTATGTTATCAAAGTGCATTTTGAAGGTATGGAAAATTAAAATATAGAATGTTACTAATTATACGGCTATTCTATCTTAATGCTATACACTTCACATATGAACCGCAATCAAGCAGAAGATTGTCGGTAATTTTTAACATCCATAAGTTTTTTCCCGCACATCGCACATATCCCTTTTTTGTACGAACACTGCTGACAGTAGTACGATCCTGCTTGGTGAATTTTCTGTTTACAAATTCTAAAAAAAAATTTAAAAAAACCCTTGCAACCACCGAATGACCTCAAACGACAAAACAAAAAGCAAATCTTACCTGCATGGGGCAAACGTTGCCGACATCGGGTTGTACCGGTTTTTCGCTGCACTGGTGAGGGCTTTGTTTTCGTTGATTTTCCGGCCACCGCCTTCGGTTGTGTTCCGGGCTCCCGCCTTCCACGGATCTGGTGTTATCACTTTGCCCAACTTCTTTTCGCACTTTTCACAAACCATTTTTGATCGTTTCGGGAAAACTGAGAGCGGAAAACACCAAAATAAAAGTAAATTTAAACGATTTTTGAAGATTTTTTGTAAAAAAAACTTTCTGTTTACAAACAAAACAGTTTTTAGTTACACACTCTTAGCAGGTTACTTGAAATTTGTGATGAACTCAACTTCTAGCCGAACTCAAAATTGAGATGTTATATCCTTTCGAAAGGCAAACATCAAATCTCGCGTGAGCTTTCATTACGTCGAATGAAACAAAATTTGAAAAACTGAGATATTCACTAAAAAAGCTTCATTATAACATTATCTACCTATGTGATTGATAAAACAATCAATTTAAACCCTTTTAATATATAAAATTTAAGACTTTCAAAATGACGAATGAAACAAAACCTTGATTGCCAATTTCAATGTTGCTTACGTCCCTTCTTCCAAACGGCGAATGTGCAGAGGAAGAAAAACGTAGCACATACGCTATGGATTCCATGAGCAAACAAGTGTATACAGGTATATAGAGGTTATCAGAATATCAACCTGGCAATGAATATTATTTCAGATTCTTGTTTTCAAGCGTTCTTAAATCGATACTCAAGCAGGCTATCGAACGCTGTAAAATAGTGCAGCAAGGAAAAGAAACCGAACAGCAGCAGTAGCAGCAAACATAACAACTAACAGCAACAGGCTGATCGGCAGCAGCCTGCTGCTGTTAGTCACCCAATCACCCGATTCACTTAAGCCTCGTCCGCACTCGGCAACTTGAAATGTGATTTCGGTTGAAGAGACTTGTTTATGTTTACATTTTGGTTGCTGAAAGTCTCCCATACTTGTCGGGAGACTTGAGACATGCATCTTTTCGTCTAGTTCAAAATGTAAACATAAACAAGTCTAAGCAACCGAAATCGCAGTCCAAGTTGCCTAGTGTGGACTAGGCTTAAGTTAACATTCACTATGCCGAGAAAATTGAAAATTTACTGGTAATTGCCTCAGAAACATTTGGGCGTAAGTGCAAGTTGAACGAATCAAAGGACGAATGAGACAAATTTCCCCTCCAGCTGATCGGCAACAGAAAGCTGATCAGCAGCAGCGAGCTGGTTTGACCGATGGCGCACCCGATTCACACATTTCATTATGCATTTACTCACCAATTTACCGCAACACTAGATATTTCACTTATTAAACAGCCACTACGCCGAGAAAATTGAAAATTTCCCATAGTGTTTGCATCAGAAACATTTGGGCGTAAGTGCAAGTTGAACGAATCAAAGGACGAAAGAAAAGAGACGAATGAAACAAATTTCCCCTCCAAACGACGAATGTGTTCAGACGTATGTTCCTATATGATTAAAAAATAGCTCTAAAAATTGCAAAAAAATAAATTCATAATGTGGAATATCTAAGACTATTAGTTTCCATGAATATTGCGTATTTTTTGAAGGGTTATCGGCGAAGGAATAAAATTAGGATTTGAAAAATACTCTGCAAATTTCAGAAGCGTTTTTCTCGATTCGGTGTTTCTGTTTCATTCGACGTAATGAAAGCTCACGCGAGAAATCAATGACAATTTTTCCGACACGAAATGCGATGCGATGCGAGAAGGAGAAAAACGCTCTTTCAATTGCAAAACTCCCAAATGGAATCCCAAAGTTTGAGGATTTTGAGGACGAATAGTTGTTAGTTTTCTGCACCAATCAAACTAATCCGGAAAAACTGGTGTTGTTTCGTAAGTTTCTCCAAACTCCGAATGGAAAGTTGGTTCCAGCAAACACTTCGATTATTTTAAAGACAACTGTGGCAGAAATGTGTCATATTTTTATCCATTTATCGCGCTGTACTTTTTGAAGGCTAATTAAATTCTTAAAAAAAAAAAAAAAAAAGATTGTCTCTTGTCCAATTGGCTGCGTGCTTTTTCTGTTTTCAACCCAAATTTTGTTGTGGGTTTCCGGCTACTTAATTTAAATAACGCAAAACGAGCAAGTGGAAACTTTTCAATTCGGAATACGACCTTTTGAATTTCGACCAAACAAAAATAAAAATTTTCCAGTTTTAAATTTTGTGACGGTTGAGCCGCCGTAGCGCACAGTGGTTACATTTGATTTCTAGTGAAGCGAAAATAAAAACCAAGATCCGAAGCACAAAAAGTGAATTAGTTGCTTTTGTCATCGAAAATACATTGAAGGCTTAGATTATTGGCAGATTGGAATGAGTGTTGGGGACGGTGCCCCAATAGGGGCACCAATGAGTGGCATTCTTGATAATGGTGAACGGAAAAGAAGGAACGTGATCCAAGATGGCGGAAAAAGACCGTTGGAAAAATGTCTATACACACACAGTGATAGTGGTCCTTATAAGGTCATTGTAGAAAGGCAAAGAGAAAAAGCAAAAGAAAAAGAAAACGAAGAAGAAAACGATTCAGAAAGCGAGGTAGAAAATGAAACGGAGAAACCAATTGGAATCAACAAAATTTCAGTAGGATTGATGTTAAAACAAAATGGCTTTACGAAAGTGATAATGGACATTCGAAAGATTGGTCGCTCAAAAGTACTAGTGTACTTCGAAGAATGGCAGGCAGCAAATAGGCTGGTGAACTGCCGAAATCTGTCCCTGAAGAATTATGTAGCGTACATACCGAGGGGTTTCGTAACTGTAAAGGGTGTAATAGGTGGCATTCCGGATGACATAGACATCACGGAGCTGACAAACGAAATCGAGTCCAGCAAAGACATCGTGGAGATCTTCCGAATGCATCGAATGGTAAATAAGGAAAAGGTCGCAACAAAAAAGGTAGGTCTAGTATTTCGTTCTAACAAGCTTCCGGATTCGGTCCGAATATATGCGGTAAACATGAGGGTGGAGCCTTATATCAACAGAACAGTTATGTGTTATGCCTGCTTACGGTATGGCCACATAGCGGACAACTGCAAGGGAAAGAAGAGGTGTATAAATTGCGGAGATGCGGAAGGTAAAGAGCATGACAGCAAAAATTGTGGTAACATAACCAAATGTGTGCACTGTAAAGAAAACCATAAAGCATCTGACCCTAAGTGCCCTGAACGAGCGAAACAGGCAGCCATTAAAAAGTTAATGGCATGCCAAAACCTAACCTATCAGGAGGCGAAAGATGAATTCAAGTTGGAGGTTCGAAATGGGTTTGACGTACTTTCCAACATGAGGGAATTCCCCAGTATATATGAGAGTTTCGCATCAGTGACTGCAAAAAACGGAAACAATGTTTCAAAACAACAAATACAACCCAAAAAGTCAATGGCATCTACAAATACATATGGTGAAAGCAGTAAACAATCCGTTAGGTCAAATGTACAGTACAATCAAAAACCGAAAAAAAATCCCAACAATCTTGAAGAAGCAGGTCACAGTTTCTCACAAACAAAGAAAAGAAAAACCTCAACGTCACACGAAAACGAGGATACAGAAATTCAGGAGCAAATGCCAGTACAAAAATATTTGGAACTGCGCAAACGGTGGGAGGAAAAAATGCAATTATTAGCGAATCAAAAGGAAAATTATAAAACGGTTATGAAGAATTCATTTGATGTTCTTACACAGATGGTAGCAACGAACAACGAAGATGGGCGCCTGATGATGACAGAAGTCTTGAAAGAGATGGGTAAACTGTTGGGACACAACGAACAGGGTATCGTGTTTAAATCGCAAAATAATGATGGCCTTCAAAATAATACAACATAACATACAGAGTCTAAATAAAAATAAAATCGAGCTATCACATGAGCTTAATGTTAAAAAGTATGACGCAGCTTTACTGTCAGAAATTTGGGCAAATCAAGATAAACTTAACTCTCTTAATATAAGTGGGTACCATAAAATTTTGAAACCAAGAAATACTACTTTGGGCGGTGGTGTAGGAATATATATCAGAAATGTCTATAACTACAAAATGTACCAACTTAGCTCTGATGAACTTTTTGAAGTAATTGGGATCGAGATACCAAGTAAACAAATAAGTTTGATATCAATATATGTAAATCCAAGAATTTCTAGTAATGAATTGGAACTTAGATTAAACAAACTATTAGATGAAACAAGGAATATAAAAGGGCTTGTTATAGGTGGTGACTTCAATTCACACAATATTAGTTGGGGATGTAACAATACAAACAACAAAGGAAAAATACTATACGATCTTATCAGCACTACAAACCTGTTAATTCTAAATGATGGTAGGAAGACCTACATACCAGCTTCTTTGAATTTTACACCGAGTGCCATAGATTTGACTCTTTGTACTCCAGATATTTTCAACGGAATTTTATGGAACGTATTAGATCATAGTCTAGGAGGATCAGCACACATGATTGTGGAAATAGAGATTCAACAAAAAACCTCGAAAAAGAAAAGACGTATAGTAAATACAAAAGATCTTAACAGAGCAATAGCATCCATAGCACCGGAGGACTTTAACAATCTGAAAGAGTTAGAGTCAATTGTTATGACTACGATAAATCAAAATAGTTGCATAAGCTCATTAACCCCCAAATATTATTGGAGTCAAGAACTTAACGAACTCTACAAAAATAAACAAGTATGCAGAAGAATGTATAACGGTTTGTCAAACGAAACCAACCTGTTATCAATGCTCAAAGCAAATGCAAAGTTCCTTAAAGCTAAAAGAATTCTTATGAGAGAAAAACTGTGTGAAATTACCAAAAATATAGACCCAAGAAACTCAAAAGCTAATTGGAAATTAGTTAAAAACCTCAAATACCATCATAACGATAGAACAAAAAATAACGAAATATTGACATCTTCAGAAAAAACGAATGTATTCCTAAATCACAATTTCGGCACCTCACAAGTAGGTTTGGTCCCAATTGAATCTCCCATACAAATAGAAGAACCGAGAAAACTTTTGACATTAGAGTCATGGAATAACATATTACAGACGAAAAAAAAACGCTCTGCACCAGGAACGGACAAAATCACATATGAAACGTTGCGATGTTTAGACCGCAGTGTGAAGGATAAGATAGTGAACGACATGAACTCATATTTCAATTCAGGTACATTGCCCCATCATTTAAAAACCATTAAAGTGGTTCCTATCCTTAAACCAGGGAAGGATCCTAGTAATCCCGAATCCTACAGACCGATTTCTTTACTATCAACTCTGACCAAATCTACTAACACAGCGGTATTAAAATTATTGCAACAACATACCGAGGAGAACAAATTACTCCCGGCTTTATCCTTTGGTTTTAGGTCAGGAAAATCGACGGAAGATTGTTTAGCTTTCGTAACCAACCACTTAATGGAAGGCAAAAGAAATCAAATTATAAGTATTGCAGTATTCTTTGATTTCAGTAACGCATTCAACGCGGTAAATGTAGAAAAGCTGAACACGAGGCTCACAGAAATGTGTTTCCCCTCAGATTTGAACACATGGGTGAAGAACTTCCTAAATAACAGAGAACTGACAATAAAAACAGATCAAGGTCAAGTCACAAAGACAGTCTCAACGGGATTACCTCAAGGCGATGTAATGTCCCTGTGGTATTTCCGGAATTTCTACAAACAATAAAACACGTCTTTGCAGTTTGATGTATAATCCAAGAATGTATTTTCACTGAAAAGCCTACTTTAAAATATTACAATTCTGATGATCATGCTGACGTGATCACAAGTAATCACCATATCTCGTTTAGTTTAAGCAAAGTTTGAGGTTTGTTGAACTTTCATGACATAATCCAGGAATCTTGAAGGCTTTCGACGTTCGCGATTAGCTGACAACCTTCCCCGGACTTCAGCAACGTTTGATGATATTAATGTATTATTGATAGCAGGTTCTTGTTCATTTGCTGATACTTCATCGTCAATCGTTATCGGTGTATTTATGAGCGTGGCTTCATCGAGATCTTCAATTTCAGAACTGGAATCCTGTTCTAAAGGTATTCGCTTCAAATGAGCTACATTTCGTTCGAATGATCTCCCTGAATCATCCTCCACTACCGCTCTTGGACCCACTCTTTCTGTAACGGTAAACTGTGTTTTCCCAAACTTAGTTGATAATTTATTTGATGGAACTAGATTTTCCATTAAAACTTTATCCCCCTGTTGAATTTTTGATGTCTCAGCTCCACGACGAATGTCTTCTGTTTCTTTACCTTTATGCTTCCTCATGCGGTCTTGATCACGATAATCAGTTGATGTTGGTGTAGTTTCCAAATCTTCGATAGTTGGCAATTTTGAACGAATTGTTCTCCCATAACACAACTCAGTAGGTGTTTTTCCTGTAGTCGAATGTGGAGTTGTATAGTACATCATAAGATAATCTTTAAGATCTTTCTTCCAATCTCTACCGAAGGCATGGCTAATTTGAAGTCTCTTCAATAAAGATCGATTTTGCCTTTCAACAAGACCATTTTCTTGAGGCCAATATGGTGCTGTGTGATTAAGCGTTATTCCATGTACTTTACAGAATTCCTCAAATTCTTTCCCTACAAATTGTTTAGCATTATCAAGAGTTATCGTTCTTGGATATCCAAGTCTTGTGAAAATTTGGTTCAACTTATCCACCGTGTCACGTGATGTAATGCGATTCATGATTTCTACTTCTTTGTATCGACTGAAATAATCTATCACAACCAATAAATATTCTCCCGATGGAAGAGGTCCCATGAAATCGATTGCTATATCAATCCAAGGTTTCAACGGTAACTCTCGTCGTGCCATCGGAATTGGCTTGCTGGGAAGTCCAGTTAGTCTACATCCCTCACAATCAAGAACATATTTCTTGATATCCTTATCCATCATAGGCCACCAAGCCCTTTCTCGCAATCGCTTCTTCATCACAGATTCGCCTGGATGACCTTCATGTCCCAGTTCTAACATTCGATGCCGTAAAATTTTTGGAACGACCAGTTTGTTGCAACGCACAACCATATCGCTAAGAATTCCAAGTTCATTTGCAAATGGTTCATAATGTTTAACTAAAGAACTTGACCATATTCCTGTACGCAAACAATCTTTCACAGTCTTTAACTCCAGATCGGAAAGTGTTGCTTCTTCTAGTTCTTGAATATCAATAGCAACGGACTCTTTGACAGCGAGCACCAAAAATTTATTATCTTGTTCGAAATCTCCAGAAGGTTCTTGCTCGACTAACCGTGAAAGAGAATCTGCTATGTTTCCTGAACCTTTTCGGTACTTCACAACGAACCGGAAAGACTGCAATCGTAGAACCCAACGTTCAATTCGTGCACATGGTGTCGATGTAGGAGCAAAAATAATTTCCAAAGGCTTATGATCAGTTTCAAGTTCAAATTCACGACCAATCAAATAAATTGAAAATTTCTCAACCGCCCAGACTAAAGCCAATGCTTCTTTTTCCGTCTGACAATAACGACTTTCTGTTTTAGATAAACTTTTGCTTGCATAGCGAATGACTCGAGGTTCATTATCGGTGTGATCAATAAACTGAATTAAAACAGCTCCTAGAGCAACTGGAGACGCATCGGCGACTACTCTAGTTCGGAGATTGTTATCAAAAAACGATAGAGTTCGGACATTTGAAATAGCTTGTTTCAGATGTTGAAAACTTTCTTCATGCTTCGCTTCCCATTTGAATCTAATATTTTTGCAAATAAGTTCTCGTAAAGGTGCTGTTATAGTTGCTAAATTCGGTATAAATTTGCCAATATACGTTACAAGTCCAAGAAAACTTCGAACTTCTTCCGAAGTTCTAGGTTTGCGAAATTTTTGCAAACAGCCTATTTTGTTCTCCATTGGTCGAACTCCTTCAGCAGAAATCTTATGTCCTAGAAATTCTATCTCGCGTACTTTGAAGATGCATTTTTGATTATTGAGGAGAATATTACGACTTTTTAAGACAGCTAATATTTGTGACAAACTTCGGTCATGTTCTTCTTGAGTTTCACCATAAACGAAAATATCATCAATATAATTGATTACATTTTCACAACCAATCAATATTTGTTCGAGAGTCTTCTGAAACATTTCAGGTGCACATGAAATTCCAAACATTAAACGCTTATAGCGAAATAATCCTTTATGACTTATAAATGTTGTAATATAACGGGAGGACTCTTCTAATTCAATCTGAGAATCAATTAATAACAAACAAAAATTATATTTCACACATTTTAAAATACATATCAGAAACACAAAGATCTTTAAATATTTCAGTAAAGAAAATTACCTGATGAAAAGCGTCTTTTATGTCTAGACGACTAAAAAAATTAGCAGACTTCAGGCGTGGCAAAAAATCTTCAAACGTCGGCATCATGTAATGTTCTCTTATAATAGCTTGATTGGCGCGTCTCATGTCAACACATAAACGTAAATCACCATTGTCCTTGAGAATGGTAACTAACGGAGATACCCATGTAGCTCCACCTTCAACTGGTTCTATGATGTCGTTGGCCAACAATTGAGCAATCTTTTCTTCAATTCTAGACAGCAGAGCAACAGGTGGTCTACGAACACGTTGTGCTACAGGGTTTACATTCGAATTTACAGGTATGCGTAGTAGAACATTTTTCATTTTTGGAAATGGACGTTTTTCAAATGAAACAACAGAGTTAACTGATTGGGGCAATCCAATTGTCAACACACCAAGTAATTTGGCAGTCTCTTTGCCAAGTAGAGGCTGTGCTCCATCAACAACGACAAAGAATGTAGCGACTTGCTCCGATTGGGGTAAACCATCAACAGATATAACTGCTTCAAACACTGTTGATATTTGTAGAGGTTTTGATAAAGTACCATAACCACGAAGAGTGGTGTTAGGTAGACGCTCAGGCTGACGAACTTTAACTCCTTGTTGCTTCATGTATTCCCAGGTGGTGAAATCGATGATATTTTTGGAACTACCAGAATCTACTAGCATTTGGATGAGCACACCACCAATTTTCAACCACATCATTTCGTCACCATCTCCAATTTGATAAATGAAACTCTGTTGTTCTTGATTAACATTGTTCTCCGTTGATTCTATCAACCGTACGTTGTGTGATTTAAATTTCTTATTCTGTTGTTGAAAAAAATTAGCCGAATGTTGACGCTTGTTAGTCACCTGTTTCCCAGTAGACTTACAGCACTGAGGATAATGTCCCATTTTAGAACACTTTGGACACTTAAACCCTCTAGCTGGACATAATGGATCGTTGGCAAAATGATTTTTGTCTCCACACCGGTAACATGCATTATTTAAAATATTTCTTTGATCTAGAATTCTATTCACATTGGAATTAACTTGGAAAACATTGGGTCCGGAAATTTCATTAATTGTA
Organism: Uranotaenia lowii; assembly: GCF_029784155.1. Classification (NCBI taxonomy): domain Eukaryota; kingdom Metazoa; phylum Arthropoda; class Insecta; order Diptera; family Culicidae; genus Uranotaenia; species Uranotaenia lowii. The sequence goes on from NC_073692.1 coordinate 320,343,332, forward strand.
AGAGCTTGAAATTTAATCGATTCTGTCGATCTGACTATCCTTGTAAGTTGAGCTAAGGATAAATTTTCTTCTTGAAGTAATTTTTCTCGCATTTCCGGTGAAGAATGCTGAATAACTTTGTCAATTATCCTTAACTCACGACTTTCCACTTCCGATTTACCAAAATTACATTTATTCGCTTGTTCCAAACAACGAGTAAGGAATTTTGATAGTGACTCTTTTTCACCATCTTGTCCCGTTTGAAGAAACAGTTTACAAAATTCGTTTCGTTCATAGGATTCATGATGTTTTGGTGAGAAAAACTCATCGAGTTTTGCAATAGCTACCTAAAGTTTTACCATATTATGTGAGTATATGGAATTAAAAAAAAAATAAACTTATCAACAGTTACCTTAAAAGGGTCTACATTATGCGCTTTATCCTCAGCAACATTTGCACCATCAAGTGAATAAAACACATCCTGGAGTTCAACACCTCCTTTGGCTAGTAAAATATTTCTCAACCTGGTTGCATTTTTCTCTCCTGCAGCTGCTACAATCACTTCGAAATTACGTCGCCATTTATGCCATTCTGTCCGAATTTATGTTGTATGTAGATGATTGAATTTAAAAGGACAGATATTCCAAGCTTCCATTTGAAGGCTAAAATTATAATACTATTAGTAACAGGTGATGTCATGGTAACGTATTTAAAATTTATTGTAGTGAATTGAGCAACGAAAATTTGAAAAATTTCCAGTATTCAAGCTCGAAGCCAATCATTTTTCTGGCTCGAAGCCAACGGTATTTCAAGCTCGAAGCCAACCGTTTTTTTTTTTTCAAGCTCGAAGCCAATCATTTTTCCGGCTCGAAGCCAACGGTATTTCAAGCTCGAAGCCAACCGTTTTTTTTCAAGCTCGAAGCCAATCATTTTCCCGGCCGAAGCCAACGGTATTTCAAGCTCGAAGCCAACCGTTTTTCAAGCTCGAAGCCAAAAAAAAAATTTAAAATTTTTTTTTAGTCACTGGAATGATTTTTATACAATCTCTAAAACAGTGCGATTGTTTTATAAGATTGATTAAAAGACTAATAAAGAACAAAAATGACTTACATGTAATAAAATGAATTCTTATAATCCTTGGATACTAAAATTATTCTTCTTTTCACTCGTCGCCAGATGTGGTATTTCCGGAATTTCTACAAACAATAAAACACGTCTTTGCAGTTTGATGTATAATCCAAGAATGTATTTTCACTGAAAAGCCTACTTTAAAATATTACAATTCTGATGATCATGCTGACGTGATCACAAGTAATCACCATAGTCCCCGACACTGTTTAATCTCTACACGACAAAACTTCACAGCACAGATCCAGAAGAAGAAAAGATAGTCACTGTACAGTTTGCTGATGACTTCATCAAGATTGTTCAGGGAAAAACTTTAAAAGAAGCCATAGACAAAGCGCAACGTGCCATCAACCGTTTTGCTAATTACAGTATAGAGCTTAATCTTCAGCTGAACCCAAGCAAAACCAAGGCTATGGTGTTCATCCAGAAAAATGTAGATCTAGGACTAACCGTCATGGGATCACCTATTGAAAATGTGAGAAACTATAAATATCTGGGTGTTTTCCTTGACAAAAAACTCAATTTTGTCGCACACATAAAAGAATTAAAGTCCAAAATAAAAGATCGACAAAACATGCTGAAAATTGTAGGAAGCATAAAAAAGGGAGCAACACCCAGAGTGATGATTCTCTTTCATAAAGCACTGTACGGGAGCTACTTATCTTACGGAAGCGCGATTTACGGAGACACTCCAAAGACCTACCAGGAAATGTTAGCAGTAGCCAGTAGGCAATGCCAACGAATAGCTACTGGATGCACCAAGACCACTCCAATTAACACCCTTGCAGCATTGGCGAACGAGGAGCCTCTAACCCTAAAACGGTACTACTACGCTTTGAAAAAAATTACTCAACACTTCAAAAAAAAGGACGCTATTGCCGAACAACTAAATGCACTTGAAGAACATGAGAATGTCCAAAACTCTAAAGTACATACGTTCATGGAAAAAGTCTATTTGACTAATTCGCAAAGAGTCAAAAATGTTTACGAAAACTATGAAATGATAAATTCAACAGACATAGACGTGCGACCATTCATAGACGGAGTTCCGATCAATAAAAAGAAAATGAACACATCCACGATGCGACAAATAACATTGGACCACTTAAATAACGAATACCGACATTGTACGCAAATTTACACGGACGCCTCTAAAACTACGGAGGGCTGCGGTGTAGGCGTGTATATGAGAGATTCCGAAACGAAGATCAGCTTACGACTCGACCAACCAGTTTGTATCATGACAGCAGAATTAATCGCAATTCAAATAGCCCTGAAAGAAATCGCAAGTTTAGAAACCGAAAGGAATGTAATACTTACAGATTCACAAGCAGCATGCCAACTGCTTCTTTCTTGCCAAATAGAAAAAAGCTGGGATCAACTGACAGGCGAAATATGTCGCAATTTGCAGCTTACTAAATCCATACTTCAATGGATACCGGGACACATCGGTGTTGCAGGGAACGAAGAAGCCGATTGCCTGGCCAAGACAGGAGTTAATTCGGATGCAATTGTTCTAAACAAATTGCTTTGGATCGACGCTATTAGAAGCTATAAACAGGAACTGGGAACCGCAACGAACCAATGGTATCAAGAAATGGCATTAAACGGCAACAAAGGGAAGAAATTTTTCGATTTGTGCACCGAATTTCCAATCAAACCGTGGTTCTGGTACGCCGAACTGGACGGGGAAGAGATCCGTTTGCTGAATAGAGTTCTTGCTGGCCATGACTTTTCAGAGTACTGGTTGGCTAAAATGAAAATTGGAAACCATGAATATTGCGAACTTTGCCCACAAAAAATAAACACCACAGAACATGCTCTGCTAGACTGTGTGAAATTTAACCACTTGAGGAATCACTTCGACTGGGAAAACTTCCAAAAAATAAGTGAAATAGTGAAGAACCAAACAAAAAATTTTAACAAACAAAGGCTGAAAGAGATTCTGAAATTCCTAAAAATGGCTAAGTTACGTGTGTAACGATCCAACGTTACACAGATGACAGCCGTCAAATGACAAAAAAAAGCGAAATGGCGATATGAGGCCTTGCTCCTCAGGCCAAATAAACGCAAAATACAACAACAACAACAACAACAAATTTTGTGAACCTACTGTGGCTGTCAGTGTTGCATTTTGTTTGTCATCACTCGCGAAACAGTTTTCCGCTAGCGAAGTTCTTTTCAATTCAATTTAATTATCCCGAAAAACAGTTAAAAATGGCTTTAGCAGACGTTTGTGGCCTTTCAAAAACGGGACTTTTCGATCCCTCCCCAATGGGCTACCAATCCTTCCAGCGGGACTTGACCGTGGGCTGCCAAAACTTGGACAACAATTTCTCGCTAGCGGTTCCGCCATACCAGGACGTAAGTATACAATCGAGGTTATGTTACCTCTTTACTGTCTGCAAAACACCTAATCATTGTGTCCGAATCCATTTCCAGCCGGCTCACAATTTGGCCAAACTGCAATCCCATGGCGAATCCAGTGGAATCAAGATGGATTTCGATCACGGAACCACCACGCTTGGGTTCCGATTCCAGGGAGGTGTCATCTTGGCCGTGGATTCCCGAGCCACTGGTGGTCAGTTCATCGGATCCCAGACCATGAAGAAGATCGTGGAAATCAATGATTATCTGTTGGGAACGTTGGCTGGAGGAGCAGCCGATTGTGTTTACTGGGATAGAGTGTTGGCCAAGGAATGCCGGATCTACGAACTGAGAAATAAGGAACGCATTTCGGTAGCCGCTGCCAGCAAAATAATGTCCAATATTGTTTACTACTACAAGGGAATGGGACTTAGCATGGGTATGATGCTGGCCGGATACGACAAGCGAGTAAGATTTTAAATATGCATTGACTATGGGCGGATTTTAACTTATTTCCTCTTTCTAAGGGACCTCAACTGTACTACATTGATTCTGAGGGAACCCGAACACCCGGAAAAGTTTTCTCCGTAGGAAGTGGATCCATCTATGCCTATGGTGTTTTGGATTCCGGCTATCGGTGGGATTTGAAAGACGAAGAGGCGCAAGATTTGGGTCGACGGGCCATCTATCATGCTACCCATCGGGACGCTTATTCCGGTGGCATTGTGCGAGTGTACCACATCAAGCCGACCGGATGGGTCAACATTTCCAACCAGGATTGTATGGACTTGCACTTCAAGTACCAGGAGGAGAAGGACCAGAAGTTCGGGGCTTAAGGGCGTTTGTTCGGTATTCTACTATAAATGAAAAAAACTCCTTGCGATAATTTTTAAAATTAAAATAAATATTTGATAATGGAATAAAGTGTTTGTGATTCGCATCTTTACATGATCAAACTCCGAAACTGAATCTTCATATAAAATTTTCAAAGTTCGAAATTTAAGTTCTTAGATTAAATTAAAAATAAATGCCGTAATACTCTTTAAAATCTCTCCTGAGTTTCATGCAGTCAGAAGAAACTTGAAAACATGCATGCAAGTGTTTAAAATGCAGACGAGAGATTTGGATTGGATCCTCTATTGAAACCTACATTCAGACAATTTGGAACTTGGAACAGGTAGATGTTTTTTATTGCCTAGTACGTCTCGGTGGTCGAGTGGTTAGCGTGGTAAGATGTTAATCGCTGGTCCACTGATGGCATGGGTTCGATTCCTATCTCGGTACTGGGTGTTTAAATGTTAATCTTAAGTTGTCCACGTCATTTAATTCAGTCTGTAAAGCCTAAATCGGCTAAGACGGTGTATGTCTTTTTTAGTAGCTTTTAAAAGGCATATGATACCGGTTCGAGGTTTTTTGAGACGTGAGACTTTTAGGGAAGAATGACCCTGGCATTGAAAAAAAGGCTTGAGACTTGCAACTTTAGACTTTAAACCTTGGACAAGACAACTGCATTACGATCTTAAGAACAGCAATAGGAGACCACCAACGGACCCCAATGGAAACTGTTTTAGAATGCAATCCTTTTATTGTCCTCTCCCCTTTACTTGTAAATAATTTTCTAACCTTTGAGTCGCCACTACTGTTAAAGTACTCTATCCTAACAAAATATAAAAATATTACAGCTGAGACCCAAAGTTTGAGACATGAGACCTGAAACCTGTGAGCGTGAGACATGAGACTTACATTTGAGACATTAGACTTGAGTCATGAGCCATGAGTCCAGAGAATTCAGACATGAGACATGAAGGTTGATGTTCGGAGACCTCTGAAATCTGATATCGCCATAGGTTTCTAATCTCACTTCTCAAGTTCACGACTTTTGTCTTTCCACGTCTCAATTCTTACTGTTTAACCCCGTTTAACAAAATACACTTCCCATGGCTCATTTCTAATGGGTCATTTTTTGTTTTGACATCCAACTTCAAACGACTCTTTTCTAACTTTTTAAGTAATACTTCTCGCATGTCTAACGTCTAAACGTTTCACGAAGCACATTTCAGGGATCACGTCTAACGTTTCATGTCTCAGGTCTCATATCTTGTGTCTCACGCAAGTCTCAGTTCTCATGTCTCAGCTGATTTATGCCTCAGTATTATGTCTTACGACTTAGTCTATGAACTCAGATCTTGGGTCTCATAAGAATCAGGTCATACATCTCAGGTCTCAGGTATAATTTCTATTGTCTCAAATTTTAAAGTGGATCCTTGGTCCAACAAAACGGGTTTAAGTCGAGTTAAAACCTTGAAGTAAATAAAACTGTAATTTGCAACTTATTTTCCTCAATTTAACCCAAAAGCATTTCTCTGGGTGCATAAAAATGAAAATCTTCTAAAAGTTAGGTGACGGTTTTCGTCAGTGTAAATTGAAAATTGTGTCAAAAAGTTGGTGTGTTGTCTGCAATTTATTGTTAATTTAAAAAAACCCTCAAGTTTTTGTCAAAAATTAGTTTTTTTACCATTGAATGGCGAACTGAGATGCCCTAAATTAAAAACTACCTGTGAAAAGTTATAAAAGATCAATTATAAGGGTAGAAAAACTACTTTTTTTGGGGAATTTACATAGCCTCGCCATCGCAAGTGCAAAACGTCACGACCTCACACGTCAGCCGGAATTTATTTTTTTTCTATTCAGCGCTCCCGTTTATGTAGTCGGTGGCCCTTTGGCAAATATCCGTCGCAATCGTAAACAAGAAACGGAACCAAATTCGGACGGTAGTTCTTTTTTGCTTATGTTCAGAACTTAAAAATCATAACTAGCTCGAAATGGTTCTCATAGCAGCGGCCGTATGCACCAAAGCTGGCAAAAGTAAGTGCTGCTCTTACTGAATGCAATATGAAATGATGAAACTATTTTCGATTCTTTTTAGCAATCGTCTCCCGGCAGTTCGTCGAGATGACCAAGGCTCGAATCGAGGGACTGCTCGCAGCTTTCCCGAAGCTGATGACATCCGGTAAGCAGCACACTTTCGTGGAAACCGATTCAGTTCGGTACGTGTATCAGCCCTTGGAAAAGCTGTACATGCTGCTGATCACCACTAAAGCCAGTAACATCCTGGAGGATTTGGAGACGCTTCGATTGTTCTCGAAAGTGGTCAGTTGTTTTGTTAATCATAATGTCTAAATCGTTACCTGAAATTTGAAATATTCCGTTCCAGATTCCAGAATACTGTCGTTCACTCGAGGAAAAAGAAATCATAGAAAATGCATTTGACTTGATTTTTGCCTTCGATGAAATCGTTGCACTCGGTTATCGAGAGAGCGTCAATCTGGCTCAGATCAAAACCTTCGTCGAGATGGATTCGCACGAGGAGAAGGTGTACCAAGCTGTTCGGCAAACGCAGGAACGGGAAGCCAAGCAGAAGATGCGAGAACGCGCGAAAGAATTGCAACGACAGCGAATGGAACAGAAGAAGAGCGGCGGAGGTGGCCGTCTTCCGTTTGCAACCGTTGGCGGTGCTGAAGGATTCGGGAACAACTCCAGTGGAGGAATTTCGAACCACTCGTCCATTTCGTCTGCCTCGATTGGAATCGGCGAAATCAAGGCGGCTTCCTCGGCACCGTAAGCTTAATCTGATTTGATAACATGAGTAAAGTTTTTAATTTTTAACTTTTTCATTTAAGGAAACCGGCTGCTCCGAAGAATGCGCTTAAACTTGGCGGTAAGAATCGCGATGTGGATTCCTTCGTTGATCAGCTCAAAAGTGAAGGCGAAAAGGTTGTTGCAAACCCAACACCTTCTTCAGCTCAGACAGCTGCTGTAAAGGCCAAACCTGTTTCGGATGTCCCGATGGATGAGTAAGAATTGTTAAAGCCCGTTTGGAAACCGTTCTAGTAGTTCATTTGCACCTTTTTATTTTCAGTGTTCACCTTCGCATGGAGGACAAGATTACGGTTCGTGTTGGTCGCGACGGGGGTTTGCAAAACTTTGAACTGTCTGGCTTGCTAACGCTTCGCATAGCCGACGAAAAGTACGGTCGTATTCGGGTACAGCTGGACAACTCGGACCAGCGAGGCATCCAACTACAAACTCATCCCAATGTGGACAAAGAGCTGTTCAAGAGTCGATGCCAGATCGGTTTAAAGAACCCTGCGAAACCGTTCCCACTCAATACGGATGTCGGTGTGCTTAAATGGCGCTACCAGACGCAGGATGAGTCCGCCGTACCGCTGACTAGTAAGTTGCCAACGGTTTTTCAACGAATATCTTCTGTTAATAATCAAACCAATTTCAGTAAATTGCTGGCCATCGGAAAATGCAGAGGGTGGATGTGATGTCAACATTGAGTATGAGTTAGAACATCCTCGACTAGAGCTGCATGACGTCTGCATAACTATTCCAATGCCGTAAATATCCATTTCTTGAACAAACTCATCTAACATTGCGATCACTTAACGACGTTTTTTTTCCTCAAACAGCATGAACATAACTCCCTCGATTGCGGAATGCGACGGAGACTACAATCATGATTCTCGTAAGAATGTTCTTTACTGGAATCTGCCCGTCATAGACGCCTCCAGCAAACAGGGTTCAATGGAATTCAGCGTACCCAATTCTATCCCGGGAGACTTCTTCCCCTTGGATGTAAGACCAATCGATCTATCAATTGTTTTTGGATTTTAATAATTATCCGTTCTTTTTAAAGGTTTCTTTCACATCGAAGATCCCGTACGCCGATCTGAAACCGCTCAAGATCCAGCTGGTGGAAGACGAGACCGATGTAAAATATTCCACGGAAACGCTTTTCTTCGCAGAGAAGTACGAAATTGTGTAAACTTTTTCGACCAGATACTCTGCTTGGTTCGTACAGTTAAGTTGCCGCTTCGGTAAATCATTATCTTCAATCGGTAAAGTGTGCAACACAATAACACAGCATTAAAAAAGGATAGATACATTCTACAACTACTTTATATAGTTTCTAATCAAACAAAATATATACATAATACATAAGTCATTCAAAATCTTTGCACCCGTTCTAGTTAAAACAAGTTAAGCTCCCTTTAGTGCAACGATTCGGTGTGCAGGTGAAGCATGAAAAAAAATTATGTAACGGCAATAGTTACATATAATTTATTTCTCTGTAAAATGAGAAGTTTTTTTTAATAAAATTTATTAAATAACTGAATGTTCAACATTAATGCGATACACACACACACACACACACATAAAAGTGTAGGCACACATTGAGCGTGCAGCGAAATAATCTTTCAGCTGCAAAGAATAAACAGAATAATTCCGGGTGTACCAACAACAGAAACTATTTTTTTTTTAAATTTACTGAATTCGAATGTCCCTGGACCCTGGCACCACAAGACAAGATGGAAAAGTGTGAACAATTCCATAGAAAATTCATGTCTTCCTCTATAGTTCTACTATGATCGGTGGTTCTACTGTCATGCCAGCTCGCGAATACTGACCCGACGAAATCAGTTGCATATGAAGTTTTTCAAAGGAAATTTTGAAGGAGTTGTCCAAGATTGGGCCATTATTGGGATTATAGAAACATCAACGTTGATTTTAACAATCAACAGCACCATTATCCCGGAATTTATCCATTTCGGTCTCCTTTGTGTTCGCACGCGCATATATTATTCGCAGCCTCTATTATGCCGACGATGTTTGCAACAGGTCACCCTAAAAGCCGTTGCAAAAACCTATTGGTTTGAAAAAATTGCTCCCGTAATCATGATTGTGCCGATTGCCAAGTCGAACCCTTTTGTGGAAACTGCAAAACAACAGGTCATTCCCTGTGGATAGAAAGTGCCCCATTTGGACAGCAGAATCCGATAAAAAAATACCGATCATCTCAAACGTCAAATTAGTATTTTTGTGAGTGGACGTATCTAAGTACATTTGGAGTGACCGCACAAAAATCACAAGTTTTATGAACTGCTGCATCCCTAAAAAAAACTGCGGAATATCATCAACGCTTGGTAGCCTGTGTTTTCACGGTCAAAAGCGGATGTTCCCAGCAAGCCTCTCTAATAAAACATTTGAACAAACAAACTATGTTTCTAACACGGAACTACATCGGGCAAATGCTGCGAAAAGACGTGAACGAGATATGCAGAAAGTAGTAAGTAAGAAAATACCTAAGTAAGTAATAAAATGAGTTAATAAACAAGTAAGTAGTAACACAGGAAGTAAGAAGTAAAGAAGTAAGTGAGTAAGTAAGCAAATAAGTAAGTAGAGATGTAAGTAAGTTAACGAGTAAGTAAGTCAGTCAGTCAGTAAGTAGGTAAGAAAGAGAGTAAATAAATAAATAAGTAGTTAAGAAGGTAAGTAAGTCAGGCATTCAGTCAATAAGTTAATACGTTGTAAGTTACATCTGAAAATTATAAAAGACACTTAACCAAAACTGATTTAATTAGTCGAAACTCGTAGCAAGACTGTAATATTTCACTAGTAGAGAAAAAAACATGAATAACCAAAGTTTGGTGATAATTGATAGTCCTTATGTAGTACATATTTTATTCCTCTTCGTTAGTTTTACATAACTTGTTCTCTATATATTTTTTAATCCGTAGTGGTCTTCTTGCTCCAAAAGCATTGTTGGTTAAGACTGAATATCCATGTTTCTGTAACAGCCCGCTCTATTGAATTTAGCATGAGACTTGTCTCTCTTTATTGATTATTTGGGTATGTGGAAAAATTCTCGATTTCTTTCGCTTGGGTGATTTGAGGAACGTTAAATACGAATTTATACGATAAAACTATACGTTGTGGTTCATGGATCTAGCATTTAACTTGGTTTCAGACAATTGGTCTGGTAGCGATATGGTTAAAGAAGTATATTTCATGAATTGATAAAAAGTAATGGTTGTAGTAGATACGGATACCTCATGCTTCATTCTCTTCGCTTTATTAGAGTACTACACTATCAGATCCGTCATTGATACGAAAAGCAATCCGTTAGTTTCAATTTTTTCATTAGAGTGGATCGTGATCTCGTTAACTTGGAGAAAAGATTGTCAACAATATTTGAAAGCATGGATATTGTACTTAAACCGTCTGATAAATTGAAATAATGCTAAATTACGTCCGATAAGTTCAAACTACGCCCATAGAATGAAGACACAAATAAGAAAGGAAAAACACTTTTATGTAAAACAAGACACATTAGGTGTCGTAAAAGAAGATGAACGAAGGTAGCAACAAAGTTTTCGTTACCCTATGTAATTAAACATTATGAAATGTCCATGTTGCCCAGCTAACACAACACGAACCACAAGTAGCTTGATAAAAAAAAAGAGATGAACTGCAAAAACGTCAAAAAGATAAAATCAAAATGGGGCACCTTTCTAGCGGAACTTGATTTGCGATTCGCGATCCCGATGCAGCTTCGAATACAGATGGATTCGCAACTGTGGCAATGTTTCCAAAACGGTGTTACACAACTGACATGTGATACCGTGCTTCGGCAGGTTGACATCCCTGTGTTGGAAAAGAAAGAAAATACAACCAACAATTAGAATCAGTTATGTACTTAATTCCAGTAACAAAAATATACTCACGTCAAAGCGAGCTTGTGCAGTTCACGGCAATGCCTCTTGAGGAAGTCCAGTCGACGGGCACTCACTGGGGCCAAATTCAACGGATCAATCAGCGGGAAAATGGCATTTTCGTACACATTCAAATGTTCTGTCTTCGGCTTCTTGGACGTTGAGGCACTAGGGCCCGCATCCTTTTCCCCTTGGTTCCAGATGTAGGTGTTGGACGCATGGCGAATGTCCAGGAATTTGCGTTCCTGTTCCAGCAATCTGTGGAAATAAGAAGAAGAGAAAACGAGGTTAATCACAGTTAGGTGCCGAGTTACCTAGTGATATTACTCCTGGGAAAATTACTTTATAATGTATTGCTTGATGTTTTGCTTAAGTTTGGCGATCGATACATCACCAAACTTGGGTACCGTCTGGTCTTTGTCAGTGTGAAGAATACTGTCCATAGTGTAGCGCAAAGCGTTTATCTGAAAAAATAATACAATAAACGAAACAAACATGATTAATAAAACGAGAGATAATTTAAGACGCATATGGACCAAAAGAATGTTTTCACTTACCATAGAAATATCATCATCGTTAATCACCACATCTAATGATAGAGCAACATCGTGCTCGGGATACAGAGCGTAGCCCTTGGGATCGCATCCCAAACCAGTCAAAATACTGGTCACACGAGTCTCTTCTTCGTCTTTGTTGAGCTGACTGACGGGACTGAACATCAACGCCATTATGGCTCCGAATCCTGGAATGTTTGGCATCATTGTGGTCTGTCGTAGAATCAATCGGTTGCCCGCTTCGTTGACGAACGCAGCCACGATCAGCTTCTCGTGGGTATCTTGTGGATTGGCATCCAGCAGAACTGAATTAACAGAATCCGGTTCGATTGTTACCGGCTTCATGATACCTGAGCGAATTGGTGAAGAAGCGCTGATTTCCAGTGGGCTATGCGGCCCAGATAACACTACCTTGCAGCGAAGTCTATCTTCCGGTGGAGAAACATCTTCCAAATCATCATCAACTTCTTCAATTTGGCTAGATTCAGCTTGCCGATAAACTTCCATACGGTAGTTGTCATCTAGTGACATTTCACGTTGTTTGCGCTCGCGCATATCATGATCCAATTTTGACAGATAAGTTTCTTCCGCATATTGTGCATACTTCAACCGGATCAGTTCGGAGTTAATCGGAATTTCGTCGCCCTTTTTAAGGATGACGCTGGCAACATCGTTCACTACTGAATAAATGTCGGCTACGAAAATCTTTCCAATAGTCATCTCCTTGAAGTGATTGATCGCTTGAGCATTCCACACTCCTTGAGGAGACAGAATGGCTGATGGTTGGATTTCAGTCAATGAACTTTCGAATACTCTCTGAGGAATATCTGCCAGATAAGATAGTGGACCGGTAAGCTGACGGAATACTGATTGGCCTAGCACCGAGGTATGTCCATAGTCCAAGAAGAAGATTGTCCACATTGGATCTCCACTACTTCTTACGTTTTTGTAACATTTCAAAACAGCTCTTGCCAATTGATCAGTGTTTTCCTGCAAGGGAGCCACAACAATCTGTCCCACAGAAAAGACCCAGTTTGGCGGGAATCTTTCCAGCATGTATGGATTGTTATTTAGCTGTTGGTGAATATCATTGAAGATGCTCTTATTTTTGCTGTCCTCAGGTCTCAAATAAAACTTGTTGCAGTGAATAACGTGTGTCACTTGACAAACCACGCTTGGCCTGTATAAAGGAGGCAGAACCGTCAAATGTGCATTGCGAATCTTTTTCTTGCGCGGCATCCATCCGTTTGCATCTTCCCAATGTCCCAGCCGTAGTTTGGTGGCAAACTCAATCGCCTCACTCTGCCTCATGGTACGGATTTCCATGGCCCGATGACGGGCTCCAAGTTTGCGCAGCTTTATCGCGCGATACACATCCGGATGAACACGACCTGGCATGAATGAACCCCTTTGGTTGTCTCGATCGTCCTCGGAATTGGTAAAGGTCACAAACACACGATTTGTGGTACGATCAAACATCACCTAGAAGAGAATGGTTGAGAAAAAATTTGATGAATAATTAAATGAGATTTTTTTTATGAAGTTAATTTAATAAGGATAAGTTTTCGAGCAAAAAGTTTAAATATGTAGTATTTGAACTCACCTTCATGTAAGGATGTTTGGAGTAATCTCTGTCACTGAGAATATTTTTAATCTGCACAGTGTACAGCGGACCGATATAACGTTCATGATCAAAGCCACTGAAGAAAACGGTATTACAAGGATCTCTTCCACCGAGCTCAGTGAACGATTGACGCTCCATCAGTTCCTTTCCGCCCACCGACATAGGGATATAGTAGTGCGGGTAGAAAGCACCGGCCATAATTACCTTCAAAATAACGGTTTTTTCACGAGCAGTCCAAACGACACGATTTGGACCAGTGGTTGTCTTCAAAGCGTATCGACCCAAACGGTCGTAGATTTCTCTTATCAATTCAGCCATATCCATCAAGCATTTGAGATCCAGTGACATACGTCGAGTCCAGTTAGACATGTCTGACCTGTCTCCTGCTTGCTCCTTGCGACTCTTCCAGGCCGTGTAAGCATTGAGAATAGCAATTCCATCACTTCCAGAACCATCGGCCCAGTACATCTTTTGTGTGTACTCTCTGAGCGATGACTGATTCTTGAAAATGTTTTTCACATTCATACCAGCACCAATAATGATGGCTTCTTCCAGTACGCTGAACATATATCCCAAAATAATCAGTTTAGTAACACGCAAATCCAACGGCAATTTGCTCATAATGCGTCCCAAGTAAGTCAAATCACCATCCAGTTGCTCGTAATTGCCCTTTACTGTTTTCAACATAGCCCCGATTTCTTTCAATTGCAGAATGGTATTGCTAATATCGGTCAAATCGGGTGGACTCATAGCCAGTGCAAGGATTGAGTGCGGTGGTCCCATTTCCAGCATTTTAGCCTTCAACACCACTGAATCCAGTGGACAGCGAAGAATTTCCGGTGAAGACGATTGCAACATCTGACGTTCGTAGAAAGCACGGTTAACCAAACGGTACACGCGACCACTCATGACACGACCGGCACGACCAGCTCGCTGGGTACAGTTACTTTTGGAGGCCCATTCCGTCCTGAGGGAACTGAAATTGGTTGTAGAATCGGTATGCTGTGCACGCTGCAAGCAAAAATCAATAACGAATCGAATATCCGGCACGGTGATGGAACTTTCAGCAATGTTGGTAGATAGAATAACTTTTCGGTGATCGGGTGCTGGGCGACGGAATACTCGGACCTGTTGAAAAAAAATTGAATTAGCATTATTTTTTACGATATTTCAAATAAAATGAAAACTTTACCTGATCTTCAGTTGGTAGAGTAGAGTGCAGTTTGAGAATTTCAAACTTTGTACTGTCTTCCGTTTTCTTGCATTTCTCGAGAGTCTCCATAAGAACTTTAGCCATCTGATCGATTTCGTTTATACCAGGCAAAAAGATGATGATCGATGGTTTGTACTCCAAATTACTTTCCTCAAAATCATTGTCCTGCAGCCGGTCACATACCAACGCTATCTTAGCTGCCACTTCGTACATACGCTCGGAAATACTAGGTTGCTCGTAGTCGATGGTGAAGTCCATTCGAAGTTTGTCCAAATCATCAATGTAATATTCGCGAACCGAATACAGTCTGGTTTTATCTACGGAAATAATCGGAGCTGACAGATAACCGGACCGTTTTGGAATTTTGAAATATTCCGAAAATTCTTTTGCATCGATAGTAGCAGACATAAGAATGATCTTGGTTTTAGTAGAATTGGTGGCCAACAAACGGCGAACGATGATCAGCAGAAAATCCATGTCCACTTCTCGTTCGTGGACTTCATCCAGAATAACATGAGTGTAGGTGGACATCGTTTTCGATGTGATCAGGGATTGCAACAGCACACCCGTGGTTACGTACAACAAACGAGTATCCTCCGAAAGTTTCTCCTTCAAACCCACTTTATAACCAACAAGTGAACCAAGATCGCACTTCCTTTCATCGGCAACTCGATTTGCGATAGAAATGGCTGCAATCTTTCTGGGCTGGGTGACAATAATGTTGCAATATTCTTTCTTATGAAAGGCTTCTTCCAAGATATACTGGGGCACCTGGGTTGTTTTACCACACCCAGTTGGACCTTGTAAGATGACCACGGCATTATCTCTGATACTTTGCAAAATGGTATCCTTCGAAGAACGAATGGACAGTTTGGTACTCTTCATAGCAAAATTGTAGCGCTGAAACAATGGAGCCATCATTTCCTTCGCCTTCAGAGCCCGTGCATGTTCCTCATCCTCGTCGGCCAGGGACGTTTCGTCGTCCACATCTTCCAGATTCGATGTTCGGGAAGTCGACGGACCGGCAGCTTCGTCCAGGAAAGCCTGGAATGCAACATATTTTTTTTTACTTATTTAGTTTTTTTTGCCAATATTAGCCAATTCAATTGATAACC
The DNA here is from genome assembly GCF_029784155.1 of Uranotaenia lowii. Taxonomy (NCBI): domain Eukaryota; kingdom Metazoa; phylum Arthropoda; class Insecta; order Diptera; family Culicidae; genus Uranotaenia; species Uranotaenia lowii. Next base: position 320,358,871 of record NC_073692.1, read on the forward strand.
TTGACTCAATTGCATTTGATTTGTGAAAAAAGGAAAATTGACAGATGTATGATAACGTTCAAAAAAATAAATTACAAAATTTGGCGAGTCGGGCAAATTTGCCCTAGCCATCAAAACCCAAAAAAAAATTACAAAATTCTAGATACAGACTGGACTTAATAAATAATTGCATCAGTAATGGTACAATCAACTTTATCACAGCGCAGCACGTTTGAGTGATGTAACGGGAAAAATGTTTAATAAACGCAAACAAAGGCATAGCTGGTAAGCAAAACATGCATCGTGTATATTTGAGTTTTCTTTATCATGTTATTTCCTGAAAAAAAAAAAATTTGAAACCTTTTTTTTAACTAGTTTTACAATGAGTAATTCGACTTATCCATTAATTGTTTTACGCCTCAGATTATGCTACACAATTGCATTTTTGTGTTAAAAAAAATTGGATAAATAACATGTCGGCATCCTCGTCCTTCACATATTTGAAAATGCAAACCGTTCCCTTCAAGAAATTCAACAAACCCCATCAAGCTGTACTTACATTGATCAACTGGGCTTCTTCCTCTTTCTTGAACTTCCCGGCATACTCTTTTCCAAGCTTTTCCCGTTCCGGTAGTTTGTTGAAAATGTTACGATCTTCAACAACGGTGGCATTGCAATAGCCACCGGAAATTACAACCCGATTAAAGGGTTTGCTAAAATCAAAAAAATCATCGATATCATCCATCTTGTCTAGCAAGCTCCTAGCGCACGCCTCTGTTCGGTTCAGGAAATGTCTTCCAAATCAAGCACGAGAAAAATCAACTTTTTCGATATTTCTGCTTCTATTGGTTTGGTAAATTTAATTGTCTCCACAAATTGAATAGTTTCCGCATAAATTGAACGAAATACAACGCCCAAAACCACACTTTTTCAACTTTAACTATTAAAAAAACACTGTTGTGACGGAAAAACGACGTGTGTTTGCGACAGCACTTCGCATGAAAATGCCGTTTTCTCTAAAAGACAAAACAGTACGGCGGAGATTCATGCAAAGTTTTTTAATATACTTCGCCATGAGTGGGAGTGAAATGCAGGCATAGCATTTCGCAGGATCCGGATGAACTAAAATGAACTCCTTCAAAGCAGAGTTGCCAGATATTGCGAACAACGTTAGGGCAAGCACTGAATGAAATCGAGTAACAAAATTTAAATGAAGTTTGTGGAAAATCTGTGATCTCTGATAAACCATGAAATTGAAGACAAGATAAACACAAGATTCTTGTTTAGTATGGGCACAAAGAAGATTCTAAATTCGCCGCTTTAAATTGAGGGGTTTGCTTTAACCCTAAAACCATGCAACAGTTTTCCGCATAATTAATCTATTGAAATGGTTTGTGCATGATATATCTCAGTTGGCAAGTCAGTTGAAATGCCTTCTGAGCCGATGTCCGCGAGTTCGAGTCCAACAGTAAATATCGAACACAGTTGTATCGGATAAGTTTTTATAACTGTCCGCCAACTGCAACCGTTAATAGAAAGTCGCGAATGCCATAAAGATGGTAAAACGACTCTATACTCTAAACAAAAAAATATATTAAAAGATATTATAGGAAACGTTAGAGCAGAATTGAGGCTAGTTTTAAATAGATACTTGGGAAAATCAGATATAAATGTGACCAGTAGCAGTGAAAGCTCAACCTGGAGCATGCACTTTTTGTTTAAAATGAAAAACCGGCACAAATTTTCGATTCAAACAAATACGCGATTAAAAGACGTTAAAAAGTGCTTTAAAATAAAAATACACAGAGTCAATGATACATTGTTTCGTTAATCATTTTAGTATTTTTTTATATTTTTTGGAAATTTGGAATTTTTGTTTTTTGTATGTTATTTATGTTTGTAGTTTTTGTATTTTTTCTATTTTATTTTTGGAATTATTGATATTTTATTTTTTTTTTTTTGTTATTATTTCCAACTTAAGTATTTTTTGGGATTTCCATGATTTTTTTTTTCATAATTTCGTAATTTTGTGACTTTGTGAATTATCGTAAAAAAGATGAAAAAATATTTTTTTTTAATTTCTTTATTTGAAACGGCTCATACCTTTAGGGTACGAACACAGTGAGCGCGAAGCGAACTGCGAAGCGAAATATTCATTCACCGGATGAATTTCGCAAGTTCGTTTTTGAAGGCCGGCCACAGTGCACGCGAATTGCGAAGCGGTTCAACACTGAAAAAAACCTTCTGTGTTTTGCAAAAATTATTTACACGTGAAAAAATCTTTGCAAATTTATTTGCAGAATTAAAACTGTGAGCGGGGAATACGTACCGCGCAAAAAAAACCGCGTTAATTCCGCGTTAATTCCGAAAAACCAAGATGGCGAAAACGGCAAAAAACACTGCTGAAATCGCATAAAACACCCAGTCTGACGCTATGAAACGCCATCTTAAAATCCAATTCGGCGGCTTCCGCTCAACTTTAAAATATTTCAAATGACTGCAAATCGTATGAAAACGAATCTACCAAAACTATGACAAAAATATAACAAAATTATGAAAAGATATTTTACAATATTATGACAACAAAAATTACGAAACGCTGACAAAACTTTGTGAAAAATATGGCAAAGGTGATAAAAATATTAGAAAAATATACCAAAACTTTGATAAATTTGACATTAAAATGGCAAAGCCATGACCAAAATATTAAAAAAAATGTGTCAAAAATTAATTAAATTGACTAAACTAAATAACAAAAAAATTACAATAATAACAAAACACGAAATAAAAACTTTGACAAATATTTGACAACAGTATTGAAAATATAACAATTGAAATATAAATATGACAAATATAATAACATCTTCTCTTCATACTGAAAGCACAGAGAACAGATATCGGGCCCCGAACAAAAATTTGTTGAAATCGTGTGTGAGAATACCCACCTAAGTTTCAAACCAAATTCGTAAGTGGACTAACATCCATAAGATGTCGCTACCAGTACACATATTTTTCCATTTTTTCGACACGCTTAGAAATTAATACTCATAGCTTATCTCAAATGAGGCCATTGCAATGTATGAGAGTAACACAACTTTTTGTGTGATAAATTTTAAGAACATCTTGATTTAAAAAAAATGCAAATCATATTTCAATCATACTTTAATCGCTGTCATATGTCCCAGCATATGCCCCATATTGTTCAATCAATATTGGCGCTGAATTGAAAGTTGAATTCCAAGTTTTAAAGTATGTCTTTCTTTAAATAGTTTTCTATAACAGAGAATGTGAACATAAATGTTATAATTGTTAATTATGGGTCGGCATTCCGGTTGATGGTATCTTGTAACTCATGTTTATAAATAACTTAAATCATTTCTACTGATTACTAACCCTGAGTTACAAGTCCTCATATATCGATCTCAGGTAACATCAACCAGAATATCGAGTCATAGTTTACAATTATAACATTTATGTTCACATTTTCTGTTCTAGAAAACTGTTAACTGATAGTAAAATACCAATACATACTTTAACACTTGGAATTCAACTTTCAATTCAGCGCCAAAATTGTTTGAACAATATGGGGCATATGACAGCGTTCAATTGTGATTGAAATATGATTTGCATTTTTTTTTAAATCATGATGTTTTAAAATTTATTACACCGAAATTTGTGTTACTGTCATACATTGCACTGGCCTTCTTTGAGATAAGCGATGAGTATTAATTTCTAAGCGTGTCGAAAAAATGAAAACAAAAATAGGTGTACCGGTAGCGACATCTTATGTATGTTAGTCCACTTACGCATTTGGTTTGAAACTTAGGTTGGTATTCAAACACACGTGTTGAGCTCCAGCTCGAACTCTGTTCTCTGTGCTGAAAGTCTTACCCGGTACAACCGTGTTCAATGATTACTCTTGTATTTGAACTCGCCAATTGAGCTACACATATCGCAACCCGAATACGAAAATATTGTAACACAACTGTTCCTGTAGCAGTTATAAAACGATTGGAAACAGCGTAAAAAAACGTTTAGATAATGATATCTGAAACCATAAAAAACATTGCACTTATCTTGAATTCCAAAACGACGGTCTGTTGAATATGGCGTTAAGTTATGTTACTGTTTAAAACTATTAAAACCTTTGTATGGAGACACTGTTCTAGGAACAGTTAGGATATGGTTTATAAAACGCTTATGAATAACGTTTTCAGGGCATTGAACGGTTTCTGGAATGAACATGTGTAGGCATATTTTAAACGATTTATCAAACCGTAAATCGAACTGTTACGGAAATCGGAAAGATTATTATACGAACCGTTTGTACTAAGATTACTGTTTTTTCTATGGTGCCTCATATAACGTAACCATTGCAAAAACTATTAGATGATATCGTAAAACTGCTAAGAGACGATAACCTCATTAAGTTTTCCTTAAAGTAATCATTTATCAAAAAAGATGTCATACGATTTGATATGACGTTATCCAGAATCGTGCGTGAATGGCGTTTACGCACACACATACACAATGATGGAAATATTTTTGGGAATTTTCGGATAGCATATTAATTCGATTTTTTTCACTTAATCTTTCTTAAATTTATTTTACTTACATTACGATGAGTATCGGGAACAAGTAAGCGTCCTATGTTTCCATCTAGCAGGGACCGCTTTACGACCCGGCCAGAGACAGCAAAACACCAGCAATCGTTGCTGTAGAGCTTAGAGATTTTGGAAAACCACCGTCGTCGCTCGGATGACGGATGTTCGGGGAGCTGAAATCAATTTATTGCCATTCAATCATCATTTGTAAAAGATAGACTGTTATTACTTACGGATTTTTAGGTTGATTTCGGCAGAAGGAAAGTTTATCCGACACATTTGGGTTTTCCCGGAAGATCTGACTGCTGGCTGCCAATAAATTCATCCGGTTACGCCACATACCGGTCAGCTGCTTAAACGGATGTTTTTTCCGGATCGGTTGGTGATGAATCAGGATGTAGGCCCGTGCAATTGTTCCTAAAATTAAGGGAACAAACCGCGAAAAAAACTGCATCAGCAAAGTCCGCTCCGAGCCGCTCCAGCAGTCCGTGGTGCCAGTTTTACCGAATTTTTTGAGTAAGAACTTTTCTTTAATTGAGATTGTGTTTATTCTTAGAAAATCGTTATTTGCGATTAGCTGGCTCGCAAGAGTCAAACACAGAAAAAAATAGCTTCACTTCAATTGTCACACAGATCTATTTTCATTTTTAAGAGATTCTCCGAGAAGCTCGCAATTTTCACCTCAGGTGAAGAAAAAAAAAGGAGGGAATCAATGAGAAATAGTTGAAAGATGAATTCCTAACCGGTCTCTTAGGTTTAAATTTTTTTTTAATGGTTATAGATTTTGATGTAATTTATTTTTGAATGAATAATGAATAACACACTATTAATTTGTTAATGAAAACGACATGCTAAACTGAACTGAAGAATTATTTTAGACTGTTCAGTTTAATCGAGAAGAGTGTTAACCAATGCATGCAGGCGTTTTCAAGAAAAAACTTTTTTTTAAGTAGATCTATTCTAAACAGTTGTTTAAGTATATAAAAAAAATATTTAAGATTAAATAAATGTGTACTGATTTCTTGTAAAATCATCTGGCATCTGGGATTCGCATTCCGGTCATTTTTGACGTGAGTTTGACAGCAAACATGAACGCTATGGGTAACGGTTCGGGATAATTTTGACGATTCCAGAAAAATTGAAGTTAATCGTCATACCATTCGTTCACATTTCCAAATACCATCACTTTTCCACACGAACGTTCTTGTTTCGTTTTTATCGTTGTAGAAGTAAAGTTTAATATTACAGCTACTTTTACAGAGGCCATAACTATTTCTTGAGCTGTTGATGTTTCGTATACCCGAGCAGACTTTTATGGCAAAATTATAGCAAATTTTGCTATCACGCCCTGAGAGTTGAATTTGCTCTCATTATGCTTGACATAAGGTGGTACACAGCAAAAATGAGAGCAAAAATTTTCATACTTGGTTAGCAAAGTGATACCAAATTTTGCTAAAACTGAGAGCCAAATTACACCTCATTTACCGAGAGCTTGGAGAGCACAACGATGCCAATATAAGGTATCACGTATTTTCAAATGATAGCAAAATTAAACATCGTTATGCTCTCAAATCTTTCGAAAATTGAGGTGTAGCTAAGGTCTCAGTTTCAGCAAATTTTGTACCATGTTGCTAACCACGTCAACCAAGTTATGTCAAGCTAAATAAGACTAAATTTTACTCTGAAGGCGTGATAGCAAAGTTTGCTATAATTTGTCTTACAAGTCCGCTCAGGGTTTACCGCACAACAGGATATATGCATATTATGTATATATCGAGGCTTTATGATGCATCCCACGAAAGTACCGTAACTCTGTATAGCAGTGACTGAGTCAAAACATAAAATTAACCATGGTTCACTTACTCACCTGCATTTCCATTTGAATATTGAAATTCCTCATTTAATCCCTATACCTATCCGCGGCACCTTTCATTTCTCAAAACTTGCCATTTCTGAATATCCAACCAGATAATAACAGTCGCTGGGGATCGGAGACTCTTGGCCTTACAAAGAATTAAAGTTCAACATATCTAAAAAAAAAACAAATGAAAAGTGGGTTAATGATTTGAAAAAAAATAGTTAAAATTGCTTTGAGTAATAAAAAAAGTAACCCGTTAAACAGTACAGTTTCATTGTCTAATTCGAAATTACTTTGGAAATTTGAATGGAAGTTAATTATTCAAAAAACACATTTTAAACTTCTATGTGTAGACGACCCACAGAGTTTGAATAAGGAATACATTCTGTGTATTATTTTGTTTAATTCGCATTAATTTTGAGTATACATTCAGGCGTTTTTAACATGTTCGTAAAACAATTTAAAATTCGTTTTAACTAAGGTGATAACAATATTCAAAATTCTCTGATTGGGTGACAATTTTTACGTACTCGGACAATTTGGAGTATTGTAAACACCTTCCTAAAACTTTAGAAATAATTTAAAATTCGTTCTAATTAAGTGATTACAATATCCAAAATTCTCTTACTAGGTGACAACTTTCACTCAAATGAATAATTTTGAATATTGTCATAATCTTCCTAAAATTTTAAGAAAGTGATTAAAATATTCAAAACTATACGATTAGGTGAAAAGTGTCAGTTAGAGAATTTTGAATATTGTAACCACCTACTTAAAACTAAATGTAAATATTTTTAAAATTGGCTTAATTTAAACGCCTGAATGTATACTTTATCGAACTCCTATCGTTATCCTTTTGACATCATTTCCTTATTTTTGCAGCTTAAACCGGAGTGATTTGTTCACATATCTGCCGTATATATTTCTCAGAATCAGATTCGGTCAAGGGCTCCTTATCTGGAAAAGATTTCAAAGTACCTACATAAATAATAGGACAGGGGAACAGCATTTTTGATATCGAAGTGTTAATCTTTTAATAAATGATTTTGGATAATTTTGGTGTTCTGAATTCGAATTTGTCTGTCTGTTTAAAAGTTTAAAAATTATTCATTTTTGATTAAACTCAATCATTTATAACTCATGAACTAATAAACCAAAATACAAAATCAAATATGGGATCTTTCTATCATTTTTTTAATGAAAAACTCAGAATTAAGCTTGATATTCTTGTCTCAGAGATACGATGCTTTTAAAAAAATTAATTCCACAATTCTAAGGAAATTTAATAGATACAATTTAAATTATTTCAGATATTACCTTAAGACGTATTTGAGTGTTTGGTTTTGAAGATTGCGAACTCATTTAAGTACACCTTTTTTGAAGTTAATAAAACGTTTTGACCTAAGCTTTAAAAGATATCTATAATTTTCATTGGTTAAATTTCCTTAGAACGCTTAAAAACGAAGAAAAATACAGAAAAATCGTGGTCTTCGAGAAAGTTGATCATTGAATTAAAATCTATACGTTCTCTATCTCTTTTCCAAAAATGTAAAGCTGGTAGAAAAAAAAAATACAAATTTGAATTCAGTGTCCCCAAAATAGTCAAAAACTGGATTTGAATGCTTGGGAATCCAGAAACTGCCTTGTGCAGTTGAGAATAAAAATAAACTTACCGCGATTGTATGGCTTCAACAAGACTAGGGCAGCGCCGTTGATCATGCGAGGATGGCCTTCTTGTTCATTCTGAAACCGGATATGGAGAATCTAGTATTCGTTCCACGGAACCTTGATCATATTTTTGTACTGAGGCTTATCACAGCTTTCGGCCAGTAAACAAAGAATGACTTGATGTCCGACAATGATTATGCAGGCTTCGTGAATACCGTCCACTAATATTTCGACGAGTAGGGACTGCTTTGGCACATCCTGCCAATAGGTCTTGCGTCAGTGATACCGTGGACGAGTGCATCTGAGATTTTAACTTCCGACATTTTTAAATTTATTGAGAGAACTCTTGAAACGCTGGAAAATAAAACTTTATCAACTTGTGCGAAGAAACAGCCGGCCAAGGTAGCCATCTGCAATGGAAATGAAACGTTTTGGACTTACCTACTTGTAGCTAAAGGATACTTCCAACTCCGATGTTGTTTTTAAACCGGTCGGCTTTTTCCCGGAGTACGCCGTACACCGACTCCGGAAGATGGTCCTGGCTCCTAAAACCTGAAGTTATCAACCGTTTCAAATAACATAAATTATAAAAAGTATTTGAGAAAAAATTGTAAAGAAATATGCACAAAATTTCAATTCGATGATAAACCAACGATGTTTTGGAACATGGTGAGGAATAGTTGAAAGATCAATCCAGAATCAGTTTTTATAATTTAAAATTCTTCTTAACAACGGGGGAATCTAAATGGAAGTACTTTGAAAGACTTTTCAATTCTGTGAGCAGTTCAAAATTTGTCTGTCATTTATTTTCCACTGTTTAAAAATTCTTATAACGTACACCAGCAGCTGACCTTCCGGTGTCATCATCAAACTCTTGGTGCAAATCAGTAGATTGATAAACTCTTACCTGTATGATTGAGCGCAAGGGCATGTTTACAGTCTAAAGTCCAGATTACCTCTCGCCAATATCATGTTGCCGCCAATCTTGTTGTTTTCTGTGCAATCGAACACCCACACACAAAACGGAAGAGCAAACTGTAGGGCAGCAATAAAAATATGTTCATTAAGAAGGTAATATCGTTCCTTCGGAGCAACTGGAATACAAACCTGCATTTTCGTTAGCTGTTGTCTGTGTGCTGACTTTACTCGCAAACATTTTCACAACATCATTCCAGTCCCGAATCGCGCAATACTCCAAGAAGATTTCGTCCGTCTGAACGAATTTTGTCGCAACTTTTTGACGGCATACCTGGAGTTGGAATCCAGATGGGCATCTAAGAAGAGGCATAGTACAGTCGCTGAAATCCGCACAGTTGACAAAAAACTTGGCTGGCAGCAAATGAAGACGATGGTTCCGGGACGCCAGCAGTGGGGATCTTTTATCCCAGCTCTATGCGTCGGTCATTCGGCGCCGGACCCTTGAGTAGGAAGGTAAAACTGGAGCTCCCAGATCACCAAAAACTCGTTTAAAACTGAGGAACAATTTAACACTGGTTTCACAACATAAACAAAAACAACTACCGCACAAAATGACAACTCAGGTTTTATGCACTGGAATGATTCATCGTCTTTTTTTTTTATTGTATAAGGCATTTCCCGACTTGTCAACCGAACAGCTGATTTCTCATGTTTACAATTTTCGGCATCTGGTGGTAGATTAGCACTGTTAAATTATTTCTTCAAAAGATATAATTCATTCAAATTAATATCACATAACATCAACATTACCTTCAAAGTATGTCATTTCTACAATTTTTTAATTTAGGCTAGTTTAAAAAATTAAGAATTTTGCATAACCATTACTATTGCACTGCCAATTTGGTTTCGTTACTATTCGACCATTGAACATGCGTAGTGTTGTTGTTATTTTTAACCCTACCACCAGATGCCGAAAATTGTAAACATGATAAATCAGCTGTTCGGTTGACAAGTCGGGAAATGCCTTGAGCCTAGTCCACACTCGGCAACTTTACTGCGATTTCGGTTGCTGAGACTTTGTTTATGTTTTCATTTTTAACTAGACGAAGAGATGCATGTCTCAAGTCTCCCGACAAGTATGGGAGACTTTCAGCAACCAACATGTAAACATAAACAAGTCTCATCAACCGAAATCGCAGTTCATGTTGCCTAGTGTGGACTAGGCTTTATAGTACGATTCAGTGACGTGATAAACAAAATTCTAGATGGCCAAACGCCTTAATGTATGTTCAACGTAAAAAGATTTCGTATAAAGAAAAAAATTGATAACGATGTGCGGTCTTGAGCAGGCAACGCTTGAGATACAAAAATGAAGCAAGAGGAGAATAAAGTTTGCTATTCTAAATCAATGAATAGTAGACATAAAGGCGTTAAAATGTGCAAGTTATTCTATTGGGAAAAATTTGTTCGAAAATTTCACCCATATTTTTTGGAATGCTTTTTTTTAAACGATCAAAGTTGGAATATGCTATCTTATTTTTTACCAGAAGTAAACAATACAGGAAGCTTTTTTTCAAAAATTGTTTATTAATTTAACAAGGCGTTTGAGGATTTTTGAAAACAATAAATTTTGTTTTTTGAATATCGCGTCCATTTTTTTTAAATAAATACAAAGTTTCAAAAATCTAGTCATTTACGTTCCTGTTCATGGACATGAATGGATTTTTAATTTTTTTAATTGAAAAAGTAATCTTCCTAAATGGTCCAGGTCAAATTAACCCGAAGCGCTCATGGAAGTCATCAGTATCATTACCAATTTACTGACTGAAGAATTAAGATCTTCGACCAATTTACTGTTTGTTTTCAGTTGGATTTAATTTTAAACACATAATTGAATCTGATTTTTAATTACAAAAAATTGAATAGCAAATCATGCTATCTTTTTGATTTCACTTTTCTGGTCCATCATAATAAATGAAACCGTAATGATGCCTCGTTTTGTTATCTTGAAAAACACAAAACCAAATAGTGCTTTCATTTTGGTCTCAATGTCTTATTAAGGTGTTGGTTAGACATCATTTTTCGACATTTTGATGCTTCACTGATACCAAATTTTACTATCGGCGAAAATGCGATACTAAATTATGCTATCATTTTAGCATAGATAGCTCATTTTGGTTACTATTTGCTATCGATTGAGGCATCAAAGTCTGCTCGGGTAGACTGTTTGAGCTTCAGTTTTTTAGTATGCGGGAAGCCCAGAGATTTGTCTTTGTCATATTTTCTTCATATTTGCCATATATTTGTAACACATTATTCATTATATTTTAGGATTTTTGTCATTTTTTGATAAACTTTTGTTATATTACTGTCGTAATTGTCATCATTTTGTAATTTTTTTACATGTATTTAAAAGTATTTTGTTATCTTTTTATTTCATTCTTTATAATTTTGTCAGATTTTTGTCATTATTTTGTCAAATTTTTGTCATATTTTTTTGAGAACTTTGTCATATTCTAGCCCATTTGTCTTATTTTTTTCAATTTAATGTCAAATTTTTGCCATATTTTTACCACCTTTGAAATATATTTTTTATAGTTTTATATATGTGTCAGTTTTGTTATTTTATTGTTAATTTTTTTAATTACTTTGTCATTTTTGTAAATTAGTTGTCAAATATTTATCCATATATTAGTTCTGTCAGGTCATTTTATTGTCAAATTCTGATTATAATTTTGTCATATTTTTTTCACATTTGTCATAGTTTTGCTTTTTATGTGAAATTTTTCTCATATTTTTGTCTAATTTTGTAATATTTGTTATATTTTTCGGTATAATTTTTTCAGCACCTTAGTCGTGTTTTATTCAAAGTTTTGTCATTTGTCATTATTTTGTTTGTCATATTTTTGTCATAGTGCTTTCAAATTTTTGTCCTTTGTCAAATTTTAGTAATAGTTATTTATATTTTTACCACAGCTTGTTATATTTTCGTCATTATTACTTTATTTTTTAACACTTGTCATTTCTTTCAGTGCTTTTCTGCAGTTTTCTCAAAATTTTTGTTCAATTTTTGTCAATCATTTTTCATCTACTTTTTGAGCCCTCTTACTAATTACCTATAATGTGGATGATTCATGCGATTTTCAGTTATTTACTGCCCTTTGAATTAAGCGGAAACCGCCATCTTTGATTTCAAGATGGCGTCGAACAGCCAAATTCGACTTCTTCTTATTGAGCCCTTTCATCGGATACCCAGATGTGGGAGTTTCATGCTTTTCAGTCACTTCCAGCATTTTAAAGTTGAATAGAAGGGGACATATTGGATTTCAAGATGGCGTCGGACAACGAATTCCAACTTCTATCCGTTCAGCCCCTTCGCCCTATACACACACGCAGAGAAAACTTGGATTTTGATACAAAACAAAACTGACTTTGATTCAAAACATTCAGTTTTTTTAATCAAACTCCTGTTTTCTTTGAATCAATGAATTATCGTTCTGATTCAAATGAATAATTTTTGAAAGAAAGAATTAATTTTTTGAACTGAATAGTTTTGAACTTTGATTTTAAACAAATTCTTTGATTCAAAAGAAATTTGTTCAATTGCACATTTCGTTTAAAACAAAGTAAATTTTCTTTCAACCAAATAAAATTGTTTTCAACAGAAAGGAATAATTTCTTTAAATTAAAATTTTAAACTTAGAAGAAATTTTGGATTTAGCAAGAACCGAATTTCGAATAAAGTTGTCCGGTTGTGTTGAAAATTAAAACTAGTGAATCAGAGATAGCTATTTAGGAGGATTCAGGATAAAGGATGGTAAGTGTCTGTTAATCCATTAATCAAAAAGTGAATGTTTAAGATTTTAAATAAACTCTTGCATCGTTACAGGACCACGGCTGATTCCGCCCCAAATCCAGCGGTCTGATTATCTTCGGTCCGATCTTCAGCGACAATCACCAGTTGGATGACCTCTAAAGCTAGCAACTAGAGCTGCTTCCGGAACTCTATTAAGCGGCCCAAAAGAATGCCCTCAGGTCAATATTAGGACCGGATGATTCAATTATGGTGAACCAGTGTTAGTGTTAATTTTGTGAATAAAAATTAATTTAAAATGTAAATTCTTTCTTTTTATTATTCAAAATTCCTTATAGGAACTTCAGACAACAGAAAATATTTCTTCCAATTGGAATAAAAGGGAAATGGTTCAATGAACCAGTCCTTTTAAATCTAAGTCTAAATTACATTGTAGCAAACGGGAACAACTTTGCATCAAATGGAACTGTTTTTTGTTTTAAAGCATTAATATTTTGATTCAAAGATTTTTCAAAAGAAAAATTCTTTGGAACAAGCGAAATTGCATTTGAATCAAAAGAATTTTTATTTATCCCAAAATCAAAGGAAAAAATCCTTTGTTTTTGCGACACTTTCCTTTGAAATAAAAAATCTTTTCGCTGCGTGCATATTGTGGCACCGGTCGTTTATTGCCAGTTAGATTTTGTTTCAATTGAAAAAGACTGACACCGCGTTATTTGTGAAAATCTACGCTGAAAAACCGTGCATTTTTCATAACCAACATAGAAACGGCAATGATAATTAAATAAATAAACTTTTGAAAAAGATTTTTTTATAATTATCATTTGCGATAAAAAATAGAGAATATCTTCAGTGTATGTCCGGATGAACTGGATGAATTCGCGCGATCGAGCCGGCTCTTCGCGAGAAAATTCGCTCGCACTGTGGCCGGTCGATGTTTTTTTCAACGTGTTTCAATGAGAAGCGGTTTTTCGCGCGAATTAGAAATTCGCTTCGCACTTCGCTTCGCGCGCACTGTGAATTCGACCTTAGGCTTTAAGGAGCCAAACTCGTTTTGTTTGATTACAATTGTGTGCTTATATCTAGTTCACTTTTTGAAGAAAAGATAGAAGATAGATAGGGAAATGTGAAAATAAAAAGAATTATAGACGAAGATCAATAGCTTTTAGGAAAAGATATATTTCGAATATGTAGTCCAAGTCTATCACAGCCAGCACATCTCTCACTGGAACATGGGGTGGTTTTCCTCGGGCCCTAAGGGAGTCTATAAAATTCGTTCTGGCGACAAGATGGACCTCGCACGACCAAACAATATGCTCGATGTCATGGTAACTGTGGTATCCTAACGGACGAGGTAAACTGCCCGAGTATAACCGACTATTAAAAGCTAGTATAGTCGAGAGCAGGGGCTCAGTCTGAAGAGAACCAGCGGACGGTCCAGATCGGGAATATTACATTGGCGAACCTGCCAGGAGCGTTACTTTTTACTGGAGAAAGAGTTTAGTTTAGAAAGAGTTTTTGTTTTATCCCAGAGAGACAAAGTGAGGGAACGTTGGCGAGAGCACGACAATACGAAGGCGATGGCGTGAGGACGATAGTGTAAAAGCAATAATGACAGGATGAGATGTGTTGGGATCTCAAAGATTGCGTGTTAGAACATCGTGAGTGATACGTGGTGCAAAGCGCTAGGTGCACAATGCTCGTAATATTGCTGAGCACAAATGCTGGCTTTTGGGGTAAACACGATGCAACCTTGCGTAGACTGCTGCGAGTTTCAAGATGATACGGTGCGTTTACATATGTGCAGAAAGATGCAGAGAAATTTTAAGTCAAACACTAGTCCGAGTAAAGCTCATGGCAGTGTTTATAATTGCAGTCGGGTCAAGCCCAAGGCGCAATAGATTGAAAAAAGCAAACCTGAATCAGAGTTTCAGCTCAAGATCAGGTAGATACAGTCAAATCCTGAATCTGAGTAACGGCTCATGGTCAGTGTCGAGACCGACCAGTTTGGCGGCCATCTTTCCGTCTCCTTTCTGTCCTTTTTTCCTTCAAATTTTGTTACATCCCTCCTTACTTACTGAAATTAGTCAATAAACTGAATCCTCAATACTCCCTACACTCTCATTTAACCTATCCTTCTTTTCCCTCTCACGCTCCCTATTGGAACTCTCCAAAATCTCCATGTTCTCCTTTTTGCGTTACTCAATTAATCAGTTCACTCTCTTAAAATTCTGATATGTCCGAGGGGCTTTGCAATAGTCTTTTTTCTTAATCAGTTATATTTTTATGTAATATAGAATATTCAAACATACGAATGTAAATAAGCTCCCGGACATTTCAATCATATTATTTTTCTTAGCTTGACTCCACTTTATCACCCTTATTTTCTTTACCCATATCTTATTTCCTACAGTCAGGTAGAATAACAAATTGACAAAATCCTGAATCTGAGTATAAGCTCATGGTCAGGTGAAGAATGAAAAAAGAAAGCTTGATCCTGGTTACGGGTTTAAGCAAATGGTCAGGTGTAGTGACATTAAGAATGAAAGAGAAAATGAGAGAAGCAGTTGAAAAAACGTGGAAAATAATAACGAGAGCTGATGAAAGATTCTAAAAATATTTATATCAGTAATTTCGATGGAGAGCAAAACGATGGTAAATAAAAAAAATAGTAAAAGAGAAGAGACAAAGAAAAGTTGAGGAGATGGTAAATGTTGGAAAAAGGTTGGAAGAGAGGGGATCATGTGATAGTGGAGTTGAAGTGATTGATACGATTGAAAAAGAAAGACGATGAAAAAAAAAGGATTTTGGAAGGAAAATATAACTGAAATAACAGTGGAAAAATGTAGTATGGCTGAATAAGATCATCATAAATCTACAATTGGAAAAGAGGAAAATTCATGGAAAATATACAATAACAACGACTCATGAGCAAGACTGGAAATTGCAGATGTGAGAAAAATTCAGAATATAGAAAACTTGAAATTGTAAAAGATAATAAAACACAGATGAATATTATTGAGCTGAGACGATAAGAACTGATTGAAAAGAAGTGTTTTTACAATTGCTAGATATGTATTTAAAAAAAGTGCCTGAGTGCGATGAGGCAGCTTTTTGTGCAAGCGGAGGATGTGGTATCCTAACGGACGAGGTAAACTGCCCGAGTATAACCGACTATAAAAAGCTAGTATAGTCGAGAGCAGGGGCTCAGTCTGAAGAGAACCAGCGGACGGTCCAGATCGGGAATATTACAGTAACCTTGGCCACAACCACATAGATTGCTGCCAGCAATATCAAAACGATAGAGTACCGCGTCTAAGGAACAATGATTGGACATGAGACGGGAAAATATACGAATAAAATCCCGACTCAAGTTCAATCTATTAAACCATGGTTTAAGGCTTACCTTTGGGATAATCGAGTGGAACCACCGACCCTGCTCATCCTCGTCCCATTTGCGCTGCCAGTTGACAAGAGAGTTTCTTCGAGCCAAATAGTAAAATTCGTTGAAGACGATTTCACGTTGATACGTGTCGCCTTCCATCGCTCCCACCTTTGCCAGAGAGTATGAAAAAATATTGTCGTAGAGAAAACAAAAATTCAAGCAATTTTGGTAAATTTTGTATTTTTTTTATTTTTGTAATTTTTATATTTTTTTGAAATTTTTGTAATTTTTATAATCTGTAATATTTGATTTTTTTTTGTAATTTTTGTAATTTTTGTAGATCTTTCTTTTTTTTTGTTATTTTAGTAATTTTTGAATTTTTCATAATTGTTGCAACTCTTGTAGGGGAGATAAGAACATAACGAGCACTCGGGGCGACTATAGGCACCCCTTTCTATAGAAATTACGTATTTTCTCAAATAAATTTTCACGAAGAACAGGTTTGTAGTTCATTTTTAAGCTATAAAGAAATCTCCTTATCATCTTTACAGAAATATTGAAAAAGCGAAGCGAAAAAGCATTTTAGGAAAAAAGAATTACTTTGATTCAGGGACAAAAAAAATCCTATGTTTCTAATCTATTTTCTTTCATTTCAAAGAATTTCTCACCTTTGAAATTAAAACAAACTCTTTGATTCAAAGTATTTTTTTAGTTCAAAGAATAAATCCTTTGTTTCCTTAGAATCAAACTCATAATACAATTTTAAAACGCGTTTTTAAAAGGCGAAAAGAGCATTATTGATTCTACCGTAGAATCTAGCAGCAAATTCAACTCGGTGAAATCATCTGAATTTTAGAGCTACAGCTTGAATAGTTTACATTTGACGATTTACATAACCTATTGGTAAGGTGTACTAGAGGTAATCAGAAGACTCGAGTTCGATTCCTGGTCGAAGCGATTTTTTTTTCATTTACCATTCATGAACGGTTATTTTGATCGTTGCCGCAAAGCATGAATGTATGAGTGTGTGTGAATCGTTTGTATTCTACAAACAGACATACATTTGCCTGTTATTGCATTATTGTTTGATAGATCTACGACTCGCCGTTTAGTACAGAATGCATCGATCATGCATGAATGATAAATGAAAAAAAATGCCACGATCAGGAATCGATCTCAAGTCCTCTGATTATCTCTCTGACACCTTACCAATAAGCCAAATCGTCAAATAAAATAAGTCTAGCTGAGCTCTATAATTCAGTTGAATTCATCGAGTTGAATTCGCTGCTGGATTCTACGGCAGAAATCGCTCATCATGCCTCGATTTATGGTGCTTATAGTGTCCCACACAGCAAAAATTATTTCCTGTAAAATTACGCAAATGTCCTGCAACAAAAAGGAGCAGGACATTTACCGTAATTTTACAGGTCGAAAAACAAATTACGTGACATTTAATTTTTAGTGTACAACTTTTTTACAGGACATTTGCTGTAAAATAAATGATTTTCGTTAACTTTCAAGGGAAACAATTTAAAATTACAGGTTTTGTTAACCACAGGTTGATTTATTTTAAAGGTTGCAGTTTTCAGTGACACGTGACATAGTCAAAAAAAAATTCAGTGCAGGGGGGGTTCTCATTATGCCACTACAGTGACTGAGTTTCAGCTCACTCCAAAACTTTTTTATCTACTTTTTCAAGTTTCAGCCAGTTAGGAAATAATTATATAATTTCTGCAATTTTTATAGTTTTTGTTATTTTTGTAATTAGTGAATGCCAAAGCCATGACGGCTGTATTTTTCGTAATTTTTTGAATTTTGATAATTTTTGTAATTCCTGTTGTTTTGTGAATTTTGTAATTTAAGTTTTCTTGTAATTTTTGTAAATAGGCCGCTCTTGAAATTTTCCGGATATTTTAGAAATTTATCGAAACTTCCATAAAATACTTCAAACTTTGTATTTTACCCCCTTCGAGGTTTTCGGAAATTTTGAAGGTTGGCGCGAGGTGACAATTGATTTTTGTACCTACATTTGTAATTTTTGAAATTTTTGTTTTTTTGTCACTTTTAATATTTTTCTATTTATTGTAGTAGTTTTTCGTTATATAATTGATTTGCGATTGTGACTATCAAAAATATTGAGGTAAAATCTATATAAAATTGTTATAATTATATATTCTATAAGGAAAAATCATTTCATATAATTGGAATCAGAAATATTGTTGAGGAGAAGCGAAATTAGAGGTTAGCCAATGTGAGTGAAACATTTGATTCAAAATTTTTCTTTATAATAACACTCAAATATAGTTTTGGCTGTACCACATCATCATCGGGTTTGCAAAACAATCCTCCGAAAATCTCGCCTCAACAAAACTGTTTTTTGTAATATTTGTAGCTTTTGTAATTGTTGTATTGTTTTGTATTTGTATTGTAGCTTGATTATTTTTGCATTTTTTATTTTGTTTTTTTTTGTAATTTTTGTTATTCTTGATATTGAATTCTTTGTAATTTTTATTATTTTCCATTTTTGTAGTTTTAGTAATTTTAATAGTTTTTGTAATTTGAATACCTAGTTTTTGTAATTTTTAATTTTTATGCCTTTGAATTATTTTCTTCCTTTTTTTATTTTGTTTAAATTTTTCGTAATTTTTGTATATATTTTTTAATTTTTTTTAAAATTATAGTATATCGGTATTTTTAGGAATTTTGGCTTTTAAGAAGTATACCTATAAGGTAACGTAAATTTTGCAATGTTTACCATTTTTGTTATTTCAGAAATTTCAGAATTTATTGTATTGAATTTATTGTCCTGCAAATTCGTAGTTCAGTTAATTTTATTCCGTTTTGTAATTTTTGCAATGTTTAAAATGTTTGTGATTATAGTAATTAAGGTCATTTCAATCGAAGAAAAAAACCCTGCGTCCAGTCAATGTAGCAGCTCAGATCAATGGATTCCATATCGCACACAACAAATAAAACAATATTCAGCATCTCTAATTTGCATAAATATTTATTTCCTCTCGGTGCTTTTACATTCGTTAGGATAGTTATATGAAGAATATTATACTTTTTCGAAACAGTTAAAGAAATGAATCCAACTTAGATGAAATTTCAGGGACTAGATAAGGAAAAATTGATGTTGAAAAACATGCGAAAAAAAATTCGCCTTGTCTCCCGGTGAGACTTGAACCCAGACTTGAACCCACATCTTGGCGCAAGATGTGGGTTCAAGTCTCACCGGGAGACGAGGCGAATTTTTTTTCGCATGTTTTTCAACATCAATTTTCCCTTATCTAGTCCCTGAAATTTCATCTAAGTTGGATTCATTTCTCTACAAAAAAAAAGTTTCGCTGACTGAATGTTTGAGTCAAGACCCATCTTTGGGTCACAGTTTAGAAACAGTTAAACTGAAGCTGAAAACTATGACGTTTTTATTCTGTAAAGCGTTTCCATATAGAGTGGTAGGTATTAGAGATTGGGACTAGCACTGTTATAGTTGTTCAGCACCGTCGTCGTTGGCGACGGAGTCAGGCTCGTTTCAGGACTAGTGTTGAAAAGACTGGGACTACTGATGCTGAGGCTAGGGTAGGAATCGATAGGCTTAAAGTGGCAACTCTCTGGCAACTGGCGTGGCAAGCTATAACATCCTGGTGGATTACTTATTAGCTGCTCCTGTTGTTGATTTGTATTGAGATTGCTTCGTTCCGTTGTTTGCGCTACCGGAGGTTGGGTTCGTGTTTGATGCTGGTCCTCGACCTGTCCGTGAGTAGCCCACATTTCGATTGCTTTCATTTTGTTCCAGTGGGACGGATGCGGCTGCGGGTAATGGTGCTGGTGCAAGCGATGGCTGTGGCTGTTGTTGTTGTTGTTGCTGTGTTGGGGACTGTGTGCTTCCAGCGGGGTAACTGGATTCATCATATACTTGCTCAGTGGTGTACTGCTGTGCATCATATGGTTGTTGATAATCCTGGTACTGTTGGTGATCGTAGGCTTGCTGGTCGTATGATTCCTGTACGTATTGCTGGTTTGCGTATCCTGCTGTGTCATACTGACTCTGGTCGTACTGCTGTGAGGGATCATACTGTGAGTTGTCATACCCGGCATTCTCGTCGTACCCTTCGTTAGGCTGTTGGTATTGCTGATCTGCGGATTGTGCATAGGATTGATCCATATCTGCCGGTTGTGTGGCGTAGGGATCGACGGCGGCTGATGGTTGATACTGGTCCTGGGCTTCTGATCCATACTCTGGTTGGGGGTATCTAACCGACTGTCGAGATGCTCGTTCACTGCCCCGTACCGATTCTCGAGACAAGCGTCCACTGCTGCCGGTGCCGTCTGGTTTAACGACGTTGTCGCTGGTTCGCGATACTCGTTCTGTGTCAGCACGTCCAAACTCCGACTCCTTTCCTTGCAGCTTCGAGGCAGAGTCCTCATTGGATACCGATGCTCGTGAGAGGCGGGAGTCACTTCGTTTTTCATCGGCGTACTTGTTGCCTTTGGAGTCTGTAGCATAATCGGTGACCGAATTGTTTCGAGACAATTCTGGTGGTGGTTGCTGTTTTGTGCTTGGGTATTGTTGTCGGTCTGATGATTGTGAGTCAGGCCGTGATGTTTTTGTTGCGTTAGACGGTGAACGGATTGTGGTGTCTTCGTTTGGCTGCATAGATCTGGGTGCTGGATAGTTTGTGGCTGTGCTACCCGGTCGGGATATGCTTTTGGAGCCTAAAAAGAATTTAATTTTATCAATATTAATCCATAACAGTTGACCTGTAAGCTATGATATTTATGGAGAAATAAAGTGTGTGGTTGTCTGAATAGAAATTATCTTCGTCTCCGCATCATCCGGATCTGCCCTCTTAACACATTGCGGGTCAAAAACGAGAAATCTCGTTTTTAACGCTTGCCGCGAATGTGCTACTCTTAGAAGCATACAGTGAGCGAAATAAGAATAGAACCACTATATGTTTTGCTTGTTAAAATATGAACGTTTGAAAATCACCAAAATTTTCTTCTATAAGTTGTTTTGAATTGTTTAACGGATAAATCAAGCATAAGTTTACTTTTTTTGGACGTTGCAATTGGCGTTGAGGACCAAAACTATGGAAAAAGGGTGCGAAATAAGAATAGAACCACTTGAGTTTTTTCAACAAAAACAAGATTATTTCTAAAAATTTACTGTGTAAAAGTGAATAACAATGCTTCTACGAATTTTTTGAATAGTTTACTGCATTTTAAGGAGTTTTCTAGAACTACAAAGGTTTTCGAAGGTTTTAGAATGGTGTTTTAAGAGATGCTCTTCTAGAACTAAGGAATTTGATATTTGAGCTGTAATTCTTTACCAAACTACTTATTTTCTTAATTAAAATGACGTGAGATGATGAATCAAATATTTTCGGTTTATTATTAATCAGAAAAAAAACAGGTTGGTATTCATAAACTTAGATTTTTTTCAATAAACATCACTTTTTCCAGTCATAGATGGCAGCACTGTCTCGCCGTTAATACCAAATTAAGTCTCAATATTGACTTTTCAGGTTTATTTAGGCCCATATTCATCATTTAGATGTAATTTTCCAACACAGTTTTGTTGGAGTTCACGCTGCAGAAATCTTTTCCGGATTTGCGAAAAAAAACACCAGCACAAGAATATAACACCGCCAAAATTCCTGCACATCTCAACTTCCGGATCAATTTCAAATCATACCAATAATACTGCTAGTTATCTGGTTCATCAAGCTCCATCGGAAAGTACAAAATTATTCTGATTATCAGTCCAAGAAATTCACTTTTATGGGTTCATGTTGAAATTCTTATTTTTTGATATTGTGATCTTAGAATTTCCAAGGCGGTCACACGGTACCAAGTACTTATTTCTTGACCAAAATCATCCAGCACACCTGAATTAGACCCAGATATTCGAAAATTGCCATCAATTCGGTTTAATTGCAAGATAGTGCTGCCATCTATGACTTGAAACTAGAGAAATAGCGTTTGATTATTTAAAAATATTAGTATTTTTGAATTTGAAGCCTGTTTTTTTATTCAAATTCAGCATCAAATCTATGTTTCGTCAATTTGCATCATACTAATGAATGATAATGAAGAAATAAAGCAGTTTGATAAAGTATTATAGCTCAAGTATCAAATTCCTAAACGCTAGAGGAGCATCTCTTGAAACCTCCTTTTAAAACCTTTGAAAATATTTGAATTTCTAGAAAACTCCTTAAAATACAGTTATCTATTCAGATAATTCGTAGAAGCATTATTATTCACTTTTACACAGTAAATTTTTAGAAATAATCTTGTTTTTGTTGAAAAAACTCAAGTGGTTCTATTCTTATTTCGCACCCTTTTTCCATAGTTTTGGTCCTCAACGCCAATTGCAACGTCCAAAAAAAGTAAACTTATGCTTGATTTATCCGTTAAACAATTCAAAACAATTTATAGAACAAAGTTTTGGTGATTTTCAATCATTCATATTTTAACAAGCAAAACACATAGTGGTGCTATTCTTATTTCGCTCACTGTAGCTCAAATGTTATAATTTTTTTGACAAAACTCTATTTTACAAAATTTATCTCAATATGTTCGGTAACTCAAAGATACTAAATTTGTAAAATTTGTTTCAGCGAGTTTTGAGATAAAGTATGCCAAACTTCGGTGTTTCTCTGCCTAGATTTCTTCGCAATCCTTAATGTGTTAACTAACCTACCATGAGGGTAGAAACTTTTCATAAGGTGTGAATTTTAAAAGCTATCATACAGGGTTTTCGATTTAAAAAAAACCATATTGGGGTCAGAAAAAAGGGTGTGTTCTGGAATGAAAACCTTGGATGAAAGAATCGTTCTTTGGCCTGCCAAAAAGCCTCATGCCAAATTCAGCTCAATTGGTAAACTCTAAGGGGTTACATAACGACGTTTAAGTTGTATGGAAATTTGACATCATTTGTTCTAGATAAGCTGCAAAATCCACTCTAGGAAACCAATTTTGTTGAGCAATCGATGTAAATATGTGCGATAGATTTTAGCCAATGTTTTGATTCCAAAACTTCCCCTTTTTTTGTTCACTTATTTGCATGTTTTATAACTGCAAATTTTCAGAAATTTCTCAAATCACCCCTTCTAGTGTACCCAAAAACAAGCTATTCTGAACACTTGAAAAATACGTGTTAGAGTAAGCATCCCCAATAAACAAGTTTCCTAGACGCAAGCAAGAGATACATAATATCCTATGGAAATTTAAGTCTTTGAACGATTTTGATCACTGTATGCACAATAGACTGAGTCGATTTGGGGTCATTTTTGAATTTCTCAAACCCTGGGGTCTCAAAAGCTTCGTTTTGGTCCAAAACTCATCCATGATTTTTTGCAGAATTTTTAAGTTACGTTTACATGAGTAAATTTCAACTTTTAGGTTTGTATGGGAAAATTAAATATTTTGTACTGAAAAATCAACATCATTTTTGTTTCTTCTGTGCAACCGAGCCTGCTAATGGTTTATGTGCCAATTTATAAATTCTCCTAAGGAAATTTTCCGCTGAACAACTTCGTCGAAGACCGTTAATTCGTATCTTATTAGACAAAAAAGTTATTAGCTGTTCAACAGAGGTATGTCTTTAGGCATTGATAAACAATAAATTCAATAGACACCACTGCTGGGTGCCTTGCGAGGTATTGCATGACTACTTTTCATGCAATACTTCGCGAGGCACAAGCAGGGGGTTTCGTATATGCTGTCAATTCACATGAGGACGGAAATTGTTCATACTTTTTGCTGTTCGGGTTTTTGAGTATGTGTCCGAAAAATAATCAACCATGTACCGGAACGTAAGATAAGTATCATAACAATTTATATAACTTCTATTTTTTTCAATGTGCTGAATATTTTTTCTTTATTCTGGTTCTGGACGCAGCTTAAAATTTGCAATAATTACAATTTGACCTCTTTTAGCTTACACAATTTTAACTATGTTATACAGTATTTTTTGTCAGAAAATTTAATACGTTTGCTTCAACTTGCAACTAACGGATTGAAATCAAAATTAAAATAAAGAAGGAATCAAATAACAGATTAATAACAGTGAAATTCTAAAATAGAAAACCAATTTTTACTGAGGAAAATAAAAGGGTTTGAAGAAATGTTCATAATAAGCAGGCTAATGTTGTTTATATGTTCGTGGATTTCCACAATCCGGTATTCTTTTTTTGTTAACATGGACAATTAACAACAACAAGGAAACTCAGAAAAAAAGACATACGGGAATATTTTTAAAAAAGTTTGAACTTTTGTTTGCATTGTGAAACATAATTAAGATTAATTTGCTTTATTTGTTAAATCAAAAAAGATTTTTTTTAGCATAATGCAGACTCTTTCTTAATCCCAGTTCATGCTTTAAAAAATAAGTTGACTAAATTGATATCGTGTTTGGGAAAAACAATAGGTGATCAACAAAACGTTTATAGTAATACATCTGAAAAATATCTTAGGACCCTTCCCCCTTTTTTATTCATCATCCTCTTTTCTCTAAATTTTAGAGTCTAAAAATTTAATGAGAAAGATTAAGTTTTACTTTGACGGATTATTAGATGTTGAAAACCTTCAATTGCTAATTAGTAATGCTGAGTTTTGCTAATTTTATCAAATATGTATTCAAAATAAAATATTTCATTGTTGATTAGTTTAAAGTTTTTAACTCTCACTAAAACAGTATGTTTGACAGCAATCCTAATATAAATTCAATAATATGATAAACATTTATCCTTCTAAACTGTCGTGAACTATTTTTGTTCTTTTTTTTTGTTGTATATTATAGGTAATACACATTCTACTCAACAAGTAAGAGAGGTTTAATCTAAAGAACGTAGCCAAAAGTAGCACTATTAGACATTTAAACAGTTTTCGAAAAAAATAACCTCATTCACAAAACATCAATAAATAAAATGTGTTAAATAATGTGTTACACTGAAATCGAAAAAAAAATAAAGAGATCACGGTTATCATAATTTGTATAGTGTTTCACGCGTAACAAGTTCAGTCTCTATAAACAGTCAGTGTCAGTTATAAGGAAGTTCTTGCGAAAAAAAATTTCTAGAATAGGATTAAAACACACTAGATCGCACTGGTCAAAAGTGCTTCCAGATCTTATCCTTTTTCCCACACTCCAAAATCAAATTATTTGCTAGGATGCAGAGGTGACCTCGGTCCTGAAGCACAAATTTAATTCTTTCATTCCTTCTTCTATTTTCCTACCTATCTATTGACTACTAGGACGTGGCCGGCGCCGTTCTTGATAATCAAAGAGAGAGTATCAGTTTTGTGCATTGAAAATGAGCTGCTAAAGCCCAAGCACCATTCTTTTGACCTCTGCGCAAAATTGATAGCCTCGGTCAATCACGGAGTAGCAACCATTGGCGACGTGGAAATCTTTCTACTGAGCCACGCTTGCAATCATGGTTTTCGAGATGCTTCATTGTTAAAAAAGTTAAGAGTTAAACAATGATATCATAAATTAACAATCAAAAGAAACTATAAAAAAACAATATGTGAAGTCATTTAGTAAAAATTTTTAATGGAGCATTTCGGGTTCAATGATTCAGGTGGATATGAGTAGTCAATCAAGCTAAGCTAAGCTAAGCTAATACTTCGCGAGGCACAAGCAGGGGTGTCAATTGAAAGACATACCCCTGTTAAACAGCTAATAACTTTTTTGTCTAATAAGTTACGAATTTACGGCTTTCGACAAAGTTGTTCAGCGGAAAATTTCCTTAGGAGAATTTATAAATTGGCACATAAACCATTAGCAGGCTCGGTTGCACAGTAGAAACAAAAACGATGTTGATTTTTCAGTACAAAATATTCAATTTTCCCATACAAACTTAAAAGTCCAAATTTACTCATGTAAACGTTACTTAAAAATTTTGCAAAAAATCATGGATGAGTTTTGAACCAAAACGAAGCTTTTGAGACCCCAGGGTTTGAGAAATTCAAAAATGACCCCAAATCGACTCAGTCTAATGCACAACTCTATTTTTCATTTCCTCACCCGAACTTGCTTCCAATAACTAAATGAATTATGAAATCCCTATTTTGGGAAACTCATAAATTGATTTGCTGCCTCACAGTCCCCACAATTGTTTAAAATCGAAAAACATTACTCTACTTCAGTGGTTTTCAAAGTGGTCCCTACCGTCCTCGGGGGCGTTGAGAGCTTCCAGAGGGGCGGTGAGCTGAATTTTGGAATTTGGGAGGACTCAGGGGACGGTGAGGTCGTAATTCACATATTCACAAATCACGAAACAACGTAGATTTGAAATGAGCATCGAACGATGCAAAACATTGAAATTACGTTTAGAACTAAACATCAGGTTCAAGACTAAAATATCTATAATTTAACAGAGCTGCTCAAATTTTTATTCCAGTATTTTTACCTAAAAATGTATCTGTAGGGAATAAGAGAGAGTATAGAGGATTATTGAGTAAAAGAAATGCTGAAGGTGACTGAAATTCGATGAACGTGCGTGCTAACGGATTATGTGAAACGGGATGGCCGTTACGACGTTAGGTTTCGGTGAATGCAAATGTGTGAGTGCGTATAAATGAACTCTGGAATAGCAAATAGGAGTTGAAAGAAATCATGTTTTGAATGTGTGTGAGTGTGAACGATCGTGCTACGAATCAAGTGTTTGTGGATTCGAGCTGGGGACGCTTTAAGGCAGTTAAGTGAAATAATTTCGAGAGGACAGACGCGGATTAGAAATATGTAGTGATGGTGAAGAAAAAAAGAAACGGTTTCGAACCAGAAACGTCCGGTCACTACAGTATCTTACAGGTTTTTTCTTTTAAATTGTTACTGATTTTGTATACACTTTACATGTTGACTTTTTTTGTAAGATTATTTTGGTTTATAACTAAAAAAGATTAATTTTAGATGGCAACCGAAAAAATCTGTATAAAAAGGCGTCATCTGTGATTAAGTGGTATATTTTTTGGAAAAAATATGAAAGATTTTATTAGTTAAAAGAATTTTTATTTTAAGTTTTTATTTGTTCATCTTTAATTCAATCGATTCAAAAATCAGTTGTGCCATTTGCCATGGATAAACTTTTAATCTATTCAGTTGTCATTAACATTGCCGGAATTCAATTATTAGAATTTAACTTAAACTCCGAGACCGCGGAATGCTGCAAAACTTTTAACAGGACTCAAATTCAGAAATCAAGAAATAATACTATTTTTACGTTCTTCCACCGGCTTGTCATTTATTAGGTAATTCAAAAATCCAAATAATGGTGAATATATAATTTAATTTACCTTAATTATGATTTGATACCAGAACAAACTAATCAATCAGTTTAAGTAATTGTTCAGGAAGGGCGTTAAGCTCGAAAATGTTGCAAAAGGGGCGGTGAGTGAAAAAAGTTTGAAAACCACACTGCTCTACTTAAAACAGTCAGAGTTCGGGTGATTAAAATTATTTAAAAAAGGGGTTTTGTTTTCAAATGATACGTTAAAACGTAGAATTCCGTTCAAAAGGTTATGAAAATTATAACAAACAAACAAGTATCTCAAAATACTCCACACTCCCCTATTTATTTATTTACATAGTATTCCGTCTCACGACATAACTTGACGAACATAATTCCTAAAATTCACTCGGTCCATGGCAACCGTTCTCCAATTCCTCGAGCACCCCACATTCGCCAGATCACGCTCCACTTGGTGTAACCACCTCGCTCGTTGCGCCCCCGCTCGTCTTGTTCCTACCGGATTCGTAGCGAACACCTGTTTTGCAGGACAGTCGTCCGGCATTCTCGCAACATGTCCCGCCCAGCTTTCACCACTTTCTGGATACTGGGTTCGCCGTAGAGTCGCGCGAGCTCGTGGTTCATTCTTCGCCTCCACACTCCGTTCTCCTGTACGCCACCAAAGATGGTTCTTAACACTCGTCGCTCAAATACTCCGAGTGTACGCAGGTCCTCCTCGAGCAATATCCATGTCTCGTGCCCGTAGAGAACAACCGGTCTAATTAGCGTCATATACAGGTTATACTTCGTGCGAGGGCTAAGTCTTCTCGACCTCAGTCGCTTGTGGAGTCCATAGTAGGCACGACTTCCGCTGATAATTCGCCTCCGGATCTCACGGCTGGTGTCATTGTCTGCGGTCACCAGTGAGCCGAGATAGACAAAGTCTTTGATTATCTCCAGCTCGTCGCCGTCGATCGTGACCTTGTTATTACTGGACAAGCGGGTTCGGTCGGTCTCAGATCCGCAGGCCAGCATGTACTTCGTCTTGGACGTATTAATCATCAACCCAATCCTTCCTGCTTTGCGTTTCAGTTTGCGGTAGATGTCTTCCACCGCCGCAGATGATCTGCCGACTATATCAATGTCATCGGCAAAGCAGATAAGTTGACTGGATCTGTTGAAAATCGTGCCCCGCATTTCGCCCACCGCTTGTCGAATAACACCTTCTAGCGCCACGTTGAACATCATGCAGGATAGACACTCACCTTGTCGAAGCCCCCTGCGCGATTCGAATGAACTCGACAATTCACCCGAGATCCGCACACAGCATTGCGTTCCATCCATCGTCGCCTTGATCAGTCTGATCAGCTTCCCGGAAAAGCCGTTCTCGTCCATGATTTTCCATAGCTCGTTACGGTCGATCGTGTCGTATGCGGCTTTGAAGTCGATGAATAGATGGTGCGTGGGGACTTGGTGTTCCCGGCATTTTTGGAGGATTTGCCGTAATGTGAATATCTGGTCCGTCGTTGACCGTCCCTCCTTGAAGCCGGCCTGATGACTTCCCACGAATCTGTTTGCTTGTGGCGTTAGGCGGCGGAGTAGGATTCGGGACAGCACTTTGTAGGCGGCATTGAGGACAGTGATCGCTCGGTAGTTCTCACAGTTCAATTTGTCGCCCTTCTTGTAGATGGGGCATATTACCCCCTCCTTCCACTCCTCCGGTAGCTGTTCTATGTCCCAGATCCGGACTATCAACCGGTGTAGGCAATCGGCCAACTTGTCCGGGCCCATTTTGATGAGTTCAGCTGCGATGCCATACTTCCCAGCCGACTTATTTCTATTCAGCTGGCGAATGGCTTCCTTAACTTCACTCATCGTTGGGATTGGCTCCTCTACGTCGTTGGCTACGCCGGCGATGTACCTTCCCCCACCGTTTTGATCTCCTGCATGTGCGCCGTTCAGGTGTTCATCGAAGTGCTGCTTCCACCTTTTGATCACCTCACGATTGTCCGTCAGGATGCCTCCGTCCTTATCCCGGCACATTTCGACTCGCGGCACGAAGCCTTTGCGGGATGCGTTGAGTTTCTGATAGAACTTTCGTGTTTCTTGGGAACGATGCAGCTGCTCCAGCTCCTCGAGCTCCTCCTCCTCCAGGCGGTGCTTTTTCTCCTGGAAAATTCGGACTCGCTGCCTCTTCCGCTGTCGGTGATTTTCCACACTTCGACGGGTGCCTCTTTGCACTACTGCCGCCCGCGCGGCATTCGCTTCGTCCATCACCCTCCTACACTCCTCGTCGAACCAGTCGTTCCGTCTAGATCGCTCCACATAACCGATGACGTTCTCCGCAGCACTGTTGATGGCTGTCTTGATGGTATCCCAACAGTCCTCAAGAGGGGCTTCATCAAGCTCGCCCTCTGCCGGCAGCGCTGCTTCGACCGATTGCGCGTAGTCTGCCGCGACCTCAGGTTGCTTCAGTCGCGCGATATTTAACCGAGGCGGGCGCCGGTTGCGTGTGTTGTTCACTACGGAGAGTTTTGGGCGCATCTCCGCCATCACCAGATAGTGGTATGACTCGGTGTTGGCGCCTCGACAGGATCTGACACGTCGATGATGTCCGAGAAGTGCCGACTGTCAATCAAAACGTGGTCGATCTGTGCTTGCGTTTGGTACGGTGATCTCCAGGTGTACTTGTGTGGGAGGCGGTGCTGGAAAAAGGTACTACGGAAAAAGGTACTACATTCGTTTGGAGGCGGCGAAATCTATCAGTCTGAGGCCGTTTTTGTTGGTCAGCTGGTGCGCACTGAACCTTCCAATTGTCGGTTTAAATTCCTCCTCCTGGCCGACCTGAGCGTTGAAATCCCCGATGACGATCTTGATATCATGTTTTGGGCAACGGTCGTATTCACGCTCCAGCTGCGCGTAAAATTCGTCTTTGTCGTCACCGGTACTTCCGAGGTGAGGGCTGTGCACGTTGATGATGCTGATGTTGAAGAACCGTCCCTTGATTCTCAACCGGCACATTCGTGATTGATCGGCCACCACCCGATCACGCGCTTTTGCATCTTTCCCATCACTATAAAAGCTGTTCCAAGCTCGTGTGTGTTGCCGCAGCTCTGGTAGATGGCACGACCATCTGGATACGTTCGTACCGAGGAGCCCTTCCAGCATACCTCCTGCAGCGCTACGATGTCGAATTTGCGGCTCTTCAATTCGTTGGAGAGCACGTGGGTACTGCCCACAAAAGTTACAGATCGGCAGTTCCATGTTCCAAGTTTCCAATCGCTAGTCCCTTTTCGTCGCGTGGGTCTTTGCCGATTTTCATCCAAAATTTGTTGTTCGTTGTTCGTTGCTTATGTTTTTGTAGTCACGGGCTCGCAAGGCCCGCAGTTAACCCCACTATCTCGCAGGAGGACCGTCGTGATGTTGCTGTTTTGGGTCCCGAACACCACCAGGACGTTGTTGCACTCCGCACGCCGCCCCTGACATGGAAACAGACGCGTACGAAGCCCCCTAACTCAGTCTGCATGCGACCAAAGCATCCACAGGGGTTGGGGACCCGATCTCCGCTAAGGTTGCTCGCACCCCAGCTAGCACCACGGGGAGGTAGAGAATCGGACACACTCCCCTATATATTTAAGGAAAAAAAAGATTATGGCCATTCTAATTTAAAAAAAAATTGTTGTAAAACATTACTTTTCAATCTTTTCAATCAATCAAAATTTTTCCAGTTGATGTAGAAAAAAATTGGAAAATGGATTGGAAAGTTGACGTTATTTGACACATTGTGGCTCATTATATTCTCGAATTATTCACTAACAATTACAACAATTTTTGTATGAAAAAAGCTAAAATTGTATTTAAAAATTGAAAATTCTCATGTACATGTAGTCCCTTGAAAAGTACGGTTTTACACATCTTTTTTATTTTATTTGTGGCCATGATCTTAAAAAAATCTTAAAAATATATTAATATGCCAAACATAAAGTTCTAGCTTTTTAAACACTAATTTATCTACAGCGTTCAGTCCGAATCATTTGTTTCTTCGATTTTGAATATCGTAAACATTTTAATACTGTATTTAGTCTGAAGATCATATTTGAGTAACATTACAAGGTTTTGAAAATTATAAATTCTGTACAAATTACTTGAGGAACATCTTTATCTTCAGTGGTTTTAGTTAGGAGTACCAAATTAACACACCTAGAACTCTAACGGATACAAAAATCTCGTGCGGATTAGGGTTAAAGGGTTAAGTTTTAATGTGACTTCCGATAACTTGGGATATAATATAAGATTGTTACAGTAATTGTAATCAAGAGTCTTATAAAGCCCAACCATTTTGTAGAGAGAAAAGCCGCGTACATTATACATCGTCAATATGAGAAAACAAAAGCTAAAAGCACTCTGCATGCTAGAGTTTTGAAGGGAAACCCCAAATGAAAGCATAATGATGTGAGAAGCCAGCAGCGGATGATTTGGCTCCCTTCGATTGTTGAAAGAAAAACACAGTTCCTAAAATAAGCTGACAAAAGTTCGCGTGAGTTTATAGCGTGTTGTGAGTAAAGTTGTAGGGGCGTTTGTTCTGTTGTCTTGTGATGTGAGTTTTTTTTTTTTGTGGCGGATGGAACCAAAAAACTACTGTAACGAACGATTCTAGGTATACCTTCGTATTTCCCATCATCTCGCACAGCGTACTGTTTCGGGGTTGGGCTCGAGTAATTTTGGGCGAGGACCGCTGCATTTACAGAGTCAGCGGCAGCGCTGGGTGTTGAATAGCTGGCATAATTTGTTGGATTAGGTCTATTAGAGGAAGCATAATCAGTCGTTGAATAGCGATTGTCGTTCGGATTATCAACGGAATTGGTAGCGTATTGATTGATATCTTGAGCGATGGCGGCAGCATTGACAGCATTTGTTTCTATTCGTTGTGAGAGGAAATCGAAATTGTTTTGGAGGATATCTATTTCCTGCCTTTAGGGGTTAAGCCGCATTTTTTTGGGGAGAAAATAGAAACAGAGAAAACAGAACAGATCGTTAATGGGATCCTGTGTTTTTATTACGTACCTGGGCGGGTTCGTGATTGGAGCCTGTGGACAGATTAGAATCCGATTCCAAGTGGTCGGCACTGCACTTTCGCTTCTGGAATACCGGACTAATTTCTTTGTAGTTTGTCCAAAGTTGCTTCAAGCGTTCCATCAGCTCGTTATTGGTTTGCCTTAGCTCTTTTTTCTCATCTCTAAATGTTAACAAGAAAATGAATCAATACACAAACTACCAGAAACAATTTTAACTGGAAGTGCGCAGATAAATTAAACAGGTGAAATAGAGCTTTAAAAATAATCAAAATCCAAAAATGCAATTTTGTTATATTGAAAATTTAAATATTCATTTTGATATAAGGTCTCAGAAGATATGCATGCAGATCATCTGATTTATTCTTCTAACTATACACTTATACATACTTCATCAAAAATGACAAATCTACTACTAATCATACTGTACAGTACAAACACAATATTCAGGAGATCTAGAAACGTCACGATACCTGAAGATACAGTTAACGTTTTCTAATGATTATTGTTATGCTATAATACTGAAGTGATGCTGAAGGCACGATCGATCTAAGGCCGAATTTATGTTTCAAAATACAACTGATCTCTCCCTCTAGCTCTCACACTCCTCCTGGCCCGTCTCGGTTTCTGGTTCTTTTTCGGTTTTCGGTTTCGGTTTCGGGCTGATCCGCACGTTGACATCGATCTTAATAGGGTGTCGCTTTGTACAGGCCACGTGCTCTGCGTTCAACGCGTTCGTCCCTTTGCCATGATCGCCTAGAGTGGCCGTTACAAAGGGACGTGAACAGGGGCGAGTACCGTTTGATGATAGTGGTGGGGGCACCGAATCCGAGATTCCACCCGGACGTTCCACTTCCAGTCGATGATGCCGTTGGCTCGTGACCAATGGTGGAGTAGTGGTACGGGTCTCGAACGGTGTTGTATAGCGATGCGGACATCCGGTCACGATCGGTGGCGGTGCTGGGATCAGCGGTCGAAAAACGGACACGTTTTCGGACAATCGAACGTCTTCTGTTTTCCAATGATGAATGGTGGTGAATTTGATGTCGAAGGGAGTCAGTTCAAAGTTTGTTGGGACATACGGTGTGCGGGAGATGTGCAGGGGTTGAGAAAAGAACCGAAAAACCAAGCGTTAGGAAGAGTGTTCAGATGCTAGAGAAGTTACGAAGAACATACTGCAAATACTTTATGAACAAATCGATACAGTTTAAGATACTCTTACAGTTTAAGATCTTAGGAATTAATAAAATAATATTAATAAACAAACGAAATGGTCAAATAAGATTGCGTGTGATCTCTTACATTTTAAATGTGTTTATCAGTGTTTGAATAATATCTGTTCCAAGCCTGCCTAGCCAGAACGAATTTTAAGATACAAGTTAAAATTATGCTTGAAGATTGCATTGCTTCTGGTAAATCTGATAATAAAAATATTGAAATCTAAATAACAATTTGGCATTCATATTGCTGGAAATTTTGCTGGAAAATCAGCAGGACGAAAACCAGCAAAAAAAAATGTTTATAGCATTTGGCAGTCGAGCGTTTGGGACATTATCTGTGTCGAAATGTGAATTTGAAATGAATAAACTGACAGTTCCGGAAATGGCTGTGCTTTGAGTGATAATTCACCAATAGACATCCGAAAATCCGTTCGTTGATCATTGTAAATTCCCAATCTGGCGAGTTAGGCAGATTTGCCCTAGCCATCAAAACCCAAAGAAAAAAATAATCCCCAATCAAAGTATTTTTGAAATTTTACATATAAAGGTATTAGGTACATATTCGATGCCCCTGTTTTAAAAAATAACATTTTGAAACTGTGCTGTGTTTGTAAAAAAAAAGTTCAGTACATTATAAGAGCGAGTTCAATGGTGTTGGGAAAAAGTGGTAGAAATTTTGACACGGCACATTTTGAAAATTTTGCCATGCAAAAACATTTTCAAGATCTGTGGCCTTCTAGTTTTTTTACAACACGTGTTGTATTTTCGCATGCTGTGATGCAAAAATAGCAATATCACATACGGCTGAAATAGAAACAGTGTTGTAAAAAAATACAACACCCCAACATCTTGAAAACATTTTTGCATGGTAAAATTTTCAAAATGTCAGAATTTCTACCACTTTTCCCCAACACCAGTGAACTTGCTCTAAATGGCGAACACGAAATTATTGCGACACATTCAACAGGGCATAACTTTTACCATTGGGTAAAAATCAACAAAATTTTGCACACTTTCACATTAAAGTGTTTTGTTTACATGCTGTCAAACTCGAAGACGTGTTTTTCGATTTAACGCAAATGGAGGTGAACCCGCGAGTCGAGAGAACAAACTCTTTCCAAACACATGGAATTTCCTGACCTGTCGCACCGGCAGTTGGGAAAAATGTTGAACATTTATAACTCAACCATCTCCAGAGTATTGAAGCGGTTCCAGGAGCGGTTGACGTTGGACCACGGCAAAGAAGCTGGAAGAAAACCGGGACTGGAGAACAAAAAGACGAAGGAAAAGGTGAAGCGGATGATTAAAGCAAATCCCAACGTCTCAAGCCGGGATTTGACTAAAAAGATCGGCCGGCATCCAGAATGCAAAGAAAAGAGCTGGACTACATACATACAAGGTACAGAGCTTCCCAAACCAATAATCGACGGCTAAAACTCGGGCACGAAAGCTCTACGGGAAGATGCTGACAAAATAGGGCTGCTGAGTGATGGACGATGAAGAGTTTATTAAAACTGATATTAAGCGAATTTTGGGGTTGGAGTTTTTCACCGACAAGAAATGTCGAAGTTCGCCTCCAAATATCTCGTTTGGCAGGCCATCTGCTCTTGCGAACTGAGGAGTGAGCTTTCGTGACAAAAGCACAGTAAATGGCGAGATCTACAAATCTGAGTGTCTCGAGAAGCGCCTTTTGTCGTTCATGCAGCAGCACGATGAAACTCCGCTATTTTGGCCAGATTTGGCATCATACCACTATTCTCAAGGTGTCATGGAGTGGTATAAGGCCAATTTTTCAATTTTGATCCAAAGAACACCCGCCAAACTGTCGGGAGCTGCGTCCCCGTGGAGCACTACTGGGCAATAATGAAGCAGGAACTTCAGAAGAGCAAAAAGACAGTCAAAGACGAGAAGGATATGTTAAGAAAATGGAAAAAATTGAAACTGGTACCGGAAGACACTGTAAAGACTTTGATGGAGGGCATCAAGCGAAAATACGTTCAATTTTATTTTCGATTTGATTCGAGTTCGATTAATTTTTCATTTGATTTTTGAAGTAAGTTGTTGCGTAAACTCTTCGGATCTAATAATCAAAGGTTTGAAGAACCTCTTAGCTGAATGAAACTATTATTTCAAAGTAGTCGAAGATTCCTTTGAATTCAGCTACAGTACTAATAATCAAAGGTTTGAAGAACCTCTTAGCTGAATGAAACTATTATTTCAAAGTAGTCGAAGATTCCTTTGAATTCAGCTACAGTACATACTGTAGCTGAATTCAAAGGAATCTTCGACTTCTTCGGATCTATTTCAAACACCGTTCCTTGTAGCAGTATGAAACAGCTCAAGCTGAAATATATTCACTGCCTTCATGAATATAATATATTGAAATATGTACTGTTTAACTTACAAATTTTTAGTATTTTACGAGCTCCTGACACTACGATACTACGTGGACCCTTTATTCCTTTTCCCCTTGTAACCCTTAATTAGGGTGTTATGTTATACGAGCCTAATCGAACCAACCAGTGTCGTTAGATAAGCTTAGATAGCAATGTTGAGGCAACTTACTTTTGTGTTTCTTATTAAAACGTCGTGCACTTAGCCGGGCTGAGTACTTCAGTTTCCCACAGTCGAAGGTATTAGGTATTTCCTAAATCTGATTTGACGAAGTATTTATCAATCGTGATTATAAGTTATACATTGGCTAGAACTTATAATTCTACTCCGATTGAGGCTGAAATTAAGCACTCTTCGTTGAAACGATTGTTTAACTAAATCCGAGATAACCTCAACAGGTTTTCAACACCACTTTATGGCTCTTCTGTGGTTAGATTTTTGTATAGTCGATAACTGTTTAAATTAAATAGATAGGTATTATACCTTCTTCTCCTAGGCTTTCTATCTAGACTTTTCAAATTAATAGCAAACTTAATAATCTCACTGACTGTCCACGTTTAATGTAATTCCTCGTTTTTTTTCCTAACCATCTTTGTGATTTATATTCGACTGTCACTTGTCAAACGCTGCCATCAGATTCACCGGTTTATTTTGATTCCTCCGCGACTTTAGAGTTGGGAGATAGTTCGGACATCTGTGGCCATCTGTATAAAACTACCCTAAAATTTCGGTTTGATTCCAAACTTTATAAGAAAATTAGCATAACATTTTCGGTGTCGCAATAATTTCGTGTTCGCCCTTTAACCTTTGCTTGACCCATTTTTTTTACAAGATGGAAATTTGACTTCAAACCAAAACAGCCGGGAATTTGCTGCCGTGTGTGGGTTCGTCCCACTAAAACCACCTTGGGCTTCGTGTGCCAGATGTGCCCCTTGGTTTCACCAAAGGTTTCACTCTATGATACTACATCAAGGGGTAGGCTGTGCTCATGCACTTATACATCTCACCCTTTTCCTCTTTCTCAATTCATCTTTCTCCTTTTCTCTATCGCCAACTTCAGACTGGTACGGGAGACCCCGAGACGTGTGCCGTTTAGGTAACGCTTTCATAGTAACTCACGCCCGTCACAGCATTCACTATCCCGGAGACCTCGAGACGTGTGCCGATTAGGTAACGCTTTCAAAGTAACTCGCGCCCGTCACAGCATCCACTTACGCAGGATTTCTAACCACCAAGACATGGCCGATTGAGAAACTACCAAGCTAGAATCCCGTCACGACCACCCCGAATGGTATCTTCGCTTCCTTTTGCTGCAGGAAAGATCGTAGCTGAGTAGGTGAGACCTTTTAAGTCCCACCATGAGTCCAGATTAGGGTTATACCGCGCCCTAAGATCGCGTTGCTTTTGAATAGAAGTGTCATACGAGGCCCAAGACCTTCCATTAGCTTGTCAAGTTTGGTTGACTATCTTGCTCTCTCCGTTCATCATCTTTCCTGATTCGTATTAAATCGCGCATGATTTGCGAGATTTCGTCGACTATAGCACGCCACGACTGTTCGTCGCGACACATTTCACTCACAATAGTTTCAGCGTTCAAATTTTGAAGTTGTTGACGCCTTGAAATGAACCTGGGGCAGACAAAGATAGCATGTTCTGCCGATTCCTCCGTATCTACGCATTCCGGGCAATAAGGCGAGCTGATAAGCTTAAACCGATGAAGGTATTGCTCAAAGCACCCATGACCCGAAAGGAACTGCGTCAGGTAGAAGTTGACCTCTCCATACTTCCGATTTACCCAGTCTGAAAGTCGCGGGATTAGCCTATGTGTCCATCTTGCGTTGTTCGATGCGTCCCATTGCTCCTGCCACTTGAGCATTGACGCTGCTCGTTGAATTTTACGCACTCCTATAACAGCTCTTGCATTGTACACTCCATATCCTCCGCCAGAGTTATATCGATGGGAATCATGCCCGCGATGACAAAAGCTGCATCTGCTGATATGGTCCTGTATGCACAGGAAACTCGCATGGCTATCAGCCGATGTGTGCTGCGTAATTTGGATCTGTTGCGCTCTACTTCTATCGCGGAGCTCCAGGCCGCTCCACCGTATCGTAGTTTGGACAGTGCTACGCTCGCAAGGAGACGTCTCTTGGTACTCTTCGGACCATGGCAGTTCGGCATAATCCAGGCCAATGAATCGATGACTTTCGATGCACTTCCACAACAGTATTTGACATGTGCACCAAAACTTAAGCGATTGTCGACCATTACTCCAAGGTATTTCAGCTGCTGTTTCGAAGATGTCGTGTACCCTCCAACAGTAATCTCCATATGCGACACAACTCTTTTATTGGTCACGAGCAGAACTTCTGTTTTATGGTGAGCTATCTGAAGCTTAACCCCCTCCATCCAGATGCCAACCCTTTCTACGGACACCGTTGCAAGGTCTTCTACCTCCTCGATTGTTTCGCCGGTTAAAACAGTAGATCGTAACTCAGTTTCGGTTTCGTACGTCAGGACTCGATTTTCGAAGAAGCTTCCTATTATCCTGCAGAGGGTATTGGGAACACGCATCCTGTGAAGCGCTTTGGCAATCGCTTCCCAGCTGGCATTGTTGAAGGCATTCTTAACGTCGGTTGTCACAATGGCGCATGGCGATTTTCGAAGAAGCTTCCTATTATCCTGCAGAGGGTATTGGGCACACGCATCCTGTGAAGCGCTTTGGCAATCTATTCCCAGCTGGCATTGTTGAAGGCATTCTTAACGTCGGTTGTCACAATAGCGCAGTATCGAACACCTGTCCGCTTCTTTTTATATGCGCGCTTCGCGTACTCTGTCACCATTCGGATGGCGTCCACCGTA
The DNA here is from genome assembly GCF_029784155.1 of Uranotaenia lowii. NCBI lineage: Eukaryota > Metazoa > Arthropoda > Insecta > Diptera > Culicidae > Uranotaenia > Uranotaenia lowii. The sequence goes on from NC_073692.1 coordinate 320,397,885, forward strand.
GATCTCCCTTTTTGAAAACCGAACTGTCTGTCCGACAGTCCACTTTCGCCTTCTGTGTTGATAATAAGTCTGTTGAATATTATTCTCTCCAGTAGCTTACCAAGGGTGTCAAGCAGACAAATGGGTCTGTATGATGACGGGTGCCCTGGGGGTTTCCCAGGTTTCGGTAGTAGCACCAGCTTCGCCGTTTTCCACGAATTGGGAAACGATCCCTCGTCGAGACACTTTTGTAGCACCACTCTGAAAGTATCCGGAATGGTCTGTACCGCCACCTTCAGCACTGCATCCGGATCAGGGGCCTTATTCACCGCAAGTTTCTTGGCAATAGCCACAAGTTCCTCATTCGTTACTGGCTCGATGTCGTGGGAATCCGCGTCGTACGGGGTAAGTGGTCACTGCGTCGGGCCATGTTGCGGGAAAAGATGTGCAACGATCTCTCCCAGTTTTTCCGGACACTTTTCGTTCGGCGACCTTGGGCCACCGAATTTCGCCAGTGCAACTTTATAGGCTTGGCCCCATGGGTTATCATCTACGCTCTGGCATAACGCTCTGTAGCAGTTCTCTTTGCTTGATTTAATAGCTCGCTTAAGTGCCACCCTGGCTGCTCGATAAACGGCACCTCTCGTTTCTCTATCGGCTTCGTTTCTCGCCCGTTGAGTTCGTCGTCTGGCTTTTAGACAGCTAGTACGAAGCTCAGCTATTTCTGAGGTCCACCAGTAAGCCGGTCGTCGCCACCACTTCGGTGTATTTTTTCTGGGCATGGTCATGTCGCACACAGCTACCATCATTTTCGTCAGCTGCTCAGCATTATGGATCTGGGATGCCTCCTGCATGTATACAGCTTCGGTGCACACTTCCTTGTCGAAAACTTTAGTCTTCCATCTCCGCTCGTGCACTGGCAGTTGCCTCACTGCTACCGGATTTCGGTCTCCTACGCTATAGCGTATTGCCTGGTGATCGCTGTGTGTATAGCCGTCACACACTCTCCAGTTCATGTCAGTTTTTACTGATGGACTCGCAAAGGTGATATCAATCACTGACGTTCTGTCTGGTATTCCATGCTTGCGATAGGTGCGGATGGATCCGGTGTTGCACAGCTCAACCTCCAGTCTTGCGAAGGACTCTAGTAGACTGTGGCCCCTAGGGTTGTTGCTTGACCCATAGTCACCCCCATTTAACACATTTTGAAAAGTGTTCCAAAAATTGGAATAATTTGTGATATTTTCTGCCTGACAGAAAAAGGAACTTTGTAATGTGTTAATATAAGTTCCTACAAGACAATTTTATGTGGTGTTGTTTGTATGTAAATTATATACAGAACTTTTAAGAATTTTAGAATTAAATCTGAATATATTTCTGAAAAGTAAATTTTGAAGTAATAATGAAGTTATTTGCCAGCTATATTTTAATAGATCTTTGAATTCTTTTATCCAAATGAAGTTAGAAATATAGAACTTATATTTCAGATCTATCTCATTTAAATTTAAAAGTAAGCATTCAATGCAAGGATATCCATCCAATGTAAAATTTTGAGCAAATCTGATCCGACCTGGATGCCTAGGATTATGTAAAAAAGCTTAGATTTTGCCTGGACTCATTCACATTTTTTTTCCTTTATTAAAAAAGACTCTAAAAAAATTGGAATAGTTTTAAGATTTTTTGGTTAAAATTTCGATAAAACAATATCTACTGTTTCAGATATTTTTTTTTCTAATTTTACCTTGTTTTTTTTTGAATAATTTTTCTAAAAAAACTTAATAACTATAATCCGATACGAACATTTGCAAATTTCTTCAATCGTATGCAATGATTTAACAAAAGAAGCATTCTTGCACATATGGATTTTCCATCGCAATTTAATATAAGGTTCGTCACTTATTTGGAGTTGATGTCTGTTGATTTTTACGGCGCATTTACTAAAATTTCGCCATAAAACAAATGCAGAAAATAAAATTTATTTGACATACTATTGATTTAACACGTTCGTCGCCACGCTCATTTTGGTAGTTTTGCTAGCCGGGCCCAAATAAATTTTCAGGGAGAGAAAGCAAAGAGGGAGAACTCCCATATTAATATAAACGTTAATATAAACTCAAGTAAGAGAGCGTCACCTGCTTTTTGATGTGACGGGGCCCCCCAGGAAATACACCCGTCTGCCGAATATGGGTGACGTGGCGACGAACGTGTTAATGGTGTTAAAATAACTTCATTCCAAAATTTGATTACCTACCTCATTTGAAGGAACCGTAGTTTGAGAAAAAATATTTTGAAATTTATAAAATGAATTGTGTCTGAATAATTTCATTTTCAAATATGGCAATGTTTTTTTTAAATGCAATATGTTCTTCGTGTATAATTTGAAAATAAACAACTAACAGGGTTGCTAGCGATTTTTCGTTTTGAAATTCCAAAGTTTTTCCCGGTTTTTCCCAGGTTTTTTCCCGGTTATAAATGATGATTTCCCCATTTATATTTACTCGTTTTTTAATATTAAATCATGAAGAATAAAAAAAATTCAATGTAAAGGGCCTCAGATTTCTAACAAATGTATCCCAAAACTGGTTAACCGGTTAGAAATTATGACAAAGACTTCGGCGTCTTTTAACAGGTAGTCTTTTCGTACCAAATTGACAGGTTTTCATGATTTTTTAAAACGAATCTAACGAAAATGGCATCCGTTCGTTATTTTGCTCCAAAATTTTAATTCATCGAAACAACTTGAATGGGAATTTGTCTTACAAAACTTAAATCATCAGATTGCAGGAAAATATTTAGTTGTTTTCTGAATGCAGTTATAGTTTTTGTACAAATCCAATAACATGTTTTAGAAAAAATGTGTATCTTTCCAACACAAAACATTGAATAACTCTAGTAGTGCTCTAGTCATTTTAACTAAAAATTCGTGAAAATATAGAAAATCGTGTATAAGACGGGCCTGAACTTTAATCGTTTGAATGTAAAATATTATTTTGCAGCAGGGTAAAGACCTTAGATTTCGACAGGAGCTTTTTTAGGTACAATTTTTACATAAGACAATTATTCGAGCGTAGGAAACTTAAAGCAAAAATTTAACGTAAGAAGAATTAAAAACTAAACACTTACACTAAAAACTAAAACATGCTTCGTTCCACAAGCCAATTCAAACGAAATACGCAATAAAAACAACATTGAAAAATTAATATCTTTTTCTGGTGAAAAAGAGGTGTAACTCTGCTTTAAAACGTCTCACGCTGCCAAATTATTTGTTTTGCATAAATTTGTTTGATGAAATATGTATATCGAACACTGAATCATTTGACGTCGAAAACTTAAACTGGTACAGTCGAACCTGGATAAGCGAGAAACCTCTGTAAATGAGAGAAAACTCCAAATCCCATGCTTTTTAAAGCACGAAACCTCTTCAAGTGAGAGTGTAAAACCTCTAAAAGCTGGAGTCGTTTTTCCGAATAGACCAAGGAAATTAGAGAAAAAAAACAGTTTCGCAATGAAGGTTTGGTACCAAATAGGCTATTGGGTTACCAAAGAGCAAATATCTACAGTTCTATATTGAAACTAACTCGAGAAAACTTCGAACTGATGCATCAACTGGTTTCTTATAAATCAGTGGGTTTTTAACAAATACAGTCCTTTGGACTCTCACTTATCGACGTTCGACTGTAATTAGTTTTGTGTTTAGTTTTGTCGATAACAGTTTTACTATTAAATTTATAACATTTGAATTATGCTTGTAAGTGTAGCACACTTGCGGATAGCGAAAAAATTAGTTAAAAAAGCGATTCAAACTTCATTTGTTTACTAACGAACGAAAATTAGCGTTTATGGGATAAACTTATATAGTGACTGTCAGAAACTACTCTTAAATATAGATATTTTTTAAAAATATTTTCGAAATTCTGTGAAGAAATTCAAACATGACAATTTTCCCGGTGAGTCGCCGAAATTTCCGGTAATTTCCCGGTTTCCCGGTGACGCGATGAAATTCCAAAGTTTTTCCCGGTATTCCCGGTTCGCTAGCAACCCTGAACTAATCCGTTTTGGAACTAGGTACTACACTACAATTCTGTACGCAAAGCACTCAAAACTAAATAATGATCTAAATGTGACAGTAAATCACTAACTAAACCCAAAAAAAGACCGTCAACTGACGGATGTGGAAAAATAGACTAAAAATAATCGAAACGAACAGCATAAATTAAAGAAATATGTACTTATGTCTCAGTGTGGTGTCCTCTAATTTGTGGGTTAAGCTTTTGCATTCTGCAGTTAGTTTTTCCATGAGCTGTTTCTGATCTTGAACCATGCCCTCGAGCTCTGACACGGTGGAAGCTGTTCGGCAAAAAGGGGGAGAAAAAAAGAAGAAAAATTGTGTATTGTTCCGGCGAGTTGTTTGTACTTATGTTGGAAAAGAGCGGGGTGCGGATGGACAAAAAAATTTAAATTTTTCTTTCGAAACAAACAGTTTGAGGCAAGATAACATAATTGTAGATGCATTATCTTATTGTGTTGTTGGGTTTTAGAATAAGAATGTCTCATTTTCTACCTTAACAGTTGATGGAAGGGGTCTAACACAAATTTTATTGTCGCATTGTCAGTCAGGTGTATTTTTGCCATAAGGCGAAACGACAACCGGAAGGTCAAAAAACTTTTATTAATTCAATTAGCTGTATGGCAGCATCGTTGAGTAGACGATATTTGTTGACCCGAAAAAAATCAATGTATCTAAGGCACTAGGCTTCTTGGGTGGAAGTTGAGTAGGTAATAATGGCTGGAAAAAAGCTCATGGATAAACTATTGAGAACGCCAGAGATTATCGGTTTGCTCATTGTTTCGTTTCCAACATGCGAGTATTATAGCTTACTAAAAAAAAATAAACGTAAAAAGCTTGTTGCTTCACTATTTTAAAGAATAGATTTAAGACGTACATTAGTGATGGATGTGTGTTGTGTAGCTTTTATTAATTAATGGAAATTTACGGTGGATGCAACAACATTTAAACATGACGCTTGATGCTATCAACATAAGGGGGTAACATAAAAATAAGTAGCTTTTATCACGATATAGCTCTAGAATGTGTTACATCAACAATGGAAACATCAGATAGAGAGGTCTTGCACGACGCTTATCTCTGTCTAAATCCATGCACATTCAGTGGGCTCCAATAGCTTACCCATGGAACTAAGCTTCTAGTATGGCACATATGTATAATTTAAAAAAAAAACTGAGAATGATCTGGGACGGAAACTTATAAACATTCATGTTCAACCTACCGTGTTTAGCTTCCATGTCGGCGATTATCTTGGCGAGCTCCTTGGAAGGACGAGTCTCCTTGTTTAGGTCTCCCAACGTTAGCTGCAATGATCAAAATAAAGCAATTCTAAAGTGCGGAATAGTTTTCAGAAACATATCTTTTATTCACCTCTTTCTCCAGGGAAGCAATATCGTCGCTTAGTTTAAGGTTTTCGCGCTTCGAGTGGAGCAAATCGGCGTCCGCTCGATCGAGACGTTGACGCAGGGAAGTGCATTCGGCTGTCAGGCGCGATACTTCGACTTTTGTTTGACGTTCGGCACGTTCCAGTTGAAGCCTGTAATATTTGCAATAAGAGTCTATTTGATCTTACTAAAATTACGCTGATTCTCACAAAACATTCACTCCTATTTGAATTAAATGTGTTCCCTTATTTATAATAATTCCGTAGAAGAAAATGAAATACATAGATGAAAAATAACTCACCTCAACGAAGTTATTTCCTGTTCCAGCGATTGTTTCTCTGCACTAGCTTGGTTGAGATCGGACATAAATATGGCCGTTTTGTTCTTCAGTTCAAGCTTCAACTCGTCGAGCTGGGAGTTCTTCTGGTTGATTTCCCGCTTGTAATCCGACTCGATCCGTCTCATACGTTCAACCTCCAGCTGCAGTTTAGTAGACTGCTCCCACTGGCTGCTCAAATCTCCACCCAGCTGATCCACCTGGAAGGTGTAACGCCTCTCTGCGTTGGAACGTTCCTCGGCAATACGCTTGGCCATCTCGTGCTGCACCTCTCTAACGCGCTCATGTTGTCGCTCTAATTCGTCCTTTTATCAAATTACGAAAAAAAATAAGTGAAAAACTAAAAATTTAAAGCATTCTAAACTCACTTTCAACCGTCGAATTTCTATTTCCCCCTGATTACGCTCGAAGGCAACCTGCTCAATCATATCACGACTTCGTTGTGATTTGTTGAAGCTAGATGCCTCGGAATCTTTCAGCTGGTCGATGGTCAGCTGGAGCTTACGGACACTTTCTTCCAAGCTTTGCTTGTCTCTAGAAAAGTAAAAAAATATTGTTACAATTGGCTCTGTCTGTGCATCATTAAGTTAAATATCAAGTTTACCTTTGCAAATTTTCCACCTGCTTCCGGTAGACATCGGTACAGTTAGCATCGCTAGAACCGTGCACCAGTTTGCGTTTATTTTCTTCATTTTCGTTGAACAACTTCTTAAGATCGATCTGGGACTGTGCAAGTTGAGCTTCCAGTTCGCTTATCCTTGACTCGAAGACGATATTCGGCCCGGAAAGTTTTCCTTTATCGCGCAGTCGATCGAGATCCAGATCCTCGCTCTCGGATGAATCCACCTGGTATAAAGCTTTCGAACGTGCACGATCTGTAAGGGCTTCGTTTTCGGAAACAACATCTTTCACTTTTTTCAGCAACGTCGAAAGTTCTTCCTAAAATTGTACAGATTTAGCCTTAGAACCTTACGTCTGTAATTTTGTTTTTAGTAATTCTATCCATTACCCTGCAATACTGAGACTCTTTCTCTAACTGCTCGATGTAAGTTTCTTGCTTCTCAATGAATCCTAACAGTTCAGGAGGTGGCTGAGCGATTTCGAGGTTTTGAGAAACACTGCAAACTGGGGAAAGAAAAGACACACATGTTTGAAGACAAAGCATCAATAAAACTGACAATTTTCACTCATAATGGTATTAAGAAATAATCACTTTAAGCTGAGTTTGTCTTTTCTGTTGAAAATGATATTTTGCACCTCCAATATAATCATCCAAATACAGAAATTAGAGAACAAAAAGTATGACAATATGTTTTTCCTATTAGATTAGACGAAAATTCGTGTTATTGTTTATTTAGATTTTTTTTTAAATGTTACTCCTGTACAAATCATGTATTTGACCTTAACCAGATACTAACGGCTTCCATGGAATTTGAGGAAAAAAAATTATAGAACAGTAGAAATTCAACCCTTAATTTAAAAAACAGCATGCATCGGTGTTTTGGTTCACATCGCCCAAATATTGATGGATTGATTTATTGCATTTTTCGACGAGGGTGGTGTTTTAATTTTTGGTTCAAGTCAACCAGTTTTCTGAATGAATCTGTTGCGAGAGCGAACGACAAACAAAGAAGTAAATCTTTCGGTTTTATAACAATCTTTTTTGCTTTTCCAACGTTGTTTAATCCCTTTGAGAAAGAGAAATACACCCAAAATAATAAAGAAATTAATTTTACGGGATTTTTCACGTAAACTAAGTTTTTGATGCATCCCATCGATTCTACGTGTGTCCTGTAGCAACCACATTACTTCCCCGTAGCTAATACATATCAACCCGTAACTGATACACGAAATTCACGTAAATTCTAAGTGGGTGTCTTGAATTCCGTTTTGATAAATTCTTCCGTGCGTGTGATCATTTTTCTTATAAGAATCAAAGGCAGCCGTCTGAATTTGTTTACGTTTTAATATTTTCGTAGCCCCGAAAAATTCTCGATAAGCGCCACAGCAAACCGGTGCGCCACAATGGTGGTGGAATCAAAAAATACCAGCTTATTTAAGTTTTGTTTAAGTTTCTCATATAAACGTTTTGAATCGTTTCTTTAGTGAAGGTGAATATTTATAAAAAAAAACGAACGGCGGATGCACTTTATGCACTTTGTTACAACTAGGTTATGCAACTACCAAAAAGCGAGATTATTGGTGTCTGCAAGACCCAGCTGGCATGGCCGGAGCCAACGAATCTGCTGGGGAAAATCTTAAAATGCAACTATCGGTAAGTCAAAATTACAGCAGAGGAAGGCAAAGTTATGTCAATCGAAGTTTTTTTCTGCTTTTACAGAGACTGCAACAACGGTACCAAGTTCACTGTTACAACAGCAGCAGGAAAAACAACAGATGTTTCCAGAAAGGCAACTTGGAAAATGCGCAACTTTCACCCCCGCTTGAACAAAGGCTCGAGCCAGAAATTGGTGGTCACGAATAAATAGGAAATGTTGTTCCGGATTGGTGGCTAGGAGCAGGAGTTACTCAAACAGTAAGTTTTCATATTTTTAAGTAGATTGGTTACTAAAGCAGTGACTATTGTACGTTTAGTAGATTGTGTAATAAACAATGAAAAATAAATTGTGGGTTGACTTTTTATTTATAGGAAAAAAAGGCCATACAATTAATAATTCAAATATCATAAAAATTAAAAGAAACGATATAGCTGACTAGAATGGAACCTCGATTGTATAAAAATTTCTCGTAACTTTCAGCGCCAAACCATGTTGCAAGCATTAAAAATTCACGTAAATTAGATGTGAGTACAAATTCCAATAGGGGCGCGTTTACTTAACTATTTCGTAGCATTTACGTGAAAATCAATTGGATAAAAATTATGTAGTTTTTCACGTAGCCACGACGTGCAGATTATTTTGGGTGTAAGCCCTAGTTAGGGTAGGTGTAATATCAGGTTACTAATGATTTGATTTGAAATTCGTTTATTTGAAAAGGTTGCTGTGCGCTATTCCGATTAAGCACCCTTAAGGTTACTAATGAGCATAAGCTTTTTGGGATACTATCTAGACTTGTTTTTATAGGTTTTAGAATAATGTACATTTAGTGAATCGAAGCAAGCCATAGTTGTGACAGGACGTAAAAAATTTTGCTCTCTGGAAAATTGTTTCAAATTTGTGCAAAACTTGAAAAATCTATCAAACACCAGGCGGAAAAGTTTGTGTAACAAAGGTCTTCCAATTAGTGAAATGAGGATAATCCTGATTGCTGGGAGAGGGTGTTGCTGAATGATCTATTAACACTGTGTACCGTCGAGCGATAACCGGACCCTACGTTGTGTTTAATTTTTGTTTCTTTCCGGATCCACTCAGTTTCAAAAAACTAACGGCTTACGCAAAGGACTTGGACTTTATTCGACCGACATTTAACAAATTATGTTCCATTTCAACGGACTAGATTTATTGCCAAAGACTTCTCGGAACAGACTGACAAAACGGAAACTGCTAGACTAGCTAGTTCCTATCCGCCGACCCGAGTTGACAGACAGTGCGCGCTTGTGTTGGTGCAAGCGATATTCGCAACTGTCAGTTGATGGGGTTCGGCTACCTAGCTCTACCTAGAGATTACACCACAGGAGCGGTTTTTTAGCAGTGGGCGCAACACACTGGGATACGAAAATGTAGCAAACAATGGTGAGGTTGTCCAGGGTACGAGAAAAAGCTCCGCAGACTAGCGCTGGAATTATTTCGCGACCTTCAAAGGACTGGTACCAAATAAAAACACACAGGGTTTCCGGAAGATAGGAAATTGAGGAGAAAGGATCATATTCGTAGATTTGGGCGGACTGGAGACTGCAAGATATAAGAACCAGGAAAGCGATTCCAGAGCGGAATGGTCATGCAATGCAACATCGTTCACAACATCAGGTTTCCCGTAAATTGGTGAGCTCTTTCCATGTTATTTATCTGTGTATTCGTGCACATTTCACAATTATTAACATATCAATCCTACCTGCCAAGTAGGATTTCCTATAAATATCCTTCCCTCTACCTATCTGAAACAGCACCTTGTTTGTAGGGTCGCATGAGTTCGCTTGCACCTGAAAAGTGCATTTCGCTGTTCAGATTATCCCTATATGATTACATTGACTTGTCACGGTGTGCATCATGGTACCACACTGATTCTCAATAACAACACTTGAAATGAGTATTGAACCCAGGTACTGATTTTGGCATCTAGTGTTGGGCTTGATTGTTAGTTGTACCTCGTGTATCAGCCAATTCAAGATGTGTGTAGTCACCCAATGCTATGCTATGCTATGCTATGCAATGCTATGTATGTCACTTACATTTAGTGTCTTTAAACTGTAACTGTTATATGCTATATGCACAAATATATATTATATCTTTTTTCGATTTTTTTTAAGATCAGGACCACAAAAAAAGTAAAAAAGTAGTGTAAAATCGTACTTTTCAATCGATGAACCGTCAAACTGATTAAGTTACAGTAGATGAATTTTTAAAAGTGGATTGGAAAGTTGATGTGATTTGACACATTTAGGTATCTTTGGATTCTCAAAATACGAAACACCAAATTTTTGAGAAATTTTCGAAATTAGTTGTTTTTTAACTTTTTGTTAATTTGCAATTTCTTTGATTTTTTTCAAATTCAAATTCAACTTTGCACTGGATTTTAAGTACATCTACGCAAGATTTTTGTAATAAATTTATATTCATTAGAACGGCCATTTCATACCGGTTCTAGAGGTGTAATTAAATTAGCGCTGCGATGTGGTCCCAGAAGATTTTTTTTAAATTTGGATGCACCTGAATAAAGATACAAGCCGCCAAACTTTCAATAGTAGCCTATTGAAACTTAACAGCGGATTAGGGTTAATTATCTTTGCTTCGATGCTATAGTAACGAGTAAATATAGACTATTCCAGAAATTATAAGCACACCTAATATTAACTATCATATTTAATCAATTTTTTTCGAATTCTACTGGCTGCGTCCATTTGTTTACACATTTCTGTACGTGATAATATCAAAAAATAGTTAGTTTGTGATTTCATTTAAAAATGCGTGGTCTTACTCTGGAGAAGAAAAAAAGTATCGTGCACAAGTGGTGTACTGTTAGTAGAATCTCATTGAGAAAATTGGCCAAAGAATACTTAGGATGTGAGCATCGGAGCGGTACGGACAGCTTTTAAAATTATGGTGAACATTGTACATTTGAAGATGAACTGAGGAGTGGTCGGAAATCTGGTCCTGTAAGTCATGCTATCGACAAAAACGTCAGGGAAAAAGGTCTGTCTGTAGGACAGAAACCATTGGCTTCCGTTCGGGATGTGGCGAGTCGTGACCTCGACGTCTAACATGATGCGTACTAAAGAGCGACTTTGACTCAAGACGTACCGGAAGCAGAAAAAACTAAAAGGAACTTAAATCAAGCCGCTTCTGTCAAACCAAGTACCCGGAAACTGTATGATTCAATATTTTGCAAAAGTTCTGGGTGCATTATCATTGATGGTGGAACGTATGTGAAGTTGGACTGTAAAACATTTCCTGGGCCACAATACTTCACTGTACGCCGAGGATATCCCCGAAACGGAGAAGGCCACTTTGAATCAAATTTGGTCCCGTCATATTTTGGCCCGATTTGGCATGATGTAATTACGCTGAAGACCCACTAGGGCTCCTAAACGTCTGTTTTGTACCAAAAAACATGAATCCACCAAATTGCCCCGAGGCCCGGTCAATCGAGACTTTTTGGGCTTTGACCAAAGCAAAGCTACGAAAATACATAAAACCAGCTGATGACATCGGAAAATTAAAAAAAGGATTGGCCAAAAGTGGTGAAAATGGAGAGTAATGAAACTGTGCAGAAGCTTATGAGTCATGTTCGAGGAAAAATGCAAAGTCTGGCTTATGATTACAGATTTTCATCAAATAAGAGTACAGTGTTGTTTATTATTTTGAAAGTGTACTTATAATTTCTGGACTAGTCTTTATATAGAAACCTTGTTTAATCGACCGCATCAAGAAAAGACTTTTTGCTCCCACATGTTTTTTCGATTCCTTTTGGGAGTTTTGTGTCACCAATCATCAGTGTAAATTTTGAGATGATTTGGTTGATTCCTGAGTTAGCGCAACGCGTTTCAATATTGTATGGAAATTTGTATGGAAGAAAAACATTTTTACACATTAAATAATCCAGAAAATTCAAACAAACTTTAAATGAAGTTGGTCTTTAATTTTTGGATTTGACTATTCTTAAGTTTCATTTTTTGCTAACATGACAAACAGCTAAACATTTCACGAAATAAGTTATAACCATTTCAAAATAAAAATCAGAATCCATAAAAAAGTAATTAAAAATGGCAGACTTTTTAATAATTTCATGAAATGTTTTTGCAAAAGTTTTTTGAAATCAATAAGTTTAATAGCTATGCAAAGCTATTTTTTAAGATTTTTTATTCTCTTCCTACGGTTTCATAGCTTTCAAATAAGCAGTCAAAAACGTTAAAAATAAAAAAAAAATTGAAAACAAATTTAACATTGAACATCGAATATCTTTTCTAGAGTACAAGTTAGGTTTGTGCTTTGTTGACATGAAATGTACTGCAAGAATCAAGGAATATTTTTCATCCAAAGTTATATTTTTTTAAACTTACAGAACACCTCTGGCGAGTTTTGAATGAAAAAAATTTTTCCCATACAAATTTCCATACAAAATTAAAACTCGTTGCGCTAATTCAGGACTGGATGGATCTCTTTCAAAATTTTTATTTCTATTTCTGGCAGCAAAACCAATCGAAAAAAGTTATGGGAGGTGTAAAAATTTAAGAATTTGAAATTTCCATTCAAAGCTTGCAGCGGTTTATTGTCCATATTGTATTTTTTTCGACAAAAGTATTTCCAAGCAACTTTTAAGTTTGAGCGGAACACAGCGCTCAACTTTATTAAATAATGAAAAAAATAATGCATAATAGATTACCCGATTTTTTACTCCATGGGGCATTTTAGGATGACAAATTAGGAAGAGTATTAAAATGTTGAGTGGATGAAAGTGGAGCGCTGATGTGGTCTAGTGGATAGGCTCGCGCGAGTCTGGTAACCCAGGCGTACGAGTTTTTTGTTATACTGATGAAATAATAACGCAGCCAGTAATACAGTGTAGGAGGGTGTTTGAGTGCTAAGCAGTATATGAAAAAAATAATGAAGAAATATCCCTTTTTTCATTAAAATTATTCACATGTTTCCTTCAAGATTCTGTTTAGTCTAATTTTCCTGGTCAAAAACAGAATTTTCAGATCTCCTAAAATTTGTGAACTCTTAATGTACATTTCAAGTGATTACGAACTATAATAGCAAAAATTAAACTTGAGTCATTTTAAATTCATTTCCAATATAAATTATTCATCTAAGTTATATTGTAGGTTGTGAATCTTAATTTGGAAAGTTAACTGAATTTGAAGTTCAGTCTGAGTATAAAATGTAACATGAAAAAACATCTATATTCGGAATTTAAATCTATTTATTTTTTTTGAGTACTTTGAAGGAGGAAAATACGAAATGACTTTTATGAAATTTTAGTTCGAATTTTGAATTTTGTTATCTGCATTTGAACCTTTTTTACTCCTACATCTTAGTTAATCGGAATGTAGTTCGTTGTTTTTGAAGGGTTGCAAAATCATAGACTAAATTTCTATTCATAAGCTTAATGTAAGTTTTGACCCCTGATTCACTAAGAAAGTTAGTTTAATTTGTATTTTGTGAAGTAATACCTCTTATTTTGTGTTCAAGGACCCTCAGAACTGCATTAAAAAAAAATGCATCACTTTCTTCTGTGGATAACTTTCAAATGCATGGATCGAAATTGGAGGTTTTTAAGTGAAACTATAACCAGTAATGTAATTTTTAAATTATTTAAGTGCAAAATTTTGTGGCACCTTTTAAGTGGTTTTTGAGATAGCGTTCAATGTAGACGGACGTCGACCAAAATTCTTTGACGCGATCGTGCATAATCCAGTAAAGTCCCGTTGAGAGACCCCATGACAGCTGAAATCAACTATTTGACCAAATTTCATGTTTAATTGTTCAAGGAGAATTTAGATTGTTTTCATAAGAAATGTGAGGTGCCTAATCAAGCGCAATTCGAACCTTTCGATTGGGGAAAATGTATAGAATGTCATTTTTTATTTATTTTGATGGCCAGGAAATAGAGAAACCTATTACAACTTGGCGTACAAATCTTGAAAATCATCACAAAATAATTGGGCTTGTGATATAGCTCAGTTGGCTAGGCTGTTGTCTCATGAGCAGATGTCCGCGAGTTTGAGCCCAAGAGTAAACATCGAACACAGTTGTACCGGATAAGTTTTTCAATAACGATCCGCCAACTGTAACGTTGATAAAGTCGCGAATGCCATAATGATGGTAAAACAACTATAATCGAAACTAAAAAAACACAAAATAGCTTTTTTTCAGTACAGTCCTTGGAAAAAAATAAGATAAAGAAGTTCACATAAGGAATTTAATTCTGATTTTATATCGGTTTATTGCACCTCTACCATCACTTGAAGTACTTATATTTTTTGTATTCAATTAAACATCATAAACATCATAAAATCATCTTAGAACTTACGTTATCGAAAAATCAATTCAATCAAATTTGTAGCGCAACAGCTTTACTCAAAAATTTTGAGAAATGAAAAAAGGTTGATTTGGCTTTTACACAACTTAAAATTATAATGTTTGGTTAATATTTGGGAGAATACTTTCAGTACGTGATTTTGAATAGGTTTAAATGCTTTTTTACTTATTTAAAACTAGCAGTAGTATTGTTTTCTTTAAAGGTGAGCTTTTATACATTTTAAACGTTCTATCATGCTGGGAAGAAACTTATCAAATGATTTAACAAAGAGAATTTGTGTGATCTTGTATAATCTTATGAAAATAGAATTGTTTCCAGAGAAAACACAAACTATCTATTCAACATTTGAGTGAAAAGTAAAACTAAATCCACCAAGTTAGAGAATTGAATCCAAAAATTAGAAAAAATATTTTTCTAGCAAATGAAGTTTTACAAAAAAAAAATATTCAAAAATTGAAACGAGAACAATCTAACATACCTGAAGGTGCCGGATGCAAACTGGCCATCGAAACAGCTGGCTTCAAACCAGGCGACCCTAAGCCGAGATCTTTATTCAGCATACTGTAGCGACGTCCTCCAGCTGCCGTCGTTAGTGCCATATCATTGCCGCCATGTGACGTCGTTCCCAACGTTGTGCCACCAACGCCGCCATACCGCGAGACGGTTCCATGGTTGAAATATTTGGACACCTCCGTGAGCGACGGGCGCTCGATGACGGACTGACTGTCTGATGCCTCTGATTTGCCATCATCTCCGGACCGCCGGTAATAGATCGATGTGGCCAACTTTGTCGGTTCGTAGGCTTCCGTCAGGAGAAACTTTAGGCGATTTACGGCCTCGCGGTAGGCATAATCCGTGAAATCGAACGTTTTCTTTTTATACAGCGGGGTATCGATTTTCTCCGATGCAGAAAGTTTCCTGAAGAATTGATGAGAAAAGCTGGCTTAATTCATTGTTTAAATTAAAGCGTCCGAATGTGACAATACGTTAACTCCAATCGGGATGTGTTCTCTGAACTCATTTTCACAGCTTAATTATTTTCCTTCTTAAAACAACTTTAGTTAAACTTCATACGAAAACTGTTAAAACTCAAAACTAATCCTACAGACTTAGCTGCATGTTCGCAACTGTTTGTCCAGCGTAAACAAGAATCGTCATACTTCAGTTACCCTTAACGACAACGCATGTGTGTGGGGGTGAAACGTGTGCGCCTGGCACGTTTGCATGCTTTCGTTCTACGGCTCGGAACCCCTCAACGAAAGGATAGTTTTTTTTTGCTGCCTCTAGTAAGGACTCACTCCTGTTTTCCTTTAGTATTTATTTGTGATCAACAAATGGAAAAGGGGTGTCTGAGAACTAGGACAAATCGAAACCCTATTAGATGTTGGTCGAAAATTTTCTAAATGTAATGATTTGAGGACATGTGAATGAATTAACATTGCAATAGGCTGAGATGGATGTTTTTATTCTGAGGAAATAATAGTAAATGGGTTTTCGAAGTTGTCTTATAATTGTTGATTCAAGAATTAAGTAAGTCTCGTTATTTACACTAATTCTTCTACTTTTCACAAATTAAACAGACACGTGTTTTGACAGTACATAATCACTCTATGGGCATTTGGCAGTTGCATGTATGCTTGTATTTGTTTGGGTACATACTAACTTAAAGAAAATGTATATGAGCGTAAATTTGATTTTTATGATCTGGTTAGTCGTCATGAAAGGTGATGATGTATTATTATGACATGTGTACTGGATTCATTTTAGTGCACTTGTTGATGCCGGCGAATCATAGATGTTATTTTACATACGTACTGACAGGGGTTCCTTTTTTTTCGTTTTGTTTCAATATCATTTTAACAATTTAGTTGGTGAATAAAAATAAAAAAAAATGCATAATAATTTTCTTCTGAACCAAAATATTTGCAGTAACATAGGATGACAAATTTTAGAGCTGATTTTGAAACTAATTTGAAAACGCTGAATTGAAATATGCTCAAACTACTTTGCTTTCTTTTATTCACGAGGTGAATTTGAAAAAATCGTGATTTTTTTTAAATGTGTTTATTAACAGCAAGAAAAATAAAAAAATATAACTTCATTAAACTTAAAGCTTTAGATGCATAAGCGTATGATATGGGAGCATTATTAAAGAAGTCAGTGAAGTTGAAAAGTGAAGAGACCCATGAAACATTTGAAAGGAAGTGAAAGTATCAGGTGAAAATTTGAATTCAGCAAATACAGACGAATTCGATGGTTAGCCGACGTACGATGTAAGTAGTCCCGTAGTGGCTATACTATCTGTTTTGCCGAAATTAAAAAAAAAAATTATATATCCAGTCTTGGAAAATTAAATTTCATCGTGTCAACATGGATTTTTTTAAGAGAAAAACGGTGGTAACAAACCTTTGCGAGTTCACTACCAGTGTACTGGATTGGATGGTGAAAGGATTTCAAGTAGACTGCGTTTATACGGACATGTCGAAAGCTTTCGACGTAGCAGGAATAAAGGAAATTCTGGAGGCATCATCGAATGTTGGTATAGCAGGAAATATCCTTCATTGGATAAAATCCTATTTAGAGGGTAGGCTTCAATATGTTTCCGTAAATTCGGCTATATCTGCATCCTATAAAGCGTCCTCTGGAGTGCCTCAAGTTAGTCACTTGGGTTCACTTCTCTTTATTTTGTTCATCAGAGGTGCAAAGAGATCCCTTCATGTAGCATGCAGCGCACGACTTTAAGCCGATTCTTACAGCCCGACGTCAGCCACGAAAGAATCATCTTGCAAAGTTGCAAACTGATTCTTTCTCCCTTACATACAGAACGTCGAACGTGTCTGAAAGTAAAAGTCAACCGCGCGATAAAATCCTTTGACTGTAAGTTCCGAAAATTTCAAACGATTCTCCGAAGTTAAGATCACTTGCAAACTTGTAAGCCTGAAGATAAAATCCCTTAAGCCGAACAGAAAGAATCATTTCCGAAGATAGCTACAGTCTGCAAGTTGCTTGCTTGCAGCGCCGTGATGCGATGTACGTTTGCAAGCTTGCAAGTTGCAGAACGCTAGAATCCTCCTTGGGAGGATCAACGACGACTGAAAGAATGGTTGACATTTTGGTATCACTTTCTTCCTGCGCGTGCTCGGCTCAGATTGGTGGAACGAACCAAACCACACAAGAACGAGCCCACAAACGTTTGGATTGGGTAACAAGCAAATTTGCAAACAAACATCGTCGTTGGGGGAACATACATATTGATCCTCCCAAGGAGTTTGACCAACTCAACATTTCTACGCTCACGATTGACAGCTAACACCAGCAATGTGGTCTCAAGAAGACGAAGACTTTACGCTCCTGAGAATCGCCGAACAAACTACAGTCGCAACGAGCCAGCCCTTAGGTTAATGAGGGAAATAAACAGTGTTAACAGTGTCTTTGATTTCAATTTAAGTTTATTTATAATCAGAAATCTTTACATTTTATTATTAAGAAGACAACTGTATGTAAGATCATTTTAAGACAGCAGGGATGACGGGCTCAGCCCATATATCCGCCAATAAATAAATTAGTTAGTGTTTCTTAATTTCGATCCTTATTTATTTAACAATTTTTGCAGATGCTTACAATTATTAACAGAAATTAAACTATCCTATTCTAGATTTGAAAATAGATTTCGAAATATTAAAATCAAATTCACTAGAAACTTCATGAAATCTAACACAACACACATATAAAGGGTTGTTTTGACTGTATTGAGTTCGAGGATGAGAGAGTCTTAGCAATTCCTGGGATCAGGTAGTTCTTAGAGGAGCATGACACGGTAGAAGTGATAACTGTTCAGGAAAATCCACGTTATTCTGCAAGATGTCGAAAATGAAGATTCGTTGTAAGAATACGCTCCTTGAGGCCAGTGTCGGTAGGTTTTGTAGTAAGCAACGTTGTTCCAAGGTTGCTGGCGTTGAGCGTATCTATACTCTTTTTATTTTTTTGCGGTTGCACCGCCTGATATGGTGCCCAAATTTGCACTCCAAATTTGACAATGCTACTCACAAGAGCACAATATAGTGATTTCAGACTGTAGAAGTCTCTAAAAACCGCATGTCCCGTCGTATGAAGCCAAGAACCGCGAAACTAGTTTATGTTTTCTTCTGTACTTTTTTGTAATAAAACTTTTTGTTAACATTTTGTTTCATACGACTTAATGAAAGCGCATGCGAGAATTTATTTTTTCAAAAATTACCTTGGAAGTGCCTCAGGGAAGTCACCTGGGACCTTTGATATTCCTCCTCTCCATCAACGACTTGAATGCTACTCTTAAGTCAGAAAAACTGCTGCACGCCGATGACTTCAAAATTTTTCGAACAATTTCTTCGTTAGTCGACTGCTGCGCTCTTCGAAAGGACATTGACAAAAGCATTGCACACAGACATTGCTACAAACACAGTTATTTCATCGACTAGTTCTAGATAATTTTAAATGTTATTCTTCAAATTTACTTAAAAATTTAACATTTTTACCAAAATTTTTTTTATTAAATATCATTTGTATATTTTTTTTAAATTTATTATTTATATTTGAAGGAATTTGAATCTTAACACATCTAAGTTCAAAAATGTAAAATTTGAAGTTCTAAGGAAAATTTATTGACGAAAACTTGAAAATTTGGCTCGTGTATTTTGTTCGCAAATCTTCGAAAAACAAGTTGTTCTAGACCCCTCGAGCGATGTTTTTTTTTTCTAAATATTGCGGTGAAAAGGGGAAATTCTCCTCTATAATATGGCAAATCTTCAGTTGCCGCTCGAACGTGCGGCCATCTGCTCAGTAGGCAACTGACTTGCCAACTGAGCTTTTTCACAAGCCTAAAATTATGGTTTTGCAAAAAAATATGAAACCATATGGTCGTAGTTTAATTTTTTGCGATTAAAATTTATCCTAAGTACAAATAATATAGGAGCTAATTTGAAATAATTTGAGGCGCTGATTCCAAATATGCAAATGGATTTTTTTACTTTCAGCTCTTGTTTTTTTTTAAATACCTTGATTGATAAAAAAAAAATTAAATAAATGTGCGCACTTTTTTGGCAAAACTAGAGAACATTACAAAAATTGTTAGTTCATGTGTTAAGATTGATATAACTCAAAATTTACTGATTTTAAAATTTAAACACGCCGTAGACCAAAACTAGAGGTGACAGACAAAATCTGACAAATAATATCTATTCAGGACTTCAAAATTTTCCGAAATCAGTTATTAAAACATTTGCACCGAAAATGCTGTTTCCTCGTGTTGTTATTAGTAATATCGTGCTCAGCAATGATAACGAATAGTTTTTGTGGAAAATGTGTTTCTTTGAAATTGAGGAATCAATTGAATTAATAAAATTAAGTATTTACAATATATTTATCCTAAAACAATGAGAAACTAAAACCAAAAAAGGGGCACTATGAAGTCTTATCCTACTCTAAGTGATTTGGTTCCTAAAATTCAATAAAATCAAATCGCAGGTTGACAGAACTGAAACAATAATTTTTTCCCAGGAATTTAAATCTGCTGTTGGTTTTGACCTAATCGATTTGTCTGTGAAGTTATTGAGCACAAATTACCCAAAGAAAAATTATCACATCATATCATATCAAAGGTAAACCCTGTGATAAAACATTTCTTTATGCATTATTTTTATGATGCCTTTGAAATAATTTTATATAGAACTTTTTGGAAGTTTTTGAGGCTTTCATTCGTTTAAATGTATTTATTGAACAAATAATTTGCGAAAGAAGCCTGTTTATGAGTAATTTAGGCTTAAAGTTCCTTAAACTATTTATTATGACCGAAATCGATGGAAGATTTAAATTTCTGAGAAAATTTCACATGAGAACAGTATAATGGCTTCAAATTTTTGAAATTTCCAATTTTTTTCACTGTGCAACGTAAGACTTATTGATTAAAAGATTTTGGTTATAATTTTCTCATTTTGAACAAAATGACGATAGATTGTTCAGTGAAATTTTGTAACATAATTTTAGAAACTAAATATAAAAAATATTTTTCCGTTTTATTTTGCCCTTTTTGGTTATTAGGATACTAAACCATAGATGAGAGATCAAGAGATCCCAGCGAGCAAGTGTTGTTACTCTGGCCTCCTTGGAAGCTTTTCTTTAATCTCAAACATCTAAATAAAAAAAAACTTTCTTCTAATGGCGCACCGGTGCTTATCTATACATTTTTCCGCTTTTGATTTTTTTTTCGAGCATTCTCGCTAGAATTTGAATTTTGCAAGAAAAGGTAGCACAATAACAGAAAATAAATAAAATGTATGCTCCCTACTTCTAAATTTTCAACAATTTAAGATTGGGAAAAGTGACATAAAACGGCTGACAAAGTAAATTTAAAAAAAAACTTATAATTTTTAGAATAGCAGGGTGGCCAGCAAGTTTCCATTTTCAAATTCCCGGTTTTTTCCCGGTTTTTCGATCGAGATTTTATGATTTTCCCTGTTTTGAAATACATGAATGTGACAAGATGGATTTTTTGAAAACGAAAATAAGCTCTTTTTTCAATGTCAAACGTAAGAATATTCTCTGATAACGATGATGTTTGTTGGGATTTCTACAGAAAATTGTTTAAACAAAGGGTGAAGAATATAATTGAGGCCCTCAGAATTAGAGCGTGAGGTGCCAAAATTACCAACTTTGAGTGAAATACATATACCAATCGATTCTTCATATCTCAATCTATATCTGCTGCAAAACTCTATTTTTTTGATAATTTTATCATCACTTTTTGGATTCAATTAAAACGATGATTCTCCAATTAAAAATTACTTTATCAAACACAGAATTTGATAATTGGGCTCTGGTTTCTGAATTATGAAATTTGAAATATAATCATCAATGATGAATTACGGATCTTTAAATCAAAACCTAACAACTTTAAGTTTGGATTTGATTCAAATTTTAACTGAATAATACTGTTTGATATTCTAATTTAATTTTTTTTTCTCTACAATTTTGAGAACAGAATCCACTAAGTTCTATTCCTCCTATTATTCTAAAATTTTGTTTTGATTCTTGTCTTGAACACTTGAGCCTGAGGCTGAGTTCTAAGAGCTTGACTTTGGACTTGGCATGTTTATCTAAACTCCAACCAGAAAATTTGAATATCGTAATTCAAATTTTAAATTTAAAGTTCTAACACAAATTTTGAAAATTATTGTAAGGCTCGAATTTGCTTTTCAAATTAGCTTTTTTATTGTGATAATATTTTAATGTAATTTTTAGCTCATACATTTAAACTATCTGTATTTTTCAAATTTTTCATCAATAAAGAATGCGATTGCCAGTAAAAGCGCAAAATAGTTAATAGAATCACACAAACTTTAGGTATCTCGTTCTACCTATTGGGCATTTTATTAATGAACCATGTAACATGGTGGCCACTCAATTTGATTTTTTCTGTTTTCTCACATTTCCCCCGCATAATTTTATAAATTGCCGGCTCTAAAAGGTTAAAAGTTGAATTTATTTGTGAAAAACAATTTTTTCGAACATATGAAAGATACATAAGTTCTTCGCGCTTTTGATGCTTATAAAAAATTTGTAAATTTGTAAATGTCAAAAATTAGTAAATTTACAAAAAAAAACTCAATATACTTTGGAACTCGAATACTCCAGAGCACTAAAAGGTATGTGCTGAGCTAAAAAATCTCGGTTCTTCAAAAAATTATCGACTTTTGCCCACATTTTCCTTATGGAATTTTGATTCCAACTTTATTTCGCTTTTGAGAAAAAAAAAAATGAAAATATGAATTTTTTTTAGAATTCAATTGGTTTATATAGGGAGAGAATGATCCATAAAGAATTTTCCCGGTTTTGATTTAAAATTCCCGGTTTTTTCCCGGTTTTCCCGGTCCTATTTTCAATTCCCGGTTTTTTTCCCGGTTTTCCCGGTTCGCTGGCCACCCTGGAATAGCCAAGAATCAGTAGGTATTTAGTTTTTAAATCATTTTTTTTTTGTTTCGATTATAGTCGTTTTACCATTTTTATGGCATTCGCGACTTTATCAACGTTACAGTTGGCGGATCGTTATTGAAAAACTATCCGGTACAACTGTGTTCGATGTTTACTCTTGGGCTCGAAATCGCGGACATCAGCTCAGGAGACAACAGACTTGCCAACTGAGCTATATCACAAGCCAGTTTTTAAATCATGGTAAATTCGAAACTAACTGAAAAGAAAAATATGATTTTTTTAAATATACTATCACCGAAAAACCGCCGTGACCGAGATTCGATCTTATGAACATATACTTAGAAAAGTGAGATTAGGCTAACCAGAATTTAAAACAAGGACTGCAAATAAACAACAATTATGATGCCAATATTTCAAGAACTGATTTTGGCACAATTTAGTACCTAATTTTGATTCAAATTTTCTGTCAGATTTCATCTACCACCACAAGTTATGGTGGTATGACTTTTTCTGACATTTTATTATTTTACAAAACGGGAAATGAAAACCAAAAAAAAAAACTTCTGCAACTCTTTTCTCTCAAGTAAAAAATACTCGTGGTCTTCGAACAATTCATTTCATCGTTTGTCTTCGCCGGCTAAATGATCTTCTCGAATCTTAAAACTAGGCATTATTGATTTAAATTGAGGCAGCTGATTTGAAAATTGTGAAATGATTTAGTCAACGTTGAGTGGAATCTTCTCTTGACTAGTTCCTCCAGATTTTTTTAAGCGACGCCTCTGTAGAAAATCTTCAATATGCGTTTTATTTTGAAAAATTTAAAATTACCCTAAAATTATTTCTTACCCTTTCGAAAAACAAAGCTCGGGTTGTACTTCGTAATTTCTGGTTTCAAAAGATTATATTCAAGAATAAAAAAAAAGAACTCACGAAAAAAAAGTAACAAAAAATCACACAGAAGCCGAATTACTAATAGAATTTAAGCACCATTTTCAAAGCTGAATTAAATTGAATTTTTTTTAAATAAATTGAAGATTTACGTTGAACAAATACACACTATTACTGTTAAATCAAGCTTGCTAGATTGTCCGGTTTTATCCCCGGGTTTGCCCGGATATTTAATACAACATTTGGGTAAGGTCCGGTCCAGCCCAGTTGTTCAGATTTTAATGGAAAAATAAAACCCGGATTTTGCCGGATTTTTTCACATTATTTGCAAATCAAACAAAAAAAACAAATTGTGTTGTAAATTTTATGTATGTATGCGTCAAAAATGAAATAGGCCTTAAAACGATTTAAAATCTGCTGAAAATTTTTAATGAAATTTTTTTTTCAAGTTTTTTTCTTAATTTTGTTTGACTTTAGAGTTTGGAACAAATTTGCCCGGATTTTTTAATTTTGAAATCAACCACCCGGATTTTGCCATGTTTCTAGATAAAATAGCCCGAATTTGTCCGGCCCGGATATTTACTGAAAAAATTCAGATTCCTTTTGTTGAATGTTTATCTAGTTATACCATAATGTGTAACAATCGATATCGAATTGAGTGTATCCAGAAATTTCACATGAGGTTCACATATTCACGAGAGTCGACATTATTTCCTTTAATAGAACACATTTTGGATGAACATTTCTATCACTTTTTCACTATTTATGAGGTAAAACCACCTTCCTGAATTCATAGTTATTTCATCCAAGTATATTAGCGACTATGACTTTCTTTCGCGTTGTCGATTTAGTTTTGTCATTAAAGGTCACAAAAGTAAATTCGCACTCCCACCAACCCTTGAATTAACTTCACTTTTAAATCCTTGCCTGGGTTTCGATTTCTTCACTCTTCCGGAAATGGTATCCTTGTCGCCTGCATATTTCGACGATTTTAATCCACTGGTCAGTGAAGAATATCCTTTTCCGCTGTTCCCACTGTACGGCAACGATGAGTATGGCTTTGAAGAATATCCTAAATATCCAAGCGAATCTCCTGTGTTTAATCCATATCCGGTTTTCATTCTGAGCTTTGCTGCAATGGTATTCCTGTTTTCTTTCTTTGTTAACACTTTTTAACTCTTCTTGTGCACTTTCCGTTTCCGACTGATTATAGCGATTCGCGACGTTTCCGACTGACTGAAGGCCCGGCAGAGCATCCGGACTTGCTTTTATAGGGTCCCGATCCGGGGCTTCGTGGAATCCGTTTGCAAATCGCATCCACGAGGACGAGAGCCTGTCGGAAGTAACAACTCCTTGGTAACCGCACATTCGGATCCCGAATCAAATGCACAAACGTGGTGTTTAGTGGTCTCGGTCGTGTATCGGAATGTGTTGTATAAAAACTGATAGTTATATGCAGGGAGTAATGCACTAAATTTGGGCAATCTCCGAAAAACCACTGTGCTCTATATAAAAAATATAAATAACCGAATTTGGGTAAATGTGTCTTTTGGTGGGCTCGTGATTTCGAAATGGTGGTTTTATTTTCCGGAGGCAGATAAAATAATTAATCAGACCGGGAACCATGCTTGTGGTGATTCCCTCGAAGCGCACGGTTCGTGACCCCACCGTATAAAGCTATCAAAAGTTTGTGGAAAAGAAAATATTTTATTTTTTATGATAAACAAATTTCCTGCCGACGACGACGATGACTAAGAAGTGAAGTGCCATCGAATCGCGTGTCGTCCTACACATGCGGCGGCATATCCTAGAAGAAATTCAGCCATGTTTCGCAAGTTTGTGGGTAGTTTTGAAGTTGTTGAACGTAAGACACGTGGTTCAGGCACAATTGGAATTTGGTTCGCTGTGGTCTTTGTGGCAAACTATGTCAAGTGGCTCTGCGGGATGTTAGCTTTGTCTAGCTGCACGCCATAACTGTAATCGGTATTGTAAAAATCCTACAATCACGATCAATCTTGGCTGTGTTTGATCCATATTGTCAAGCTGGGCTCAAAACATGGGAAATGTTATTTGTCTCGAGTTCATGCTTCCTTTGGAAGCCATTTTATCCCATTTTCCTAGAGTTTAGAATGTTTAACATCAACCAAATCGATCGCATTGATAGGTAATATTTTTATTTCGGGCTCTGCTGAAATACATATTCATAACAATCTAAAGCAGTTGTTGGGGTTTCATGGAATACGACAGACGGAAAGAGAATTAAAACGAAAAAACAAAGAATTATGATGATGAAACGACTTTTAAAAGATAAATATAAATTCGTTTTTAAATATTTTCTACCTATTGTATTTCCTGTAACAAACTTTTTTTCGTAACTTGTTGCATTAAAATTTCAAATTAATTACATTTCACACCTCCCGTAACTTTTTTGGTTGTTTCCACTGCTGAAAAAAGCAACACGAATTCTGAAAGCGATTCATTCAATCCTGAATTAGCACAACGGGCTCGTGATATAGCTCAGTTGGCAAGTCCGTTGTCTCCTGAGCCGATGTCCGCGGGTTCGAGCCCAAGAGCAAACATCGAACACAATTGTACCGGATATTTTTTTCAATATCGATCCGCCAACTGCAACGTTGATAAAGTCGCGAATGCCATAAAGATGGTAAAACGACTATAATGAATAAGCACAACGAGTTTTAGTTTTGTATGGAAATTTGCATGAAGAATCAAAACATTTTATTCAAAAATCACCCGAGACATACTGATAGTTAAAAAATATAACTTTGGATTTGGAATATTTCTTGATTCTAGCAGCACATTTCATGTAAACAAACCACAAACATAACTTGTACCCCAGAAAAAATATTCGTTTTATACAAAAAAAAAATCCAACTTTTTTCTAATTTAAGCGTTTTTGACTGCTAGTTTGAAAGCTGAGTAATAGTAGGATGAAAGTAAAAAAATCGCTGCATAACCAATGAATTTATTGATTCACATAACCTTGGCAAAAACCTGTCATAAAATTATTGAAAGAACTAGCAAGCATAGTCTGTCATTTTCAAATACTTTTCAATGGATTCAGATTTTTTTATTTTTAAATTTTGAGATATGACTTTTTTCATGAAATACTTGGCTTTATCTAGAGAATTATGCTTAATAATGGGAAAAAACAATAAAACATGGTTATTTCAAAATTTCAATTCCTTAAGAATATATGCGAAAAAAATTCTTCTTCCATACAAATTTCAATACTAAATTGAAAGGCGTTGTATTATTTTAGGAATCAAATCATCTCAAATTCTACACTGATGCTTGGTGACCCGCATGGAAAAAACATATCGGAGAAAAAAAATCGATGATTGCATTTGGGGTCATTTTTCAATTTCTCAAACCTTGGGGTCTTAAAACCTTCGTTTTGGTTCAAAACTCATCCATTATTTTTTGCAGAATTTTTAAGTAACGTTTACATGAGTAAATTTGAACATTTAGGTTTGAATGGGAAAATTGAATATTTTGTACTGAAAAATCAACATCATTTTTGTTTCTTCTGTGGATCCGAGCATGCTAATGGTTTTTATGCCAATTTATAAATTCTTCAAAGGAAATTTTCCGAACTTTGTTGAATACCATCACTTCGTATCTTATTAGGCAAAAAAGTTTAATTAGCTGTTTAACAGAGGTGAATATGTATTTTGGCATTGATTAACAATAAATTCAATTGTCATCATTACTGATGCCTCGCGAAGTATTGCATGAAAAGTAGTCATGCAATATCTCGCTAGGCGCCCAGCAGTGATAACAAATGATTTTAATGTTTACGAATGCCAAAATGACATGCCCCCATTCAACACCTAATAACTTATTTGTCTTATGAGATGCGAAGTTACGGTATTCGACAAAGTTGTTCAGCGGAAAATTTCCTTTAAAAGATTTACAAATTGGCACAATAACCAGGCTCGGGATTACAGAAGAAACAAAAATGATGTTGATTTTTTAGTACGAAATATTCATTTTTTTTATACAAACCTAAAAGTTCAAATTTCCTCATGTAAACGTTACTTAAAAATTTTGCTTAAAATCATAGATGAGTTTTGAACCAAAACGAAGGTTTTTAGACCCCAGGGTTTGAGAAATTAGAAATGACCCCAAATCGACTCAGTCTATTGTTGCATAAATTGTTTTCAAAAGTAAGTCCTGGTTTACACTTCCCGTGAAAAAATCTTATTTTGTCAATAACTCAAAAACGCGTCACAGCTGTGTAACATGGTGAAATCGATGAGGAATGGTTGAACGTTGGAAATCCAACAGTCTTGTTTTTCAGAACCTTTTAGAACTGTTTTTATTCCGATTTCCCTCGGTTTTCACCGCGGAATTTTCATCATGGCGGGGGAATCAGAATAAAAACAGTTCTAAGATAAGGTTGCAGAATTTTTTCAGCACGTATCCGAACCGGACAAACCGGGCTATTTTTATCAAAAAAACCCGGCAAAATCCAGGCATTTGATTTCGAAATGGTCGCCCAAAATCTTGGCAATATCCGGGCAAATTTGGTCAAAACCTAAAATCTACTCATCAAAAATCAAGAAAAAAAAAAGTTGAAAACCATTTTTTTACCTAAATTTATCAACAGATTTTAAATTGTATTTAAGGTTCTCTAAAAAATCTTTCATGATTATTTTTATAAAACTTGCTCAGAAAGTTTCGATTTGGACGCATAAATAAAAAAATAAATAAAAAAAATTATAACACAATTTGTTATTTAAAGTGTGATATGTGAATGAAAGTGAGAATAAACAAGGGCAAAAATCCGGGCATTTTCAATGAAATCCGGTCAACCGGGCCGGATTGGACTTTTTCAAAATTTTATATTAAGTATCCGGGCAAACCCGGATAAAACCGGGCAATCTGGCAACCTTATTCTAAGAGGTTATAAACAACCAGACCAGTTTGGTTTTCATCTTTCAAGCATTCCTCATTACTAAATCTAGTTTAGCCGCGTTGTTGAGTTATTGACGAAATCGGATTTTTTACGTTTATTTTCACGAGAAGATTGAATGGACCCTAAGAGCACCTGCAACGGTTCAGGCGTAAATATTGGTTTTAAGTATACCGTAAAACGGGGTAACTTTGATCACCGGGGTAACTTTGACCATCAAGAAATTTTTCCTCATTATCATCAATAACTTAGTCTATAGTTTGAACTTTTGAAAACTTGTTTCTACGTTTAAAATCCTATTAATTGAATATCAAATAGAAAAAAATAGGTTTGCATTTGAAATTGTTTTCTGTTAGTAAAAGTGCAATTTCAAATTCTTAAAATATCTATTTTTTCAAAACTCGTCAACAAACAGCTCTCCTGATGATATCTAAAAGTATTTAGAAGCAAACGGGTGGTTGAATGTGAAAGAACAACTTTTATTCTTTGTATATGTATGTATAGTTAAAGTGAAATTTTTATAGTCATTTAATGATAAATTTTTGATATTTGAAAAGTAAGAACATTTTCCAAGAGTAAGCCCTTATTGGACAAATGGATAGGAATCCTATCAAATGATTAACTTTAAAGAAAAAATTAAAATAGAAATAGTGGGAGGGACTAGGGGAATGTGTGAAGGTAAAATTTCATTGGTATTTTGAAGCTGGAACTATTTAACGAGTATAATAATTTTTGCCCCCAGATGTATGCAGCATCATTGTTTTTTTTTCGATAAGAAATGTTTTTAGAAGAAAACGTTTTAACGCAAGGTAAAATTGATAAGTTAGAATTTGTAAACAATTTTGAAGGTGTTTATGATCAAGAAAACTCGTTAAAACCGTCAAAATGGAGACTGATCAATTTAACCCCAAAGTGTCAATTCCTGAACAGTGAAGAAATCGATTTTATAATCAAATTCAAAGTAGTCCAATAAATTTCTGCAACCATGTTTTACGTTCATAGGAGTCTAGGACTGGTTTTAAAAATATGAAACATGTCACATTCCCCTTAATAGGAAAAATAATCGAAAAATATTGAAAAAAGTGATCAATAATACCCCGGATTACGGTACCAGTTTAAGCACAATTTGAAATTTTAGAATCGGCTAAAACACCCACTCCCCACCGGTGTAGTAGCAAATTTAAAACGGAAACACTTTCATTGCAGACACTCAATAATTGAGAAGAAAAAACCCATTTTATTAAAAAAAATTACATAAGTTTTGGGTTTCACGGTTAATTGTCTTTAAATTAATTCTACGAATATTCTTTTCGACAGAACAATGATTTCAACTATGCTACCAGGATTACATTAATTTAAAAAGGTTTTGTTAAAATGAAATGAAAAAGCAATTTTTTATTGCTGACATTGATAAAGGAAATGAGAAATGTTTATCCCAAAGTCAAAGGAAATTGTCCTTTGATTTGTCGACATTTTTGTTTGACAAAAACTTGTTTCACTTTGTAAATTTTTGAATGGATACAGAAAAATTTGTCTATTGTTTATACTTGATATGGTTTTTATTAAATAGATGTTCAATTCAATTCATGTTACGTATAGGCTGGTTGAATCGAAAAAAACATTCAAATAATATCTCAAAAAGACACTAATATCACACCCAATGTTACCCAAACATGTGTGAAAGAAATCATTGTTGGCTAAAATTTTCTCACCGTGAACTAAATCGGTCTGTCGTATATTTTGAAATCCTGTTCCAAATTTGCATGAATTTGGAACAAAGGCGTATACTGCCCCTATTCGCATATGAGTCCCATGTGCATTTTCATCGTTTTTGAGTTATCGATGGAAAACGCTTTTTTGTGCTCCAATTTACATATCAAACAAGTTTTTGTTCGAAGTTTGTTCCCAAAATTTCGAAAAAAATATGACCCCTGATGTGTCTCATGTGAAAAATATTCGCATATGAGTCTCATGACCAAAATTCAGCGCCAGAGCTTACAATTGAAGGTAAGGATAGATAGAAAATGAAGCAAATCAATAATTTTATGCTTAAAACATTAATTTACATAAAAATTGAACGTATAGTAGCAAAATGATTCTGAAGAATTCGTGTTCTTAGTCACAAAAAACATTAATAAGTTACTAGTACCCAAAATAATTTTTTCGACAAAAATCAACCGATGAACAACGCTCAATAGATCAGTCATCGGTCAGGATGGATCCTTCGTGGGTAATTTCGACGATCTAATGTGTGATCGGGTGGGTGGTACTTGAAGTGTTGTTTCGGTAACAAAATAACAAACTTGAAGTGTTGTTCCGGTAACAAAATAACAAACTTTTTACCACTATTTTCGTTTATTACATAGGAAGATGTTAACGGAAGAAATCTCCTTCTTTGTCTTGAATCCAGTAGACTTTGGTCGGTGTTATCTACGTATCCATAACACACATTGAATTAAATGATTATGATGTCTGATAAATGCGCAGTAATTTCACACGAGTGAAAACAAAGTTTTGGAAAAACATTGGAAAACATATCCCACTTGGCGAAAAAACCGATTGAAATCAGTTTGGGATCATGATCTTTCGATAACTTTATTCTGTCATCAAAAAGAATGGTAAACAAATGAAAAAAATATGTTAGAAAAGTATTTGCCACTTGCCGATAACTTTAGCACCAGAGACTCATTTGCGAATAATCTCTGTTCGAGGGTTAAGAATATTCGCATATGAGTCACATGAGTGTTTTATTGAAATTTCTCCGTTATTATTAGTAAGTATTAGCACAAAAGTAAACAAAAGTATTCTTTGAAGTGTTTTCTATCCGAACTATTGATAGGTTTTGTCAACAAACAATGCATACGATTGATTTTATGAAAACAAGTTTCAAACTTTACAAGCGTTTTTCTCGGTTTGCAGTTTTTACACATGGGACTCATATGCGAATAGGGGCAGTATAACTGTTGGGAGTTTTGAAATCGATAACTGTACTAAAACAGCGATTTACGCCACCGGTGCCAGCCGGACTGTTTTAGCGTGGTCGAAAACCGTGTTTTGCATCTACCGTTGGGACAGCCCTAATGAGTGAAATGACGTCTACACGGAAAATAATAAAAAGGTAAAATTTACCGAGATACCTGGGTGAACGCTCGTGGAAGCCGAAAAGGAAACTTTTACCTTTTCGAGGTGAACCTCACCTGACAGTAAGGTAAAGTTTACCTGAATCGATCTGGAAAAAAGATACAATTCACCTTGAAGAAAGATGAATCCGAAAAAGGCAAATCTTACCTCGTAGCGAGGTGAAGTTCACCTGAATTGAGCAGAATTAAAAAATAAAACTCACCTAGAAAAATGGTATATCCAAATAAGTTAAAATTTACCTCGTAGCGAGGTGAAGTTGATGGTTGGAAAAAATCACCTCGCTTCTCAGTAAATTTTACATTTTTTTTTGTTTTCCGTGTAAACTTAAGAAACCAAACACGGAAAATAATAAAAAGGTAAAATTTACCGAGTAGCGAGGTAGTTTTTTTTACCCCTATTTCGAGGTTAATTTTACCTTTTTTTTATTCACTTAGCAAAAAGGTGAATTGTACCGTTTTGGGATTCATTGAGCAAAAAGGTACATTTTTCCGGTTACCCATTCACTGGGTTTTTTTTTCACTGTTCTGTTTATTCACCAAATTAAATTAAATTCCCCCCCATGAAGGTTCAAATATTTTCCTAGACCCAAATTTTTACTACAGACTGTCTCGGAAAACGTTATCAAAAGTTATTCACAAAATAAGTTGGTGCATGAATTTTGGGTACAGTCCTTAGTCTCCAATATTGAATTTCTAATAAGATTAGAATCACTAAGGTTGTCTGATTTCCCAGATTTTGCCCGAATGTTTTTATTTATTTGCAAAATCAAAGCAAAATTTAAATTGCGTGATAACAATTTTATATTTTGCGTCCAAAACATTTTTTAAATAAGGTTTATCCAAATAAACTGGCAGATGCGTTTCGATGAAAACAAACTACTTTTTGAATTTATTCTTCTAGATTCTTAATTCAAGAATTCCAAAATTTGCCTGGATATTGCCTAGATTTTGAGTTTTTCGAGGTTTTTAGATAAAATAGTTCAGATTTTCCCTGCCCGGATAAGTACGGAAAAATATCTGGTGAGCTTAGGTTTGAATACATTTTGATGTTCTGATTCCAATTTTTTTTTCTTAGATCTGAATTTGTTGCCTTTGACCGGATTGTGGAGTCTGTATCCAGTTTATAATTCTTGATTTTAATTTTTGTTCATCATTGGAACAAAATCTTGATCCGAATCTTGGTTTTGAATTTAAAAGTAAAATAAGATTCATTTTACATGTTCGAAACTCATCATTCCAGAATATTAAAAAAAAAATTAAATTACAAACAATTTAAAAAATATGGTTTGAAATTTTTACTTTACTCTTATGCAGAATTGAAACATTAAAATGTTCCATAGTAATGATC
This sequence comes from Uranotaenia lowii, assembly GCF_029784155.1. Lineage (NCBI taxonomy): Eukaryota > Metazoa > Arthropoda > Insecta > Diptera > Culicidae > Uranotaenia > Uranotaenia lowii. Next base: position 320,430,587 of record NC_073692.1, read on the forward strand.
CAGAAATGAAATATCAGATTTTCATCATTTGGAATTTTCAGTTAGATTCACTAGTTGAATTACGAATAAATATTTGAAGTAAAAATTCTTATAGAAAATCAAAGATTTAAAATTCGGATAATAGTTTTCTGGTTAAGAATTCTGTCTGTTCTGATCATAATTATTAGGAATTTTTGCTTAGACTTTATATTCAGAAATTTATTTTATAGGCTAGCAATACAAAATTTATATTCAGGTTCAAAATGCAGAATTCATATTCGGTATTAAAATTCAAAATTGCCAAAACAAAACACAGAAAAGGTGAAAACCACTGTTATAAAAAAGATCTGAACTCATTTTCAAAATTGCGATCCTTGAAAAATCTAAGTTTCAATTTTTCACAGAATTTCAATAATGAAATAAATTACTGATGATAATTTATTGTTGAATAAATAACTTGTACTTCATCTTCGGGTTCAGGCAATTTATTTTATTGGTTTGTTGTTTAACATAATTTATATTGTAGGCAGTTAAATTTTTGTATACTAAAATCTGAATGTATCGAGTTTACAAAAGTTTAAAATAAATGTGATTTGAACCCCATACAAGTTTTTCTTTCCCTCATTCATTTTTTAAGGTTTAAAACATTTAGAACACATTTAGGACTTATTTTCATAAGTAATGATTTGAAATGAATAGCTATTAATATAAAAGAACTTAAACACGAATAATGCGGTACTCTTAGTATCACTTTTTTACTATTCTTTATATATGCATTTTTCAAGCAAAAATGTTCTAGGAAAAATTTTATAACCGAGCCCTATAAGGCAGTTCTTCCTACGGCCCTGCCTATGTGTTACCTTTTTTGTCGGATGAGGATGAGACACTTTTGCATCCTCTCCAACATCAACGCTGCCTTTTACGTGACAATTCCTTCTAAAAATGTTAGTTGATTTTTCTTTTTTTTTTTTGTTGAAAAGACCCAATTTACCATGAATTTTCAATCAAATTAAAGGAATTAGCATTACAGAAAATCTGAATTTTTTTTTTCTCAAAAACACAGATTTTTTTTTTCGGCAACCTTGCGCAGAATGCCAGTTTGTTTTGAACTGCTTCTCGCTGCTAACCGTTTTTTCGGGTCTTCTTATGATTCTGCTTAATTATTGCTTAATTGCTTTCGATTCTGCAATATTTTTCGATTGGGCAAAGCTCTGCTGTGATGGAAGGATTCTTATCCTTGGGCACAACCCGAATATTGTTAGTGGCATACCACTCCATGCACTCCAATAGCACAGACAAGTCATGTTTCTTCAGGAAAGGCGCTTTTGAATACACTCTGACTCTTTCATGTAAATTTCCTGGTTGCCGCTCCCGGTTGCAACGAAAATGTCGTTTTTCAAGCCACAGGTACAGATAGCTTGTCAAACGAGATATTTCCTGGTAAGCTATGATAGTCTAATATGCTTGATAACTAACGTACTAATGTCAAAATCCATATAGAAGCATCGCATCATTCAACACACTCATCTACAAAATGAGGGATGTTCAGGTTTTCTATATGGCCAACTACTATGAAGTGGTAGATACAGATAGAGTTGAATCCGTGTTGAACAAAAATGCTTCTAAATAAAATTCTACTCGCTCATTTTCACCATCTTTCATTTCTTCTAACTTTCTATCCGTCTATAAAGTATCATAATCTTGAAATGTTCTTACTAAAAACACATTATTTTCACCCACAGGGCCGATAAACTTATTAACATAAGTTTTTTATTTTTAGAAGGTTCAACCTGTTGTATTGCTTAAAAAGGTGAGTAATTGTGATATATTTTTTTTCCTTGAAAGAATTCCAATCACAATTGCTCGGCTCCCTTCCCAATACCATATTTCCAACACTTATCTCTAAGAATTGAATGCTGTCGTTTAAAAGGTATTGATTTTACTAAATTTATTGCTCACACATTTGGCAGCTACTGACAGAGTCGATGTAAATCGCGTGAAACAGCCCATTGCTCTGGAGTGGACCTGACTTCCTTCGAACGTACGTTATTGGTATGATCGTTCTAACAATTTTACATTAGTTCTATAGGTCTGTTCTGCACAACAGAACCCGTAGCAAGCCAAAAATCACATTAATCACCCAAAGCATTTGTCAAGCTGCCCCGCAGAACTTTACGAATCTAGATCTATCACGAAAGCATGTGGGTGCCAATTGTAAACCATATCCACCCTTCCTTATTTACATGTACGGTCAAAGAACAAATTTGAGTGGTTGAACCAACTGGCTTAAGCGATAGTTGGTGCATTCCGATCACAAGTTGGTTACCTTCCGCCCCATCACACCGATATGCCAGAATAAGTAGGTACGAGGCACTGGGCTTAAATTGGATGACGGGCATTTTCCTGCTACCAGACTTCGAACCCTGAAGAGCCCATTCAGTTGATTACAATTTTTACCATCAATTATCAGCACCTCGTCTGTTCGGCTGAGGTCTGGCGTAGTATAGAACATGTTATTGAGCTCTGATTGAATGACTCTCAAGAAGGTGCGGGTGTGTTCTTGTTCTTAGCTTTCCGTGGGCTCGCAAAGGTCCATAAGGGAAAGCCTATTGATTTGGTTCTTGCGGTCCAAGTTGATCACCAATAAGGCGCGAGCGCGATCGTGAACTTGATCCTTAATGGCACCTTGATCGTTTGATTGGGCGTTGGATAAATATGGTACTCAATTGTTCATGCCTTTAACAACGAACAATTGGTGCTAATTTTGTTTAATTTTTGCGTATAGCCTTAAGTGTGCAATGACACATAATTACTAAGCTACAGTTTCAGAATGAACTTTGTAGTATTTCAAAACCAAAAGTCAAACTGTTTGAGCTCATATAATTTATGTTTGAATTTTGTTTATATTCATTACTAATTTCAATAGGTACTTATAGATATAAATAATTTTAAGTTTTTTTAAACATATGTTTTGAAAATTTCTGCCTTTTACAAGAGTATTAGATTGCGTTTGATAAGTTATTCATAGTGGGTCAACATACAAGAACATTTTTAGGACACACAATTTTCAAATTAAGAAAAATAACTCAAAGCTGTGAAGAGAAAAAAAGTTTAAGCAGTTGAGATAAACCATGCCATATCAAAGGAGCACAAAACAAAGTGCGCCAAAAATACGCTTTAATCTTAACTTATCCGTAATATATTGACCGTGATATTTCAACTATACTTGCGGCTCTCATTGATCACTTTTTTTCGCCAAACTGTTAAACGTTAGACGCAAATAGTACAATGCCGTGGTTTCTTGGCACGGTTACTACCTAATAGTTTCACACCTAAGGCCTCACACCGCCCACGATTCGGCGTTATGATCCATAAAGATACAGATTCAGAAGGTGTCATTTACGTTCTTCACGATGCCATTAGCGTGCTCCGGACATTAACTTTGAACCGGTAATAACCAATCAATTAATTCGGCACCTTTCTATTGTGTAGTTATCTGTGTCAAATTGTATAACTTACAGTTCAATTCATGCCACATTCATTTCATATTACTGATACTCTGAGCCAAAGTTTTCCCACAGGATCCCAGAGTTGAGGCTCACCCTGAATGTAGATGAGATATTAAGAAAACCATTTTAAACTGATGATTACGTAAGGTGATTTGATTCACTTTGTACTTGAAAATTACTAATCATGTTACACAATACTATGAGTAAATTGTTTGAAGTCCCTCGGAAAGGCCGTCGATAGCATGGTATATTGTTTTTTTTTTTAATTTTAGGAATCACTAGAATGCCTTTCGGACAGTTTTTTAATCGACCTAATGCTTTTTGTTGAAACATAACCTTTCCATTTTTCTTCAACTTCTACTTGACGAATAATTTTGAGTGTGACTTGAAGTCCATTTAGACAAATATCTCAGAATCTCTCTACTACTTATCTGTTATAGAGACTGCGTACCGAATACCAAATTTTCTTTCTTTAAGTGAAGTTTAATGTACAATTAGAGCAAGTTCACTGGTGTTGGGAAAAAGTGGTAGAAATTTCGACATTTTGAAAATTTTACCATGCAAAAATGTTTTCAAGATCTTGCAGCGTTGTATTTTTTTACAACACTGTTTCTATTTCAGCCGTATGTGATAGAAATATTGCTATTTTTGCATCACAGCATGCGAAAATACAACACGTGTTGTAAAAAAACTAGAAGGCCACAGATCTTGAAGATGTTTTTACATGGCAAAATTTTCCAAATATGCCGTAAGTGTCAAAATTTCTACCACTTTTTCCCAACACCAGTGAACTTGCTCTTAGGTACTTGTTTTGAATATTTTGGGTCCAATGTTTCGTTTGGAAAAAAAGGTAGGCTGTGGCCAAAGAAAGAAGCCGCGTGTTTTTTCGTGTCATCAAAAATTTAGTCAAATTTGAAATTCTGGAAATCTGGAATCCGGAGGATGAAAATTTGGATAACCTTTTGAGATGGAACTAATTCAGTGACCTCCAATGGGACTTTTGAAAGTAAACAATCCCATCTCCCCAAGATTCAAGAACTAGATTCTCTGGCGGACTTCTCCAACATATAGGATTGCCATTTTATTTGGAATATCTGGGAAGCCCATTCTATTATGTTACTACATTATGTCACTAGAATGTTTTTTTTTTCAGTCAGAATTTTAACATTTACAATAATATAAAGTTGTATTTATATACATAAACTAGCTGGCCCGGTGTGTTTTGCTACACCTTTCAAACATACTGAAATTGGTGATAGATAGTGACTATTAAAATATTACGTAACGCGTTTAGGGGGAGAGGATAAAAGCTTGTTATGTTTTTTTGGATTTCGGATAGAACATATTTTAAGACTGTGTTTAGTAGTGGGAAGAGGGTTCCGAAAAATATCGAAAATTGCGTTACGTAATTTTTGATGGTCCCTTATTTAACTTTTCATTTATTAACACATTTTAAATTGAATTCCAAGATGTTCCTTCAAACAAAAAAACAGCAATTATTTTTTTTTTGTTTTCAAAACTTAATTAAAATTGTTTTTCATCATTGTTTTAATACTTTTTATGACTCTGATTTATTTGGTTTATAAGTTTATTAATTACATCAATCTTTTTATATATAGATTCCTCTATATACCCTACCTTGCCAAATTTGGTTTCATTTTCTCGATTAATTATCCAATTAGTATAAACATTGTAAGGGATCTCAAGCCATCAGATCAAAAACATGTCTTGTATACAAATACAATCCCATGCTATGTATGGTTCCATTCTCGATAAGTTCTCAAGTTTTTCGAAAAATGGGTGACCTTTTCTCGACTTTATATCTCCCCTATGGAAGTAGAAAGATGTCTTAAACCATCAAAGAAACATTTCCTATACACAAATATGCTCCCATGAAAATTTGGTTCCATTTTCTCGATAAGTAATCAAAATATTTGAAAATAATTATGTGTGACCCCTCCCCACTCAAGTTTCAGGTCTCAAATCATCAGTCTGAATTCATGGACTGCCCTCCTCAATTCACTCCCGTGCCGAATTCTGTTCCATTTGCTCGATTGCATGTTTTTTCCATATCATATTTGGTGCATTTAAAAGATAAGTTCTTGGTTTATGCAAAACAACAACAACCCTCTCCTCTTCCTTAACTTTATCTCCAACTAGCTGATTTTACCCGGCCTTGCTCGGGTTCGCATAAAATATAAATCAAAATGAGTCGTTGGACTTTTCGAAATTTTTGAAGCTTTATATTCATCATTAGATATAAACAATTCCGCTAATTTTTGGCCATGTGAGCTATGTAAGTTTTGTTAGTCTTTTTGATGTTTTGATTGAGATTATTTATTGTTTTTCTCGTGTTCATAATTTTAAAAAAACTGTTTGTGTTTAAATAAATTTAAAACTATTTCCCTAGAATGCTTGTTCATCCTATCATAACAAACATTTTTTTCTCCCATCATTTCCAAGGAAGCTTGAATAGCATTTACCTGATATATTCAGCTGATAAAACTGTTTTTTTACTTTCACATCCCCCTTTTAATAAAAACTTCTTTTGGAAATCATTCCACTTTTCAAGTTACATGATCTCCCTGTACAATGGTACATATATTCAAGTTTTGGTTTCTTAGAAATTTTCAAAAAAGACTTTCGAATCTTAATAAATTATGTTCAAAACTCGCTTTGCATGTTTTCAATTATATGTGTGCTTTTAAAATCACACTGCTTCATGAGTACTTGTTCTTAAACGTTAAAAGTTCCACTAATAGTTTTTTGAAGTTGTCGAGAACAAACTAGCTCTGAACCGAAGTTACCATAATAATGCTATGAAACAGATTTAATTTGAGTTATATTTCAATGTTTCCATTGTTGGACACAATCATCCCATTAATTATTGTGAAAAGTGATCAATGTTGTCAAGTCACATTGATGACCAAAAATGACTCAAAAGTTAGAAATTTGCCAATGAAATTGAATTGTATAAAATTGAAATCCTTAGATTTAATTTCTTAATCAATTTTCTAAACCCCCGTTTGAATTCCTCGAAGGCTATCTTAAAGGCTGAAAGCTGAATCTAATAATTTTTTTCTTTCTGTATGAAAAATCCCATAAATATTAAAATGGTTGTCTCTAAAAAGCTGGAAATTATGAAAATCGGTTCATAAGTTTTTCAACACTCAGTCCAAATAGTTGTTCAGCTGAAAAAGTCAATTCATTGTTCACTATTCAGTTCACTGTATGTTTTTGTAAACCCTCAAAGCCCCCCAGCGGCGGTAAAGAGCTTTGATAAACACTATGTACAATGCTTGTCAATATCTATATTCCTAACAGGCTAGTTAGATTTTTCAATTCAAATTGTAGGCATATTATTGCATCCAAATATCTCGTACCGGTTTCACGTAATTTGAAGTAGAATGACAAAAAACACCCGCCAAAATTTTCCCTATCAAATTATGAATGCTCAGCAAGCTTTGATTTGCTATCCAGTACACGTGAACTCTAGATGGTCGTTTCTAACGCCCAGCCCATGGGTGTGGTGAAAACAACCCCGCCAAAGGAAACGAAAATCGGTCGACAAAATGGTGCCATGACTTTTGGTTCATGGGAGAAAAAACGAAAGTTGTATGGAAGGGTCCCTTTTCTTAGATGGGAGGGGCTCAAAACTATTACTAAAACCTTACCATGGTCCAAATACATAACTGTACAAAATTTCAGGCTGATCGGTTAAGCGGTGTGGATTTGTATAAGGTGCATACAAACAAACAAACATATATAGTCCAACTCATCTTTATATATTAGAAGATTGAAGAAAAATTTAGTCTAAAATAAGCATATAACCAATTCTCGTATCCAAATGCCCTACCATGCCAAATTTGTATCCATTTGCTCTATAAGGGTTTTCAAAATATTACGAAACATTTCTGAGTTTCACGTCTCACGTTCCAACAGGTTGTTTTGATCCATCATTGCTCTGCTAGTAAAAGCCTTTTTACGGTTAAAAAACTTACTTGGAGTTAATTTGGTTGTTCGCATCGTGGTTGTACGGATCTGAAGCCCATCGTCCACCCGGAGCACCTAGGAAGGATTGTCCACTGGATGTCGTAGCCGGATTTTGGTGCAGTATACCCGAAACACATTTCTTTTTCCGCCTATTATTATTATACCACCAACAACCATCTGCTGTCATCAGTCTATCACTCCTCACTGCTTCTCTCCGCGATCGTTCCCGGTATCTGACACACTCGAGTGTTTTGATTTTACACCACCGTCCAAAAGTTTTCGCATAGAGCGTGAATATTAAAGAATGGAAGATGAAAAAAATATTTTCTGTTTCCTTTGCGAGAGTTTGGTGCAGGATTCAACAAAAGTGGTTGAGTGCGTGCATTGCCACAGAGTGGTACACTTCCGGTGCAAGAAAATTTTTGGCAATAGTATTGCAAAAACGAAGAAGAATCCATTTTTCTGTTCGCCTGAGTGCATTGATATGTTTACTCGTGTATCTCAGGCAGTAAACCGTGCTGATTCCGTCAGTGAAGACATCAGGAAGCTAACAGAATATGTTCGAGCAATTAAAGAAGATCAATCGTCTGTCCGTAGCGAAGTTCGCGAAGAATTGTTGAAAACCCGCTCAGTTGTTGATAGCTTGGTTGAAACCAACAGACACATAGAAGAGTCCCAGGAATTTCTCTCTAACAAATTTGAGGAACTAAGAGGGAATTTCAAATCAATTGGAAAAGCAATCAGGGAAATTCAATCCGACAACGAAAAACTGAAAAACACAGTCAGTGTCTGGCAACAAAAACACTGTGACCTGTCAAATAAAGTGGATCGACTGGAAATGGAATTGGATAAAGCTAATAGGTCTGGACTGGAGAAAAATGCGATCGTGCTTGGAGTACCGATGAGCACCCAGGAGAATGCCGTGGAAACCGTTAAAAAAATAGCTGTAGCAGTAGGTTGTCCACTCGAAGATGATGACGTCACCGAAGCAAGAAGATTGGTGAGCAAAAATTCGTCGTCCAGGCATGCACCGCTTCTTGTTACATTTGGACGCACTACAGCCAAGGAGCTTTTGTTCCAAAAAAAGCGAGAACATGGAATTTTGCAGGCAGCGCAGATCGATAATGTTTTTGTGGGTTCGACAAGCAAAGTAACAATAAGAGATGAGTTAACCAACTTTGGGAAAGAACTGCTATCCGAAACCAAGAACATGCAGAATGAACTCGGCATTAAATTCGTTTGGCCAGGACGAGACGGTAAAATCCTGTTCAAACGACACGATGGAGCAAAGATTGAGCAAATTGGTAATCGAAATGATCTTCGCATGCTGGTCAAGTCCACCCAAAAGCGTTCCTTGAATCACTCTGTCGACCTAGAAACATCCAACGTTACATTACCAGAGATGCCTTCGCCGAAACGTGTTTATACTGGAGCAGGAAGCATGTAGAAACTAATTTATATTTCGTTTATGTGGATACTAATATTTTAAGAAAAAATGAATAATAAAAATAAAAACATATTTCACGACTCATTAGATTCTCTGCGTGAAAATAATCGTAAGAAAAACAGTCATAACTTTCTAAGATTTCTTCAGCTGAATGTAAGAGGCCTTAATGATCCGAGCAAACAGGACTTCATCAAGATTTTTCTAGAGCAATTCCCTGTATCGATTGATGTGTTAGTTCTAGGGGAGACATGGTTGAGGGAGGAAAAAAAAAACTTGGTTAACGTAGATGGATACCGCAGTTTCATTTCCTGTCGACCCGATTCGAGTAGTGGTGGACTAGCAGTTCTCGTAAAAGATTCGCTTAAAGTATCAGAGATCGAAAATTTACACGATGATGGGTTCCATTATATTCATTTGCGTCTGGAACCAGCCTGCTCACCAATCGAAGTTCATTCAGTTTACCGACCGCCTTCACAAAATCCACAGTTGTTTTTAGGAAAGCTTGATGCCGTGCTTGCATCTCTGAAATCTAACTCTCAGTTTTTGATGCTAGGTGATGTTAACATCCCGATAAATAAGACAAGTTGCCCCGTAGTCAGCCAGTACCTAGATCTGTTGAGATGTTATAGTTGTCGTGTATCCAACACATATATAACCCGTCCAGCAAGTTACAACATACTTGATCACGTTGTTTGTTCAGATTCGATAGTTGAACAAACTCTGAATGAAACAGCTCTCATCGACATAAGCGACCATAGTTTGGTGCTGACTACAATCAGTTTAAAGAAACCAATAGCGTACCGAAAGCTTGAAAAAGTTATCGTGCAACATGAGCAGATCAATGAGGCTTTCAGAGTTGAGTTTGAAAACATACACGCTAGCAGTCCTACAGAAAAATTAGAGAAACTATGCTTATTATATAGTCAACTGAAAGCTAGATTTTCAAAAACAGTATCTGTCAAAGTTAAAGTTAAGGGACATTGCCCGTGGATGTCGCTGGATGTGTGGAAGTTAATGCGAATGAAAGAAAAGGCACTTGCGCGTTGCAAGAAGTATCCTACCAACAGTGACTATAAGGATCTTTTGATACAAGTGTCGAAAAAACTCAACAGTGCTAAGACTGAGGCAAAAAAAAACTATTACCAAAAACTGTTTCAGAAATCCACCCAGAAAGAAATGTGGAAAAAATTAAACAAGTTGATTGGAGCAAACGAATCTCAAAGCGAAAGGATCAAAATAGAACTGAACGGAGCAGTTACGGATGATGAAAAGACAGTTGCCAACGCATTCAATCATTATTTTTGTAATATCGGAACTCAGCTAGCAGCCACAATTCCCAGAAATGTTCGAGGAAGTGCACGAAGAGATATCGAAAACGGTGACAGTATATACCTTACACCAGCAACAGACCAAGAAGTTATCATCAAAATAAACAAGCTAGATGCTTCAAAAAGTCCGGGTCCAGATGGGATCCCAGTACAATTTATCAAAGCCAACCATGTCATATTAGCCTCCCTGATAAAAGATGTTTTTAACAACTGCGTGCAGAATGGTGAATTCCCCGAGTTCCTCAAAATAGCTAGAGTTCTACCCATCTATAAAGCGGGAAAAAGGACGGATTGCTGCAATTATCGCCCAATCTCCATACTATCGGTGTTCAGTAAGATCCTGGAGCAGTTAATAGCAGATCGTATCTCGCAATTCCTGAAGCACCATAACCTGCTATACAGCTATCAATACGGTTTTCGCGAAGGATCCAGTACCCAAACAGCAGCAATTGAACTGGTAGATGCCATACACAGTGCTCTTGATAATCGAAAGTTTATGGGAGTGTTATTCTTAGACCTAAAGAAAGCTTTCGACACGATTGACCACAAGATACTTCTCCAAAAATTGGATGCCCATGGAATCAGGGGTAATGCAAACCTTCTTCTTGCCAGCTACCTAGCCAACAGAAAGCAGTACGTCCAGATAAATCAGGTTTCTAGTGACCTTGGAGACCTGCCTGTTGGAGTCCCACAGGGTAGCAACCTAGGGCCTCTCCTCTTCGTCTTATATGTGAATGATTTGCACAAGCTACAATTACAAGGTAAACCCAGGCTGTTTGCGGACGATACATCGTTGTCATACGAACATAATGACGTCGGGACTATTATTTCCCAGATGTCAAATGATTTAATAGAACTGAAATCATATTTTGACAAAAACCTTCTTTCACTGAACCTGGATAAGACCAAGTATGTAATCTTTAGTGCAAACCATCGGCTTTCTAGCAACTATGGTCAGCTACTAGTTGATACGACTATCATAGAGCAGGTCAAAACTTTTAGATACCTGGGTCTGAACTTCGATGAACGTCTAAGATGGGACGCACACATAGATTATCTTAGAAGAGATCTAAGTGCTATTCACAGTATAATGTGGAAGCTTTCGAGGTTTGTACTGACCAAACAACTAGCGTGCCTGTATCATGCATTTGTGCAATCCAAGCTGCAGTACATGGTCTCGATCTGGGGCGCAGCTAGGAAGAAGGATATTAAACCGCTCCAAACAATGCAGAACCGATGCCTAAAAGCTGTTTATAAACGGCCCAGACTTTTCTCCACCTACAATCTTTTCCACGAAGCTCCACTATCTGTATTACCAATAGCTGCACTAAGGGAACTCCAAAGCGTTACTCAAGTACACCACCAGCTACACAACCCAGTCTTCCACCACAATCAACAAATTCAGCAGCAGAATCACAGATTTCCTACGAGGTCGAGAGGAAACCTGATGCTCAGAAGAGTAAATACAGAGAAAATGAAAAAGTCCCCTGAATACTTCAGCAAGATGAAGTACAACGCTCTTCCAGGATATCTGAAAATCACAACCAACAAAGCCAGCTTCAAACGTTCAGTTAAAACATACCTCAAAACCAACCTAGAAAACTACCTAGCATGATGTGAGAAAAAACAACTGAATTGTGAACTAAGCAGCTAACTAGTTCGTTAAGACCCCCTTAACAGAGAGTAATCTCACTGGGGGCCTTGGAAAAATCAATTTCCTCACCCAAAATTATCTAACCTGCCACTAATCGCCACAATACGACTTTGTTTATATCCCCTCTCTGCTAGCCACCGCCACCCACCAAAGCCGCCCACCACACCACAAAACCGCCCACCACATGCCGCAACTGCAGAACCGCTAATTTAATGAAATAGTGTTGAAAAGAAAGTGTGAATTCTAAAGATTGTAAATAATGTTAGTTTTGAAAAGATATCAAACATGATCAATAAATGTGAGGAGGTTTTATGCCTTCGGGAGAATGGTGCTGCAAGAGAGGCCAACTCCCGGGGGCTTTTCCCTGCTCAATTAAAAAAAAAAAAAAATACCTTCCCACGCTAAATTTGGTTCCTTTTTATTGAGCAGTTTTCCAGTTATGCTGAAAAATTTTAAAGAGCCTCCTTCCCACTTTATTTTCCGTCATTGGAGAAAGGGAGGGTACCAAATATCCATAAACCATTTCTCGTACCCAAATGCCCTTCCAAGCCAAATTTTTTTGCTCGAATAGTTCTCAAGTTATGCAATAAAAAAGGTATGGAAGCCCCCTCCTCTCTTCTTAAACCCTCACTGGAAAAAGGGAGGGGTCTGAAATAATCATTAAAACATTTCTTGTATACCAATACCACCCCTTGCCAAATTTGTCGATTCCTAAATTTGCCCAAGGCGATTGAATTTTGTATGAATTATATATGTATTAATCATCCAGACAATTCAAATTAGCTTGAAATTAAGTTTGCCTTTTTTTGTAAATATGTCTTTATTAGTCTTTTAATCATTACATTTAAGTTACATTATTAAAGTAAATTAAGTGTTCAGATCAATTATGATCAGTTCAACTCTTTGATTAAGTCAATTCTAAACATTGTTTATTTGATTTAAATTTGCTAAAGCAATAAGGTATTTGATATATAGGAGAATATCCTGAAGAGCAAAAAAAATGTATAAACTTAATCCTAGATCCTGAAAACCAACTTAGTTGTAGAGAGAGCGTATCTCTGCGATGGAAGATGTGCAGACATGTCGCATGTTCATCGATTTGTCTCAGGAGTTGGATGAAGTTTGTCTTTAATTGTTGCCTCTGAAGTTGGATGAAGTTTGTCTTTAATTGTTGGTTTTGCCTATTCTTAAGCTTAATTTTTTTAGCAACACGAAAAGAAGCTAAGTCTTTCATGAAAAAAGTTATAACCATTTCAAATTGAAAAATCTGAATTCAATGAAAATTATTTAAAAATGGCAGGTTTTGCTGGCTAGAGCTTTTACAAGTTTCAAGAAATGTTTTTGTCATGGTTAAATGAATCAACAAATTCAATGGCTATGTAATGCAGTTTTCTGCGATTTTTTTATTTTAATCCTATGGTTAAACAATTTCAAAATGAGCAGTAAAAACGCTAAAATTAAAAAAAATATGTTTTGGATTTTTTAAGGTTAGATTTAAAGTTTGTAGTAATCACTAATTCACTTCAAAGGAAACATTTCAAAGCGAACTGCTGTCAAATAAATTCAAGACCCGACCACTAGGACCGCTAGAGTACAATAAAGACTGATAAAAAGAAATGCAATACTGTTCTTGTAAGCAAATTTTGAACGCATGGACGTCAATTGTTTAAATTTTCAGTGGAATTATTTAGTGATGTCGTGATAACATTTGCGATATTTTATGATAATTTGTCAACTGGCTTTTGAGACATTTTTCAATGAAGAAGTGCATCGATCAACCATTTTGGACGAAAACTTTGCGTACGATTTTAAGTTTTCTGTTGGTATTTTTTTTCAAATTTCAATTATGTGTATAAATGTTTGGTAAACCATTAAGATTGTGGACAGGCTGTTCAGTTAGTTCTATACACTTTTTCTTTGACATTATAATATTGGCTGCTAATGAACTTTGTTAAGAGTTGAAAACAAATGCAAAGCTCAGTCGCCGTTCTAGTATTATCTTTAACTTCCAACCTGAAACGGAAATGTTTCACAGGAAACTAGAGATAGTCTGCATTGCAATAACCAATAATCAACACAAGCAAAGAGTTATTGAAAAAAAATGCTAGTCGAACCTCAGTCAGGAAAAAATCATAACAGTCTAATACAAAGTTCTCGTATGTAACTCGTTTTCATGACCAACATTTCCAGTCTCCGAATTACCGGCGGGCATCATCTTAAAATTATGAGCTGGTCCTAATTGTAGCCCTACATTAGAGATACTATTCAGCTGTGAAATCCGAGATTTGTCTACCTAACATAGAATGTGAATTATCCCATATATACGTTGACGGTTGAAGGGCACACATGGTACAATCATAAGTAGACTAGACTCCCGTTTCTCTGAGTGGAACCATTTAAAGATTGATGTTATCAATGTTGAGTATCGACATGAACGCTCGAATCATTAGTTCTATGTACTGGAGCTAATCATTATCGTTGAAGGCATATCGAAAAATATTAAGCCAGCCACTGATTCAATTGAGTAGCAAAATCTAACTAGAAACAAACCTTCCAGTTTTGGATGCTTTCTTTGCCTATTTGACATGAATTTCACGGAATCAATTGCTCCGAATTGTTTTGAGTACAGTAAAAACTAACAAATAATCGAACAAAGTTTGCCCAAGAAAAGTATCGATTTGCATAACTCAGTCGGCTTCTCTAAGAAATTGAGCCTCTTAGCGACTTCAGTGAACAGTGCAACAAGTTGGTTAAACTGAAACTCCTAACTTTTGCGCACCTTCAGCAAATCCATTAACCATTTCCATTTTTTTTCTTGTCCACTCGGCGCGAGCGCTGGGGCCATTGATTTGCACTTGAGTTGTCGTCGAAAAACAGATGTAAAGAGGTCTATGTTTCGCGATGTTTTGGGAATTTGCATTTTTATGATCGTGACCGGCAGCCAACGCGAATACTGAGCTGACCCCCGTGCTGCCGCACGTTTTGCGATATTGGTTGTTTGACGTAATGTAATTACTCTCGGGTGTTTTGGGGCTAAATCGAGTAGAATGCCAGATTTTATTTTTGTTATCTTATCAAAATGACCTTTTTTCTGAAATGTGTTTTTCGTATATTTCATCCATGTTAGCATTTCTTTATTAATAACATTCTTGCAAACTAACTAATATCGGTGTAATTTGAAAGTGTCGATGGTGAAATTCAAGATGTCAAAACGATGTTCAGAAATATTAAAATTCCGATTATTCTGATAGTAAGTATGTTAAAGCATATTTAAAATAAAAAAGTATACCCTTTGTCTGATTTCGTTTATGACTGTGGATGAATAGAACTTCGATATGTTCTAAGACAGTATTTTTCAAACTTTTTCCACACACCGCCCCCTACGGCCTAATTTACGAGTTTAACGCCCCCCTGAGTCTAAAAACAATGCTGATTGAGATCTTTGAAAAACCATACAAAATACTTAAACTTGAAAGCAATCAGTTTGTCTACATATCTACATTTTGATAAAAAAATATTTCTTAACAATCAAATTTATTACGATTGTAATCAAAATAATTATTGTTAATTCCTTGTATTATTTCTTGAAATTAGAAATTTCAAACTTTAAAATTCAGTATATTAAAAAAAATTCTTTTAAGTTTTATAAATATATGAAACTTTGAAAAAATAATTTTAGGTGGCATCCATAAATTACGTAACGCAAAAATGCCCTTTTTTTACCCCCTCCCCCCCGTATGTCACAAATCGTAACGCTTCGACGTACCCCCCTATGAAAATTACGTAACGCTGATAATTACCCCCCCCCCCCCTCTTCTCACGTTTTTAAATACTGATTTTCAAAGTTAAAAAAAATTTATCGTAAATTTTTTAACGTTCTTCAAAGTGGAATTAAGGGGGGGTAGGGTCTAACGGGTATAAAAAACACCATTTTCTCGATTTTTTTCTAGAGCTATCGTTCAAACAAATGTATTCAAATTTTTTGCATTATACAAAGCATTGTTAAAAGAACATTTAGTAATTTTTTCGTAGAAAAATATTAAAAAATGAGCCGGTGACGGAGCACTTTCGAGGATGCCTTTTAGAAAACAGGATTTGCGGTGGACACTGTATCTCAGCACAGAATCATCTGAAGTCAAAAAATCAGAGCAAAATATTTTTAATAGATGTTTTTCTGGACCCCAACGTTTTTATTTAACTTAAAAATATTTTTATGAATTTTTTGTGGCTGTTTGAAGTAAAAACTACGATTTTTCACTTAAAAATCCGCCATTTTTCACCTGTAAAATCTCCCCAAAGTAAAAAAATCAAAAAAGAAAAACGTTGCGGTCTGGTATTTTATATGTAGAAAATATGTTCCACATTTGAAAAGAATCGGATAAGTAGTTTTCAAATGACGATGTCCACGGACTTTAAAAATGTGCTTTCGAGAAAAACGCGTTTGAAGTTTCTGCTCTTGCTTTCTTGCAGTATTAGATAGGAGGAGATAAAGGCTTATAATTTCTACAGTTTTGCTTCAATTGACTTGAAAATTTGACACAACATTCTTGAAATGTTTTACAATGAGAAAATAAAAAAAAATAAAAATCGATTTTTTGAAAGTGTTAGACCCTACCCCCCCCTTAATATCTATCCAAATCGCTTCTTAGTACTCATTGATGATAACTCTATCATAAAATAAATTGATTGTCTTATTACGAGTTGCTCTGTGTTTGTTAACTGATGATCCACCTTGTTCACTTTATTTTGTGACAAGAGCATAGCTTGTTGTGCAAGATATAATCCACTTAGTAATATTCGTCAAAATAACCAAAATTGAATTTTTTAAATCAATTGAGAAAAAATAGTAAAATTTCCGTCTTAAGGTTGAATTGAGTTCTTGGGGGTAGATGTACCTCATATTCGGTTTTGCAACGGTTATTTCACGGATATTCAAAACACATTTTAAGAAATCTACCTATGAATCTTAAAAGAGGAAAGGTTACAAACCAGTTTCAGTCATGTTACAATCAGCTTACAAATTTTAAACTGATTTTGGTTTGCATATCATCCTACAAAAATTGCATAAAATAAAAAAGCTGCGATGAAGCTGAAATTTAAAAAAAATCGTTACGTAACGATGAGCATACCTCCCCCCCTCCCCTTTGTCACAATTCGTAACGCTAGAGCTTGCCCCCTCCCCCCCCCCCCCCCCTAGGAGCGTTACGTAATTTATGGATGCTCCCTTATACTAAATTTTAATCCTGTTCAAAGATAAGCAGATTTCATTAGTCTTAAATATAGATTCCAATTACTGAACTTCCACTATTTTAGTGATAACCTTATAACTTTTAAAGTTTAACCATTTAAAATTGCAGAAGTTAATTTATAAATCGATTGAACCAAAGACCTACAAATCATAACTTAAAATGAAAGTTCGCCAGACTTGTCAGAATTAGTTATTTTTACATTCCAAAAATATTAAGATCAAATTCGTAATACCTTTAAAGTTGATATGTTGTAATAGTGTTCAAATTACGGCAAATCAGTCCAATTTTATATTTATAAACGACGTTTAATTTATTCCGACGTTTCGGTGTTTATTGACATTATTATCAGGGATCCTACAACGTTTTTTTTGAATAATATTAAGTGTAAACTAAAGTGTATTGTTTGTTTTGATTGTCCTATTTTCTAAGCCTACTAACAATGTTGTCGTTTATTACTTGTTTTTTTTTGTAAATGCAGAATTGTAACGGTGGTGGTTGAAAAAATTATATAAAAATACATTTTAAACTGTATGGGAGAGTGGGGAATCATGGGCCACTTTTTTTCGTTGTTCCATAACTTCTTTATTATAAAAGATAAAATGAAAATAAAAAATGGTATGGTTTTCTACATTTTCAAGGTATCATAAGTAATTTTTATTTTATTTTCAATAAGTTATTTTCCCTAAGTTCTGACTGTTTGAAAAAAAGCAATATTTTTTGGATTTTGAAAAATGGTGGGGAATCGTGGGCCACCAAATCCAAATTGACCAAATAACATGCAAAGTTTATGAGTTGACCCAAAACTGTGATTTCCTAATTCATTTCGTTATTTAAAAGCAATTTCAGATGATGAAATAAAAAAGAAAGCTGTGTATGATCGCATAGATTTCAAAACCTGGCTCGCAAACGTTTTGGCAAAATTTCTTATATAGGATGGACAAAATATTTCCCATAACTCTTCATTTGGCATAAGAAAACTTTGCAGATAGGTAAAACGTATTTTAAGTTCTGAATGTGTATAAAAACATAAAAATATAGGTGATTCAAGATGTGTGGCCCACGATTCCCCACAAGCTATGATTTGCAAATTGGTTACGTTTGTGTGAATTATTGATGTTTCATCGAAAATTCCTTTTCCACGTGAAAGATCATGACAAAACTAAGATCATAAGCGTATGAGCATATTTTTGTTATGCACTTTAGGTTCCCTGTCGATGAAATCAGCGGATGTTTTTTTAATTATGTAAGTAAATTTTTCTAACTTTTTTTAGCTTGATAAATAAAAGAAGCATATGATGCGTATTTCAGTCAACAACATATGGGAATACATGCTCACGCAAAGCGACGACGATGACAGTTGGTTTGAGATTTTTATCTCAACACACAGCTGAGATATTAAAAGTGGCCCACGTTTCCCCATGGCCAACGATACCTCACTTTCCCCTACTATTTCTTACATTTCAAATTCAATTTTTTTTTCTCTAAAAGCTTTCAATGAGAAGCACTGTGGTGGCAATCCGGACAGTACGTTTTTTACATAAAAAAAAAACAAGTAATAAACGACAACTTTGTATGTAGGCATAGAAAATAGGACAATCAACTCAAACAATACACTTTAGTATACACTTAATATAATTAAAAAATACATTGTAGGATCCCTGATGATGGTGTCAATAAACACCGAAACGCCGGAATAAATTAAACGTCATTTATAAATACAAAATCGGACTGCTTTGCCGTAATTTGAACACTAAAACATACAGTCGAAATCTTCATGATCAGCATGTTGTAATAGTCGTATTTTTTCACATTCCGAAATAATGAATTTCGAATATAGAAAATGCATCTAGTTGAGGTTTCAAATGTAAAACCAAGATTCGAATCAGGTTTCTTTTCCCAATGATGATCCAAACTAAATTTCAATAACAAAAAAACTGAATAAAGAATCCAAAATCTGATCACAGACATCAAATTGTAATTTTGCAAATAGGGTTCCACAAATTCCAGAATTATTCTAACCTAAGCTTACCAGATATGTACCGGGCCTTACAATTTCGGGTTATTTTCCCCAATATCCACCAATATCAAAATTATTTAATACTAGCTGACCCGGTGAGCTTTGCTACACCTTGAATAATTGATAGAAATTTTAATATTGGTTTATATTTTCATATGTTAGCATATTATAATTCCAATATTTTTCAAAGTTAACTCGTTGACATGAAAGCTTCAACTTGAGTTTTGAATTGCAATACAAAGAAGAGAATAGTCGTAAATGTTTCACATTAAAATAAGAGGCGACAACGACGTTGTTAACAAACAGAAAGATTCAATTAATTTCAAATCAACATACAACTCCATTTTACCAAAGATTAAGACACCCCCCCCCCCCCCCTTTAGATTTGGAATGGTTTGAAAGTATTATAGAAACCATTCCCGGTCATAAAAACGACTACACACCAAATTTCACGTGAGTGGGTTGAGAAATTCCCGAAAATTGTTAAATTGTTCGAATTGTGTCAAATTTTTGTTTCTTTGTATGGAAGCACCCGCTTTTTGGATTCGGAGAGGTTTGAAAGTATCATAGAAACCTTACACGGTCTTCAAAATGGCTACACACCAAATTTCACATTGACCGGTTCAGTATCTCCAGAGAATTGTTTGAATTGTGTTTTTTTTTATTAAATTTTGTATGGGAGCCCTCTACTGAGTCGGAAGGGTTTGTAAGTATTATCCATCTCCGGTCCCAAAAACCCTCAGATACCAATTTTCACGATGATCGGTTCAGTAGTTTCCGAGTCTTGAAAACGGCTACACACCAAATTTTACGGCAATCGGTTCAGTAGTTTCCAAAAATTGTCCGAATTTTGACAAATTTCTGTTAATTTTGTATGTGAGCCCTCTCTTTTGGGACTCGTAGAGGTTTGAAAGTAGTATAAAATGCATTCCCGGTCTTGAAAACGGCTACACACAAAATTTCACGTTGATCGGTGCAGTAGTTTGCAAAAATTGTCCAAATGTTGTCAAATTTCTGTTAATTTTGTATGGGAGCCCCCCTCCTTAAAGTCGGAGTGCTTTAAAAGTATTTTAGAAACCATCTCCGACCCCAAAACTCTTGCAAGCCAAATTTCACATTGATCGGTTCAGTGGTTTTCGAGTCTATAGGAAACAGACAGACAGACAAACATTCATTTTTATATATATGAAGAAATGCACTTGAAACCTGATTTTTCTCAAAACACATCAATCAATTTTAAATCATATTTTAAGTTTCTAAAAAATCGTTCATGTAAATTTTGATGAAATTTGCTCAAAAAATTTCTACACAAAATACGCAATTTTATTTTCAATGAATCAATTCAAATTTTCGGTTGATTTTGCTTATTAATGAATAAAATTGGGCAACATCTGGGAAATTTGGCAAGCTAGGTCTCATCTTATTTAAATTAGATATTTGGGACTCAATTTCTATCAATAAGTGAGAATTTTGTTCTGAAAATCTGTAGTAGAATTGTGGGCCAGGAATAAGATTTCGAGGTTTTGACTTTAGCATCGTTCAAGATTATTACATTTGAATAATTAGTCACAGTCATTTATCAAAATTTGATAGAGAATTTAAAATTTTGATTTTAGATAAGAACATTTCGCTTGGCTTTTTGGAACCTTATGGGGGCCCCGTTCCTACGGCAATGATATGGATAGATATATGGATGAGCTCGAGGAGAAATCTGGAGGAAAACTCGTTCTTCTTATAATCCTATAAAAAATTGTAAAAACATTTGTCTGAGAAGTTATTAGGAATCTGATCCAGCATCGGAAGAAGTCGTCTTTTATTTAGTTAGAGCATACCCCAAGTTAATTTCTTTACCCCAAGTTATCACTAAACGTATCGGAGGCGGTTAAATGACGGTTTTACAACTTTAAATGATGATTAAACCTAATATATTTTTGGAAACTTTACTACAGGACTATTTTTATTTTCATTTTTTTTTGCATTTTTATAATTTTTATAAGTTTCGTTGTTTTTCAATTACGCATGTCGTATACCTATTAATACCGCGGGCGGTCAAATGACGGCAAACACCTTTTCCGCTGAAAGTCTCTTGTTTCTCAACCGATTTCTACTAAATTTACCGTTTTGGAAAGCTCGTAATGTGACTCAAATACGATTCTCAGACAAAATTGACCTACAATTATTTTTCTCGAAGTTATTCAAAGTTGAAGAAAAAAAATCGAAAAAACATGCCTCGGGAAAAAGGCTATACATCAGTTAAGAGGGCTATATGTTGCATGTTGCATTCATGTCAATATTGTTTCAATGTTAATTTAATATATTTAAAATATTTTTGTCAAGCATCGCTCCATCAATTTTACCATATCACTAGAACCAGTATGAAATTGATTTTCTATCAAACATTTTCAGCAAAAGATTTTCACTTTACGAAAAATCACATGATTCCAAAAGTCGTTTTAACTAATTTTGCACTGTTTAAAACCGTTCGAAGGACGGACCGTCCGAATTTCGCCTATGTTGAAGTGTTCAGCTTGACAAATCTGCTCGGAAATTGAAAATTCCAATGAAACATGCATTGACTTTGATGGAAAACAAAATAACAAACACATTAAAAAAAGGTTTCCTAGTTTTGTTCATAGCATTTTCCGGTATTGAAAGAAACATTGTTAAAACGTTTTGATTACCAAAATCGTACCCAAAAATTATCGTTTTATAACATCAACTACAGACAAATATTTAAAAAATCATTTTCACCTACAAAATACCTCACGTAGGTCATAACGTTCTAAATTGGGCGTGTGAAATAATAATTGATAATTCACAGCAGTGAAACACAAGTGCCGAAAAAATTTCCCGTGTGAATCAGACCCTTGGAGGAACCGCTGCTCATTTCCACATACATATGGAGCGCACGCTCAGCTAGGCGGTAGTTTCCTCGTCTAAGCTTAAGCGCCTGCCTAAGTGTTCTAACGCTCATAGGTACCACATTTACTAATGTCGTGTGGCTTATGCTACCTAGTCAACCGGGCGGCGCGGCGCATCAAGCCTCAAGTCTGTTAGTCTTTAGTGCTAAAGAGAAGCAAAAAAGACCGCCTTATTGTGCGCGGGTGGAAGCTCTGGCGCATGATGCTGTTAACCGGGCAGTCAATTCACCACCCAATTCAACAAATCCCCCTCAATGCACTGCGCCCTGGCCAGCGCAGCCGGCTCAGACTCAAACTGAGAATGACTTTGTCGCGGATGATGGCGCGGAAACTTAGTTGGGTACCAAGTTGGCTTGGCACGAGCCGCCCTGTCGACTGTATTGATGGTTCTCAGTATCTTTTCGGACGTTGCTTGTTTTGGACGCCTCCTGGAAGCCAATCGGTTAATTCGGTGACCATTGTCAGACGCAAAAAAAAACCTCAACAGACTATAAAGATATATCGTTGGGGTTTCAACGATTCCAGTCCCGGTTTGAACGTGTCGTTGCCAAGTAGTCCCATTTAGTGATAGTGATCAAGTCGTTAGCTAATCCGGAAAGATTATCGGTCGCGATCTTTGTTGACGGTTTTTTTTTTTGCTAATCCAAGGAAGTACGTTAAATTTGTGACTCACCGTTATCGAAGAAATTGCTAAATGGACTGTTTGGATAAGCCGCCGCAGTGTGACAAAAATTGAAAAGAGCAATCAATGAACCGTGGACTGTTCAAAAGCCAAACTCTTACGAAGAAATAGTGTCCTAATTTTGAAACCATACGGATATACAGTTTAAGCCCAATCGGCTTCGACCAGTTTCGATATCGAAAAACCACCAACAATGTCGTAACGATTAGTAAACAAGCAAGCAAGTAAGGTTTTGGGGGGCAGTGCAATCAATATAAAATCGTTCACGGAGTGACAACAAAATAAAACCATACGTATGCGCCACCCATCCTAGAGGGCAAATTATACCTAACACAACACACCTGATCAGAGAGTTGGGCCAACAACGGCAAAACGGAGGGTGAAGAATTGTCTTTCCGTGAAATTATTTCTCCGCGGATTGAAACGAAAAAAAAACCTTCACGCTAGGGCATTTTGGGTTAGTTGAGAACTTTCAATTGAATCGTTTCGATTCAATTCTACCTTTTCGAATGAGTCTATCATAACTACAAATTTATTTTTTATTTGTGTTGTTAAAAAATGAACACCGTTCATTGAAAAGATTATACATATAATACAAACATGAAGAGATAGTTCAGTATAACCGTTTCAAAATTCGGAGACAAACAGAGAATTAGACATTTTTAAATTTCAGTATGAATTCATAACAATCATGAAATCATATAAATTTGTACAGGATTTCAATATAAAATAAATATTCAACAGTCGGAATCCAAATTCAGATTCTAATAATGCACATTTTGATTGAAAAAACATATTCAAAATTCGAAATGAGATTAAAAAAAAAGAGAAAACCGTTCGTTTTTGAGGCAGAGAAACCAATTATTGTATTAACAATCCTGATAGATTGAAATTTAAGTTAGAATTGCCATAAAAGATTAAGGTTGGATGCGAAATCCGGATTAAAATATGATTTTAATAAATCATCTTCTGTTTCAACTTTTATTTAAAATCTAGACTGTCATCAAAATGGAAAAAATGTGGTAAATGAGCAGTTTTCAATTTCGATCTTTAATAACAAATTGCGGACCAAAATATGAGCTCAATTGGGATTGAAAGAACTTTCCCAAAGTTTCGAATTTTTGAGCCTCAAAAATCACCAAAGAAGGAACCGAAGAACGGGGTAACATTGATCACCTTGAAAGCTTTGATCAACTTGAAATTTTTTCACATAATCATCAATAACTAAGTCTAGAGTTAATATCTTAAAACTTTTTTCTACGTTTAAAAACCTACATGTAGAGTTTCAAATTGGGAAAAACTTGGTTTGTTTTTGAAAATTTCAAATGTGATTAAGAAAATACAATTTCAAAGTGCGAGGGCCTAAAAAATTTGATGAAGGCAAAATTTCATTTATTTTGCAGTAAAAATTTTATAAGTAGGGGAGAGTGGGGATACTTGATCCCTTTTTCTTATTTTCACCATATCTTTTTGGAAAAATTTAGCAACTCGCCGTCTTTGACATTTTCTGACAGCTTGTAACTTCAAGTTTCTATGCTCCAAATTAGAACGATACTTGAACCCGTTGATGAACTAGAAGCATTTTCGTGGGAGTAAAAAAATTATTCTGAAGTTAGGGGAGACTTGATCCCCTATTGAAAGAGACTTGATCTTTTATTCAGGAAGCCCTAATCCTTGTATAAAAATCAAACAACACCCCAAGATAGAATGTTAATTGACTATTTTGGTCATGTTTGTTCTCATTTCACAATTTATAGCAGACATAAGAAGAAAATTCTATAGCTTTGTCTCAACGCTAATAACGTTGCATACTTAAAGGCGCTATTTTTTATAATTAAGAGAAAATTAATTATTTTTGCTCTTTTCTTCAGACAATTGTTTGATAAATATTAGTTTTTGGATAAATATTAGTAATTTCGTAATCAGCAATTATAACGATCAATTCAGAAGAAGAATATGCCGTTTGGCAGGGGGATCAATAATTGTACCCAACTCTAGGGGATCAATTGTACCCATAATAAACATTTTAGAAAACTTTTTCTTAAAAAATTTGAGAGTTTCCCATTGCTTTGGAAATATGGCATTATGAAGTTCATTTTACGCGCGAACGATTGATACATTGGAACAAATACTTTTTTCATAATTTTCCCATGTAAGGAACATTTTAAAGTGATGAAAAAAGATCTTCAAGTTACATTTTGTGAAATTTTTCAAACAAAGTTCATTTACTCAAACAATTATTTTATTAAATTTTTTTAATCTACAAGCATTGTTGTTTTGCTCATTTTGACACATTTTTCTAGAACATTTGATCTTTGTAAGACATTCCAGTTTCGAGATATAGCTAAGGAATCAAGTATCCCCAGGGATCAAGTATCCTCATTCTCGCCTATTGTTAAAAAATTCAGCCCCTTTATTTATGCAGCATCATTGTCCATCTTTCGATTTTAATTGTTGTTCGGCCTTAACACACGAACTACCTCAGTTTATCAATTACTAGCATTTGTGAATATTATGAAGGTGTTTTGTATCCTTTATGATCAAGAAAACTCGTCGAAACCGTCAAAATAGAGACTGATCAATGTTACCCCAAAGCATCAAATCCCAAACAAAGTAGAAATCGATTTTAAAATCAAATTTAAATTATCTAATAAATTTCTTTTTTTTTATATAAAACATGCCATATTGAAAAAAGGTATCAATCTTGCCCCATTTTACAGAACCAAAGGAAATCGGGAAAATTGAAATAAGAAACGCATAAAACGTCGAGCTTTGGTATTATTTAGAAAAAAAAATGTTTTGTCGAAAATCGGCTTTCAGGGTTGTTTTCATTTGTTTTTTGGGTATGGTTCAACTGAAAATATAGCTTTAAATTAATTTTAAAAAGCAAATCACATAGATTTTAAAAATAAAACGGCTCAAATAGTCAAATGACAAAAATAACGAAAATGAAGGAATAGTGACAAAGGAGAGTAATGACAGTAATGAGAGTAATGATAACAATCACAAAATCATAAAAGTTTACCGTTTTTGACATTTCAATTGATTTTGTAATTTTTGTTAAACCGAAGCAATCGAAATATTCCCTTTAATTTAACCACGGTATGAGAAACGTTTAAATATCGAATTATTTAACCAAGTAGGCTCACCAACACATATTAAAGTTCTTTTTTTAAATTTTTTTTAAGTTTCATCATTTTTGTTTCTCTTTTTGTAATTTTCTGTAGTTTTAATTCTTTTTAATGCTTTTGTTATCTTTGCAACTTGCAAGTATAATATTTTTTGAACTACCATGTATTTTTTGTTTTTCATAATTTTAGTAGTTTGTTTCTATCAATATTTGTAGTTTTGTTTGGTTAATTGTGTTGTTTTTGTTATTTAAGTCATTTTTTCATATTTCTAATTTTGGTCGTTTTTGTTGCGCCCATCATTTTTAAATTTTTGCCATATTCAATCTTTCATATTTTGTCCTTTTATTTTTCAATTTTATGGAAGTCTTATGTAACGTTCGATTTTGGCAACATTCGTGCTGAACATTTTGATTTTGGTAACATTTGTGCTAAACAACAATGCATTTGAGCCAATCTAATAAATTTAATGCTTATATCATGTTTTACATTAATTTTAATTGAAATAAAAAGAAAAAAAATATACAAAAACACGGTTCGATTTTTGTAACACAAAATGTACGAGAGTGATGCCAAAATCGAACGGGGTCTGTACTGGCCCGTGCGAAGGCTATTTTTTCGAAATTAAATTGAAGGGTTTATAAAAATTTTAAGCTCTGAATATGTTTTGGCCGTCTATTGAAATATTGGGTCCTACAAAGAACAACATGTAGAAACTATCTTTTACTTTCAAATATTCCCGATTTATGGGCTTCCAAGAAAAATTAAAAAAAAAACACAAAAATACAGGATTGAAAAACAAAGAAAAACATATCATTAATATTACAAAAAAAATTGCTAAAACATGCTGTGAGAGTAAAATAAAAAGTTTTATGCAATTCGGTAAATTTATTTGAAAAATTAAAATGAAATATGAAGATGAAAAAGATAAGTTTTTAAACAATTTAGAAGAAGATTTTTTCAGTAAAAATAGCTTACAGTTTTAAAAAGTTATTTGAAGAATTCAATTGGTTACTCACACCTTTAATTGGTTAACAGCATTTTGGAGCCTATGTTTAAAAAAAGGAAGATTTTGGCGTCCTGAACTCGAACCTTATGTCAGATTTTGTCTGTCACCTCTAGTTTTGGTTATATGATGTTTATTAATTGTGAAATGAAGTTGAGTTGAGCTTTAAGTGAAATCAATCATTGATATTTGATGAACTATCAAATCTATATAAAAAACGATTCTGAATTTGTTTGATATACTTCATTCAAGGAAGGAATAATTGTTCAATGAAGATACCTAATGAGAAATGATATGAAAAAAATTAAATTCTACAGTTTTTAAAAATTTGTAAACATATCATCACATCGTTTGTTAAATCCTGTCAAACGATTTGATGTTTGCTCCAGAAAATATCTAATATTCAATTCGGTTAAAAACTTTATTATTTCAATAAACTTTAAAAATCGTCAAAATTCCCGTATTTTACAAATAAAAATCTTCTGTAACTTTTTTCGCAGAAGTTGAAAGTACTTGCGGTCTAAAAAAAAGTTGATAATTGGTATAAAAATTTATTATGACTTTTTAAGATTTTGTCAAAAACAAAATTGTATATTTGGATTCAGGACACCCAAATTTATCATAATAAGTTCTAAAATTCTGTGCACCTTTAAAAATTTGAATTTTGTGACTTCGTGTGATTTATTAAAACTCTTGAAAGCGAATTTAGAAGATCAAGAATTGTTTTAAATCAAGGCTGAAATTGGTTTCTTGATGAACGTTAAACCCCTACATCCTACATCGAAACAACACCTATACACGTCGCTGTATGCATTTTTAAGTCATTTGGTTTCAAAATAAAATTTCGAGGCACCCCTAAATCAACTCCGATTGAGCTGATATTTGGCACGGGCAATTTTTCGGACTAACAATTAAATTTATACATACATCAACATGTTTATCAACATATTTTGTTATTCGAATGTTTAGCCACACTGAATAATCATTCTTGTTATTCTTTAAGAACTTATAATTTTCGAGGATTTTAGAAAAAAAATCCTGTAAACATAAATAGACTTAGTGCCTTTTGTTATTGCGAAATCACAAAAAGCATGTTATTTAGTTATTATCACCTATCATACAATATGATATCTGAATTAGTAGGGGAGAGTGGGGTATCGTGGGCCATGGGGAAACGTGGGCCACTTTTAATATCTCAGGTGTGTGTTGAGATAAAAATCTCGAACCAACTGTCATCGTCGTCGCTTTGTGTGAGCATGTATTCCTATATGATGTTAACTGAAATACGCATCATGTGCTTCTTTAATTTATCGAGCTAAAAAAAATTAGAAAAATTTACTTAGATAATTAAAAAAACACTTGCTAATTTCATCGATGGGGAACCTAAAGTGCATAACAAAAATATGTTTATACGCTTATGATCTTAGTTTTGTCATGATCTTTCACTTGGAAAAGGAAGTTTTGATGAAACATCAATAAGTCATACAAACGCAACCAATTTGCAAATCATAGCTTGTGGGGAATCGTGGGCCACACATCTTGAATCACCTACATTTTTATGTTTTTATACACATTCAGAACTTAAAATACGTTTTACCTATCTGCAAAGTTTTCTTATGCCAAACGAAGAGTTATTAAAAATGTTTTGTCCATCCTATATAAGAAATTTTGATAAAAAGTTCGCGAGCCAGGTTTTGGAATCTATGCGATCATACACAGCTCTCTTTTTTGTTTAATCATCTGAAATTGCTTTTAAATAACGAAATGAATTAGGAAATCGCAGTTTTGGGTCAACTCATAAACTTTGCATGTTATTTGGTCAATTTGGATTTAATGGCCCACGATTCCCCACCATTTTTCAAAATCCAAAAAATATTACTTTTTTTCAAACAGTCAGAATTTGGGGAAAATAACTTATTAAAAAAATTAAAAAAATACCTTATGATACCTTGAAAATGTAGAAAACCATACCATTTTTTATTTTCATTTTATCTTTTATAATATAGAAGTTATGGACCAACGAAAAAAAGTGGCCCATGATTCCCCACTCTCCCATACTTATTTCAAAATATTTTTGAAGACATGATCCGATTACATTTATTTTTAGCAAGCCATTCTCTTGTAAATTTGATCCTATCCACCGTACAGTTTGTAATACAGTTTGCATTAGATGCAGTAAAAGGAATTTGGAAAACTCTTCTTAACCTACTTGCGAGTAAGCACATTTGCATCAAACCTCCCCTACAAATGCTGATGGCGCGAAGTATATTTTCGGGTGCTATTTGGAAGAACGTGTTTCACACAAAACGCATGCGAGCATAAGCTTAAGCCACGCACGTTTTTATTATGACCACACGACAGGAGTCCCAAATTCATCACAACCAACATACATAATGCGTTTCAAATCGCATTGATTTTTGACATGTTGACGATTGGTTGCTGACCGACGATCATTGGATAAGGTGATTTTATTCCGACTGGCTATTAACATGTAGATACATAGTTTTCCACAATCAAAATTGAGCTGTAATCTCATTTTGAATGGGGCTCAACAAACGCCGTATGAGTTCCGTTACGGTTCTTATAAAATATGTTCGCTCATGTTTTGTTGGTATCCAAAACAAACAAATTAATCTTCGTAACATATTGCAAGCAAGCAAACAGATTGATCATCCAGTGCTGCACTTCCAGGTGACCACCATTACTGTGAAGCCAACTTTTCAAAACAGTCCTCAGCCCACAGGTTCCGCATTCAAATGTCCACCTGAGTCACCTGGGCTTTGAGCAACCTCAATCCCTTCTCCAGCCGCGACGGCTACCAAAACTAGGTATAAGGCAACCCAGAATATATCATACGTACGTATAGGTAGAAGTTCAAACCGATTATCATAAAAAAGCGCACCAGAAACAGGCGTTCTCCATCTGGATAAACCCTACGCCCACAACTGGAAGCCTATTTAAGTTTAGTCGGTTAAGATTCTGTTGCGACAATTACCGATTTCGACTTAGTGCGGGCGCAGGACCACAAGGTTTTCTTCTTGTGCTCCAGTTGAGAAAGCCTTCCTCATAGCTATAGTGACTAGTGAATAAGACTAACGTGTTGCAAACTGCCACGGCAATGTGCATTCGCATGAGTAAATTGTGTGCGGTTTCGGAGTTTGTTTCCAATCGCCCATATCAGCACAATAATAAAACTTGTTATAATATGTATGCTGCTGGGTCTCAATTTGTTCGGTATAAATTGGTCTTACTTATCACCCAAGGTGAACCATTATCAAAAAAATTAATTTAAAATTTTCAGGTGCGGCTAATGATTTTTCCTAATGCTAGCGTATTTGACGTTTTCGTTCCATAGAATTAACGATTTAGCTAAACAGAATTTGGCTGAACATGGTTAACATGTGAAGTGGGACTTTTATTTTTTTAAATAATTCTTCATTTGAAACGGCTCATACGTTTAGGTTCGAATAGTCAAACTTTTTTTTGTTTTGAATTTCTTAATTAACTACCTTAACTTTAATTGTTTGGTCTATAGTGGGCCTAGAGTGATTTTTATTTATGTAAGGCAAAGCCGTGTGAATGGAGGAGGGAGTTTTAGGGGTTTAACCCTCCCCATGAAGATTTTTTCCAAGTAAAATTTTTAGTCCAAGATATGAATTTTATCACTCTAAGCCTAAGACGTTTAATTTACAACACTATTTGACATGCACGAATGGAACTCATTTTTAATTTATTATTATTATTATTATTATTATTATTATTATTTTATTAAAGACATTTATTTTACCATTTTTATGATATTCGTGTTTTAAAGGGTGATACGGTCAAAACTTGGTCGATATCAACTTGACGTATTTCTTTCAATTTTGCATTTTAAAAAACCTGAACATCCCTTATTTGGAAGGTGTGTGTGTAGAATGCTGCTCCTATTTTGATTTTGGAGTTCACTCTTTAGTTGTCAAAATGCCGTCCATGGAAGAAGAGCTGCGTATCAAAATTTTGCTCGCGCATCGCGAAAATCCGAGCTACTCGCACGCAAAGCTGGCAAAATCACTAAAAGTTGCCAAATCAACCATTACAAATGTAATCAAAGTGTTTGAGTAACGTTTGTCGACAGCTAGGAAGTCTTTATCGGGGGGAAATCAAAAACCGGAAGCCGCTGAGACGACAAAGAGAGTTGCCGGTAGTTTCAAGCGAAACTCTAACTTTTCTCTCCGAGATGCCGCAAATAAGCTGGGTCTACAACCGTGCATCGAGCCAAAAACGAGCCTGATTATCGACTTACAAGAAGGTAATGACTCCAAATCGCGATGATAAACAAAATACGACGGCCAAAGCGCGATCCCGGAGGCTGTACACGACGATGCTGACGAAGTTTGACTGCGTGGTAATGGACGACGAAACCTACGTCGAAGCCGACTACAAGCAGCTTCCGGGACAGGAGTTTTATACGGCAAAAGGAAGGGCAAAGGTAGCAGATATTTTCAAGCACATGAAACTGTCAAAGTTCGCCAAGAAATATCTGGTTTGGCAAGCCATCTGTACCTGTGGCTTGAAAAGCAGCATTTTCATAGCTTCCGGGACTGTCAACCAAGAAATTTACGTGAAAGAGTGTTTTAATAAACGTCTGCTGCCTTTCCTGAAGAAACACGGTTGTTCCGTACTGTTTTGGCTGGATTTGGCATCTTGCCATTACGGTAAAATGGCCATGGAGTGGTACGCCGCGAACAACGTGCAGGTGGTTCCCAAGGACAAGAACACTCCCAACACGCCAGATCTCCACCCAATTGAGAAATACTGGGCTATTGTCAAGCAGAACCTAAAGAAGACCAAAAAAACTGCTAAGGACGAGCAGCAGTTCAAGGCAAACTGGCTTTCTGCGGCGAAGAAGGTGGACAAGGTAGCTGTAAAAAATCTGATGGCAGGGGTTAAGTCAGCGTAAGGCCCGGCAATTCGGATTTGGAAAAGCGGAAGCCTAACTGAATATTTGTCCTGAATTTGATACTAATTAAACTTGAAAAAGAAATTTAATTTTATTTTTTAAATAAACGATTTCACCAATTTACACGCGTTTTCCCTTGACCAAATTTTGACCGTATCACAGTTTCTTAAAAGCTAATCAACATAATGATATCCTAACTTAAATCTTGATGAACATTTCAGTAGCTTTCATGAAGCTTATAATTGCTGTTTCTTTCGATGAATCGTTATGTAGAATTCCACAGATATCTCCGGTTATTCTATGATCTCGTTTGGCATGATCATATCCATCACAATCAACGAGAATATGTTGAAGAGTAATCCGTACTCCACAGAATTGACAAACAGGTGGCAAGTCTTTCTCGAAAAGGAATGAATAAGTTAATCGAGTATGTCCTATTCTTAACCTACTCAAGACTCGCTGTTCAGAAGCGTTCCTGCGGTCATTCCATTTAGTGGTACATTTCTTAATCCTTCTCAGGAAATTTGAAGAAGCGTACCAATTTTGTTCCCATTCAGCTCTTATTCTGCCTTTAACTTTTTAAGCGTTTTATGCCTTGGGCTGGGAGAGGTATAACCAAAGGTGTTTCATTTCTTCCTGCTTTAGCTAAAGAGTCAGCTTTATCGTTACCCTGTATGCCAGCATGCCCAAGAACCCAGGCTAAAGAGAAATTATTGTTAGCCAACATTGTACTTAGCTGTTGAATCCAAGGGTTTTTTTTAATTTCCCAGTTTAATTGCATCAATGCAGCTAGCAGAGTCCGTTAAAAAGATGGTATTTTCGGTATTAACTGCATGTCTCAGCGCAAATGTCTCTGCCGAAAAACGCTACATATACCTGGAAGGCTGAAACTTTCACCAAGTTCACCTTTTAAGATGCCGGCTCCGACACTGTTGTCTTCTTCGATCCATCTGTGTAAATTTGAACGTGGTTGCTATAATTTGACATAAAATCACAAAATACGGGAACTACAATCGTGTTAACTGTGCCTGCTTTTATATGCTTACGCATGTGATGGTAAATATTTATATTTGGTGAGTACCATTTGCGTTTGCAGTTATGTTTCACTTTGGCAACTTCAGGTAAATCCAAATTTGCAGTCGTATGTAACAAATTTTTGACTCGATGGTGTAGTAGAAGATTCTCAGAAATAAAACCTTTTCCCAATAATCGTATCGATTAGGATGGCAAACGTTCAATCATCAGATAATGGAAAGGCAAGCAACCAGCTTCAACTAGGATAGATTCTACAGGACTGCATCGAAACGCTCCACAGGCTAATCGCACTAGTTCATTATACTTGGTCGTAAGCGTTCGATTCATCCCATCGATGTTGAGGCTTGTGATGCCTAAGCCATAAAAGATTTTTTTAATTTTTTAATTTTCAATTTTGATTAGCAATTTAATTAAACTTTCATCATGAAACTCAAATCTTTACACTCAAAAACCCTAAAACTTCTTTAAAATGGGTTTTTAGAAGAATAACGAAAAAAGTTCAGAATTTGAAACTAATTTTAACTTTTTTCAATTCATTCATCAAACACTATTTTGACAATTCAACAAGTTGGTAGCCATGTGACAAGTATTTACTACCCAGAATAGTCATCATAATTAGCAAAAAAAAATTCCTGAAACCTAGTATCCATTACTTTATAACTTATCACTTTGATTATGAAAAAATGGTTAATGTCAATACAAGTTTTAAGCTGATTTGTGTTTTTCTTCAAGAAACCAATTTCCACCTTAATTTTATTTTATGTTTCTTGTTCAATTCCACTTTTAAAAGGATTTTGACAAATTCCTCAAGGCCACAAAATTACGTTTTCCCAGATGCAGACAATTTAACAGCTAATTTTACAAATTTTGGTGTTCTGAATCCGGATGTGCTTATATAATAAATAACTTTTCTTAATTGGTCATAATCATATGAATAATTTCCGAATAATTTTTTTTTGCCTAATCCGAAGTAAACCTAACAAAAAAAATAAAATAAAGGTTTGAATCAATTTTCAACTTTCAAAAATACAAAAGGTTAGTTGAACTTTTGTGAAAAAGAGTTTATAGAAATTTGGTATTTGTTTACTTTCCCTCTGAATTTTAACGAATTGTCAATGTTGTAAACCAATTTGAATTTTAGATGTTATTTAAAGTATGACAAAAATACTTATGATGACATCTTTTGAAATTTTTAAAAACTGTTTAATTTAATTTAAGATCATTTTCTAAAGTCTAGGCAAAATATTCTTCTTGAGTCAATTAAGCATAATAAACTAATTCAGAATTAGTTTAGTATGTTTGTTGTTTTTTTTTCAAATACCAATGATTGATTTCACTCAAATCAGATTCAATTTTAAATATGATAAACTTCATGTAACAAAAACTAGAGGTGATAGACGAAATCAATTGATTTTTTTTTAATTTCAAATAAATGAATCGAATTCTAGTCAATCTATTTGAAAAAATTTGAATTTTTTCTATAAGTTAACTTTGTTTTTCGTTCCTAACATTTTGTGTACGAATCTAAATTTTCAGTAAGAAAAACATTGTTTGTATCTTCCGTTGTTTCGGGACCAAATATTTAAATTGACAGCAACAAAACCGTGCTTGAAAATTTATAAATGTATTACATATTTTTATTTTTTTTAAATATCTTTTTTGAATCGATCGTGATTTTTTATTAATCTATGAAAAGTTTTAAAATTATTTAAAATATGAACTATGAGCAGAATGTTTATGCAAATGTTAACTAAATACGTATTTGCTTTGTGATTTCAATACTTAAAGGGTGATACGGTCAAAATTTGGTCAAGGAAAAACGCGTGTAAATCGGTGAAATCGTTTATTTAAAAAATCAAATTAAATTTTTTTTTCAAGTTTAATTAGTATAAAATTCAGAAAAAATATTCAGTTAGGCTTCCGCTTTTCCAAATCCGAATTGCCGGGCCTTACGCTTAACCCCTGCCATCAGATTTTGTACAGCCACTTTGTCCACCTTTTTCGCCGCAGAAAGCCAGTTTGCCTTGAACTGCTGCTCGTCCTTAGCAGTTTTTTTTTGTCTTCTTTAGGTTCCGCTTGACAATAGCCCAGTATTTCTCAATTGGGCGGAGCTCTGGCGTGTTGGGAGGGTTCTTGTCCTTGGGAACCACCTGCACGTTGTTGGCGGCGTACCATTCCATGGCCTTTTTACCGTAATGGCAAGATGCCATATCCGGCAAAAACAGTACAAAACAACCGTGTTTCTTTAGGAAAGGCAGCAGACGTTTATTCAAACACTCTTTTACGTAAATTTCTTGGTTGACAGTCCCGGAAGCTATGAAAATGCTACTTTTCAAGCCACAGGTACAGATGGCTTGCCAAACCAGATATTTCTTCGCGAACTTTGACAGTTTCATGTGCTTGAAAATATCTGCTACCTTTCCACTTCCTTTTGCCGTATAAAACTTTTGTCACGGAAGCTGCTTGTAGTCGGCTTTGACGTAGGTTTCGTCGTCCATTACCACGCAGTCAAACTTCGTCAGCATCGTCGTGTACAGCCTCCGGGATCGCGCTTTGGTCGTCGTATTTTGTTTATCATCGCGATTTGGACTCACTACCTTCTTGTAAGTCGATATTCTGTTTCTTTTTTTCTCGATGCACGCTTGTAGACGATACGCCCAGCTTATGTGCGGCATCTCGGAGAGAGAGGTTAGGGTTTCGAGGTGAAACTTCCGGCAACTCTCTTTGTCGTCTCAGCAGCTTCCGGTTTTCGATTTCCCCCCGATCCAGACTTCCTGGCTGTCGACAAACGTTCCCCAAACACTTTAATTACATTTGTAACGGTTGATTTGGCAACTTTTAGCGATTTTGCCAGCTTATCGTGCGAATAGTTCGGATTTTCGCGATGCGCGAGCAAAATTTTGATACGCTGCTCTTCTTCCTTGGACGGCATTTTAACAACTGAAGAGTGAATTCCAAAATCAAAATAGGAGCAACATTCTACACACACACCTTCACAATGAGGGGTGTTCAGGTTTTTTCAATGCAAAATTGAAAGAAATACGTCAAGTTGATATTGACCAAATTTTGACCGTATCACCCTTTACAACAAAACTTTTGATTCCTTATACTTTCATCAGTTTCTAATTGATAATTCAAAAAATACAATTTCCCAACATGTACTTTGTCAGTTTTGCTTTTTTTAGCTAAATTTGAATTTCCTTCGCATGGGCCTGATGTAGGGGATAGTGGGGTATCGTGCAAAATTTTTGTCTTTGCCCCATTAATTCTTTATTACAAAAGTTAAGATTAAAAAGATAAATGGTATGGTTTTCTCTACGTTTCTAACGTATCATTTTGCAATATTTTTTTTTTTCAGTTCTGAAGTTCTGACCTTTTTAAAAAAAAAAGGGTAATTTTTTGGATTTTCAAAAATGTGCGGAACTGTAGGCCACCAAACCCCAAATGTCCAAAAACATGCAAAGTTTATGAGTTGACCCAAAACTGTTATTTTATGATTCATTTAGTTGTTTTAAAGCCATTTAAGTTGAGTAAATAAAAAGAATGTTCTGTATGATCGAATAATTTTAAAACCTGGCTCGCGAACGTTTTGTCATAAATCTTCACATAGGGATGGGATTTACGTTCGTGTCTATCGCATTCAATAAAATTGATCAAATATTTTTCATAGCTCTTCATTTGGAAAAATGTACGGATAGAGAAAATGTATTTTTTATTCATAAATGTGCTAATATTTATTGTGAGCCTTCTTGGTTGAATAATTCTACTGAATCAAAGTAATCGAAAGATTTTCTTTAATTCAACCAAGTTCAGATACCGGAATTTCGATAGCAACTTACCTACTATCTTCTTTAGTGAGCGTTTTCGATTGATCTATTCGATTGACTATTTTGCAACACTCATAATCAAGAACTTCCTTTCAAAACCTGATGACAGTAGCAAAATCATCGGCAAAGACATGATATATTTTGAAACAAAAGGGTAGTTATCTGAAAATTTACGAGATTTGATGAATAACCTGAAGTCTAGTTAACCAACTAAAAACTATAATGAAAAATCTTTCTCAATTATTTCCTTCTTATGGGTTTTAAAATTGCTAAATGTTTGAAATGTTTTGCAAAAATACTAACTTAAAATTCAAAAATAGCATATTAGATAAGTTTTCGTATGCAGTAAGAGTTTTAAAACGTACTTCGTTAGAACCTTGCTGTATAACTTCCGGGCACGTCCTTTGGCAACTACATTCTACTTCAATGTCCGGTTTGATTGCTTACTGGCCCGATAAGATCGTATTTCGCGCAGCAAATCCTTCTGACGGTGCACCGGTCGGCATTGAATTTCTTGGCGATGTCTATAGTCCGACTGCCCTGGGTTTGCCTTGATCGTTCTCAATACCTTCAAATGCAGTTTTAGATCCTTAGTTCCACTATGACGCTTGGTATGAACCTGCCGATCGATAGTATGCATCTCACGGAAACGTTTAAGAACGCTGCACACGGTAGATTTGAACATTTTTAACAATTTCACGATTTTTTGAACCCGACTACGTCGGTTTTTAACGTGGGTGTCTAAAATTAATTCTCGTCTCGCAACTTTCATGACGTGTAACTTTTTTTTAATAAAACGAATCGTAATGAAATTTTAAGCACTGTTAGAGGGAACATTTCAAAGCAAAGTACTGTCAAAACATTCCAGATCCGACAACTAGGAGCACAATGGTATAATAAAGATGATCAATGCTTAAATTTTGGAAAATGAACTTTTGATGAAACATCAATAACTCACACAAACGCAACCAATTTGCAAACCATAGCTTGTGGGGAAGCGTAGGCCACAGTTTGTGGGGTATCTTGGATTATCTATATTTTTATGTTTTTATACACATTAAGATCTTAAATTAGGTTTTTCTTATCTGTTAAGTTTTATTATGCCAAATGAAGAGTTATGAAAAATATTCTGTCCATCTTATATAAGGAATTTTGCCAAAATGATCGCGAGCCAGGTTTTAGGAAATATTCGATCATACACAACTCTTTTTTTTATTTCATCAACTGAAATTGCTTTAAAATAACTAAATGAATTATGAAATTACAGTTTTGGGTCAACTCCTTAATTTTGCATGTTATTGGATCAGTTTGAATTTGGTAGCCCACGATTCCCCACCATTTTACAAAATCTAAAAAATATTGCTTATTTTAAAACAGTCAGAAATTGGGGAAAATAACATATTGAAAATTTAAAAAAAAATGCCTAATGATACGTTAGAAATGTCGAAAACAATTCCATCATTTTTTTTTCATTTTATCTTTCATAATAAAGAAGTTTTGGAGCAAAGGAAAAAAGTAGCCCACGATGCCCCACTATCCCATACGATTTTCCGAAAGGTTCATATACATTTATTTATGAGAATATTTCAAGATCCTGATACTGGTTGGCCTGAAATTAATTTGTACCTGTAGTATGTACCTATTATTTTCGAGAGTCAACTGATTTTGGCCTCTCTATTTTGTATTTTAGCAGTGTGTTTTGGAATCATGTACACTACCGGCCGAAAGTTTAAGATTACCCCCTCAAAAACATGAAAATTTGGATCGACCATATCGCAGCCATTTTATTACATATTGGAATTCTTTTGATCTCATTCAAAAGATCATAAGCAAAACCTTCTTTGTACAAATTTGCATATTTTTTGAACGGTCGGACTACTTGGTGAAAATAATCTTGGTGAAATTAATTTCTAAAGAAGTTAGTCTCCTAAAATATTACAACTAAATATCCATAATGAAAGTTCAACTCATTAGCTTCCAAATCAGCTAACCAGTTAAACAATATGTTGTTTGGTAAGACAGATACGCGTGAAATAAAAGCGCATGTTTTAGAAGACTGATTCAAAACTTTTGGCCGTTACACCATATTTACTATGGGGTGATCCCAAACTTTTGGACGATGACTGAAGTAGCTATTTTATATATTTTGGGTACATTGCAAATTTTTCGCACAAAATTAACTAAATGTATTATTATAAGTATGAAAAAAGAATTCCAATACAACTCGAATTTTGAAATTTGGTCCGCCCCACCCTCAGATGATCGGACTTAAATTTGAAGTTCAGTTTTTAAAAAATGTCCAAACTTCAAGCTAAATTTAAGTCAAATAAATACAATATAAACAATCTATCAAAAACATACAAAGAAGTTTTTGCTCACGATCTCTTGAATGAGATCAAAAGAATTCCAATATGTAATAAGATGGTCGAGATATGGCCGATCAAAATTTTCATGTTTTTGAGGGAGTGATCCTAATCTTTTGGCCGGCAGTGTATGTATCTATTAAAAACACATACTCAATAATACTTATCAAGTTGAAATATTTCACACGACGGTTTTTCCAATTTCCAAGTATATGTTGTCAAACATGCTCAAACTTTGAAGAGTTATTTGGATTTCATTCCAAATAAGCAAAAATCAATAAAGATGTATCAAACATGAGAAGTCGTCTCCTTTAAATGTTTTTTTTTCATCATGTGCATGTGAATTTGGCCCCTTCATACTACATCTAGGTATGAACGATCAACAACAAACCGTTTGAAGCCATTTTCAAACATTTTCCTATGATGGTAAAAATACACTTATAACGATTTTTACGTA
The DNA here is from genome assembly GCF_029784155.1 of Uranotaenia lowii. NCBI lineage: Eukaryota > Metazoa > Arthropoda > Insecta > Diptera > Culicidae > Uranotaenia > Uranotaenia lowii. Next base: position 320,470,124 of record NC_073692.1, read on the forward strand.
GATACCTTATTTCAACATTGAGAGAACGATTTTTTCTTGCATTTATATTTCTTTTTGGTGAAATAGGATAAGCCGACAGACACGCGACTTTGAAGATAGTTTGCGCTTGCACATCTCAATCAAAAGCTGTTTAAAGTTTTCAAGCATGTACATATTTGGATACATACAGAAATATTGACTCTAAAAGACATTTTGTTTTGCGTTTGACAGTCATTTTTCTATCATCAACACTCTCAGCGTGTCATATATCATCATATTAACTACCATTTCAATCAATGGTCGAACACAAAAGAATTGAAGACTGAATGGCTATAGAGCGCTAATCAAATAGTCGCCATCACTCCGCCTGGTGGTACTTGACATGAAAAATAATTTCTTAATTTTCGTATAAGGTAGTACTCATGTTCAACTCACGATTAGCAAATCGCACGAGTCTCACTACAACTGAACCTCTTTAGCTGCTAATGTTGATAATTGTAAGTAGTTACCTACTTACATTTCAAAGCCATTAACGGAAGCAAACAGCGTAAGAGAAGGTGCAATAAGAACTATAGTGTTTAGTAATTCGATTACAGTCAAAACATAATTGACCGGAGATATTTGTATGAAACAGATTCTTCCGCGAATGGAAGTTGTTGTTTTATGGCATGCAGCGTGCTCCAAATTCCCACGTTCAACAAAATAAACATCGGTCTCCATAGAGGGCACAAACAAAGCGGTCTAGCTGCTTCTACTTTAAGGTCTCTATCCGACTTAACCTCAAGATTAGTTGCGGAAAATAGCTTACCTACCCTCCCTACAACAACAGCCCATGGCCGGCTCTCTTGTTGAAACGAAAATTGCATAAATTATGAACGATTTTTGAAGGTCGTCCAATGGCATTGACTGTTAGATACTTCTCGATAGCAACTCAGCCAGTTAGTGAGGGAAAACCCTGCGATATGCTAATTGAAACAATTTCATCTGATTTTCCCTTTTTGTCATTTCGATTCTCTTGAAAGATCGATAATACCTTTGCTGCTTGACTGTTGTCTTTTGTTTTGTCGTTTCTAACAAAAAGCCCGCCGAGGGCAGTACTGTCCCAATAATAATGGCCCACCACCATGAATGTCGTTGAGTTCGAGCAGCCGGTTGTTTTGTGACAGTGCGATTAATTGAAACCTCATCAATTTGTCACGATTGTCAGATTAGGTCTGATGTTATTGGAAACCTGCATAGATTGCAAACATATAGTTGTTCTAATAGACACAACAAAGAAAGTTAACGATATCAATTACATACTAAAGGGTCTATCTTTTGCTTTCTTTGTTATAACCGGATCATGCAGCAGCGATATGCGTGATCACGAAAAATTCTGCATCCATAATCAGTTCAGCCTTCCATTCCATTGATATTATCACATCAACCTAGGCTTGCCAGATTCTTAAAAAAAAGCGGGACATTTCATGACAAAAAGCGGGACATTTAAGAAACCCTTAAAAAAGTTCAATTGTATTGGCAAACTTATACACTCAGAAAAATACTATTATGTATGCCATAAGATTCTCTTATGAAGTGGCGCCATAAGAAAAATCATTGAAATTCATAAGATTGTCTTATGACGCGAATGAATCCTGAAGATGAACGCCTATTGCAATGAGAGGTTGTTGCTTTTCATAAGAGGTTCTTATGGAAACAGTAAATCACTTTCTAATAAGAATAATTTAATTTTTAGATATTTCATGCTGAAAACATTATCTTTATTGTTTGCCAAATTTTTTGAAATCAAATCATTTATGGTCACCATCAGCAGTGCATCAACAGACGCTTCCATCAAAGTTTTTTTTTTTTGCCGCATCCCAATCTTCGACCTTGTTAGATCAGATAGCTGAAAAGTAAACAAAAATGTATTTCAAATTACTAATATGTCGCTCACATCAGAAACAACAAATCGGACTTACCATTCCGGAAATGACAATATCATTTATCTTTGAAGTAAAACTAGTAACTATGAACTGGCGATTGCTTCGTTCTGTTAGATGATGAAAAAACTGTTGAAATGAACGAATGTGTTCATTACTTTCACACAATGCCGTTTCTTCTATTTTTCATAAGAACATCGTATGAAAATTGAAAGAATTTCATAAGACTCTTATGAAAAATTATTTCACACTCTAAAAAGCGGTTCATAAGATGCATCTTATAAAAATTATAATAAGAATTTGCCTGAGTGTACGTATACCATCAGCTAATGTTTTTCAAAGAAAATACACTAAGGTTTTAGACTTCTCTTCTTACACGCCTTCTATTTACACGGTTTTTTGCCATGAACACGGTTATTTTCCACGATTCTCACAAATTAACACGTTATATTAGGGCAAAATATCAAGTCCTACATGTAAGAACGGCGGATTAACTATCGCGTAAAAAACCTTTGTGCAGTAACAAATATTCCAAATTTGTTTTAAAATTTTTAAAACTCAAGAAAACTTCCATCATTGTATACTTTGGACAATTGAGTCAAAAAAGGTGTTGTATAAAAGCTAATTTAACTAAGAGGTTGTCGAAAAAATAGGATCTATAAACACTTGGAAGCAACTTGAACATTATTTTCTTCAAACCAGAGTTATTTACATTGCATTGGAAGTCAGCCATGATGCCAGTTCACCAAGGACGTTTATAAATTTTTTATCTAAACGCACAATATGTATGTCGTGTCGGGATTCGATCTCATGCCCGCTGGCTTAGAATAATAATATATTTGACCCATTCCAGCGTGACATCACACCGTTTGCAAAACAATTTTTGGTACATTGTATGTAAATTTTACAGTTCATATCGCACATTGAAAAAAAATTATACCGCTAAGTTCAGAATTTAATTCGCTACAATCAAAGGTTTTTTTTTGAACGAATAGTTATCAAAATATAACTGAAACCGTATTTTTCTGCTCCGTACAATAAACCGAATTTTTCTGCTCTTCTGTTTATTCTAATTTTATGAAAATTGCAGAAAAGTACCAACAAATCGCTGTTTTTGATTTTTTTCAAATGTTGATTTAAATTTATTTTAGAGCGATTCAGTTTCGTGACGTCACAACGCACCATTTTTTTTAGCGCAGTTTTGCAAAACGTTGTGAAACGTCACGAAATTTTATGGTCAGCTACATGAAATAAATCAAAGTATAATCCTAAAGCTAATCCTGTATTTATTAAAAAATGTTCAAAACTCAACAAATAATGTGATTTGATGATGAAATCGATCCATTTATTCCCAAAAAAATAAGAGCATTGAATCTAAAAGGCCCATACAATATTATCTAGAAAAAAAACTTATACTAAGAAACATTTATTCTTAAAAGCGTTGAAATGTGTCTCTGAATATTTTTAATATTTAATTGCAAAGGAAAGAAAAAATAAATGAGAATTCGCCTTCAATCTTTTTAAAGTAAGTTAATGGACTCTAGATTGCCTAAATCAGCCGTCTTATGAAAATCTAATAAGTTGCCAGCTTAATTTTATCCTAGGCTTAGCACAAAGTCCAGTTCCAAATTTTGGGGATCGGACCACGGAAATGCCTTAAATTTATATGGAATTATGAGAAATTTTGATTGGAAGGAACATTTTTTTTTTGTTTCGATTATAGTCGTTTTACCATCTTTATGGCATTCGCGACTTTATCAACGTTGCAGTTGGCGGATCGTTATTGAAAAACTTATACGGTACAACTGTGTTCGATGTTTACTCTTGGGCTCGAACTCGCGGACATCGGCTCAGGAGACAACAGACTTGCCAACTGAACTATATCACAAGCCCAGATTGGAAGGAACATGAAAACCCAGTTTTGCACCAATTTCTGAAGTACCTATCGGCTGATTTGTTATCATTATAGTCATTCACAAAGCTTTCGTTATGACAAATAGCCTACCCCAAGGTACCATTTGGATAAGGGTTTGGTAAAAAAAGATATTGAGTTTCCAAAATTAGCTTCTGATGGGTCAATTACAAACAAAAACATGAATGATCGTTAATCGACGCTTACAGTTGCGTTCAAAAAAGAATGAAATCGCGTAAAGATGCGCACCCACTTCCAACTTTGACAAGCTGCCATTTCTCTCTTGGTTGATATTTTTTCATGAAAATCTCACACAATCTGGTTCAACTATCCAACTAACATTCTACGAAATTTGAAGTCTTTACAATGACGGAAAACAAAGATAAAGCTATTTCCGTAAAAAAGGAAAATTTGAAATTGCTTCACTAAACTTGCTGTATCTTCAACAATTTTCATTGAAAAATCTTGAAATTTGGTCCAAAGATGTAAGAATGTTTGATCTAATACCAGGCCAAGTTTCGTCAAAATCAATGAACATGATCAAAAATGGTGCCAGGTAGAAAATCAGGTTCATTATCGGCAACGTACGATTTCATTCATTTTTGGACGGATGTTTGTATGGAAAACATCGTAATCCATGTATTCTTGGTTTTTTCTTTCACAAAACCAAAATTTATCACAAATAATGTTGAAAATTGATAAAAACTTCATTTGTGCTTTGTTTCGGAAGAGAAAATGTTTCAACGGAGTTCAAAATTAAAAGAACAGAGTTTCAGAAATGACATGCTAATTATTCCGATAAACAAATTTGATACACGATTAAAGCGAGTATTCTATTCGCTCTTGTGTTTCCATACCAGCTCTGTTGGAACTATTTCTATTTCTAAACAAAGCAGGAATAAAGTTTCTATCAATTTACAACATTCTTTGTAATAAATTTTGATTTTGTGAAAGAAAAAACCAAGAATACATGGATTACGATGTTTTCCATACAAACATCCGTCCAAAAAAGAATGAAATCGTATGTTGGGCGATAATGAACCTGATTTTCTACCCGGCACCATTTTTGATCACGTTCATCGATTTTAACGAAACTTGGCCTGGTATTAGATCAAACATTTTCACATCTTTAAACCAAATTTCAAGATTTTTCAATGAAAATTGTCGAAGATACAGCAAGTTTAGTGAAGCAATTTCAAATTTCCCTTTTTTTACGGATATAGCTCTATCTTTGGTTTCCGTCATTGTAAAGACTTCAAATTTCGTAGAATGTTAGCTGGATAGTTGAACTAGATTGTGTGAAATTTTCATGAAAAAATATCAACCGAGAGCGAAATAACAGCTCGTCAAAGTTAAAAGTGGGTGCGCTGCTTCACGCGATTTCATTCTTTTTTGAACGCAACTGTATATACCCGTTTTTAGAACTTTATAACTGTTTTATGATAACTTTAATCGAAATGCGTTCTTCAGATGAAATATTGTCATAATTAAAGCTTTAAAACACTCAAATTAAAAGAAAAAATCGGTTGATAAAGACCAAAATTATTGGTGAAAAACTGTTTTTTTTTGTTCATCCCGAACGAAATCCACGTAATTTAATACAAACTTTAGGTTTTTTGCACGACCACTTCACTTAGTATAATCCTGACCTCATTTTGCATGAGACCCTGTGCTAGTACCTAAATATTTTAATTTTGTAATTCAGTTAAAAGTCTCTTCGTGGAATTTAATGTGAATACGGGGATCGATTTGGATTTTCTAGTAACATTCTTTGAGGTAGAAATTTCAATAAACGACAATTTTTTGTTAAATAATTTGATGAGAAATTTATTTTCCAATGAAGTCTTATAAAATTGTTTGAAAAAGTAAGACGATTTATAAAATTCACCATGTTTTAAGATTTTTTAATCTCATTGCCTTTATTCTATGGATAATTTGTTATTTTGTTAGAACATAATGCCAGCATGTAGTAGAAACGGCGTTGTTCTTTTTGCAGAATTTTTATTCAAACCACAGATACAGTGAGGGGCAAAATAAAGTGTCCAAATTATTTTTTTTCAATTTCTTTTATTTTTCGGGTTAAAATTCACCGAAAATACATCGTAATCATTTTTCAAATATTGTTTATTATGTTCTTTTTAATTTTTGTTAATGTTGCGCTGGTAAAAAAAGTAAGTTTTTCTGATAGAAAAAAAAACAAATTATATTCCAAAAAAAATGGGCAAAATAAAGTGTCCAACTCAAAAATCAATATAATTTCGATAATTTTGTTTTTTTTTTTTTGTATTTTGACGTTTCATAAACAACTGGCTTGGCTCTAGAGTATTCAAATAGGTGTCTACATTCGAATAAGTTGTAAAATATGGAGAACGCATAAATTTCTGGTTCCATTCCGTTGTCCTTCCGGAAACTGGTTGTTCGTGATGTGAATAACGGTCAAACGCACCGGGAAGTGGCCGAGCACTACGAAATCAGCAAGACAACGGTAACAAAATTCATGAAGAAGATGAAAACGTTCGGATCGGAGATGGATCGTCCAGGAAGAGGACTGAAGCTCAAGACAGATGCCAGAACGGACAAGAAAATCATTCTTGAAGTGAAGAAAAACGCAATAATAACGATCCGGCAGATACAGGAAGAGCTCTAATTTTCGGTATTGCGTTGTACTGTCCGTCGCCGCATCCATGCAAAGGAGTACCATAGAAAGATCGCAGTGAGAAGGCCTTTCATCAGCCAGGTGAACAAGGCTAAGCGGCTCAAGATCGTCAAGGAACACGCCGATAAACGGCTTGAGTACTGGAAAACATTGTTGTGGGCAGACGAATCCAAATTCGAGCTATTCAACCGGAAGAAGCGGGATCATATGTGGCGCAAGTTGGATGAAGAGCTCCAAGATCGCCATATCCAAGGAAAAGTCAAGCACGGGGGAGGTAACGTGATGGTGTGGGGGTGCTTTTCTTGGGGTGGGGTGGTCAATTTAGTAAAAATTGACGGAATCATGACAGCTGAGTCATATTCCAATATCCTGCGGGAAAACCTCGAGGTATCCCTCATCAAGACGGGCCTCGAAGAGCGCTCCGTTTTACAGCAGAATAACGATCCGAAGCATATGGCCAATCTGATGAAGTCATTTTCCCGTTCCTGCCGCATCAAACCCCTTGAATGGCCCCCACAAAGTCCTGATCTGAACCCCATCGAAAATCTGTGGGCTATCCTCGATGCTCTGATTGATAAGACTGGTATGACAAATTAAAAATACTTGTTTTGATGCCATGGAGTATGCGTGGGAGGAACTCGATCCACAACACTTGCACAACCTTGTTGAAAGTATACCGAAGCACTTGTAGGAGGTGTTGAAGGCCGAAGGAGGCCATACCCATTATTAAATCGTATTTGTTTGCCTTCAGTTTGAATCAATTTGAAGCTGTACCGATCTGGACACTTTATTTTGCCCCTGCTTTTTTTGGAATATTAACTGTTTTTTTTTCTATCAGAAAAACTTTTTTTTTAACAGCGCAACATTGACAAAAATTAAAAAGAACATAATAAACAATATTTAAAAAAATGATTACGATGCGTTTTCGTTGAATTTTAACCAGAAAAATAAAAGAAATTGAAAAAAAATAATTTGGACACTTTATTTTGCCCCTCACTGTAACTACCTGCCAGATTTTTATTCAAATCACACATAACTACCTGCTGTATGATTCATAAATATTCTTTTAATAAATCGATGAGGATTTCATGTTTATGATTGTTTGTTTATTCTAGAATCAAATTTTTAAAAAGCGAAATTTTGTATTTTTTTATTAGAGACGTTTTAAAATAACCGCGTTTATACGAAAAAAATATGATTCCTAATTTCGTTAAAAACTTGATAATTGAATTCCTTTATTGAAGCCCATTGTTATGTAAAACTTGCTTTGATGCCGTATTCGTTTTCATCTGGTGGCCAACCGGTTGTGCACTAACTGCTGTCATCTTCATAAATATTTAAAAAAAAACGCTTTGACAGCACTTGGTGCACAACCGGTGGATCACCAGGATGAAAACGAATATGGCATTGATGAAATACTATAATAGTGTTGAAGTAAGAAGTAATGAACGTTTCCAAATAAAAGTAAATGAATTTTTGGGACGTCACAACGCATTCTTCACCCGGCTGCAACTCTCAACCTTCTGAACCGATTTTAATTCTGAAAATTGCATTGAATTCCTCTCAAAAAGTTTGAAGAGATACCCGATTTTCGATAATATGTGACGTTTAAAGGAATCATGAACTGAAAAACAGTAGAATTTTCGTGACGTCACAACGCTTAAGAATAGATACCATTTTTATCACCGATTCTAGAGCGTGAACTTGCTGTGATTATTGTTAATCTAATATCATGCTAAAAAAATGGATTTTTACAATCATTTTGCAATAATCTTTTTTTAAAAAGCTAGATTTTTGACAAAGTTATGTTTCAAATAAACAATAATTCCTATATTCAATTTATTTGCATACCAAAATTTTTAAATTTCAACGACCAAATACTCAAATCTAAAAAAGGTAACTGAATATTTTTTTATGGAAAATGACGCTCAAGAAATAACTTTTCTATTGCTGTACAAATTATTTTTGAACAATGAAAAATAAAAATCGGTTCTCCAGTTGAAGGGCGCATGCAATGGGTCATTTACAATTACTTTAAGTCTACATCTTATTACTCTTGAGATCCAATTCCATATTATATAAGAATTTGTACATGAGAATATCCTATGCAAATTAGAATCTATCTGCTGACAAATTTCACAATAATAACTATTTACATTAGCAACATTATGGATATATATATATATATTTTAATTTGGTTGGATACACATGATATCATCACTCAGAGAAATTATGGTGCATGAACCAAAAAAATATTGATTTTGATCAAAAAGAATATTATATGGAAACAAGCTCTTTTTTTATTTGATACAATGTATTATGAGTTTGGTTCTAAAGAAACATTTTGAAACAAAGAATATATTCTTTGAATTAAAAAAAAATACTTTGAATCAAAGAATTTTTTTAATTTCAAAGGTGAAAAATTCTTTGAAATAAAGGAAAACATATTAGAAACAGAGGATTTTTTATTTGTCCCAGAATCAAAGTAATTTTCCTTTGTTTGGCCACAAAACAAAGGAAAATTCCTTTGTTCTAAAAAACTTTTTCGCTGCGTGATTATAAACTTCAAATAACATAGATTTTGCTTTAGATGTTAGATTTTTTCCTATGTTTTTCCAAATATTTGTCCATTTCAGAGAGTAAGAAAGTATTTACTAAGAACATTTTTCAATTAAATTCAATCTCCGCGAATTGTATAAATGTATGGTTGATTTCATATTAGCGATTATCATATTAAATTTTGTGTCTCTCATCTGCTTCATATCACTTGTTTTAAATAGTTAATCCTAATACCTTTGATGAATTTTGTTCTGCGATAATCTGAGGACCCAAAGAACAACTGTTTCATCTTGAAAACCCTGATTTCTTGAAATTTAGTTTAATTCCTGCATCACTGGAATATTTATTGATAACTTCGAGAGCTTTAACAATTTTGTCGTCATTTTTTTTAACAACCATTGTCAAATCATCTGCGTAACCTGCTAGTATTTTTATGATTTTGTTATCTAGCAGAACACCCACCAGATTGTCATTTAAATATCTGATCATTGGTTCAATGTATTTATAATGAAAATAATATCATAGACAGGAGACAACCTTGGCGAACTGATCTTTTTATTTGAAATGAATTTTTCAAATATAAGTAAAATATTACACGTGAGGATGCCTTGCAATATATGCCTTATAGTAAGGTTGCCAGAATTTTTTCAGCACATATCCGGGCCGGATAAACCGGGCAAATTTATATAAAAACCTGGCAAAATCCGGGCATTTGATTTCAAAAGTGACAACCATAATTCCGGGCAATATCCGGGCAAATTTTCTCAAAAGCCAGACCTTACTGAACAAAAATTAAAAACAAAATTGATTTTTTTTTCATTAAAACTCGTTGACAGATTTTGAATCGTGTTTAGGGTTTCTTAAAAACCTTTCATGATTATTTTCATAAAACTTGCTCAAAACATTTCATTTTGGAAGCATTCGTGGTTTATTTTTATGTTTAATGAAGTGAATAAATCCGGGCATTTTTTAATGAAATCCGGGCAGCCGGCCCGGGAAGGGCTGTTCTCAAATTTTATATTAATTATCCAGGCAAACCCGGATAAAACCGAGCAATCTGGCAACCTTACCTTATAGACAACTTATAACCTGTGAAGGAAATCTGAAATTGCGAAATTTTCCATAATTTCGAATGTTGAACTGAAACAAATGCTTTTTCTTAATCAACAAATTTGAATCTTTTCGACTGATGCAAAGTGTTCTTATTATGTCAAGATTATCTGTACAGGAACCGCCAGGTTCGCAAGCTATTTGTTCGTTTCCTAAAATTTGTTGCATGCATAAAGAAACCCGTTGAGCTAAAATTTTAGTGAAGATTTCGTAATCGGTGTTCAGTAAGGATATCGGGCGGGTTTGTTAATGTCACTTTTATTTTCAGTTTTGGGTATAAAAATAATAGTTCCACTAGAAAAGATTCAATAGGCACCAAATTTCCAAATAATATCCCATTAAATAGTTTTAAAAGATCTGCTTTAATTGTTTCGAAAATATCATTAAAAGCATATGTGAGTCAGGCCCAGGAGCTTTTTTCCTGGTTGCTTTTCAATTCTTCTTCACCAATCTCTTCTAATAATTTCATTTTGCTTTCCACTGAAAGCTTCTTATGAAGATGATTTAAAGCCTCAAAAGTACCACTGAGAAAATGTATTCTTCCGTACATCAGATCACACAAAGGGCCAGTAAAGTTTTGGCCAGATTTGCCAAGCTGCCACTACAGCAATGAGGTACTACAGTGGTATCAGGACAACAGGGTGGATTTTGTCGAAAAGGACTTCAATTCCACCCTATCGAAGAATATTGGGCAATTGTCAAGTAGAAGATGAAGAAGAATGGTAGGACGACTCGGGATGCAACAGAGATGAATAGATGGTAAAACGAAATGGCCGCTGAGGTCAGCGAACAGGGTGTCCAAACTACGAGTAGTATTCGACGAAAAGTTCGAAATTTCATCAAAACCACATCAGTTTTTTTTTTTAATTATTTTTCCTTTAAAGTGCAATAAAAAACCCACATTTTGAGCACAAAACATTTTTATTTTAAAAAAATGTTTTAAGTGTTTTTGTTCTTGATTTTTAATCTGTTATCCCTGCGTTCTTCTTGAATTTTGCATGGATATTGCCTGAATTTCGGATTTAACATTTCGAAATCAAAAACGTCAGATTTTGAGGTAAAACAGTCTGGCTTTGGTCGGCTCGTATACGTGCGGCAAAAATTATGGTAAGAGCTTAGTTTAGTTGGATGTATATGTAAATAAAATAGGGATCCAAAAAGGAACCCTGGTCAACGCCGTTTGTGGTTTGCGCTTGTGGCCATTAGCTCAGACGGCAAGAACGTATCCGTATGGCCCACTTTTAGGCTTGTCCAATTTTAGACATAGCTGGTTGTTCGATATTCGGAATGAGGTCAAGCCTTATCAACATATTTGTTTATTAAATTACTTTTTATCCATTCAGTTAAGGTAAATTTTGCAATTAATTAGAAAAAAAATTCAAATGATTAGGAATCTTGAATAAGTTATTCACAATGCGATTGGGATACTCAACAAACATAAAAGTAAGTTCCGGTCGAAATAAACATATCAATACTATTAAAATATAGATGAAACCCAAAATTCGTTTAACAAAAACTTTTTGCACAGACCATACAAGTCCTTCCTCTGGCAGCATTTTTATTGGCCTCGTGTGGCTCGATTTTTGCCATTGAAGCACCGGAACCATCTTCTGTCCTGAGGCCCCGTGACATCAACCCGCACCCGTATGACGATGCCTACGATGGGGTTTCAATATTCGAAAAAAATGCCGCCATCAATGGAGAGAAATTCATGGAAAACTTACTCAAGTGCGTAATATGTAGTCATAAGTTTAGAATTGAGTTGGTGAAGGCATCTTATTCAAACAAGTATCGTAAGGCTATCTCATGGTTTAACTACCGTTGCAGTTTTGAGAGTATGTTTAAATTTTGACTACTTGACTAATGTGTCTTTACCTAAAAAGCCTCTCATTTACAGTCTACACACCAAACAAGTTAATGTTTATTAGCATTTCTATCTTCAACAGTCAAGGTCCCATACAGTTCCCACAGATCGTGGACAGCGACGCGATGAATGCTCTGCCTCATCCGTACGAGCGATTCGCGCTGAAAGAACGGGCTGGCAAGACGGAGAGGTTTTCCGGTGCGGACAATCTGATTGTAAAGCCAGCCTACAGGGCACTCGCCAAGCACGCGGCCAAGGTGTTGAATCGGCAGTTGGCGAAAAGTTTGGACGACGAAGACGAGATTGATAACTACAACGTAAGTTGCTTATTGTTTGTTGTAAGGTGTTAATTTATGGGTTTTATAAGTGCGTTTCTTTCTGTCGTTTTAGGAAGCTACTAATGTTCAGAATCAGTATGCATTTTCGTACGCGGTGAAGGATGCTGCCTCTGGAGATGATTTTTCCCACAGTCAGCAGCAGCAAGTGGACGGTGCTGTCAAGGGAAGTTATAAGGTGCACTTACCTGACGGTAGAATGCAAATTGTGAAGTACATTGCTGATAACAATGGTTATCGTGCAGATGTAACTTATGAGAATGAGCCGAATTCGAATCTCATTAATCATGCAGTAACAGCAGCACCAGAAGAGGTTCAAGTTCCAGCTTCAGCTGTTCCGGTAGTTTCTCCACTAGCATCAGCACAACCCATCTACAATTACTACAAAAATCTACATCAGCGCCAGCAATACATCCAGCAACCAGCCCTCATTCAGCAACAGCATCAACCTCAACAGCAAGTGATTTACTATCCGCAGACAGGACCTACCCAAATTCCTGCTCCTTATTACCCGGCTCGTCTTCGGGTTAACGATGTCAAAATACACAGCTACAATACGGCTCCTCATGCTAATACACTAATTCGCTCAACGCTGGCTCCGAACGGTAGAGCGGCCTACATTGCGTTACATCCCTCCGCTAACCTAGCGTACGTATCGTCGACACCGAATCCATCGGCCCAAATTCAATCGAACGCCCTGAACCAAGCTGGTCTGATCCCGGTCATTGTAACGACTGCACGCCCAACTGCCATCCCTTACTATCATCGTGATATCCACGTTACTCCAGCGCCTCTAGGTCCACGAAGAACAACTATTTACAATAACGGACCAGGTCAGCAACGGCTCTACGCCCAACAAATCGCTGCTCCCATCCAGGCAAACAACAACCAAGAACAGGCCTATCAATACGTGCAAATACCGGCGAGCAACCACGTGTACAAACGTAACACCGATAAGGACAGCAAGGTCGTGAAGAGTTCTGCCGACGTAGAGCAGAAGAAGCCAACGAAAGTAGCTTCGTAGAATAAGCAGCGAATGTGATTGATAATAAAATGTGTAATAGCTAATAATCTTTTGTAAATAAATTTCTTCCAAAGTGATTAAAATTAACGATACAAAAACGGTAATTAAAATTTCTTTTAATTCCGAAATACATATACACAAAGAAAATTTGATTTTTGAAACAAAACAAAACTGACTTTGATTCGAAACTGTGCAGGTCCCGTTTGTAGCATCGGCTATACATCTCCCCCCGACACAAAAATTTAAACATAGGAACATAGTTGTTTCTTTCTGAAGATATTTAGATTATAAAAGAGTTGGTCACAAAAACGCCTTTTGTTCTCCAAGTTATTTGTTATGATTTATCTTGGTCGGCTTTCCTATATGGCCTTCCACATTATCCCTAGGAATCATGCAGGTTTCAAATAACTTGTCACCGCTTCATTCTGTAACGCAAGTTTTTTTTAACCAGCACGTCAGTTTGGGTTTGATTTCGTTGGCACATTGCACAGTGGTCCGAAAGGACAAAAAGTGAAACTTTTTCATAGCGCCTCTGTCTTTCATTTTATCTCGAAAGTGTCTTCAGAACATTTTTTCAATTTTTTTCAATCCATTTTTTTTTGTTTCAATAGATTGAGCTTTACTTTATACTACAAGGTTGTACAATACGTGATAATATGAAATTTTGTTGAAAACATCAAAACTCTATCTCTTCTCAGAGAGATGTTTTAGAGGTTATATGTGTTTTGCGTGTTTCCATACAAAAAACCCGTGCTAAGCAGAACAAAGGCAGAAAGCAGTTGAACATAATTTTCACTCTTTATGTTGGTCTTCCCGATCCAACGTAAATTCGTAAAATAAACCTTCGGAACACTTTCCAAGTTGGTCCTCCCGATCCTACGTAATTTCATGAAGTGAACCTTCATAACACTCATCATGTTGGTCCTTCCGATTCAACGTAAATTATAAAGTGAACCTCCAGATCACTCTTCATGTTGGTCATTCTGATCCAACTTAATTTCATCAAGTGAACCTTCAGAACACATTTCATGTTGGTCCTCCCGATCCAAAGTCATTTTTTAAGTGAACCTCCAGATCACTCTTCATGTTGGTCATCCAGACAAAACGTAAATTCGAAAAGTAAATCTTCAAACACTCTTCATGTTGGTCCTTCCGATTCAACGTAATTTTATCAAGTGAACCTTCAGAACACACATCATGTTGGTCCTCCCGATTCAACGTAAATTCGTAAAGTGAATCTTCAGAAAACTTTTCATGTTGCTCCTACCGATCCAACGTAAATTCTTAAGGAGAACCTTCAGTACACACTTCATGTTGGTTCTCCCGATCCAACATTATTCCATAAAGTGAACCTTCAGAACACTCTTCATGTTGGTCCTCCCAACCAGCCAATTTGTCGCTTCAAAGTCGTTAATAAACAAAGAGAATGGGTACCAGTGAAATCTAGGAAAATATATCGGTACAGAAGCTTTTGGGAGAAACGGTATATAAAATTCCCGGAAAAAGGGTCCGGCAACACTGAACAGTAAATTGGCATTCGATTGACAATACTGTGAATTTAAATAAAAATTTTAGAAACGTCGCTGGTGAACTGGCAACAAAACACAGACTTCCGACAATCTAGTACTTCACTTTTCTTTGTCGGAAGTCGGAAGTCCGGACTTCCGAAGTAAAATTTAGTGCTGGCGCTATTATATTGTCGATGCAGTTCGAAGTTTACGCCTGGTAACCTTACCAACCAGCGACGATAAAAAAAATCATCAAATGCCTCGACAATTGGCAACCCTTTCTTGTGTTTGGTTCCGACACATGGAAGATGTTTGATATATGTTTTTTTCAACTTGGAATGTCGTCAGTGATTCGCCGTCACTGATGTTGACGAAAGCTCCGGTTTGGGGATTCAGCGACAATATTGTGAATTTCAATAAAATTTTGATAAACGTCGCTAGTGAACTGGCAACAAAACACAGACTTCCGACAATCTTGTAATTCATATTTAACTTAATTTTTGAAACAAGAGTTTAACCACTGACCACACTGACATCCCGAATAGAATAACACTGTGAAAAAACCATGAATTTCATTTTCACCTTACCATGGATTTCATAGTAGAAACCATTAAACTCATGGTATATGAAACTATGAATGTACTGTCAAAGTTAACGTTTTTGTTTGTGCAATTCATGGTTATGGCAAAATTAACCATGAAAAAAGGGGGTTGTTAAGCAACTTAACAATGAAAAAATTAACTTTTTTCCATACATTTTGAAACACAATACGATAATGTTTATGGTCATTACACCTTCCAATTTTGATCTAGAAGACAATGCAATTCATTGTTATCCATTGAATTTTCATCTTTTGATTTTCAATAAAAAACAACGTTTTTTCATCTTTTATTCTATTTTCGAAACCGTGAAATTTTATGGTTTTCTTTAATTTAATTCCATTTTAAAATAATAAAATTCATTTAAAAAACACAGAAAACAGTAATAATATATAAGATCCCAAATTGAGACAGAATTTTCTTTCGTACATATATATAGTCAAATCTTTCATTGGTTTTTTTATAAAACTTGTTAGGATTCCAGTAGCATCACAATCTCTTCGTTATTATTATTCCGCAATTCTTTGACACAATCACAAATAAAGTTGGCCGCACATTACCGGTTTCTGGTATTCTTTGCATGGTTAACTACCCAAGTCGGAACATCTGCAAGTGATCGTCCTCAACGTAAAATGCTTCGTTTTCCAGTGCTTCGTTTTCCACTCCATCCTGTCAATTTGTTCGTTTCATGGTGGCCTTTCTCTGGACCTGCTATTAAACGAAACACCTTTGCTCTCACCTTTAGCTAGAGCCGCGGAACTGCCTTTCATGTCAGCTCCTAGGAAACCAAAATTAAGGATAAAAAAAAGCGCTTAATTAGTCTAAAAAGGAACTCACCCTTGCACGATTTCCACGAAGAACGCAGAAGCCCATTTTCGGCGCCTCGTTTTTCACTGCTATCTCCGACAATAAGCTCGTTTTCCATGACCAGTGGCTTTCCTATTGCCCTGGTGTTGGACACAAAGTACTGCAGTTTTCGTCCCATCATTCTTAGTCTGTCTGTTGAAAAAAATTTCACATTTATTCTTGAATGTTACCCTCCACTCGGTGCCCATGTCTACCATAATTATTACTACGGTAATCGACCAGATAATCCTTTACGGCACTTGGCCAGCCCGACCACAGCTTTCAAACGATTGAATAGCGGTATAAACAGAAATATATTCAAATTAGACCGATTTCACTATTTTCGACCGTGACTAGATCGTTCAACAACGTTTTGAATCGTTTGCTTACACGAAAAACTGTAAATATGTGAAACAACTTTGAAAATAATGGTTTTTTACTGTGACCATAAAATATACGGTGATTTCAAAATATCAAGTGGTAGATAAAGATTTAGATATTATGATGAAGTTTATTGTTCAATTGAAAATCATTGTTCTGTTATATTAATACCACGGTCTTGGCTATTCGGGATGACACTTAGAACAAAACTTTAACCATTTTCTGTCTAATTTTTTGTTGTCTGACTTGACTCTTAGAACAAAAATTCAACCATTTTCTGTCTAATTTTTTGTTGTCAGCTTTTGCAGGTTCGCAATACCGACGGCAGGTGGCGAACCTGAAAAATTTGACAAAAAATGCCCTGTAGGAAAAATGGTCCTGTTTAGCCCGATTTTATCGTAGAAATTGCGTGTTTTATTTTTAAAGTTGGGTGGCATTTCCTAACTGGGATAGCATTTCTTCAAATCGATCGATGCGCACTCTGGAATCGACATTGCGTACTGTTGGAAAAATGATTTTTTTTTGTTTTTTTTTTCTGGAAAAATTATCCAGAAAACGAAATCGAGTGTATGTATGTATGTATGGCTTTGGTGTTTCTTGGCCGAGAGTTTTATACTCTATATAACCACTTTTCCTCTTTTTCTAGTTAGATGCTTCGAAGACACAGTGTGTCGATATTGAATATTTTTTCAAATAATAAATCGTGCTTTTTCCAAAAAGCTGAGAGCTTCTTTAATCTTGTCTTCGTTAAAATCTTTTATCAACTCGAAAAGATTGGAATATGTTTCCCAATCATAGTGGTTTCGTATGTGGTTATATTGTATGCAATTAAATAGGGCATGTTCTGTCGTGAAATTTACTGAGCATATTTCACATTGTTTCGTGTCACGGATACGCATTAGGCCAAGGTAATATGGCGAATAGTCATGTCCACTTAGTAGCCTATTTGTCGTGCGGATTTGTGTGTTACTCAACTCAGAATTGTAATACCATGGCTTTAGATTAAAGTGGTTTTGAAATTGGTAGAATTTCAAACCCTTCTGTTTGTTTTCTGCTATGTCTCTGTACCACTCGTTGGTAGACGTCGTGTAATGATTTTTGAAGCGCCTGATAGCGTCGTCTAGCCGAAATTTGTTTTCTAGGATAGCCGGACAGTCCAGGCCATGTTTGGCTAGTTGGTCAGCATTCTCATTCCCAATAATTCCAACATGTGAAGGTATCCATTGAATTGTTGTGCGTTTCTCTGTTGCTAGGTTACATATATCATAAGTTACCTTATCAAATATTTGATTTTTCTTATCTCTTTTCAGGATTTTACAAGCCGCTTGTGAGTCAGTAAAAATGACTGTTCCCAGGGAATTTTGATTGCTTATTTGTTCAAGTGCTACCCTTATTGCTAGGAGTTCTGCCGACGTAATGCTCACTTCCTGCGCCAGCGCTAGACTGATACTTTGATTTGATGAATCATCAAAGATCCCAAGTCCGCATTTCGATCCCATTTTTGAAGCGTCTGTATACCATTTATCGTGTAGAGGATATTTGGTTCGTATCATTTCTTGAGCAAGTGATTTCATTATTGTCGGGGATGTTACATTTTTTTTTATAGAAGATCCTATTATATGATCTTCAACCGTAATTTTCATTCTGCTACAAGGCCGTGTCTGTAGGTATAGTTTTTGAAAATCGTCGAAGTTTTTAATGTATACTTTTTCTATGTAAGTGTACTGTGATTCTTTTTTAAGAGAGTGTATATTTATTGAATGTAACTGTTGAGCAATTAAATCATTTTTATAAATATGTTGAGCAATTCTTTTTTTTGCAAAGAGTTCACGTTTGAACAAAAGAGGTCCTTCTCCACTCAATGCTGCTAACGTGTTTATCGGTGTTGTCCTCGTACATCCTGTTGCTATGCGTAAACCTTGTCTATTAATCGTCTCAAGCATATCACTGTATCGTTTCGATGTGTTTCCGTATAAGATAGATCCGTAATTTAAGAAGTTTCCGTATAGGGCTTTATGATACATCATCATCACTTTAGGTGTTCCTCCATGTTTGATTCCTCCTATTATTTTTAACATATTTTGTCTTTGAATGAAAGTCTGTTTTAATGTTTTGATATGGATTCCATATCGAAGAGTTTGGTCTAGGGTTATACCCAAATATTTGTAGCTGGTCACTGTTTCTAGCGTTTCTCCATTTAGAGAAAGAGGGAGTGTTTTGCTCGTGGTTTTGAAAATCATTGCTTTCGTTTTGGAGCTATTGAGTGTTAACCCTAGTTCTGCAGCTTTCGTCGAAAATTCATTAATTTCTGTTTGCATTTTTTGAATTGCTTTTTCAAGAGTTTTTGCTCTAACAATTTTCAGAAAATCATCTGCAAATTGGAGAGTGATATCGTCTGTTTCAGTGTTTGTGTTATGAAGTGCAGCAGTGTAAATGTTGAAGAGTACAGGTGATAATACATCTCCCTGGGGTACTCCACAACTTGTGATTTGTTCTACAGTTCCTTGGTCAGTATGGATTATCATTTTTCTGTTTGCCAGAAAGTTGTAAATCCATGTGACGGTATCTCGTTTGAATCCATAATCAAGCATTATAATCTTTAGTTTGTCGATGTTTACACAGTTGAATGCATTGGAGAAATCGAAGAAAACTCCTATGGTTGCAAAACCTTCTCTTTTGGCGGTCATTATGTAATTTGTCGCAAAAGTCACACAGTGTTCAGTTGACATTCCTTTCCGGAATCCGAATGATTGATCAGGTAGTATGTTGTTGTTTGAGCAAGTGAGTTGGATATCTTTCAATACTGATGCATTCAATGTTTTTACAATGGTGGGAAGCAGAGCTATAGGTCTACTGGATCCTATATCTTCTGGGGGTTTGTTTGGTTTTAAAATGGGTACAATTTTAATCTCCTTCAATTGTTCATCTAATGTTGCCTTTCGCCACATTTGATTCAATATTTCTAATAATTTGGTAACAGTGACCAAATCCAGGTTCTTCAGTGTATCATAGTTTATATTGTCTGTTCCCGGAGATGAACGAGAAGGTTTGTTTTTGGTAAAATTGTTCCAAGATTCCAGATCTACTATGTTTGTTCTTGTGTTCAATTCAGGTGGTAATGGTTGTTTAAATTCTGGTAATCCAAAGTTTTTAACAAGGAATTTTTCTGCCGTGCCTTTCTCATGGAGAATGGGGTTATTTCTGGGATTTTCAACAGGACTAAGTCTTAACCGTTTTATTAAGTTCCAATTTTCCTTAATGTTTCGTGGATCGATTGAACTAGACAGTTCTAACATTTTATCTTTAATGTGTTTTATTTTCATTTTTTTAAATTTTGCTGTTGCTTTTTTCCATTCTATCAGATTTCCTGTGCTACTAGTTCTATTATAATTCCTCAGCGCTTCCTGTTTAGCCTCATACAGTAAGGAAAGTTCATCGTTCCAATAATACTTCGGGGTATATACACTGAGCTTTCTATGCTTTTTACGAATTTCATTGGATAATGTGACAAAATCCTGAAATTCTTCAATTTCCCAATGTTTTATTTGGGAAATTTCTTGAGCAATTTTTATACGGTCAAAATAGAACTTTTTTTTGGGTTTGTAGCTTAGTTGTAGTTGTATTTTTAATATAAGGTGTCCACTTCCACCGAAACTCTTTCCCAGCACTTCCCATTGTGCATTATCAAATAAATTTGAAGTGCACATTGACAAATCAATAGCACTAAGTCTTTGATTAACGTTTGACGGCATATATGTTAGGTCTCCAGTGTTTTTTTTTTTTTTTTTGTTTAAAAATTCAGTTTTATTTGTCAATTTATCTTACAAAATTTGTCTCTTCTAATTTTATCACTCATCAACATCTAGATGGAAATTTAGTTCAGCTATATCGATTCTACCGTTACATTTATCAACGAAGCAGATATATTTTATTAACAATTTCAGAATTTCCATTCTACGCCTTTCGTTTATTCCTGCTAAAACAGGTCTCAACAGGTCTTCGAAAACGAGCCGCCTCCATCCTCCCAAGATGACTGCTATTCTCTGCTGAAGAACCGTCCAAGCCGGTTCGACTCGAGTACATGTGCAGAACTTGTGGGTTAGAGATTCCGTTTCGCCATTATCACAAAATGTGCAATTTTCGTCGTTAGCTCGCCGCATCACGAAAAGCAGTTTCCGATGAGGTGTCTTCTCGTTCACGAAAAGGTAGAGTTCGGATTTTTGCGCCGACGTCAGTCGCCTCGATGCAATATTACGCCACGCACGTGGCCAGTCGTTCGCCGGACTGTTTCGTTCCACCCTTGGCAGTTCGGTTTGCAATATGAAATGCTGGTGGATTTGATCGGCGGAGGGGTTTTGTTGGATTTGGTGAGGTATTTGGGATATGTTTGAAAGGATAAGTTTTAGGTCGGGAAGATCTATTGAAATTGCTGGGCGGGAATTTGCTTGGACAAGAAAGGAGTTATAAAAAGGAAGGGAAACGATCTCTTTTAGATGACGAGAAATTGCGAGCGACTTACATTTTAGCGCCGGTAGTTGCAGCTTCAGTCCTCCGTTTTCCCTGCTGCGAGCAAGCTGCATCATTGGAACGCGGGCAACCATTCCTCTCCAAAGAAACGTTCCCATCGTCGAGGTGATTTGCGCCGTGTGTACGCAGAACGGCGGTAGAATGGATGCGAGATACCAAATCCTTGATGTGGCGAAGGTATTTAGCATGGTAACCCGTTGATGCAGCGTCAACGTTCGGAGAGACTGCAGCCACATAAGCTGCGAGAATTTTCCCACTTGCGCATTCCAGTTTAGTGTTGTCATAAGACGTATTGAGTTCGCGAACACAACACCCAGAATTTTGACTGTGTTGACTGTTTGCAGCCATTGGGTGTTAATAGTGCTGCCTTCGCAAAACCCAACGTCGATGGCAACCGTCTTCAGCACATTCAATTTTGCTCCGGCAGCCCTCTCGAAGCGAAGAAACAGCCCATTCATCTGATCGATTTGCCTCGTAGAGGTGACAATCACACTGATGTCGTCCGCATACGCTACCAGCAGATCATTGGCGCACACGCGTTCCAGTCTGTACACGAGAGGATGTAGGTACAGCACGAAAAGGTGCATGGACAACGGGTCCCCTTGCCGGACCGATCGTTGGATCTCGAACGGCCGAGAAAGACGACCGTTTATTAGTAGCCGCGAGGTGGACCGGCTGGCAATGAGCGAGAGAAGAACGATGAGGTCCTCGTTGATGCCGAGCGACCGCATGGTCCCGAAGAGAAAAGAGTGCCGGACCCGATCGAAAGCATGATCGAGATCGAAGCTGATCAGCTTCCCGGCGCGATGGTGGTGGCGGAGGCTGGCGATTCGGTCCTTCAGAGCGAGAGTGGCTTGAAAAATATTTTGCTCTGAGTTGGAGCATTTCTGTCCGTCACTTAGAATGCGATGCTCTTTCATCACGCTCTCCAGCCTGGACTTAAGGATGCGTGAGAAGAGCTTGTAGTCGCTGTTGAGAAGCGAGATCGGGCGGTACGATCGCGCCGTGTTATCTCCACCTCTCTTTTTGACCAGCACGATGATCCCTTCGACAAATGCAGAGGGAAGATTTCCTCTGAGGGCCTCATTAAGCAGCAGATTCAGTTCACGGTGGATGACATCGAACATGCGGTGGTAAAACTCTCTTGGAATACCATCGCAACCGGGGGACTTACGTGGAGCACTTGATGATATTGCCGACCAGATTTCGGCCGTCGTGATTTCTCTCGTGCAGGCTTCGTTCGATGGGTCGTTAGGTGGGACGACATTTTCGCAGGCAAAGCTGTTTTCGTCCTCTGCTGCTTCCTCTTCTGCATAGAGAGTCGAGAAATAATCGATCATGTGCGCCTCGATCGCATGCGGCTCTGCTATTGTTTCGTCCTGCTCCGTCCGCAGCTGTGTGATGACGGTCTTTTTTCTTCGCCTTTCCCCCAACTGGAATACAGAGATGGGTTCTCCCGCCACATGCGTTTCATTGATTCGCATGAACGTGTGAGAAAACCTCCGTTGTAGGGCGAGCATTTCACCTTTCAGGCGGTTGATGGTAGCCAACATTTCTGGGTGCTGGTAGTACCCATCGTATGCAACACGCAGCTCGCTGTAGAGGCGCTGATGTTCGTCGTGGAATTCTTCGAAGAACACACGAGATTTCCACTTAAAAAATCGTTTGATTTTCGGCTTTGCAAAAGAAATCCACCATTCGATCCAAGAGCCAAAATTTCTACGCTGTCGGGTCCAGTATTGCCACTGTTGCTGGAATTCCGCAACGTTCTCGTGGGTCAGGAGATGTGGACGGAGGGACCAAAAACCTCGGCCCTGCTCTTGTCCCAGATGTGGGAGGCAAAGGCGGAGTGTCAGTGCTTTGTGGTCGGTGAATGAGCAAACGTGGGTGTGTGCTGCTCTCAGGTGATCGCGCAAACCGCTGCTGACGTACATGCGATCGAGACGTGATTGGGAGTTGCGGCAGACGTACGTGAAACCACTATCGCGTGGACATAATTTTTCCCATACGTCATGCAGCTGCAGTTGTTGGATGGCTGTTTTGAGAGCGGGACTGGTGTTTGGGCTGCTTGAATCGCATGCTCGAAGCACACAATTGAAGTCGCCGGTCAGGATGACGTGCGAAGTGCGGTGACGGAGATAGTAGGGAAGTGTTTCCCTGAAGAAACTCTCCCGAGCAACTCGTAGTGCGGAACCCGAGGGAGCGTAAACATTGCAGATTGTCGTGTCTTGCACTCGCAGCACAAGCAGACGGCTGTCCAGGCTTCGCTCGACATGAGAGACCTGGATGTGCTGCTTAAGTGCGATAGCTGTGCCTCTTCTCGTGTGGTCTACGTTGAAAAAAACGGTGAAGCCAGGCAAGGAGAGCTGTTCGTTTTCCACTTCTTGCAGACACACTATGTCGAGGTTTTGGCTGCTGATAAAGGTTCGGAGAGCGTTCAGTTTCGTGGGGTTCGTGATGGTGCCGATGTTGATCGACGAGATGTTGTACGACGAGAGAGCCATTACAATGGAATTGCCAGCTCCTCTTCGGCGTCCATGCCGTCTCCAGTGGGATTCGGTCGAGATTTTTTATTTTTTATTCGTTGGCTCGTTCTGCTACTCGTGGAGGCAGTGGAATCGTCGGTTTCATTGCCATTGCTGCTTTTGCTCTTCGATCGCCCCGATTTCTCCGCTGGCTTCTTAAAAGCATCGACCAGAGGGACCACCAGTTGCGGTAGGGCTAACGACGACGATAACGACGACGACGTTGGGATTTGCGTTCGTTGGGTTCGTGATGGTACAACCACCACTGCAGGTTCGTTGCTCGAGCTCGAGGTTCCATCGTGGCCCGGAGCAGTCAGTTCAGGAAAAGCCGCCGACGACGATAACACTGGTGGTGCAGCGGTACACTTTTGACCGACTGTGTTTTTTGGTCCCGCACCAGCTGGCTTTCTGGGTTGATGATCGGTGGTTGATCTGTTCGTCTGCCCAGAGTGCTTCGCCACGTTTGCGTAGCTCTTCTGAAACAGAAGCTTTTTGTTCTGGACACATGATATGCCAGTGTGTGCTTGCTCCTTGCAGTGGCGGCAAGTTTGCAGCTGTCCCTTGTAGGTGACGAACGCTGTCTCTCCGTCGATGTTCACCCACGAATCGATATTCTGCCTCACTATCATACGGGCAGACCATATGCCGAGCGGGATCCCTTCGTCTTCTTCGCTTCCGCCCCACATCACTTCGCGGATCGAAAACACTTCACCGGACTCGTTTAGGAAGCTGACGATTTTTTCTTCGGGCACGTCTTCAGGAAGATCATGGACCCGCACTTCAACACTGCCATCTTCCAAGCTGATCCGTAGCTTGATCTTCTTCCCCTCCCCAACCTCCACTTCATGTTTCGCGTCATGTTCATCTACGACTTTTTGTGCTATCGCCAAGTCAGTGACCTTGACGAAAGCACAAGCTCCACCTCTGTGGCACTGAAGTCGTTTAATGTCTTCTCTCTTCAATCCAAGCACGGATCGACAGAAACCAAAAAGTTTTTCGACCGACGGCTTGACGGTAAACTGCGAACAGTCTATCTTGAAGGTATTTTCACGCCTCATCGCGGAAACTTCAAAACGCGACGCGGCACGGCACTGAGAAATACAATTTCCAACGTTAGATGCTTCACTTGTGATAAGCGCACTCGAAATAAAAAGACGTCTGCACGTCTCAGAAGCTGAGCGATAACTGAGTGTTCATAAACAGTAAATTGGAATTTGTAATTAGATCATAAACCAAATTACCTTTATTATTTGTTTCTGAGCATCCCCACAACTCATTATGACTGTTAAAATCTCCTCCTATAAGCACTTTTGGGTGGTTAGATATTTCATTTAGTAGTATTGATATACATGTTTCGAGTTCTTGGATAGTGATTCTTGAATTTATGTAAATGGTTACAAGAACCAGGTCGATTGAATGTATTTTTATCCCCAGAGTTTCAAAATTCATGGTTGAACTGAGTGTGATCTTTCTGAAAGATAAGTCTGACCGCAAATAAATGCCTACTCCTCCAAAACCATCGGATCTCGGTGCTAGTACACGGTGATATCCTTGGATATTCCACCGTTCAGTTAACATTTGATCTGGTTTTACCCAAATCTCCGATAATAGTGCTGCGTCATATTTACCAGAAAAAATTTCATGTGTAAGTTCATTTTTGTTTGTTTTTAAGCTCTGAATATTTGCTTGTAATATGTTGAACATGTTTTCTATATAAAAGTGTTTCCAGTCCACTCACCTGCTTTTCTCAACTCACCCATGATTTGAGCGGATAGTTCCTCTCCTGGTGTGCCGTGAGGTTTTAAAATTTCTACTAATTTTGTGCTAATTTCTTCCATAACTCTATCCCATTGTGTTTGTGTTTGCTTCTTGATTGTCTCTTCTAAATGTTTCTTCAGTTTTTCCATTTCTCCTGTTCTGTACTCATTGCTCAAACCGTTTCCTATATTTTCTTCCTTTTCTTCTTCCATTCTGCGTTTCTTTACAAACTCCTTCTGTGTCAGACTCGATGCTCCTGTTGTAAAATCTGCTCCTTCTTTTCCTTCCTTTCCTTTATTTTGTCGGTTGTTTATCGGTGTATTATTCCGTGTTTTAGGTACTTGTTGATAAGATTTTGTTGTCCTTGTTGTAATGTTAGCATATGATTCTGCCGGTGTTGGATACTCCTCAGCGTTTCTTAAAACATCGAACTGGTTTTCTGTTGGTAGTTGATATGATTGTCTTGCTTCTTGATACGTCATGCTTTTTTTCGCCATGGTTGCTTGGATATCGCTCTCTTTCTTCCATCTTGGGCATGATTTATCCGTCGTTTTGTGCTCGTTGCTCTCACAGTAAAAACATTTTATTTTTTTGCAGTTTTTGTCTACCGGATGTTCCTCTGAACAACTAGGGCATTTTTCGGCATTAGCTTTGCAGTTTTTCGACAGGTGGTTGTACCTTAGGCACTTGTAGCAGATTACGGGCTTCCTGATGTAGGGTTGTATTCTGAAAATAGCAGAAAAAATACTAATATAAGTGGGAAGAATATTGCTCCTGAATACCACCCCCATTTTGTGCGTTGGCTCTTTTTTTCCGTCCTTGAAACGACTCATCCTGAACACTGATTCAATTTCTATGTGGCTTTGAATGTTGTCTTTTATTTCTTCATCCATGTCTATGGGAATCCCCGAAATCACTCCAGTTATTGTCACGAATTGTTTCGGTATGTATGCCTTGTAGTTTTTAAGTTGCAGATTTTTGCATGCAGCTAAACGGTTTGCATCTCTCCAGTTTCCTACGTACACCGTCACCTTATTCCTTCCAGTCTTCCTAATGTCCTCGATTGATTTATCGAAACCATTCTGATGCAGGATTTCTCCGATTTTCAAGCGATTGAGTGTCTTCGTTTTCTCAATATCTGTGTTTTCTATTTGTACTCTGTATGGCCGTCCATCACTCGGTTTGTATTCGTAGTTTTTAAAGATTTTTGTTGATCTTTCCTGTTCATGTCTTTCTGTAGTTCTATTTGTGTTAATATAAATTTCGTCCTGTTTCCTGTTTGTTGTTTGTTGCAACTCGATGCATTCCATAGAGTCATCTCCTCGTAGTGCTGACTCATTCCCAGTTTCAAGGTTAGGGGGCCTTGTCATTTTAGATGCTGCTCCATCAGGAGCAGCATCTGCGAAGCTCATTGCTCTTTTTTCACTGGTTCACTTCACTATATTGTTTATTTTTGCACTCTACTTCACTAAACACGTTAAAAAAACACCATACAGCGACGATACAAACGAAAAAACTATTAAAAATTAAAATTTTTTTCGTCAATAATTAAAAATCGGCCTTCCGTGTCGAAATCAAAACAACCTTTTTCGAAATCGAGTGTCCAGTCAGTATGGTCAGTGGTTTAACCCCATCTGTACACGGAAAATAATAAAAAGGTAAAATTTACGGAGATAGCAAGGTGAACGCTCGTGAAAACCAAAAAGGTAAATTCTACCTCTTCGAGGTAAAATTCACCTCATAGCGAGGTAAAGTTTACCTGTATTGAGCTGAATAGAAACAAGACAAATCCATAAATGGTACCTTTTTCAGACGCGCATATATTAAGGTTATAGACATTTGCCAATTTGTCGACCAATCTCAGGATGAGCAAAGGAAAGGATCATCTGGCCGGATCATCACGAGAAAGTTGGGAAGAAAGCTGCGTTGGTTAGCTTGATCAAGTTCCTCATTTGAAATACGGCGGCAGGTAAACTATTCAATAAATTTTCATTCCGCTCCAGTGTTTTAAATGCTTTATTTATTTTTCAGATTGTTCGTTATCATAATCAGAAACGGATCCGGTCAAATGTACAACCCGCTGGCAGTACGAAATTGAAGTGATCCTGTCCTTTTGTAATTGAACGTCATTGAAGTGCATACGAATTTTTTGCTTATCTCATAATATAGGTATTAGCAGGAAACTCTCTCATTCAAGGATGAATAAAATCAATATTTGAATAAATTTTGTTTTTTGCATTTCTAAATTGAACTATTTCATTGATAAACCAAAGAAAGAGGGATGGAAAAAATCACCTCTGCTTTTCAATAAATTTTATTTTTTTTTCGTGTAGCTTCTACGGCCATGAGTTATTCACAAAACAGTATTACTGTTTTCGGAAAAAAGGCAAAAAAAAAGGAAATTTTTAAGAATGGGGAGCTCTTTTGCATAGGGGGTGTTCCGATTCACCCAAAACTTTGGGTTTTTCTTATTTACATTACAATGCTTCTGGTTCAATCGGAGAGGATCGATGAGTTTTCATGGTCATTTGATATGGAATGATTCATATGTAAGCAACAGTCATGATTTCTTAACGTTTAATGCATGACCTTCAGACCATGCTAGATGACCAAATTTATTGCCAAATAGACGCGTATATTCTAAATGCTGTAGCCATGGATTACTCTGCTAGTATCAAACTAATAACCGCAACTATTTTGAAACGAAAAAACGGGTGCTTTATGTTGTTTTTATTAGTTTTTCCTGATTGTTAAGTGACTGTTCTGTCTCGGGAACACTTGACTCATATTAGACAAACAGAGCAACTTGTGCCGTGTCTTTATTTGATCAACACGATTTTCAAATACTACACGCAGAAAAAGAACGGGGAGTCGTTTCAACAAAACGGTTTTGTTGATTTATTTTATATTTTCAATGCAGATTATTTCATAACTATCACAAAATAAAGGAATAGAAATAATAATAAAAAATAGTAATTTGCACACACACATTTTTTATTACCTTGAATTTCAATTTGGGTTATTTTTATGCGAAAAAGAGTTTATTATAATAACCGTGTAAATTAAAATCGATAAGTCGAAAAAAGAAAAAAAAACCGAAAATTGGTCCGCCGGTTCTCATGGAACGTTAAAGTTTTCCAGTTAAAGTGAGGTTTTATGGTAAAACTGTGCTGTTGATTTATTTAATTACGTGTTTTTTTTTTCCAGAAAAATCGTTGGTTTGCAGATTCATAGGCCGAAATAACATTTTTCATCTATGCTGGAAGTTATCACCGCTGCCGCAGAGATGGATGAAATTTCAAAAACATCCAAGTCCGTTTCACATAGATCCCGGAGACGGCCAGAAAGTTCAGCAGCAGTCGGCTTATTTTGCAGCTGTTTTGTCCGCTATACTAAACTGGGCCATAGGTAAATATACACAGATTTACATTTGAAAAGTCGTTCTGATTGCTTTTTTTTAGCTGGTGTGTGAATGCCCTAAACAACAGCCGGCTGGCTATTTGGATTTCGGCAAATTTTGGATCGTTGGCAAATTGCACTTTGCCCCGACCTTGGGCCGACGTCAGCACCTTCTTACTCTCCCGATGGTAGCAGGTTATGAACGTGGAACTGCCGCCTGCCGCTGCTGCAGGGTGCCACTGCATCGTATTGGGGAATCAGCAGTGAGGAACGACAAAACTCATATGTAGCTATAGTGTTAGTATCATAAGTTTTTATTTAATTAAAGGTTTTTGAAAAATTGAAATATATTTTTGTTCAATCATCATTCTTTGAAATCCAATAAATAACATACATCCAAATAGAAACCAACCAAATTTTTGCTTTCATCTCGAATAACAATATTGTTTTGTCTCAATTCGAATTCGAATTTACTTTAGCCTAGTCCACACTAGGCAACATGAACTGCGATTTTTGTTATGAGACGAACTTTGTTGTCTGTTGTTGTTGTTGGAAACCTGAGACGGTCCCAGTGTCTCCCGAAGAAAATGGGAGACGCTGAGACCGTCTCGAGACGAACCGTCTCCTAGTGTGGACTAGGCTTTTCGTACCAAAATTTTATTATTTTGACAGCAATTATGTATCATTTTTAAAAAGGGTGTATTTTATTTTCAATCAAACGATAAGTTTAATTCAAATCGATACTTTTATTCAGTGTGGCCAAAAATATATTTGTGCTTTTTCCCAACCAAAATTTTTATTATTTTTGGCCGAAATCTTATTATTTTTAAAATATATTTTTCTGCGTGTAGTAAATCGAATAACATTTGCGCTCAAAAGCCAATAGCTTCATGCCCAAAGCTCGCAGTTTGCCTATATCCCAGCATTGAATAAATATTTTATTGATATTTCGATTCATCTTTTTTAAGGTTTTTTTTTTTCTATCTCGTGCTATGTAAAAAAAGAAAGAAAGACACTTATAAGAGAATTGTTAAAACGAAACGACCGAACATCAATTTTGTTTGCTCAAACATGTTGTCATTCGTCTCGCATCACTTACCACAGCCAGACGTGTTTCTTATCCCTATCTCTCGCGGTGTGATAAAAGTGCAATAGTGCAAAAAAGTGTTTTACCAGTGCCTCTTGCATCCGTTGGGGATGCTATCAATCCGGACTTAAGTGCCGTAATCGGTAGCGAAACCCCAGAACAGGTGTGAATAGTGAATCACCGGTTGTTCGGTTGAAGTCATTCGGCCTTGCTGTTGTGTGTCGTCTTCAACAAAACAAAGTTGAAACAAAAGGACCACGTTTTTTGGATCAACAGCAGACTGGTACACACACGGTGTGCCTAAACAAGTATTTTTTTTCCAAAAAAAAAAGTTTTTTTTTGGTTTTTTATTTTCTTTTCTTTTACTTTTACTTGGTTTTTCGGTTTCCTTTCTTTACCACTTCGTTGTATATAGTTATATAATTATTATTAATATTATTAATTTTATATTTTTATATATATTTTTTTTTAATACTTTTTTTGTATTTTACATTTTATCAAAATTATTTTCATAAGGTTTTGTTCTCCTCTTGCCCATTAGCTCGGAAGTCTCCGTCTAATGGATGACGACGGCGAGGGAGGAAAAGAACCTCCCATCCAAGAGGAAACTGCATCCGAGGAAAACTCTTCTGATGAGATAGACCTCCATATCCAACCGAATGTTCGGAATGTTTCGGATACTGAAACTAACCCTTCTCCTTCCCCTTCCCCTCAACCATGTGGCTTATCGATTTCACCGATTGCCTTTACATTCGGCAACCATTCCTCAACCTCAAGTGTTTCGCCTCCAATATTAAACTCACCTCAAACAAACGCTCCCCTTTTAGAGTTGCCTAAACCGCCCCCTCGTCGTCGGGTTTACCAACCTGAATCGACGGGACCTTGGGTAGTCTATTTCCGGTCCAAATCGAAACCTCTAAACACAATTTCAATTTCCCGAACCCTCGACCGATCGTACTCTTCCGTAGTCAGCTACCAGCCGATGAGTCGGAACAAAATGCGCGTTGTTGTTGGTAGCTTGAAGGAAGCAAATGCCATTGCTTGTGACGAGAGGTTTACGATCGAGTACCGCGTTTACGTTCCCGCTCGTGACGTGGAAATCGACGGAGTGGTAACCGAAGAGGGTTTGACCGTCGATGACCTAATGGAATCAGGGGTTGGCCGATTCAAGGATCCTGCTCTTCCAACGGTCAAGGTGTTGGACGCGCGACAATTAAAATCAGCATCTGGCGAGGGGGAAAAACGAAAGTTTTCCCTGTCGAACTCTTTTCGGGTTACCTTTTCCGGCACTGCACTTCCTGATTTCGTTGCGATCGGGAAGGTTCGTCTACCTGTGAGACTTTATGTGCCTTCGGTCATGTTCTGCCAGAAGTGCAAGCAGTTGGATCATACGGCCGCCTACTGCTGCAATCAGGCACGCTGCTCTAAGTGCGGGGAGAAGCATGAGGAAGCTTCGTGTACAACACCAGCAGCAAACAGGTGTTTGTATTGCACTGGGGAAGCATCTCATGCTCTCTCGGCGTGTCCGAAGTACATATCGCGCCGGGAAAAAATCAAGACTTCTCTGAAAAATCGTGTAAAAATGTCCTATAGAGACATGGTTCTGAAGTCTTTGCCAATCGTCTCTGAGAACCAGTTTGACCTTCTAAGTGACTATGAGTCCGAAGGGGAGGATCCATGTGAAGGAACATCAACTGGACCATTTTTAAAAAATAATGTTTCACAGGCGCCAAAAAGGAAACGCATCATTAAAACACAAACCGGATTAGCTGCCAGCAAAATTAAAATAAAAAGAAATCCTCAAAGTGGAAATAGTAATTCTGCCCCTCCTATTCAGAGTCCTCCGGGTTTTAATCCGTCCCCGAAGGACTTTCCTCCACTTTCTGGGAAGTCAAAACCCCAGGCTTTCCTTCAGAATTCCGGCCCATCAGTAGCTAACAGGAATGCAACAATTCCCAGAGAAACTGCTACTGATCCATCGTCGAATGGTTTTCCCAGCTTTTCGGCTGATGGTAAGATGAAATTCTCGGAAATTGTTGCGTTCATCCTGGACTTTTTCAGTGTACCAGCAGGATGGAGGACTATGATTAATATGTTTGTACCCCTTTTGAGAGAATTCTTGAAAAAGAAAGCTCTCACTATGACCCTCATCGCAGAAGCAATTTCTATCGATGTATAATTCATCCAATGAGGGGAGAGAAATTGTTTCTGTATTGCAATGGAACTGCAGAAGTATTTTACCAAAATTAGACCCATTCAAAATATTGGTACACAATTTGAATTGTGATGTGTTCGCCTTATGCGAAACTTGGCTCTCTCCAAACATAGATTTCACCTTCCACAGCCACAACATAATTCGCCTGGATCGTGATGGTCAAAGAGGGGGTGGCGTTCTTTTGGGGATCAAGAAATGCCACTCGTTCTATCGTATTCAACTACAACCATCTCCGGGTATTGAAGTCGTCAGTTGCCAAGCTAGAATAAAAGGTCAAGACCTTTGTCTAGCCTCGGTTTATATTCCGCCATCTTCAAGCGTTAGCCGGAACCAATTGGCGAATATTATTTCACTTCTCCCAGAACCCCGGCTAGTTCTGGGAGATTTTAACTCCCATGGCGTGGGCTGGGGTAGCTCACGTGATGATGAACGTGCTAACATTATTTATGAGCTGTGCGACGACTTCAACATGACTGTCTTAAACAATGGGGAAGTGACTCGAATTAATGGATCCCAATCACAGCATAGTATTTTAGACCTTTCTCTAGCTTCTTCCTCTCTGAGCTTGGATTGTATGTGGAAGGTAATCCAAGACCCTCAGGGAAGCGATCATTTGCCTATCCATATTTCTATCGCCAGTGGTCGTAGTCCACCCGAAGAAATCAATATTCCTTATGACCTCACAAGGAATATAGATTGGAAAAAGTATGCATCGGATGTCATTGAAGCCATCGACTCAACAGACGAACTGTCTCCGGAGGCAGAGTACAGTTTTATTTCTGGAACAATTGTGGACTGTGCAATCGGAGCACAGGTCAGACGGAATAAAAGCTCGACGATACAGAAACGGCCTCCCACTCCGTGGTGGGATGGAGATTGCTCACGCGCGCGAGGTGAAAAGTGTCAGGCGTTTGTTGAGTTTCGCAGAACCGGATTGCCAGAGAAGTTCCAACGTTACTTGGCCTTGGAACGCAAGTTCAAGAACTTGATCAGGGGCAAGAAACGGGGATACTGGCGGCGATTCGTGGATGGGTTATCTCGAGAAACGTCTTTGCACACGCTTTGGAGAACGGCACGAAACATGCGAAATCACACTCCTTCAAACGAAACTGAAGAAAGTTCAAGTCGATGGCTGATACAGTTCGCGAAAAAGGTCTGCCCGGACGCAGCACCAGCTCAGAAACACTATCGGGATACAGAGAATAGTTCCGAAACGGAGGATCAATTCTCGATGGTCGAACTTTCACTTGCGCTCTGGTCTTGCAACAATTCAGCTCCCGGACTGGACAGAATCAAATTCAACTTGTTGAAGAATCTGCCAGATACCGCTAAGAAACGCTTGTTGAATTTATTCAATAAGTGTTTAGAGCTGAACATTGTTCCGCATGACTGGAGACAAGTGAAAGTCATCGCCATCCAAAAACCGGGAAAACCAGTTTCTGATTACAACTCGTATAGGCCGATTGCAATGCTCTCGTGTCTCCGGAAATTGCTCGAAAAAATGATTCTCTTTCGGCTGGATAAATGGGTTGAATCAAACAATCTGTTGTCAAGTACACAATTTTGATTCCGTAGAGGCAAGGGTACGAACGACTGTCTAGCATTACTTTCATCAGACATTCAATTGGCGTTTGCTCAAAAAGAGCAGATGGGGGCAGTATTTCTGGACATCAAAGGGGCATTCGATTCGGTGTCCATAGAAGTGCTATCTAGTAATCTTAACTCTTGCGGACTTTCACCAATTTTGAACAATTTTCTATATAACCTGTTGTCTGAAAAAATCATGCATTTTAGCCATGGAGAAACCAAAGTTGAACGAATTAGTTACATGGGTCTACCCCAAGGCTCATGTTTAAGCCCCCTGCTATACAACTTTTATGTCCGAGAAATCGATGCTTGTATGGCACAAAATTGCACGCTAAGACAGCTTGCGGATGACTGTGTTGTTCATTTCACAGGTAAAACAGACACTCAAATAAAACCTCCGCTACAAGAAACTCTAAATAATTTATCACATTGGGCCAGGAATCTAGGCATCGAGTTTTCGCCTAGTAAAACCGAGTTAGTAGTTTTTTCAAGGAAGCATTCCCCTCCTCAAGTAGAGCTCCTTATGATGGGTAGAACTCTAACTCAATCTATTAGTTTTAAATATTTGGGTGTCTGGTTCGACTCTAAATGCCTCTGGGGAAAACATATTAGGTACTTGACTCAAAAATGCCAAAAGAGAATCAATTTTCTTCGAGCGATTACTGGAACCTGGTGGGGTGCTCATCCACAGGACCTCATCAGGTTATACCAAACAACGATACTGTCGGTCATTGAATACGGAAGCTTTTGCTTTGGGTCAGCCGCGGATACCCACTTGATTAAACTAGAACGAATACAGTATCGTTGTTTGCGTATTGCCATGGGTTGTATGCAGTCGACACATACGATGGGTCTCGAAGTACTGGCGGGAGTCATGCCGTTGAAAAATCGCTTCTTCGATTTATCGCTACGTTTCCTAATTCGAAGTGTAACTATGAATCCTTTGGTGATAGAAAATTTGGAAAGGCTTATGAATATTAATCCGCAAGTAAAATATGTAGATAATTATAAAACTTTTAGTCAATTAGAAATAAATCCTTCTTTACTAAATTCGGACACGAGTCACTTTTACCCGATTAGCAGTTCCTTGATAAAATTCGATCTGTCCATGACCGCTGACATCCGTGGAATTCCAGATCACGTCCGACCCAATATCATTCCTTCAATCTTTGCTTCAAAAGTACGTGAAATTGATCCTATAAAAATGTTCTTTACTGATGGTTCTAGAATCGACAACGCGACTGGCTTCGCAGTGTATAATGAGGGCTTTGAAGCTTCGTTCAAGCTTCGAGAGCCATGCTCCGTTTACACTGCTGAGCTAGCCGCTATTTACTGCACCTTGGAACACATTTGCACACTGCCCGTAGACCACTATTTCATCTACTCGGATAGTCTCAGCTCCGTTGAGGCGATTCGATCGATGAAACTGATGAAGCGCTCTTCCCATTTCTTGCTGGAAATTTCTGGGATATTGGGCGCTCTGATCGAAAATTCGTATAGAATTACCTTAGCTTGGATCCCGTCTCATTGTCTTATACTAGGCAATGAGAAGGCGGACTCATTGGCTAAGGTGGGCGCGTTACAAGGTGAAATCTTTGAGAGGATAATAACTTACAATGAATACTTTTCAATACCTCGCACTTTAGCGATTAACGCTTGGCAGTCTAGCTGGGATAATGGCACAAAGGGACGTTGGCTCCATACGATCATCCCTAAGGTTCCGACGAAGGCATGGTTTAAGCATTTTAACTTGAGTCGCGACTTCATTCGCGTGATTTCTCGGCTCATGTCAAATCACTGCTGGCTTGACGCGCACTTGTTTCGTATTAATCTCGCTGCAACCAATGTTTGCGTTTGTGGGGATGACTACCACGACATCGATCATGTTGTATGGACGTGTGAAAGGTATGGTCAAACGAGGGCTTGGCTACTGGATACCCTTAGGGCCCGAGGTAGACTACCTGGTGTCCCAATTCGAGACATTTTGGCAAACTTAGATTTTGGATATTTGTTCCCAATTTACAAATATCTCAAGCTGTCTGACTTGGTCGTTTAGTCCGCTTACCCACGTAAACTCTCCCCTTGTGTGTTCTTCATTTAATGTCTGTTTTGTTTATTTATTTATTAGTACCACCTCTCATCCAACGGGTTCGACACATTCCTGATGAAGGCTGGCCAGAAGATCTGAAACCGATACCAAACCGTAGCTATCAAAACCACAGCTACAGGAGGCCACCACCGGACCCTAATGGAAAACTGATATCGAAAAATAAACCCTATGAACCCCTTCCTTTTCCCTTATTTAATTTTTTTTTTCTTTTAACTGTTGAGTCGCCGCGACTATTACGGCCCCCTTCCCTACTAACCTAGTGAAACGAATACACTCGGCACATTGAAACTTTGTAAAAGTAAAAGGCCTTTAATAAACTAGTTTTAAATTAAAATAAAAAAAAACATGTTGTGTGTACGTTCAAATTCACGTAAATTTAATTTCTGTATTATTTTGCGTGTGGTAACCCGAAAATTTAAAAAAAAATCTAAAACAAATTGCGGGAAAACATTTTTATAATGCACATTTTTCCCTTAACGGAAAGATAAAAGTACATAGATATAGCTATCTTCAAATTACACTTACCGACTCTTTCCGTTGACTATTACGTCCGCTTCGGAATTGATTATGGCTGGATAGCCTTTTACATTTCCCGGAAAGCACACGTCACCTGGGACTTTTCTACTAGACAACCGTAAGCGATTAAACAGTAGTAGTCTTCTATTTACTTATCTTTTTTTACTCTTCTCCAAATTAGTGAAATGGTTTTGTTCGAAGTCCAGAGTGGTTCGGTCGGACAAGGACGCGTATCGTAAGGATGAATCATTCTTGTGGATAAAAAAAAACATTCGAATTCTCAACTATGATAAGATAAATAGACGCATGAATTACATGCGATTTACGACGAACTAAATAGGTACTAAAATACAAACAATGCACAATTTTTTCTCGCTATTAAGTTTGAATTGAATATTCTGTCCACTAACTTTCAAGCGGTAATGTTGAAGAAAATTTTTAGTCACCCTGTACTCCCCCAGCTGATCGCGTTCATCGGGTAAGAGAGAGAGCTTCTGTATGGGAGGTATGGGAGAGAAAATGGAGAGAGAAAATAATAAACAGGCGAGTACAAATAGCACACACGCGCCAGCATCGAGAACACGCCAGCGCTTCATTTGTCAAAACCTCATTGAAGAAAAGAAACCACCTCATCCATTACCACCTTCCTTCGTCGAGGACCAGTTAAGGGACATTGCATCATTTTTCGGAGTGAGGGCGACGTTCCTGATCCGGAAAACTACCCGTAGCATCCCCTAGAATTGAGTAAGCAATCTTATCAAATTTTTGAGCGCTTAAATTTGATAGAACCGATTGTTTTTTAAGAGCAAAAGGTAAAAGCTTTTGTCTACGTGACGTAACGTTCTTCATAGTTTGTACTTGACCTTGTACGAATAGCATCACGCCGAAGTTCGTGCTAGGTAGAAAATTTCTCGACTACAGGGTATTCTTGTAACAGGTAATAAAAATTAATTAAACATTTCTCGTTCATTCGACAGGACTAATTTATCGACACTTAATGGTCAACATGGAGGAGGGAGGTGGAGACAAACTTGCCCGCAAAGCACGTGAATCGCCCTTCATGCCCATTGGATTGGCCGGGCTGGCCGTGGTATGTGCTATCGGCGCATATAAGTACAAGAACCGCGGCGAAATGTCCACCTCAGTGTTTCTGATGCAGCTCCGAGTAGCAGCCCAAGGAACCGTAGTTGGAGCCCTATCCATCGGTCTGGCATATACGATGTTCAATACGTACGTGCTAGGGAAGAAGGATAATTAGACGCTACCTTAGGATGATTGTACCGAAACCTATAACTTCTAAACGGGGTAGTACTATAAGGGTGCTAAATGAGCTGATTAGGATTAAGTCTATGATAGGTGAGAAATTGTGCCAAGTCTAAAAACGCATTTAGTGCCGTAATTTACTTTTACCCTTCAGACTTTATCTCAGCCGATAACATTATGCTCTTTTGTTTCAGCTTGTGAATAAGTATTAATTTTCCTGGAAAAGTTCATATATTTATTTGCCAATGAAGCACAAATGACGACGACCTCGATGATCCGAACACCAGTGACCATTAATATGCTTCAACCCCACTGAGTTTATACATATTTCCAAAAACTATAGCATATATTGAATCTGCATACTCATTGTGACCTACTGATATATTCGAGGAGTGATATGGAAAATTCATACAAAAAAAAAATCCAACAAGTGTAAATAACCGGTAGATCATGGAAAAACATAAAAGTGCGAACAGCTAAGCTTTATGAGACCCGTGCTAATAAATGAATGCAACCAACTTATAGTAACGTATCAGTTCAGGAGGAATCATCATGATTCAGCAAAATTTAAAAAACAGGTTGCTGCAGGTGGCTAATTAAATGCTGAAGAAGGAAACCAAAATCGCGTTCGAGGAGAGAAATGTTAAACTCCACTACTCTCGCATTGTTATACCTTTAATTGAAGCGTCTAGGAAATTTTGAATGTCTGAAATAATCTGTGTACCTAAATAAACAGATTTAAAATGTTATAATTTTTTTTTTCAATTTCCGAAACACAAATGATACTAGAGGGTGTAGAGAATAAGACGAGAGATTGGAATGAATTATGTTAATCCAACAGAAAAGTAGTCTAAATAAAAAAGAACAAGTGGAAATGATAGAATGGCATCCCGGCGGAAACTAGAAACGAACGTTCGTTAAACCGAAACCAGGAATAACGTTCGTTAACGGGAGAGAGGAGAATGAATATCACTGCAAAACTGAATGAGAGAAAGCAATCGTTGATCAGGATTGATAAGTCAGTTTACAGAAGGATTTCACAGAGGAAGGTCCGTGTGTGTGGTTTTTCTCAGAGAAGGAACACTTTAAACGCGAAAGAATGGCGAATGGGACGGTCGGTTTCGACAATGGCGCAGTCGGTAAGTGCATTATTGTGGAACTGAATAATTGTTTGAAGGATGTGTTTTTAATTGTGGTGATATTGTGAATGGCTCGGATTGGTGAGTTGTCGAATTGATTTTGTTGGGATATTTTTGTTCAAAATGTGGAATAACCAGTTTGAGTTATTTTGGTTCACTGAAAGATGAGCTTGGTAAGAAATTGAAAATAACGTAGTATTCTGAAAGTATGGAGTGTTTGGTAAGGAAAGGTTTGAAGGAAACAGGGTTTTCAAGCATTTATATCGCATGAGAGTGAAAAAGGAAATATTATTGATGAAATGGAGGTATAAGTTAGAAAGAAAAAAGGATCGGTAGAGCAAGCTGGTTTTCAAAAAAATGATGAATTTTGAGAACTTAATTTGGAACGAAGGATGAATTTTTCCAGGCCACCCCGGAAGGGTTTGAAATTCGAAGCATTCGAAGAGAGTGGATCAGACTTTGCATTCTAAAAACAGCTTGGCTGCATCAGGTGGGTTTAATTTAATCGATTTTACAGATAATTTTTTTTTTCTCGAATGAGGGGTTTTGTCGTTTTGGCAGTGTAGTATTGTACGCAGTGCGTGCATAAAAAGCAAGGGTACTGATAATAAACGCTTGAGAGTGGAGCAGCGGTAGACGGAGAAACAAGAAAAGGAATCACGGATGAAGTAGGAATGGAGGAATGGAAACGAAAGTTTTTCTCAAAATATTTTAGTTTAGGAGTGGAATTTGGAGCACAAAAGGGGATAAAAAAAAAGGGGGACGAACAGGAAATTTTGAATGAAGAAGTATCACAAGACTGAATGTTTGAAAAAGAAATACAAGAGATTCTGTAAAATGGAGTACGGAGAGGGGAGTTTTGAAAAGGGAATGTGGAAAGTATAAAAAAAATCATCAAAATGGAAATGGGTAGACAAAAGAAAAGAAGAAGTTCTCAATTTTGTTTTTGTTTATTTTGAAGTTATCATTACCTTTATAGTGAGAATTGATAGCGAGAATTTGTTCCAAAATTGATGCGGAGCAATTGGTGGTACGAAATAGATACCTACGGGTTCTCAGCTTTATTTCTAAAGATTTTTTAAATTCAAAAATGTATGTTGCGTGAGAGCACATGAAGTGAGAGGTACAAACCCCTGAAAGGGGCAGTACCATGAAATAAGAGGTACAAACCCCTGAGAGGGGCAGTACCATATTTGAGACGTACAAACTCCTGAGAGGGGCAGTACCATGAATTGAAAGGTACAAACCCCTGAGAGGGGCAGTGTCATGAAATGAGAGGTACAAACCCCTGAGAGGGGTAGTGCCATGAAGTGAGAGGTGCAAACCCCTGAGAGGGGCAGTACCATAAAATGAGAGGTACAAACCCCTGAGAGGGGCAGTACCATGAATTGAAAGGTACAAACCCCTGAGAGGGGCAGTACTATAAAATGAGAGGTACAAACCCCTGAGAGGGGCAGTGAGAGGTACAAACCCCTGAGAGGGGCAGTACCATAAAATGAGAGGTACAAACCCCTGAGAGGGGCAGTACCATGAATTGAAAGGTACAAACCCCTGAGAGGGGCAGTACTATAAAATGAGAGGTACAAACCCCTGAGAGGGGCAGTACCATGAAATAAGAGGTACAAACCCCTGAGAGGGGCAGTACCATAAAATGAGACGTACAAACTCCTGAGAGGGGCAGTACCATGAATTGAAAGGTACAAACCCCTGAGAGGGGCAGTACCATGAAATGAGAGGTACAAACCCCTGAGAGGGGCAGTACCATAAAATGAGAAGTACAAACTCCTGAGAGGGGCAGTACCATGGAATGAGAGGTACAAACCCCTGAGAGGGGCAGTACCATGGAATGAGAGGTACAAACCCCTGAGAGGGGCAGTACCATAAAATGAGAGGTACAAACTCCTGAGAGGGGCAGTACCATGAATTGAGAGGTACAAATCCCTGAGAGGGGCAGTGCCATGAAATGGGAGGTACAAACCCCTGAGAGGGGCAGTGCCATGAAATGGGAGGTATAAACACCTGAGAGGGGCAGTACCATGAATTGAGAGGTACAAATCCCTGAGAGGGGCAGTGCCATGAAATGGGAGGTACAAACCCCTGAGAGGGGCAGTGCCATGAAATGGGAGGTATAAACACCTGAGAGGGGCAGTACTATGAAGTGAGAGTTACAAACCCCTGAGAGGGGTAGTACCATAAAATGAGAGATACAAACCCCTGAGAGGGGCAGTACCACAAAATCAGAGGTACAAACTCCTGAGAGGGGCAGTACCATGGAATGAGAGGTACAAACCCCTGAGAGGGGCAGTACCATGGAATGAGAGGTACAAACCCCTGAGAGGGGCAGTACCATGAAGTGATAGGTACAAACCCCTGAGAGGGGCAGTGCCGTGAAATGGGAGGTATAAACCCCTGAGAGGGACAGAACTATGGAATGGTAGGTGCGAACCCCAGAGAGGGGTAATACCATGAAGGCGTAATCTCCTAAGAGGGGTAGCACCTTTGTTTGCAAATTTCTGAAAGGCAAATGGAATATTCCAAAATGAAGTAAGAATAAAAAGAAATATTAGAAAAAAGGAGAAATTGAGTACGACATTAAGAAAAAGTTTTAAAAAAGGATAAAAATGGACGAGAAATTTGAAAGAATTCGTCAATAGTGTAGAAAAAAGGGTTGAAGTGAGAACATGCTAATAAAAAAAAAACATGGACTCTGTAAACGAAGTATTTGTATCTATGTATCGAAGTATCTATGGAGTGAGAGGTACAAACCCCTGAGAGGGGCATGATCATAAAATGAGAGGTATAAACCCCTGAGAGGGGCAGTACCATGAGGTGAGAGTTACAAACCTCTGAGAAGGGCAGTGTCATAAGATGAGAGAAACAAACCCCTGAGAGGGACAGTACTATGGAATGGTAGGTGCAAACTTCTGAGAGGGGTAGTACCATGAAGTCGTAATCTCCTAAGCAGCATCTCTGTTTGCAATTTGTGAAAGGCAAATGGAATATTCCAAAAGAAAGTAAGAATAAAACGAAATATTAGAAAAAAGGAGTAAGTGGAATAATCAAAAAGTGAGTATGACATCAAGAAAAAGTTTAAAAAAAGGACGAGAAATTTGAGACAATTCGTCAATAGTGTAGAAAAAAAGTGTTGAAGTGAGAACAAGCAAAAAGAATGGAACATGTACTCTGTAAACAAAGATAGAAACAAAGAGTTTTTAAACGAGACTAAGGTTGAATTAAGTAAAGTAACAAAGTGAAGTGATTACAAAATACATTGGAGTTGAAAATCAAGAATTAAGAAATGAAGGATTGAAAAATATAGTATGATGACTAACATTTCAAAATTTGATGTAAAGGGGAGTATTAAATAATAAAAAAAGATCAAAAGCAGTTCAGCATTTCAAATAAAAAAACACCAACTCCTAAGTGAAAAGGAATGAAATAAAGTGAATAAGGAATATTCATAGAAGTTTAGATTTAAAAAAGGAATAATTATAGCAAATTGAGTAGAAAAAATAAGATTCTGCTAAATGAAGAAAGAAAATGGGAGTTTTGAAATGGCAGTATGGAAGATATATAAAGAACAATATGGAGTGAATAGGAGAATAGCACTAAAAATAGCTATTTGCAAAAAAAAAATGCATAAAAAAAGGCAAGAGAAAAAATGGTAACGGATAAATGGATCAATGGAAAATGGAGATGAAGATTTTCAAAAAGGATAATTTGGCAAACTTAAAAAAAAACTGTCTAAAAAAAAAGGGGAGGGCCTTAATAAAAGAAGAGACAGAAACCTAACCTTAAAAAAAATTGTAATGGTAAATGAAATATGAAAAAAAGTGAAGAAAACAGGATATGGAATTTTTGATAAAGGAAGTTTAACAAAAGAGGAGATTGAAAAAGAAAGGTGAAAGTAGAAAGAGTCAAAAAAAAAGTTGAATGGAGAAGAAAGAAACAAAAAAGTGTACTTGTGAAAAAAACATGGTCAATGAAAAAATGAGAAGGGAAAATCGAGGACAAAGAAACTAAAAAATGGAAGGAAGGAGAGTTGAAATAGGAAAAAGATTGAGAATCTAGAGATTTCGAAGATCAAAGTGGAGAATGAAGTAACAAAAAATAATCAAAAATGAAAATTTAAATCTAGAACAGTGGATGTTAATACAAAAGTATTGATAAAAGGAGATTTACTGAGAGTGGAAAATAAAAGTT
Organism: Uranotaenia lowii; assembly: GCF_029784155.1. Classification (NCBI taxonomy): domain Eukaryota; kingdom Metazoa; phylum Arthropoda; class Insecta; order Diptera; family Culicidae; genus Uranotaenia; species Uranotaenia lowii. The sequence continues at coordinate 320,513,148 of NC_073692.1, forward strand.
ATACAGCGACAAATGGAGAAAAAATAGCTAATTGATAAAGGCTATATGGATGATTGGAAAATGATGTCATAAGGAATGGAAATGAGCAGTGTTCGGCATCGCTAACTGAAAAGTTAGCGGCGCTAATTAGATCGCTAACTCGGTCAAAGTTAGCGATCGCTAATTAAAACCGCTAAATGTTGCGTAAAAGTTATCGATCTATAATAAAGCGATAATCGCTAATAGATACTAGTTTTGAAGAAGATTAGCAAAACACAAATTTAGCGGCCATCTTTAATTATAATATTGTTTTGGAAAGTTGTTAAAGGTATCAATAGGGGCAGTTTTCGAACTTATTTTGTAATATTTCTGACCATGTCAGTTGCGTCAGTCCACTTTTAATTTTAGTTGACGTGTTTGGTGGAAAGTAAAAGGTAAAACTTTTGAATTAAATTTTTCAAAATATTTACCCGTTTATCAAGTTTTTGTTTTGCCTCATTTAATGCAAAGATTCTCTTAAGGTAGATGTTTTGTTTTGTCTGAAATAGTTTTTCATCTTTTTTGACATTGATACTCAAAAGGTTGGTTGATTTATTGACTTATTTTGTTCTGGAAATTTCAATTTTTTACAACCTTTTTTCATCTCTTTTAAATTTGAAGAAGGCTTATCCTTCAGACCTAAAATCAAGTCAAGACAATTCAAAAAGACGTATATTCCTATGATTCCAGTAAAAATCGAGATCGAATAGCTTCTTAAATCAATCTTTAACGAAAGTAAAAAAACCGATCAAAATTTTAAATCTGAATGATGCCGAATATATGATCTATAAGTCTCTGGCCAAATTAACACTTCAAAGAAGTAGCGTTCTTCAGTTAGCGGAACTAAAAATTAGCGGAACTTTCTTATCCGCTAGCTTAAGAAAAAAGTAGCGAGAAAATTAATTCGCTAACCGAAAGTTAGCGGACTAACTAGCGATTAGCGGAATAGCGTTTTTGTGCCGGACACTGGAAATGAGGAAAAAAGACCACAGATTTCAATGGAAAAAGGAGTATTAAGTAATAGAAATAGAAAAAAAAGATCAGTGCCATTTGAAAAAAAAACACGAACCCCTGATTGAAAAAGAACGAAAACATTTCAAAAGAAAGATTTATAAAAAAGAGATTAAAAAGAGGAAGAATTGAAGCAGAATGAGTAAAAAAAAAATAGTAGATACTGTAAAATGGAGAAACAAAAATGAAGTTTGAATAGGCAGTAAGGAAAATATAAAAAGGTGAATAAGGGGTGAATAGAATAAAAAAGATGCATAAAAAAAGGAAAACAGGGAAAATAGTAATGGATCAAGGGAGAATGGATCAATGGAAAATGGAGATGAAGATTTTCAAAAAAAGATAATTTAGGGATTTAAAAAAGTGTCTAAAAAAAGGCCGAACAAAATTGGAGACAGAAACTTAAGCATGAAAATGTAATGGCAAATTGAAGATGAAAAAACAGAATAAGCAATTTCTGATAAACGAGGTTTAACAAAAGAGGAAATTGAAAATAAAAAAAATGTAAATGGAAAGAGTAAGGGAATGAAAATATTGAATGTAGGACAAAAAAATAAGAAACAAAAAAAAAACGAGTTGTAAAAATAGAGTTGAAAATTGGGGAAAAATGATTAATGAAAAATAAGAAGTGAAAATTGACTTTCAAAAACTGAGGAAAAGGAAGGAAGGAGAGATGAAAAATAGGAAATAGAAAAAGAATTCAAAGATTTCAAAGAACAAAAGAAGATAATAAAAAAAAATGGATTAAGAAAAAAAACAAGAATTAAACAACAGAGGATAAAAAAACAGAAGTATTGACAAAAGCAGATTAATTGAGAGTGGAATATGGGATCATGGGATTTATATAGCGGAAAATGGAGCAAGAAATGAATAGCTCATTGATGAAAATGAAAATGAAAGTTTTTGGAATATATTTTTGATAAGAAACTTAAATCAGAAGTAAATAATAAACATAGAATATGAAAAAAAGATAATGAACAAAAAGAATGAAAATAAAGGATGGGAAAATATAGTATGATGACAAACATAACAAAACTGAATTAAAAAGGGAGTAAGAAGAAGATTTTCAAAAAAAGATAATTTAGGGATTTAAAAAAGTGTCTAAAAAAAGGCCGAACAAAATTGGAAACAGAAACTTAAGCATGAAAATGTAATGGCAAATTGAAGATGAAAAAACAGAATAAGCAATTTCTGATAAACTAAGTTTAACAAAAGAGGAAATTGAAAATTAAAAAAATGAAAATGGAAAGAGTAAGGGAATAAAAATATTGAATGTAGGACAAAAAAATGGAAAATAGAATGAGCATTAAAAACTGCAGGATGCAAAACAATGACTAAACGATACAGAGAGTTAAAAATTAAGAATGAATAATGTACAGCAGAAAATGAGACATGAAAAACGAAAATATTAGTTGAACTGGATTATGAAGGAAAGATGGAGAATATGCAACAGAAAAAAATGATAACGGATAAACGGAGATTGGAATGAAGATGAAAATTTTCAAAAAGAATTATTTGGGTAAATGAGGGCTGAACAATGAAAGAGATATAAACACTTAAGCCAAAAAAACAAAAACAAAAAGAAGATTGAAAAAGAAATAATAGGAAGAAGAAAACAATAAAAAATTGATAAAGGAAGTTTTTCCAAAGTGGAGTTTGAAAAAGGAAGAATGAAAGTAGAAAGAGTATAAAAAAAAATAAATGGAGAGCATTTGTTTTGATAACAGAGTATGGAAAATATAAATTAAGGATTATTAAGGTAATGTGAGAAGAGAAAATTGATAATCAACTATGAGAAAAAGTGCAACAGAAGATGGGGCATTTAAAACGAAAGTATTGATAATAAAATATCATGAATGGATAATGCAAAATATACATCGGTAGTTGAAGGCAAAAAAAAAGGAAAATGGATGTATGGAAAAGGGATATTAGCATTTTCAAAAAGGATTATTCATCTGGGGAAAAGAAATCAGAGTACAAAAACAAGTGACTGAACAAAAGAAAAGATAGAAACTCGAGTTAAAAAAAATAGAATAAAAAACCAAATTTTAAATAAAAGGAGTTTTACAAAAGAGAACATTAAAAAAAGAAAAAAATAATGTAGAGAGATAAAAAAAGAGTTATGGTTAATGTAAAAAAAAAGAAGTTCAAATAGCGAGTATGGAAAGTTGGAAAGAAAAATTCCGAAGGAAAAGTAAGAAAGAAAAATAGAGGAAAACAAAGTAGAAAATGAGAATAAAAAGATCAAAACTGAAAAAAAGCAAAAACCAAAAAGGGAAAAAATCAAACATGAAAAAACTATACAGTGAGTTGGAAATCAAGAAAGAAACATTTTTAAATAGAGAATGAAGAACGAAAGTATTGATAAAAGGAGATTATTTGAGGAAAAAACTTGGAAAGTATTTAACGAAAGATAGAAAAAAATGAGTCATGGATACAGAGGAAGTGAATGAATGGAGAATCAAGATAAGAATTTTTTAAAAAGTAATGTATTATTTGAGAATTTAAAAAAAAAAAAAACATTCTGTATCTTAAATAGTGTATAAAAAGAACAACGGAAAATCAAAAAAAAGTGTTCATGAAAACGGGAGTTATAGGAGTAGCTCAGAATTCAAAACAGCAATCTTTACTCAACGTAAAACAGGGAAAACGGAAGTGCAAGCGCCTGGTGGCATTATAAAGAAAAGAAGGCGAGAAGAGTTAGCGATAGAAATGTGAAGCACCTATCAAAGCAGTGTTGATAGAGATTCAATACGATCATGGAATAAGTTACAACAAGAAATAAACATTCTCAAATAACGCTGAAGTACGTTAAACACAAACATCTGTGAGAGTCCGTCAACTAGAATGAGGAGCAGTTGGATAAAAATAGGAGTTGGAAAAAAGATTGCTAATGGAATTGGCAACTTAGAAGAAAAACTTTTTCAAACTAGTTCAGGAGTATAGAGGCGAAGGCGAATGTAGAGAATAAGACGAGAGATTGGAATGAATTATGTTAATCCAACAGAAAAGTAGTCTAAATAAAAAAGAACAAGTGGAAATGATAGAATGGCATCCCGGCGGAAACTAGAAACGAACGTTCGTTAAACCGAAACCAGGAATAACGTTCGTTAACGGGAGAGAGGAGAATGAATATCACTGCAAAACTGAATGAGAGAAAGCAATCGTTGATCAGGATTGATAAGTCAGTTTACAGAAGGATTTCACAGAGGAAGGTCCGTGTGTGTGGTTTTTCTCAGAGAAGGAACACTTTAAACGCGAAAGAATGGCGAATGGGACGGTCGGTTTCGACAGAGGGGTTTGTGATTAAACAAACTTATCTTTTTCCGAGTAGTCTGCACGAGACGCTACTCGATATGTTAGGATGCCAAAAGCGCGTCTTGTTTTCTTTCTTTTTTTAAATTGATCGATAAAATAAGAATGTGCCAATACGAGTGGGTTAAAAATTTACTCACGCACCATCTCTGTGAACCATCTGTTTTAAATTTCATTGTGGTAAATTCAATCAAATTCACCCAGTTCATCTAGCTCATGAACGTGCGATTGAACGGATTAAACATTCATTCATTTTCCATTTTCTATCTCGCTTAAAAAGAAACAGAGCTGTGTCTAGGAGAACGCAAAAAGATTGTAGTGAATTGAATCCCCAAACAAGAAGCAACTTGCTATCTAAAACATTAAAAACATTATAATAATAATAATTCTTCTACCAACATAGCAAAACCATGCAGCATCCTGGAAAATGAATGATTGCATCTTTCATTTTTTTTTTTCAATGTAATCTCTGTTAACATCCTTCCTTCCCTTTGATTAATCATTTTCTTTGATTAAAAATTTCTAACAGTTGAGTCGAAGCGACTTCCCTTCCTTTCCTACTAGTGAAACAAATACGCTCGGCACGTTCAAGCGTTGTAAAAGTAATAGGCCTTTAACCCTCATCAGCATCAGATTTCATTACCCTAATCAGCACTAGGAGTGTCAATTTGACACTACAAGTTCAAACTTTTGGCGTGTTCAACCGATCTAAACAAAACTAATATCAATAGAAACTTTGTAATGTCAGTGAAATATGTTTAGAACATTATATATAGCTAAAGCTAATAGTTTTCTCGTTATTCAGCATGAAAGAAAAAAACATGCCTCAGGAAAACTGCTGTAGTTCATATATTAAACGTCCAAAAAAATATTTGCACAAATGCTTATGCACATAAAAGCTGAAATCAATGCCTACATCATGAAGCCAAGAAATATTTTTTTAAAAAATTTTTTTTATGAAATGGTCACAAAAAGTTCAAAACAGTGGTCTGAAAAACCTACATTTCATTCGATTGCTAGTAAATACTGTTTGAGCGATGGTAGAGTTTTTAAAAAAATATGGCTACAAAATTTATTGAAATTCTAACATTTTGCTGTCTAGATTTTCGATGCAACAAAAATTTAATTTACTGGAATTTTTCACTACTTTGCAAATTGAAATTTCATCTGTCCACCGTCAGGTTGTACCCGGATTTTCAGTGCTTTTACTTTGTTTGGACTAACGAGCCTATAGGGTAACGGACCAATTTTGGACCGCTTTGGGAAGTGGCTATGCTATTTTCTGAAATAAAAAAGTACATGTTACAATTTTTTACTGCTTTATCCGTTCATTACGAAAATCAAGGCTTTTTCTATCGAAACATATCGTCGTTTGTTGCAATGTAACAAGATTTAAGCCTAAAAACTCGTTTTTTTGATCATTACTCAGGTCGGTATTTTGGACCACCAGGTTTCTATTTTGGACCACCCTTTGGACCTATTTTGGACCACCCTTAATCTGAATTAGTTTTTTTTTCTTAATTTTGCTTTACTTACAACGTGAACAATCAAAACTTGTAGTCAAGTTTTGATTGTTCACGTTAATTCATTCCATTTTTTTCCCTTGCCTCTATTTAGGTACACTTGTTTGTTGAATAGTTCCTACTACAACCATCTGTCATTTTTCAACAACTTCTACTGCTTTTAGACAGTAGTTTTTGATAAGAATGGAGTAAAAACAGAAAAATTCCCCAGTTATATAGTGTGTTTCAAATGTATTGAAAATTCCGACAGCATACTACGACGAAATTTGTTCTGCAGTGTTTAATACTGATCAGTTGACTATATATATACGAGAATTATGCAATATTTTTTACCATCTTAAGAGCAAACGCACCAAAACGGGAGTATACGCGGCCCGATTTTGCTCATTTCAGCGGACCTATTTTGGCATACACACTCGTTCGCGCACCGGGCGGAAGCATAATAATTTTTAAATTGAGCATTGCACTGAGAAAACTTTTGCAGAAAATCTTAAATTAAATTTATACCGATCGAGAAAATTTTCGGAGTCGATATGTTTTTCGTATTTATTTCGATTATTTCATTATTATTAATAATTATTATAATACATGGGGATTGTTGGCGGCTATTCGACTGGTTAACTGCTATCCGTGACGTGACGTCAAAGTCGACATCCTGGTTGAACATGCCATACAGCAGCAACAGGGCCAAGCAGCTTCGAGCGTCCTGCAACCAAGTCCGGTGGTGGATGCAGCAAGAACTTCTGTGCAGTAGCAGCCGGAATCATCCGAAAGTCAGTGGAACTTGCGCGAAATAAGCCAGCTGCTGTGGAGTTCCACCACGTTCCTTCATCAAGCAGGAGGTTTTCCGCCGCTGGTCCTAAGACTTCGGCTTCAGTGAGTCGGAACCGTTTGCCCTGGTGCAGCGCAGCGAGAAGGAGGACTGTATGCGTCATTGCCCCGGTTCAACCCTATCTGCTAAAGATACTGCTCATGGACCCGGCCAGATGGTGAAGTTTTTTCTTCTATCTGTTGCGTACTTTTCCAAGCTGTACGGAGAGTAGAAAAAAATTTAAATTTTCGCTAAATAAACAGTTTTTTCACTTACCTTCATCGCTTGTGTTGTTGTTACTCGATGCTGGTCAATTGCAAGTTCGGCACCGTTCAAAATTATACTAATTCCGACGGCCCACTCGGCTGCAAAGAACAAATCCTGGGCCACCGATTCCGAGGGTCTAAATTTTCACCTCTTTCGATCCAGCACAGAATACTTCCGAAATGGCTCTATATGATCTTTAACACACTTTCGATCCCCCCGCGAACAAAATTCCATCCGCACATTCGACTGAATCATTAATTAATTAGTTAACAAATTGGTTTACCAAAATTACAAAATTTCAATGAATGTAACAAACTCTACACGCTGAACGTCGTTTGTTTTACTTATCCTTAAATTGCAGATTTTTTTTCAGTGCATGTTTGCTCTCGCCCCTTTCTACCCGAATAGCAAAAACCATGATATAAATATAACCGAACAATGTTTTTCAATTTAACAATGAATTTCAAGGTACTATCTAAATATTTTTCAACTGGTTTTTATTTTGAAATTACCATCATTTTTAAAGTTACCGTGAAGTCTATTGTTGATTTAAAATATTTCATAGTTTTCGAAAATATCAAAAGCAAGGTATAACAATAATTTTCTGTGTTACTGTGTACTTCATGGTTTAATTTAAATCCAAACCAAAACGAACGTTGGTAAACTTTTACTTTTTCCACACATTTATTTTTTTTCGTGTAGTGATTTTAACGCGCGCCATTTTAGCGGAAAAAAACATCTCTTAAACTTTCATCAAATCCGGTGTTTGCGCTCGCGATTGATTCTAATCGGGACACGAAATTGATCTTTACTGATCGGAGGCATCCCAGAAGGTAAGGAATGCGTTGGTGGGGCATTGAAATATCTAACATCCGACGATTCTGTGGTGAGCCGGTACTGAACAATCCTTTTGTAAGGGATCTCTTCGATGCCGATCAATCGGATGAGTATCGGTGGCATAATTGCAATTTTCCCAGGGAACCCAACCCCAGCAGGAGCAGGAGCTGTTGGGACATGGTGGTTTCCAGTCAGCCATCGACGACGACAGCTAGAATGGTATCCGTTCAGCGAGTGACATCACGAGCGAAGGAATCGCAGGTAAGTCTAGATTTCTAACAAGAAACTGTGAAAATCCGTAACAAGGCATTAGCCTAATTAGCGTTTTTTTTTACTAAACAGGTTGATTTTACACATGGAGCCAGGCAATATACAAAGACGATTTCCATTCAGCAAAGTGATCACTTAAAACGGGTTGGCGCTATGCTCACTCCCACATCAACTGGAAATCATTCGTTCGTAGGAATCAATGTTTTCCACGTTCTGGAGCGGGTTCTTGCGGCCTTTGCGTTGCATTCAGAAAGGGAGGCAACAATAGTTACAAACAAGCCTGACAAAATTTCGAGTGTTTGCGTCCGTGAGTGTTTCCCGTAGCAACTAGAAATAGACTTTCTTTGGTCGGAGGTTCAATATACATCCCTCTCAGGAGGTTCCGAGTGCATTAAATGCAAATTGAAGTCATAAAACAAACGCAGCTGCAGCTAAATATATCAATGGAAGATTTGAAGCTGGTAATTGATATTGAATCGAAGATTCGAGAAGTCGCACAGAAACAGGATTACTAAGCCGAGGTGGGCCATCAAAATACCAAACATCCGTCGATTATGTGGGGCGCATACGATATCGCCCAAGGATTGCGCTGATGCTGAACGACCTCGTACGGATCTGTTCGATGCTGATCACCGCAGATTTCATCTGTAAATCCTTCCCATCCACAGCAGCACCAGAAGCTGTTGGAACATTCCGTGATACTGGTGCTTTATCAATCGACGACGATGGCTCGAGCGTAACAGGTGAGTTGTCTAAATGTTGATATCTGAATTAAAGTCTATCTGTAATCTTAAATCAGAGATCTGAATCTAATCTAAAAATGCGATCCGAATCTGAATCTGAGTTCCAAACATAATCTGCAATTTGTAATCCGAAAAAATATGAATTTGATCCAATCGAAATCTGAATTTGAAAATCGAATCTAGAATCTTTATATGAAATCTTCAACCTAAAATTTGAATCTGATCATGAATCAAAAACTCATTTCTGGATCTGAAATCTGAATTTATCAAACATCCCTATTTCACTTGCAGCTCCTACATCTGAAACGGGACACAAGGTTGCTGAAGGGGATCATCCATTCGAGTACCATGAATGCTTTCTCGACCAAGTGCAATGAAGTTTCGAGCTGTGAAACGCAAACAAGAAAGGAGAATTGAGGGACCATGCACTGAACAACGGCAGCAAGCATTCGTCGGAAGTGTGTAGAATTTTTTCGTAATAATGGTAAGATTTGTGCAGTTCTCATTAAAATTCCTTATTTGAAGACAGAGCCACTGTACTTACAATAAAATTGGTAAGTCGGTTAAAATTGTCGACAACCATATCATTAAGAGGCAAGAACTTCGAAAATAAAATAATATTAGTTAAAAAAATTTCGTTTCGTATGAACCTGCATACTAAAGTTATCCCTTGTTTTAAGGAATATTATTCCTGATTGGCCGTGCTTTCAAATAAACGTCATCAAGTTTATTTACGACAAATCATGAATAAAATTCCTTGAAACGAGTGATAACTTGAGCAAACTATTCCAATACATCGAAATTTGAATTATTCATGGTAAACCATGAAATTGTACGGTTTAAACAATATTCATTTACCATAAATTAACCTTGTTTTCCATCTTCATTGAAACAATGAAAATAAACGGAATTGCATGGTTTTATTATGAAAAACTGGAAGCTGTTATAACCATGAACGTCATATTTTTGAGCTTCCGAATGTATGGGAAATCGCCATTTTTTTCATGGTCACGCTGCATAACAATACCCCTTTTTCATGGTTATTTTCGTCAAAACTATGAAATGTATGGTCGAAAACTATGAATTCCAACGTGCATTCACGGTATCGAGGACGATAATAATCATTGTGTAGATCGTATAATTTATGGTTTGTGAATATGGAACTCATGGTTTTTTCACGGTGAAATTCTATTCGGGTAGTGAGCAAATTTGGTGATTTTGTCGGTCCCGACGGCAACGGCCCTATTTTTCTCACCCTCATACTAACCCCCGGTGCGGTATGAGAGTGATCAAACGCGTGAGTATTTTCACTATACTCGCGATTGCTGCGGATGCCCTAAAGCCAGATTTTTTCTCGATTTAAAATTCTCAAAAATTCTGTTTTGAAACAACTTTTGTCCCACAAAAAAAATTGTCGTTGGAGTAAATTCTTCAACACTTTTTTTTAGAAATTGCATAACCTTAGGGGCTGAAAAACTAGATTTTTAGTACTTTTTCGCTTGTAATATTTACAAATTTCAACAATTTTTTCTAAGTTTTGAATCATGTTAAAACTCTTATAGCTATGGTTGAACATATTATTTCCTAAAATTGTTCTACTATGAACTGAGATATTTCAACTGCTACAAATATTAAAATCTGTTACATATTTGCGATTTGTTGTCGTTTTTTTCTCTCTAAACCCCTACTTAAGGCGGGGTTTATATTTCGTCTCTTTTACCTAACCAAGTAGTGAAGCTGCATTACATGTAGGTTCACTATAACACAAAAAAATCTCGAAAATAAACCCTGTATGGTTGAAACTTTTTGACCAAACTGTCAATAATTTTTCATAAAGCATAAAAAATAAAGACTTAATAAAAAAAATGGTGCATATTTTTAAGCTTTTTTAAGCTGTAGCTTTTGACAACTGCTTACCAAACAGTTGTCATTAATAATAATTGTAAGATTAACGATTACATAGTTTAAAACATAGTCACAAAAAGTAAGTTAAAACAATGATTGGCTTGGTTTTATGCCGATTGAAGTGGCATCGTCTATTGGCGGGTTTGGGCTTTAGAGAGTTGTTTAAATAAAACAATGTCAAAATTCAAATTTTCTACATATCAAACGATTGAAATAGTGTGAATTATACTTTTCAAATCGCCGTTCTACGTTGTATTAGGTTCAATAACATTTAACAGAAAGTTCAATACTCAGGTTATGTTGGGTGGTCCAAAATAAGTCCCTAAGGAATTAAGTAGGACCTATTTTCGACATGGGTCAAATCGCTATTGAAACAAGTTTTTTTAGTTCTTCGGGCTTGCAAACTAGTTTTCATGTGTTTTGTCATAGGTGTTGTAGGAAATAAGTAAAGATAAGAATAAATGAGAAATTGGCACCACTATCAATAGGCGAAACGAAGAACCCTCACTCGTCCAGGTAATAGAGCAAGGTTTTCATATAGAGAGAGAGGATAAAGTGTGTAGAGTTTGAAGAAAAGAGAGTGCGTCGAAAGTGAAGTAGAAAAGTAGGATCAGTTAACAAACTAATTTCACGAAGGAAGGATCGGTTGAGAGTGCGGCGTTTGAGATGAAATTGAAAACAAGCGCGTGGAATTTAGGTCGGTTTCGACAATGGCTCGGTCGGTTCGATGTAGCGATTTTGTTGGGAAACGGTGAAAGCTCGGTCGGCAACGTGATATTTTTATTCTGCATTGGAAAGAGTGAAATGGTGGAATAATTAAGTTCGGTTGGAATTGGTAACCATCAAGATGGCGGCTGACGAACGAATCAGATTATTGTAAGTAATTAATGGAGAGTGCATGTGGTATAGTTGTGAAGGTGCAAACTCCTGCGAGGAGCAGCACGTTTGAAGAAGACACACACCCCTGAGTGGGGCAGTGTCATTGAATCTCTGGCAAAGGAAGTACAAACTCCTGAGAGGAGCAGTACTATTTAATTGCAAACTCCTGCGGGGAGCAGCACGTTCAGTGACGACACAAACCTCTGAGAGAGGCAGTGTCATTGAATTCGTTTCAAATAAAGTACAAACTTCTGGGAGGAGCAGTACTATTTAATTTGAATATCTGGTGCAAACCCCTGCGAGGGGCAGCCCCTTGTAGTCGGAAGAATATACAAACCTCTGAGAGAGGCAGTATTATTCATGTCACATGGATGGAGTTGGAAGTACAAACCCCTGAGAGGGGCAGTGCTTGATTCTGAATATTAATAATATGATGCAAACCCCTGAGAGGGGCAGCATGAAGGGTATGAGTTGGGGATTTTTTTTGGAAATTCTCTATTTGAAACGACTCATAAGAGTTGGAGATGTAAAGGATAAAATTCATGCAAGGGAAGGTTGAAATTAAACCTTAATTTTCTGGTAATAGTTAAAGATTGGGAGAAAAATGCTGATGATTGAAAAATAATTGATTTGAAGCTCTAAAACGGCGAAAAAAGCATTCAACGAGATTGCAATCTGGATAGAGAAATGGATAATGAATAAAAGAAAAATGAGAATCAAGTTTTTTTTTCCCAAAAAAAGATTGGAAATGAATTGGAATTGGAAGATTGGATATGAAAAAAAAACCGGGGACGGACAATAATATCCAGAAAAAATAATATAAAAATTTGAGACTATACCATTAAAGCAGCGATACAAAACGCTAAAATGTGCAGTGAAAAAAAATTGAGAATTGCAAATGGATGATGGGGAAACGGCGTATAGGGAAAGAAAAAAAACTAAAAGGAAAAACGGAGTTGAAAACAAAATAAGAAATAATGGGATGGAATTCTACAATAGTTGTGAAAGAAAAAGGGAAGATGTAAAAATAGTGGAACTAATTTAGATTACGTATGATGGAGATTTGAAACGAAAGTAATGAATGTGGAGGAAGAAGAATAATGAGTGAAATGTAAGATGAGAGAAAGGATGACAGGGAAAAAAATATGAAGAAAGGGAATAAAAAGTTACAGCAGAAAAACTGGAAAATAATCAAGGAAAAACGAATAATAGGATATTTGTTGAGAGAGCAGAAAAAAAAATGAAACAATTAGGTATTGAACAGAAAAATGAATCACAAAATAAGATAGAGTAATCGAATGGAATCTCAAAAGGATTTTTCAAAAGAAATAACGTAAAAAAGGTATGAATGCGAATGTAATAAAAACAATGAAAATTTTTGTACCGAAAGAGATTGTTTCTTCGGTTGACGAATGAATATTTGAACAGAGGCAGAGGAAGTTGCAAATGAAAAATGGCAAATAAAAAGAAAAACAATAGTAAAAAGGTGGATGAAAAGATAAGAAAAGCGAAAAAATAAATGAAATACACAATATGTTTTGTTTTAACAAAGGAACGATACCGAAAGTTGCAAATGAAGGATAAAAAAATTAACAATAGAAAACGCTGGATGAAAAACGGAAGTATTTACAAAAAAAGATTGATTGAGAGTACAAAATAGGCGGATTATTTAGAAGAAAAATGGATAACGAGAAAGGCGATAGTGGATAAAAGAAAAATGGGGATCGAGTTTTTCCAAAAAGGATAATGGAAATGAAAAAATAATTAGGATGGATTAGGAATAATATACAGAAACAACAAGAAAAAGAAAAGAACAAGAAAAAAAATAGACAATACCAAGAAAGAAAAGATACAAACCGCTGGAAAGTACAGTGGAAAACTGGGAATAGCAAAAAGATAATGAGAAAATGGCACATCCTGAAAAGAAAAAAAACTACAGAAGGAAAAACAGAGAAGAGTAAGGAATAATAGATTGCGTATGATGGAGATTTTAAATGAAACCACAGAATGTAGAGGAAGAAGAATGATGAGTGAAAAGTAAGATGAGAGAATGGATATAAAAAAAAAGAATATTGAAAAGGGAATAGAAAAGTTATAGCAGAAAAAACAGGAAAATTATCAATGCAAAACAGAGAATTATATGCGGAAGTGATAATAATACAATATGGATTTATGGTGCAAAAAAAAAATGAAAAATGGAAAAAAATTAAACAACAATTGAGGAAAACAGAATCCCGAAAAATGAAAATTAAATAAAAAAAAGGAAAATTATGTACACAAAAAGGGAGTGGATTAGAACGAAAGAGAAAACTGAGTGGTTCTGATTAAGAATTCCAATAATAAGGTGCAAACTTCTGAGAGGGCAGAACGATGGATAAAAATTGATGATGTAATAAAAAAATCATGCTTGGGCAGGTTGTACTTTAATTTAAGCTGTCTTATTATCATTAAAAATAGGAAGAGAAATTGGGGTTTCGAATTCAGGTGTTAGAGAATGAAAAATAAATTGGCAGTTCTGACAAGGCAGATGATTTAAATTCTAGGAAAAATATGAAAACAAGTTTGCAATCTAAATCCAATTCAATTCCAAACCAAGGGCTTGCACTTGAAGAGTGAATCCTAGGACTGCTTGACTAGTTTGAGTCTTAAAATGATTCTTACAGGTTTGAAACTGAATCAGAAAATAATTTTAAGGGATAAATGAATTTGGGGCAGAAATGTGATACGGAAGTTCAAATACTTTCGTTAATTTTCATCCAAGCCTTGAACTTAGTTAATCTTGAATTACTTAGTGAAGTATAAGTTTGAAATCTGAATTTGATATGATGATCAGTAAAATTTGAAGTGCTGTGATCTTAATAAGTTTAAAAAATACGAATAGGAAGGATTGAAAAAAGATTTTGGGAGTTTTTATCTGTGAAACATGACGTTCACTATATTTTCATAGTAGATGTTTTAGAGAACAATTGGGCATTTTTTTTTAAATCTAAGTTTTCTAAGTTTTAATTAATGATAAGAAGTTTAAGTCCAGTATGTGGGCATTCTGATGTTTAAAACATGAATCTCTGGAAAACAGACAATCAAATGAGTCTGCCAGCTTAATAAAAAAAAATATTATGAGATTCTTAAGATGAAGCTTAAATGATTATGGGATTCTTAAGTAGGTCAGTTTGAAAACTTTAATAGGAAGTATAGAGGCGGAGGCGAATGTAGGAAATAAGTAAAGATAAGAATAAATGAGAAATTGGCACCACTATCAATAGGCGAAACGAAGAACCCTCACTCGTCCAGGTAATAGAGCAAGGTTTTCATATAGAGAGAGAGGATAAAGTGTGTAGAGTTTGAAGAAAAGAGAGTGCGTCGAAAGTGAAGTAGAAAAGTAGGATCAGTTAACAAACTAATTTCACGAAGGAAGGATCGGTTGAGAGTGCGGCGTTTGAGATGAAATTGAAAACAAGCGCGTGGAATTTAGGTCGGTTTCGACAGGTGTGAACATGTTTGTAGTTGTTAAATTCATCACAGCTTGGCAGAAAACTTCTTGGAAGTTGACTCCAATAATGACACGTCCTCCTGAAATGGGCTTGATTTGGTCCAACCGTTAAAAATCAAAACTTCTTTTTCAATTTTCTATGTCTCATCAGCTTATTTAAATGAAAGCTTAGATATGATAAGAATCATAAGAAGTAGCTTTAACTATATTTGATCAAAATTTTCATGGTTAACATGATTTATGAGAGAAAGATTGTAAAAAAGCTGCAAGGTGGTCCAAAATAGGTACCTGGTCCAAAATAAGTCCGTTACCCTAGTAAACAGAGAGACGAAATGTCACGATTGGAATTTTTGATTTTCTGTCAGCAGGGTTGCCAACATATATTTTCAATAATCAGGGAACTGGTGAAATAAAAAATCAGGCTACATAAGTAACGGAAATTCCTCTAAAAGTGATGACCTTTTTTTTTTTTTTTGGTCATCACTCTACATTTTTACTGTGTTGTGGGCCTACTTGGTTGCATAATTCTACATTCTACTGAATCAAAGCCGAAAGATTCCTTTTCATCCCCTTTTTAAGATATGAATTAATGGGAATCTTTCGGGAATTTCTTTCTTTTTAGTTCCTTACTACCCATTTTTCATCACATTCGCAAAAAATCAAGCAAAATCAGACATTTTTTGAAAAATCAGGGAAATTCAATGGCTTTTCAGGTTGTCAGGCAGAGCCTCGAAAAATCAGGCAATCCCTGAAAAATCAGGCATATTGGCATCTCTGTCTGTCAGTGTCATTCCAATCGAGCAAAACCAAGCAGTCTTAAAGGCAGCCCCACAGCAGGGTTGCAAGCTCATTATTTCAAAAGGGATCAGATTGCGCTTCTTTGTTTACTATAGTTTCTTTAGTTTGGACCAATCAAAAGTATATTCATTGGAAAGCAAATTTAATCTACATTCCAGTGAGGTGCAACAATTCACGCTGTGAGATTTCTCAAAAATATGAAAATTATAAATTTTAAATCATTCCTGAATTTCTGGAACCACAAGCAGCGCGTCCTTCAAAACGTGTTTGTTTGCTCTCTGAGTAGGTACGGTGGGTGGTGATTTTTTTTTCTTTCCTGCTGAATAACGAGAAAACTAGAAGCCTTTGCTATATATAATGTTCTAAACATATTTTACTGACATTACAAGGTTTCTATTGATATAAGTTTCATATGAAATTCATAATAATTCAAACGACTTAGATAGATTTTACTTTTGGAGTGTCGAATTGACACTCTAAGTCGGAAAAGGGAGTTTTTTTTGTCCAGGCTTCCAGGGTTCGTCCATAAAAAAAGTAAAGATACAAAATTAAAGAACTTTTGAATTCATTTAGGGTTCCCGAAGAAATTTTTGTATTTTGAAGCTTCTGAAAAAAGTTACAAGCCTTCAAACTTGCAATAGTGTCAAAATGACACTCTAATGCGGATGAGGGTTAATTTAGGTGTTGCATCGAGTTTCAGGTCTCCTATTTTGTTTGCGATCGAATCTCTAGACACGACTTATGATTGATCTCTAGACATGGCATGACTCTAAGAATAAGATCCTTGATGTTGATGCACAAAGGATACTCCAAGCTTAAAAATTGATCCTTGCACCAATTATTTAAATAACGTTGAAAACTTTGCACGGGTTGATCAGGATTTGCAGGAACAATATATTGAACAATGTTGTGAAATGTTCCCATCGATTTCGGATTCTCTAAATTAAAGAAATCATCGTTTCCACAGCGGAATTTTATTATTATTACACAGTACGAAGTTGTACATACAGTTCACCTAGATCTAGAGCGCCCATTTTGCTGGGCGTGGGATTACACAATTAAGCTTATTTTTGTATGTATAATAAATGAGAACCTGTTCTCAAGCAACGTAACTCAACTTCGCGAACGCTTATCAGTAGGGCTGCGGTATGAAGTACTGTAAAATACTGCTTTAAAAAATATTTAAAAAAAATTCCAATTGTTAAGTGGGAAAATTTTTCCTTGTCTCTTCTTGCAATTCCTTACACAAAGATAAGGTGAGATGAGGTATTCGCATAAGAATATTTTATCAAATGAATGATAGAAATGAAAACGAAAGAGTCGATCGCGCGTTACGTCACATGTGAACGGGTTCTAAATATTGCGATAGTAAAATATGTTTTTCTCAACCATTGAGAGGTGCCGGTTTCTCCAGTTTGGTCTCTTCCGCTTCTGGCGGTTCGTGGAACAGGCGCAAATGCTTGGTCAGATCGCGTTGACGAGTGAACACCCTGGCACAGTAGTCGCAGTGAAAAATTTCAGCGGCAGAAGCAGTTGCGTTGGGCCCGTGGTACCGTTCCTGATGCTTCTGGTAATCTCGACGTTCGGAGAATTTGGCCCCGCAATCAGCACAGCTGAAGGGCAGCGATAGCGTATGCAAGCGCAGGTGTTTTTTGAGATTTTTATCCGTTGTGTACGGTTTTTTGCAGATCGGGCACTTTACTCCACCGGATTCGACCGTCTTCTGATACTGGCTGCTTCGTGGTTTGGGCGGAGTGCCGTCTGGGTTTGGGTTTGCCGGTGCACTGCTTGGGGCCGCACTATTGTTACTGGTGGTGCCATTACTTGTGCTGGTATTAGATCGCTTCAGCGCATTAGCCGGAAGATCGAGCATGTTGACCAACTCTTCTGGCAACCTTTCTACTGGGAATACATGTTTGAACTCCGTATCGATGTCGATTCGTGGTTCAGGCTTTACCGTGTGTCCCGAACTGGACTGATGCGATTCGTGAAATGTACGGACTGGCGGTCTTATCGGTGCTTCTCTTACAGCATGAGGTTCCGGTGGTCCACGATCACGGACAGCGTCATTTGCTAGGCGGAAATCGTAACCCAAACCAGGTTGCATGAACGGATACAACGGATATCCAAAACGCCTATCGTCCATTTGAGGCTGATTTGATACTGGGTAAGACTGTGGTTGCTGATGCGAATGATTAGGCGGATGCTGTTGAGGTTGCTGTTGTTGTTGCTGTTGCTGCTGCTGATGATTGTGATGTTCCGTTTTGTCGACCGGTCTACCGACCTAACAGTAAAGCAAAAATAAAGTTTTCAAACCATTTCCGATTTGTCCTGAAACCAACAATCCTGTTACCTGTGTATTGCGATGACCTTTGATGATTGAATCGTTCTTCTTGCAACGATCACAGAAACGTTGGAATTCCTCCAAGGTAAGCGAACATTTCCAGCAAATGGCACTCACGAAATCCTCCCGATAGTCAATCTGTACGCCGGTCCACTGGAATACCTGATCGATCAACTTCTGATTGTGATTGCTTCCAAGTGGGAAAATGGGCACCACCTTAGCCTGCGAAAAGCACAATCGGCAGTACGAGGCTGGATTGTTGTTCGGCCTGCAAGGTGTAAAACAGAACAGAAAAGCCGGACCCGCAGCCAGTTAGTAAAAAATGGTCCTTCCAACCCGGACAGTAGAAAAAATATACTGCTACCTCTTACGCCTCAGAAAATACAACACACTTACACGGACACGGTCAGGACACTATTATTCATACCGATGTGAACGGAACCGGACGTCGAGCGAACGCAGGGGCAACCGGAAACGGTTCACGGGGCAACTATCCAACTAAAGGCCAGCTTTCCAACTGGGTACAGATGTTTTTAGAACTCTTTTTTTCGAAAAATGATCGGAAAAACTTTGTAAACATTGCCCCCTTTCTGATGATGGCTGAAGCGCATCCCCGCAGAATCAGCGAAATTTTTTTATCGTTTTTGTTCATCGATTAACAGTCAGAAGCAGGAGGTAAAAAAAGATGAACAAATGATGCACGATGAGCTTTTTATAGTTACTACGAGCTATTTCCAAACCTCAAGAGAAATCCTAAAATTATAATGATTTTACATGCACTTTATGGTAGATTATTACCCTTGATTACAATTTTAAATGATTTTTATTTTTTATGTGGGTCAAGATGATAAGCTTACAATATTTATATTCAAGATAAAACTCGAGAAATTCGATTATCTTGACAAAATTTCGAACTTTCTTCGTTTAGGCTCAATGCCTGCATGGTTTTTTATTAAAAGTAGATTTTGTTAACAAAATTAAGAAAAAAAAAACAGAAAACATTTGCGTTGCGCTTCAAATGAAAAAAGAGAAATAATTAGTTTCAATGGGATTGATGTTTATTGCAAAAGTCCTTTGACGCTATAGTTCTGAGATGAACTGAAAACTTTAATTTTAGATTGATTGATTTGCAAATCTATTGTCTGTGGTGTGTCTCATTTGCAACGGCTCGCATCTCTCCGTTTCCGAAAATTGTTTCACGCATACTACCTTAACCCTGAGCCTTTCGAGCGTTCATCTCTTTCTGGCGTTCGAGTAATAGCCCTATGATCAAAACGATAAGCTCGGATGACTCTTTCGCACACAGGGAGTTTTTGAATTTTGCGCTTCTCTTCGTAAAATCGTAACAGTCGTTGAAAAAAGTTGACACGGATGCTTTGTGTAAAAATAATTCGAGTGATTTTAACCGAAAAAAGTGGTGTTTTATAACTGTTTTGTGTTACCGAACGCGGCAATTGTCGTCGTTTGAAGATAAATTCCGTTTTACAGCTGTAGTTGTTGAAAAAAGATAAAAGAAAACCAAAACCATTGATTTATAACGACCGTTTGATTCCGAAAACAGGCTTGGGTTCGGGGAATGATGGATCCTTTTACGCAGGTAAATATTTATTTCAATACTTTTATCTTAAAGAATTTGACAAATAAACACCTCAATCCTTAGAATATACTGGAACGAGCGGAGAAACGGGCTGCCGCTCTAGGAATAACGAATACGTCCAAATTTCCTTTGTCGGAGTTCAACTACGACAACGGAAATGCACCAGTTGCCTCGAAATCTCCGACCAAAAAGAGTTCGGCCGGGACCACCAAGAAATCCCCTCGCAAACATTCTCCACATAGGACCGGAGCCAGCATAGTGGGAACCACAAGCAAAAGTCCGCCGGCTGCGTCATCCCGTCTGGTGAGCACGACCACTTCCGGTGGAACCAAGATCGAGGCAACCCAGCGGAAGCAAAGCTCCGGAAGCGGCAAAGATGTCGATGTGGCCGTGGAAATAAACATTACGACCGGGTCCGGTGTTCAGGTTGGTTTCAAAGTACTTGTACATAATATTTCCAAATAATAATCTCGAAAAACTTTCAAAAATCATAATTGTCTAATCCGTGTCTTTAAATAACGAATTTTTATCAATCAACTTGCAGGTTGAAGTTGAAGTAGCGGAATGTGAGGTCGATGCAAATGGCAAAATAACTCGAAAAATTGACAACAAACAACAGCTGGACGATGCTGATGCTAAGGGACTGATCCGGGATTCTTCTCGCAATCAACTGCAACGTTTGGGAACTTTGTATTCGGAAACGCAAGATCTTTCATCGCCGGTGCATCGTACCGAGGGGCGGTTCCACGAAGAGCAAGGTTGTTCATCAGCCGCAGCTGGGAAGGAAAATTCCCGTCCCCGCCCGAAACTTGCTAAGCTAGCCATGCTTGCAGACTCTATCAACAATTGGGAAGACGACACTTCTCATCCGGATATCAAACATCACCGAGAAACAATTCACCCTTCAAATAACAAAAGCCCATCAAAAAGCCCGGCCAAGGATAAAAGTCCTAAACGGAAAGAACAAAGTCCGAAAAGGACCGCTGGAACAGTAGCTAAAAAGTATATAGCACCCAATCCACCAAAATCGATCCTTAGCCCTGCTAAGGGTGATGCAGAAAAGGGTCCTACCAAAACTTTAAAATGGGATCAAAAGGTGATGGATGCTTTGGAATTGCAAGGTTTTCAAAGACGCGAATCTACAACTTCCAAACTAGTATATGATTACAAAAATCAATCGAAGCCACCCAGAGAAAAACAAGAAACTGAAACAAATGAAAAGGCTTTGATGCCAGTCAAGAAAGGCCGAGCCCCTGATGTTCCTGATAGCTCACGCGAACGTGCCATTCCTGCCTTAGAACCCCCTAAACAGCCCGTTAAGAAAACGGAAATAAGTAAAGGACTAGTTTCTGGAAGAGCAGCAATGTTTGATAAATCAAAACGCCAATCAATGGCTAGAAATCAGAAAGACCCTGCCGAAATGTCACTCAAAGAGCGTATGGCAATTTTCGAAAAGAACAAGGGACAAGCACTCATTCCCAAAGCTGCATTTGGTATTTCACCATCAATCAAACAAATCACAGGAGAGAATTCTTCGGGTGGGCAAAAATGTCTTGCTATTCAGGGAGCGGGCATCGGTACTATTAACAAAGAACTCAACCAGCCACAGAAACAAAAAATAGATGCCTTTAACAAGCCCCAGCTAGCTGATTCTAATGCTACCGGATCAGCTATAAAGAGTACTCTTGCTGCCCTCATGTCCAACAACAGCACTTTGTCGGAATCACAAATCGCTGAAGAAACTCGCCGCCAGCGTCAGCAAGAAATGGAAATGCTATTGAATCGATTCTCCAAACCCACTGACATGTCATCGGATACAGCCCAAAAACAGATCCCTTGTGCTCCGCCGATGCCCCCAGAGGGTTATCTAACTCCAAGCAAAAAGAAGTCATCTACAAAAGAATCCGGCGGAGCAAGACATTCCGGTAATAAAAGACGATCGGCCGAAGAACACATCAGTGCCGAAGTTTTGTGTACCCTAGACGACGTAAAGCGTATCCGTGTAGCTCCGCCGAAAGAGGGCCGACTGTATCCGGCACTAAGTGACATTGAAACGACGGCTACGGAATCGGGTGGCGAGGGAGACGATTACACGACGGCCACAGTTTCAGAGGAGGATAGCGAACAGCATTATCAGCAGCAGCACAGCAACTACCAGGACTGCGAAGACGAGGAGGAATACTACGATGAAGAGGATTACGACGAGGAGCAGGATGCTGCCTATGAAGACGACGACAGGTAACAAAGCTCTTAAAATCTTTTTTTTTTATCGGATTAGTTTGCTACCTACAGTAATCCTTCTGATTATTCCTCTGAGCATTCTTAGATTTATATTCATGAAACCAGTTACCTGATCACTACATTATGATTTTATTTATTCCTTACAGTTATATGTACTCCGACGATGAAGAACCAGCCATTGGTGACGTTAGCCTTGGGCGGGAAATTATGCAAGCCGTTAAACTACAGGATCGTCACCAAAGTGATTCGCGTCGTGCAAGTCAGGATCGTAAGGTAAGAGCACCTTGAGAACTTGTTTGGTCGTTGATTGAGTAGTGTCGGTAATTTTTTGGTTTGATTAGACGATTAGTTATGAGCACCAGTATTGGTTTGAAAACTAGTGTTTTGACGGTTTTTCGTGGCACCCCTAATAAATGATTTTGGAACAGGTTGATCCGTCAGGTAGAAGGAGTGAGCAACAAAAAGCAGATCAACGTAAAAGCATCAACAGTTCGACAAGCGAGTTGTCTGGTATTTTGGACGAAATGGATGAATACCTCGACGAAGCCTTGGACGAGGACAAAGGAGAAGAATATGACACTCCGGTAAACATATTTAGAAATGTGGATTCTCATGAACTATTCACAAACATTCCTTTCTATCTTTAATCTTCTCGAAGACGAAGTATGTAAATCTAACTTTCATAATAACGAAACGCATGGTTGTTTGTTCAGAGTGCTGTTTTCAAAATTGATAGTGAAAAACTAACCATGATTAACATACTGTTTACTATTATTCAATACTTTACTGAATGTTATTATATTAATTTTTCGATTCTTTGCAGCGTAAATCATCAGTGTCTTCGAACAGTTTTTCTTATCAGAAAAATCCACATCAATCGAAATACGGAACAATTCACGAGGAATCGGAAGAAAAGAAGGATCCTCAGAAACCCTCGCCCAAGCAGGAACATGACATGACCGAGGACTTCAGCAGTCCAGTCAAATCGGAACTGAAGATCAACCCCTCCGATGATAATAACATGGTCACTTTGGTGCACACTGTGAGTTTCTATCGCCGTCAACAAAACTCCAACAATCCCACACCGGTGAAGAAGATCCTTCGCACACCGATACACAAATTGCAGCGAGCCTCAATAGATTCTACTACCGAAGATTCCGAGGACAGTGCCACGACAACGGGAACGGCATCCACATCGTCGGATGAGAATGAATATTTGGTTCAGGAGAAAATAAAGCGTTTATTGGACGAAGTTTGCAAACAACAAACCGTAATCGCTCAAACGAGCCAGGCTTTGAACTTGTGCGCAGCCACCATCGAATTTTCCGGATCAACTGAATCCGTTGAAGGCGAGCGACATCTGTTGGTAGCCAGTGAGTTTAATTTTTTCCATATTTTTTTACCTTGGGTTAATTTTTCAAAATATTTCAGCTCACAGACGCCAAGCGATTTTGGACGAGGTGCAGCGGCTCCGTGTAGAGGGATGCATTCGACCTCTGGGTGCACCCACAGAAAAAGGACGGCTGACGGTTAAGGAAATCACCCTGCCACTCCGACAGGAATACATCCGTAAGCTGGCTTCGGATGCAATCAGCGGCCATCACTTGGTGTGTCTCCTTAAGTACAATGAAACTGTGCTAGCCACGCAATCAATTCCGACCCTTCCGGGCCTTCTTTCGGTCCGTTTCCCGGATGTTCTACAGTTGAGTAACGTTTTCGCAGATTTCAAGGTAATTTTTAAAATTCAAAACGCTTAGCAATGTCCTTCTTATAATCATTCTTTTACCAGATTACCATGGAAATTTACGGTATGACTGCACAACGAGAGGTTCTACCTCATGAAATCAAGTACCACATTGCAATGAACAAGAAAGGATCCAGCAAGCTACACACCCCTAAGGGAGTGAAATCGAATTCCCGTCTGATCATGCCTCCGGTACAATCACCGGCCGGTCCACAAGCCGTGCGGACGCCTGCTCTGGTCCAGTATGGATTCATCATATTCTCGTTGAAGGAAATACAACGCACCAACTGGACCCTGAACCCAGTGGCCGGAGTAAGCCCGCTGGAAGGGAACGTCCACATGAAGGTTAACTGCGAACTGACGGTTACCGTTGATCATCGTGGTTTCCTCACGATGTTCGAGGACGTTTCTGGCTTCGGAGCTTGGCATCGGCGCTGGTGCCGACTACACGGGCATGTTCTCAACTACTGGAAGTACCCGGACGATGAGAAACGCAAGGCACCGATTGGCAGTATCGATCTGCAGGGAAGCTGCACACAGAAAGTGTCCGTCGCTCCGCGCGATGTATGCGCTCGATTGAATACGTTGCTCTTGGAATTTAGACGACCTGCTCAGCCTGATGACATCGATTCATTAGTGATTGTCAGACAAGGAAATGTTACTATCCAACGGTAAGTTACTTCTAAACGAAAAACAAGTACAAAACATTTACATTCACCATTCCTTCGCAGACATCTTCTATCGGCCGATTCCAAGGAGGAACGCGAAGAATGGGCCGCACACTTGAACAAAACGTTAGCACTACTGAAAGCATGGGGACAATCTAGCAACAACAAAGGAACGAGTTGCTAGCTTCCAGTCATGAATAGGCTCACGAAAATGGGGTTTTCTGTATAGTGTTGTTCATATAAGTACCTCCGATAGTATTTCATGCGTTTTTGTCATTTTATATTGTTTTAACGCAGCCAGTTACGTACTGTTGCAGTTCGAGACGATATATTTCTTGAGTGTTAAATATATTATGCTGGATGCATCGAAAGTTTGGACTTTTGCGTGATCCAATTCAACTAGCAAATAACCGTTTCAAAATTACGTAAACATTACACATATGCACTCTCGAGTTTGGGCTTGACGATAGAGTAAGCGAAAAACCTATCTGAATTTCGAAATATTCAGAAATAAAAAGGTAAATTTTATCTTTTACGTTTGAGTTGTACATTATCTATTATAAACATATACCTATCTATATATAACCAGCTTTGACTGTTCTACATTCAGAATAGAATGAAAGAAATCATCCTTGTTCTTATTTTGGTTTTTTCTATTCGAAAACGCCTGAGATTTATTGGAGTTCGAATAATATTTTGATTGGTTTTAGAATATTACCCCTTTTTAATGTTTATTTCGAGAACTTTTTAGGTGAATTTTTTTTTACTAACAATAATATTATATTTGAGCATTGTTTAAGGCTATTGAGTTTTGAAGAACTTGTACGGGGGGGAGGGACCGGTGGCACGTGATATAGCGGTGGGATGAGACCTTCACCGAGTGAACTTCCAGATAAGACAATATAAGAGTACATCGCTGAATACTTCTGTCATAAAATATTTTTCGAGAAGAAAAATGGCTAACGTAATAAAACCGAAGTTTGACCTAAAATAAATTTAAAAAAAAAAACAGCGTGAAAGCGTTGTGGATTGTTCAGTTATGAATCGACGGATTGGACGAAAGAGAGCTTCTAACGGAATTGTCATAAATGTAGTTGACGTGCGAAAATGTTTGAAAAACGATAATACCAAGAATAAATGTATGAACGTCACCTTACGCAAAGCGTCAACAAAATTTCTAAGAAGTATGTGCTTAACATACTAAAATTGTAAAAAAGGAGGATATTCCCCATTTATCCGATCATGCTCAATTGGATAGCGACACGGAAAATAAAAAAAAGGTAAAATTAACCTTTTTGCGAGGTGAATTTTTTCCACCCCTCTTTCGAGGTAAATTTTACCTTTTTCTCATTCACCTAGCAAAAAGGTAAATTTTACCTTTTTTCAATTTACCTAGCAAAAAGGTAAATTTTACCATTTTCGCATTCACCTAGCAAAATAGTAAATAATTCCGTTTTCCCATTTACTGATTCAAAAGGTAAATGCTGGTTGGTTTGATTGTTTTCTTCAATAAGAATTAAAAAAAATACAAAATTCTTTCAAAAATGATATTTATTGGAGATAAATAGGGACTGGTAATTCGGCTTCGCGTTCTTCTGAGCCGCTATGGCCGCTTAATCCACCTGCGTTGTGTACATTCATGGCCTCCTCCGTTCGACTAATCCGGTCAGGTTCGGCTTTTCCGGCTGGAGGATGACGTGGAATACACCTCAAAGCTCTATGGGCCGATCTGAAACAAAATCAATAGTATAATTATGACGAGAACCAGCACAACCAAATGATATTTAAGAACACTTACCATTCTATTCCGATTTTCACATATTAGGCACAAAGCAAAACTTGTTCCTAGAATGACAAAACAGCTCAACCTCAATGAACGTGTTCGGCGAATAGTTACTTTTTTTTAGAAGAAATGTACCGTTTTGTTTAGCTCAATCCAGGTCAATTACACCTCGCTACGAGGAAAGTTTTACCTTATTTGGATTTACCTTTTTTTCTAGGTGAATTATACTGTTTTATCGAGCTCAATTCAGGTGAACTTCACCTCGCTACGAGGTAAGATTTACCTTTTTTGGATTCACCTTTTTTCTCGGTGAATTGTACCTTTTTTTCAACCTCGATTCAGGTAAATTTTACCTCAATGTGAGGTGAGTTTCACCTCGAAGAGGTAGAAGTTACCTTTTTGGCTTTCACGAGCGTTCACCTTTGCTAACTCGGTAAATTTTACCTTTTTATTATTTTCCGTGGATATAAAGCTGCCTACAACTTAAGCTCGGAATAAATGGTACGCAATAAGCAAATCAACCTTATCAATGTTTTAAGACTTATTTTCAGCCCATGAAAATAAGCAAAAGTTTAAAAAAAATTGATTTTACGTAAGATTTCTGATGATGAAAATATCTATTTTAATAGATAGAAATTATCTCAATGTGCCATCTGGGCCATCTGCCAACACTGCTCACGCAGCTATTTAAAATGAACCACCAGTGAACAGCATATAATTCATGAAGCTGACAAGTCAGCACTTCAGCAACGACTGCATGAATGGACTCTGGCTGGCACGACCACTTTCTTATTTCCAGTCACCGAGAAAAGTCGTACGTGCATGTGTCCTGTCCTCTGACTTGGGTAATAATACGGTACATAGCTTGAAACGCACAGTGAAAATCCATTACGGGAGTAGCTGACAAACGATGGAGGTAAGCAAATAAAATAGAAGATTCGAGTTTTCCGACTTTTATCTTTTTCGTTTTTCAGGTTGAAATTTTGGACGCAAAGAATTCGAAGCCGCTGGGTAAATGTCGGGTACAGGGTGATACTAGCATTAAATCCCTAAAGGTTGAGGTTCAGAACCTGAAAAAATCCCTCACCGTCCACCGGCAGTCGCTTCGTTTGGAGCCCCGTGGTAAAACTCTCAAAGACTCGGACACCCTCCAGTCCCTGAGCATCGGTGCAGGGGGTAAGATCTACGTGAAGGATCTCGGGCCCCAGATCAGCTGGACCGGAGTGTTTTTGGCCGAATATGCCGGACCAATCTTCGTATATTTGATCTTCTACTACCGACCGACCTTGATCTACGGAAACATCGCCGGCAATCCCATGACATTGACCGCCAAGTAAGTCTACCATCGTCTATTCCAATATTTAAATGTAAAATTGTAATCGACAATCGTTATCGGAGAATTGATGGTAGTAGTTTCCAGTTAATAGGTGTGTACGGAGACGGTAATTAATGCGCATACGATTGCCGCAACCAAGTCTTCTTCCAAAATGCATATACTTTAAAAAGAAAAATCGACGGGAAAAGCAATTCGAAAAGGTTACACCTGGGGTCATGATTGAGCTCACTGCCTTAATGAGAGTTATCCGTGACTAAACCACTAAATCGTACGGCACGATAGTGATAAGATAACGAGGAAATCAATTCTCAATTTTATTGTTCTTACACATGGGTCATACGAAAGCAAAAGAAAAGAAAGCTATGCAGTAAACCAATCTTTCTCCAGTTGTGGTCGCTTTCGTTGGAGGTCACATAAATTAATCGAATTCTCTTAGTGCGTTCCAGTCATTGCAAACGGGTTGGGTTCGAAAGAGAGACAGAGCGAAAGCTCAAAATTAACCGTATCTTTAAAGCAGTAACGTGCGTTTCACCCCAAAGCGGTGACTCCGATATGATGGTGGCAGTGCTTAAACAGTGAAGATTCCAGCAAGGTTAGAGATGTTTTTGCTCTTCATTCGTTGCGGTTTTTGCTTCCAACATTTTTGGCACGATGGGCTGAACAGTATTAAGATATACTTTTTATATAGCTGAGTCTAAACGGCAGGGCTACGATCAAAGGTCTGAGAGATTCATCTTATTGGTCTGTGAACATTTTTTGTGCGGTTAATTTGTTTGCGGAAACAAATCGACAAACATTACGTCAAAGTTTTTTGTTCACATTGTTTCTCTGAGCAATCCTATACACCTAAATCGTTCTAAAAAATATTCACTTCGTTTTACCTGTTTATCCAAATCAATACGCAATAAACTGCTTATCTGATTTTTTTTCTAAAATTTTCTTGATGAATTTTGAAACTCACAATTTTCAACAATTATTCAGAATTCACAATCGGAATGAGGGAATGTTTTCTAAAATTATGTTAAGTTTCTATAGTAAAATTGATAAATTAACTAACTTTTTTTCTTTATTTCAGGATTGCAGCCATCTGCTGGGTTGGTCATTATGCCAAACGTCTGCTGGAGACTATCTTTGTGCATCGCTTCTCGCACGCAACGATGCCCCTGAGAAATCTGTTCAAGAACTGCTCCTACTACTGGGCGTTTGCCGGGTACGTGGCATACCATGTCAACCATCCGCTCTTCACGGAACCAAGCACTGCGGTCCTGTACGCTGGATTGGGAGGCTTTTTGGTATGTTAATTTAGTAGATTTTTTTTTGTCAGCTAACATTTTCTAAATGAATCAATTTTTTCTCAGGTCTCCGAGCTCGGAAACTTTTCGGTTCACATTCTCTTGAGAAACTTACGTCCAGCCGGATCCACCGTTCGCAAGATTCCTTTCCCCGATGCTAATCCTTTGACTCAGCTGTTCAAGTAAGTTATTTCTTTTTATAGTTCTGCCATAGAAATATGTAGCTAATTTTACAATAACATTTTTCAGCTTCGTCTCTTGTCCCAACTACACGTACGAATTCTTTTCCTGGCTGTCGTTCTCGCTGATGACCACGTGCGTTCCGGCGTTGTTGTTCGCCGCTGCTGGTATGTATCAGATGACCATGTGGGCAATCGGTAAGCACCGAAATTACAAGAAAGAATTCAAAGATTATCCCAAGAGCCGCAAGGCGATTTTGCCTTTCGTTCTCTAAATGTCTGCTTGAACAGTACAATAGCAAGCTGAATTTTCAAAATGTTCCAAACATTGAGGCATTAGAATGTTTGGTGTTTCAGCTTTTGGGATCAGTTGAAAGTTTATGACAAAAAAATCCGGTGCATTTTGCAACCCCTCGATTCAGATGATTGAAATGCTCAGCAACGAACAATTATGAACTATTGATAAAATTCGCATATTTATTGTCTCTTGTTATGTTTACTTCATGGTGAACGGTTTAGATGTAGAAGTGATTTGGAGCAATTAATTTGCTATTTCAGTAAAAATAGAAATGGAAGTGAACGGAATTAGGTAGTTGCATAAGTTAAGTTTAATTAAAAACTGTACTAGCTGAACATTTTCATTCCCTTAAATAATGGTACGAGGAAACAGATTTTCAAATAAATTTAAGGAAAACAGAGACATAAAATCATACATCAATACATGGGTTTCTCGAAATATTCCCAAAGGAGACTCAAATTTACGCTTTCTCTCATTTAGTTGGCGCAAATTCGGTAACTTACTTATTACTTCTTCTAAGGTTCATCTTTTTTTATTAGCCCAGGTGGTAAATCCTTTTTACGGATTACATTCCAAGGCGCGCCAACGCGTCCCCCCAGTTTGCTACTCTGGGTCCATGGGTGCAATTGGTGACTCATGATACTATGTACCCCTACACCATAAAGTCCACCTGGGGCCTCTGGCCATGTTTCCCGTCCGGACCTGCAACAAAGGCTATACCCGTGATGGGAAGACCATACTCGCGCTAAGCGCTCCACGCGTAACTCGAGTCCCACACATTCGGTCTCATGTCACAACTCGAAACGTCTCGACCCGCCTCTCCTCGAGACCCTCTCACATCCATCCTCTTGACACAATTCGAGGCGACTCTACCTACCTCTCCTCGTGTCTCGAGGGCCCTCGTTCGGTACTTCTCTTGACCCAATTCGAGACGAGAACAACTCGCCTCTCCTCGGGTCTGGAGATATCCACACATCCCACAATTTCTCCGTCTCGACTCTTCGAGACTCATCCTGAGGCCCATCCAATGGGGGCCACATATTACGGCACAAGGCCCCTCTGCCCGTCGTGAGTCGGTCATATCCGCGGTCATATCTAGGACCACCAGACGCGCGAATTCGACCAACACCCGCTCGAACATTTGGTCGTCCCCCATATCGGGGTCGCGACTACCCGATACACGTTACGACCCCTCCCTCTTGCAACTGAGCACTGGTACTAAGGTGTCCAGTCGCACCACGTTTTTGTCGCACTCGGAGCGCAGCCCGTCGGTAGCTGACTGTACCAAGTGTGACGTGTATTCTAAGATTCATCTAGGGAGAATACAGCGACAAGGTGCTCATAGAGTCTCGAGGCGGCGGAGCCTTTTTCGCATAAAAGCTGTCGACGCGAATCTCAATGGTATCAAGAGGAAACGCTGACTTCGGATGGATTATATGGTAAGTAAACTAACTTCTTTTTTATTAAAAAAAAACTACATCCTCAAAAAGCTTGCATTAAATATGAAATCTTATGATTATTAGACTGTACCTGAAAATCATGGAAAAAAAATTTGTAGATCATAGAAACGCATTCGACGCCAAACCGTGAAGCCAGCCGGTCACAATTTGTGGAAGTGGAAGTTTTTTTTTCTTTCTTTAAACACGCGTGGATTTAATTAAAAAACGGATTTTCGGATTTCGATAAATTGCTTTGACAGTGCCAGAATATTAAAATAGTGTAAAATTTAGTAATAGATAGAGAAAAAGCCTGGATACAGGAAAAGGAAGGGATTTATTAAAATTAATAAGCAGAAGTGAAAATAGGTAAGTTAGGTTAGGTTTAGAATTAGATGACTTGACAAAACAAAATGGACGACGATAAGGGGGATAAAGAAATTCCACCAGACAAACCCACTCCAACAACGCTACCAGACTTATCAACTACTGATGATGACTCAGATTTCCATGGATTCCAAGAGGAAGGACCATCTAAGTCCAGAAAACGCCATTTAAAAAAGGGTGACGAAACAAATAAAAAATCTAAAAACGATGAACCAATTAATCAAAACGAACAGAAAACTACTAATCAAGTTAACATGAAGCAATCTACTACAAACAATATTAATCCAAAAATTAATCCTTCACATGAGGGCAAAATTTGGATTAAAAACAATCTTTACGATATTATATTTATTGAACCCATTTCCACTAAACCCGATGAAAATCTGCTAGAAGCAATGGAAGTCGGAAAATTTCTATTCGATCTTAACCTCAATCAATTTAATGAAATTAAAAAAGCAGGTAAATTCCGGTACAAATTAAGTTACAAAAAACCCAAAGACACTGAACCAATTCTAAATGCAACTCAAGTATTAAAAGCCAATAATTACAGAGCCACTATCCCTAAAATGCTAAAGGAAACCTTATGTGTCATCAAAAATATCCCGTTCTCAATTACGGACGAGGAAATATTCAAATTTGCAATCTCTGATAAAAAAATTATAAATGTTGAAAGAATAAAAAGGAAAAAAGATGAAGCATTAATCAAAACTAAATCGGTTAAAGTTACAGTTGAAGGATCCGAGGTACCGCGAAATATCCAAATATACGGAGTTAACAACAAACCCGAAATTTACTTATTCCCAGTTCGAATTTGCAATAACTGTTGGCGCATTGGTCACAAGGACAAAGCGTGCAAGAGTAAGAAAAATTGTAAAAACTG
Source organism: Uranotaenia lowii (assembly GCF_029784155.1). Taxonomy (NCBI): domain Eukaryota; kingdom Metazoa; phylum Arthropoda; class Insecta; order Diptera; family Culicidae; genus Uranotaenia; species Uranotaenia lowii. The sequence goes on from NC_073692.1 coordinate 320,545,197, forward strand.
TGGAAATATACTTGACGAGAACCACATTAACTGCGAAAATAATAATCCTAAATGTAAGAATTGCGGAGGTGAACATCTTCCAAACTTCAAAGAATGTCCAGAGAAACTAAGAAGACAAAACATCAGCAATTTAATGGTCATAGATAAATTAACATTTTTAGAAGCACAAGAAAGATATCCAAAAACTTCTAATCGGTTTTCTCTATTACAGTCTGGAACGTCCAAGCACGACACAAACAGGATACAGAACAACAGTACCTAAAAAAACTATTCAATACCAAAACATAATTAAAAGTTACAAAGTACAAAAACCAAAAAATAACCTTATAATCGAAACAAAAAAAAAAAAAAAATAACCACACTGAAAAAACAATCAAAAATCAAATAAAAACGTTCGATGCTTTAGCACTACCTTCAAAACCAATAGAAACAAATCCTCACAAAACAACAGAATTGGAAAAAACAACCACTGAAACTACTCAACAAACAATAGAACAATGTATGAAATTATTAACATCATTGAATAAAAACTTAACAAATATTGAAACTGACATGCTAGAAATAGAAATAGGAACAATTATTAATAACATGATGAACAAAAACCACACAGATGCATCATACATCCAAAATCAAATATAAATAACATTTAAACTTATACAAAATAAAAAAAAAATTTCTTGTTATTAAGGCAAATTAAAACTAACAAACATACAGGAAAAATAATCGGAAAAATGTCGATCTTTAAATATAATCTAAATATATCACAACTGAATATTCGCAGTATAAGACCTTTAAATAAGAGAGAAAATATCAAAAACTATCTTATTCAAAAAGACATTCATATATTTCTGCTCCAAGAAACTTGGATCAAAGACTCAGAAAATTATAAGTTTTTGAATTACAAATTCGTTAAAAAATGCCGTCCCGAAGGATACGGTGGAGTTGGCATATTAGTTCACCCTTCACTTATTTTCGAAAAAATAGATCTTAATCACATAGATCTAGAAGTAGTGGCAATTAAAATCAAAAATATAAAACATCCCACAATATTTATTTCTATTTATATTCCTCAAGATACTACAATAAATTCATTCGAACAACAGATTAATAATCTTTTCAACTTCATCCAAAACAGCTCAACTCCAGTCCTTATAGGAGGAGACTTTAACGCGTACCATCCTACATGGGACCGAATTAATCAAAAATTTAATAGAAGAGGAGCAATCATTAGTGATCTTCTTGTAAATAATAATCTTATTTATTTAAATAACGGGAAACCTACCACATGGCCAGACATCAACCATTCTTCCTCAGCCATCGATCTAACATTAGCCACGGTAGAACTTGCTGGTAAAATGAATTGGGAAATTAATGAGACAGATTTTGATTCCGACCACAAATTAATAGAATGCAATCTGATTGAATACAATAAATTACACAGAAAAAAATAATGAATTTCACGTGTACTTGAAAATGGTTGCACGTAAATTAATAGAACCTGTAAAACAATAAACCTTTAATTTTAAATGAACTTAACTGAAAGTTAAATGAAAATCATTTAATATTGAAGTAAATGTCCTGCAACAAAAAGATGCATGACATTCACCGTAATTTTACAGGTCGAACATAATTTTCTCGAGTATAATTTTAAATTGTCACTAAAAATTACGTGTTGTAGAATAATATTCATTGGCTCTTCATTTTGTTCTTAAAAAGAACAACTTGATTTAACACAGTGTTCAGATGATCAAAAGAAAAACAAACATTCGTGATTCGTGCGGGGCCGAAATGATAAGTTGTCCCGAAAAATCGATTGAATGGTGGTTCCTGATGCACTAGATCGAAAAACCGCCGGAGAAAAATGCTCAGGAAGCAGCTGGTCACTAATGTTGTTCAAAACAGAGAACCGTCAACAGGAACTTTTCGAAGCAAGTACATCAAAACTGTATAAAGTTTCGTACGAAATGAACTATTTTCGATCGTCGCTTCAGACTTAACGGAGATCATCAAACCATAAGGTGAGTTTAATTAGAATTAGAAACTTACATATTTTGCAATATATAAACTATTTTCAGGTGACATACATCATTCCAATCTATCAGGATTGTATAAGTATTTGTCCGGTAAAAAGTCGAGTTCTGCATCTATGGCGATATGGTGACTAAGAACGGAGGAATTCCCACTCATTACTTATCCCACGTTCCAGTAAAGTGGCTCAACCTAAATGAAACACACAATAATCCACCGGAAAAAAATCCAGCACCAACATGCAGCTGGTCACCGAAGCCGAAAGAAAAAGTGTTAGCTCCACTAAAAATGCCTTATTATCGAAAGTTCATCTGTATCAAAAGCTTGAAAAAGGTGAGTGAATCTCGTTTATACAGACCCCGTTCGTTTTTGGCAACATGCCCGAATATTTTGTGTTGCCAAAATCGAATGTTGCCAAAATCGAACGTTTTTTTTTCTGAAACTTTTTTCTCTTATTTTTACAAAATAACTATTTTAATAATCATTAACGTTAAGTTAAGTCAATTTCCGACCATTTTTAGAATTTTTATATTTTTTTCCTCATGTTTTTGATACATTTTGCACTATTTTTGTTTTGTTCATAATCTTTGTTTTTTTTTTGTCATTTTTGCTGTTTTTGTCGTTCTTTGTCATTTTTAATTTGATTTTGTAATTTTTAGTCTTTTGTTTGTATTTGTTTTTGAATTTTTTTAATTTTTCAACTTTTTGTAATTTTTGAGTACTTTAAAATTTTTTAAAAAATTTTTTGATTTTTTTGTTGTATTCTATCACCATTTCTGAACTTAAAACCATATTGTTGGTGTTTGTCTAAATTATATCGGTCCCGTTATAGAAAAAACTTAAAGGTAATGTCGCTTCTAAAAACCGTTCGATTTTGGCACATGTGCCAAAATCGGATGTTGCCAAAATCGAATGTTGCCAAAATCGAATGTTGCCAAAAACGAACGGGGTCTGTATTACTTTCCTATTTAAAGCTTAAAGAATATTCAAATGTTCCTTTAGCTGCGATTTCAGCCTTTGATGTCCCTGAATCATACTTTGAACATATCAGTTTTGAGCTTTTGAGCCCTTTCAGACCCAACCGCCTGCACAAAATCATATGCGATCTTTTACATGATGCTCTTCTCAATACCTATCGTTTTTGTGTCCAAGTTCTGACCATAAGAGTTTTCGTTCCCCCATTTGAATAATAATAATATCCTTTCCACAAATTACAACTTGAAACATTTAATGGAAATTTTAATTGGTACTAAATGGTTTAAAATTCGTATCGTTATCTTGCGAAAATATGAAAAGCCTTGGTATCAAATTCCATAGTTTCTATTGATAGAATCCAAACGCCTAAAGGTTGATTACACAATTACGAGTTAGGATTTGAACGCACTCTTTCAAAACAGATAGTTGTATTACAGTTGCAGCACAGCAATTCAGGCGCAAACAGTCTCAAGCTATGTTCAGTGTTTTTGTTTTGTAAATTTTCATTTGATTCATTTTAAGATATTCAATTTGTTATTTAAGATGGGTCTTAAAATGACGTAAAACACTTATTAACATAAACAAAAACTCCCTTAAAGATCTTGAACGAAAGACGCCTATTCGCTATGCTTCATCGTGTTCTATTATATCAAACTTTTATGTTGCAATATAGATTCTCTCTAGTCGTTTTTTACAGGATATTGATAATTATTTCTGTCTAAATATTTTTTTATTATTTCAACTGTCTAAATCGCTTATATTACTTCTTCGTTGAGTTCTATAATAAATCTTTTTTATTTGTTTTTTTGTAGCCTGTTTATCGCTCAAACAACAAATTTTCATTTTACGATGTCCAGAAACAACCAGCTATCCTCGGCTATGAGGTTACGTGAATCCGTGTGGAAAGTTAAAGTAGAAATGAAACGATTTCGAATTTCTCGAAAAACAACTCCTTCAATATCGGCGAACGTAGACGATCCAAGCGATAATTCAAACCGGATACCGATAACCGGATTTAAAAACAAAGACGCCTTTAACAAGATAAAAATTGACGATCTTTTTGCACAAAATCTAAGACCTAAAAAGAAATGGGATGAATCATCCAACAGGATGAAAATCCCTGAAAAAAAAAAATCTTTTTAGGTTTCAACCGTACTGGTCTGGACTCGGCTTGATACTTCACTCGCAGTGCTTAGAGGAACCTGAAGGCTCGGATAGCACGAATAAGAATAATAATCTAAAACGGAGTTCTAGCGTTGTTCAATCAAAAGGATAAAAAACTAATTTTTTAACACCATATTATATTGGTCAGCTTTTATATGAAAAGCATAGTGTATCAAATAAGTTTAAGTACTTGCTCGGTTATGAAATTGAAGTTACGAATGGAACTTCAATCCTATTTCTGTTTTATTTAAATGAAGTTTTGCGCTAATGATAAGAATTCATGATGATTTAATATTTCCAGTTATTTATCTATGTTTTAGGGTAAGGATCTTGTTCTAGAAAAGAGATTTCCTCGACAATGATTCAGTCGAATCTAGCAGCTCGACTTGGTTTACAGAGTAACGATTAAAATTCAACATCGATTTCCAGAGTAGTACCATAGTTTAACCAGTAGTTTAGCTGTAAAAGAAAAAACAGTATGTTTTTCAATCAGATAGCTCGTAATATTTATACCTATTTTGGTTCGAATTCATAATGAGGTCATATTTCATATTTAGATCAACCTATATTGACTTCATTTAAACTGTGCTGAAGAAAATATGTACGATACCAGACAGACAGACGGATAGGATCAACGTTATTTTTATCGTTCAAAAATTGTTTTTAAAGCAACTGTTATTAGTAAATCTTGTAGGGAAAAAGCAAATATTAGGTTGTATTTTTAATAGAATTGTAAATCTAGCTTGAGTCGAGATTATAACTGCTTTTGATGCGTACGAGTTTTTTAAGCTGGACAGTTTTAGTTTGAACTTTTGAAGTTGCAGTATTTTTGGTTAAATAAATATTTTTAACTTTATATGTGTTGTATTTATTTCATGCGAAAAAAATATAGTAACATTTTAAGAAAACAAAACAGAAACATATGAAGCTTAAGAAATTCAATGCACCAAAATTTTACAGTACTGTAAAATTAAACCAGCTAGTAATATAAATGGTTCACTTAAAAATAAATGTCACGTGATTTTTTTTTTCGACCTGTAAAATTACAGTAAATGTCCTGCTCCTTTTTGTTACAGGATATTTACCGTAATTTTACAGCAATTAATTTTTTCTGTGTAGACAGTAACAAACCTATCAACTTAATTAATAAAAACAAAGCTATTCTTAATCTTAATCAAATAGATCCAAATACAATAGAAAACGTAGAAGACATGAACACTAAAATTTCAGAAGCAATTTCAAAGTCTACGTACCAAATCAAACCAGATTCTAATAAGAAAATCAAACCTTATTGGAATGAAAAAATCAAAGAACTATATGAAATTAAAAATAAAAAACACATTATCTTTAGGAAAAACCTTACATTAGAAAACAAAAAAGAGTACAAACAAGCAGAATACAAATTCAAGAAAGAATTTAAAAAAGAAATTATGAATTATCGAAAAGAGATGCTAGATAAAATTAACGAGGACACCCCAGTCAACGAGATGTGGAAAATAGTTAAGGCTATCTATTGAATTTGTTGGTTCTTCAGTAACAAGGAAAAATTTATTTCCAATTTCGTAAACGCTCCTTTATTCGTACGAAGTTGATGGACACGTTTTAAAATTCTACAAAAACAATAAATTGTAATAGGAAAACTATAAGGTTTGTTTGTTTTGCTTACGTTTAGTATCTTTTTCCTATTCGGTTGCCTTCTGTCTGAATTTCAGCTATTTGCCTCCGTTAGCCACCTTTAATATTTATTATGCTAGGTTAAATTTGAATTCAGCTATTTCTCAGTTAATTTCTCACCTATACTCGACAAAGCTCTCGGATGACGTGATAGTTTGGGAACTACGTACTTCTGTAGTGTTTCCGTATAGCCTAGATTCAGAAGTTACGAGTTATTCAAACCACTTAAACATTACACGTACGCCTACCTGCACTCGAGCGATTACACCTTTTCCACCTCCGTACCACTAGTTTAAGTAAGAACTTTAACACTATTTAGCCCTGAGCTCAAAGATTAGATACAAATAAGGAGCTTTGCTGATGCAACCTTTACACTAAGCGCGATTTACTTCTTGTGTTTTGTTTTTGTTTATCTTCATTCCCTTTCCCGCTTAATTAGCCAAATTCACTTCTCACGTACGTGTGAACTCATCTTCTCATTGTAGAACTGTCAATTGAGATTGGGTGCGTTCAATAACGTTTTCGGTATCGAACGCCAGCTCAGTGACACTATCGAAGGAAACATAAAACAAAAAGGAAACCTAGAACTTATTACAAACGAAACTTTAGCAAATAGCTTTATGGACATTAACTTTAAAAAAACAAGAATAGAAAAGTTCCAATCAAATAACTATGAAACTAATGAAGAAAAGTACGCGGGAAATATCCCCATAGCGAACATGATTAATAGTATTAAAAGAAAGAAAGATCGATCCGAGGATCTAAGCAAGCCTTGGTGGAGTGCGGTTGTGTTTTTTTTTTGCTCATGTCAATTTTCTTTCGGTTAAGGAAAATTGAACCGAATTTTTTTTTTAAATGTGAAAATTTGAAGAAATAAAATGTTATTTAATGTGCGTGGATTAGCCTTAGTGTTCCGAAAGGTGGTCAGTTGGTTCCATATCTTAAAAAGGCCCCCATGAACTCAGCTGGATACATCACAAAATTGGTGAGCTCGTTCCATTGTTTTTGTATTTATTTGTTTATTTTTATATTTATTTATAAATCATAACATTATTTTTCATCAATCCTATTTGCCAAGTAGGATTTCCCGTAAACATAAACCCTCCCCTCTCCTGTCTGAAAACAGCATCCACTGTATGTAGGGTCGTATGAGTTCTCTGCACCTGAAAAGTTTATTTTGCTGATTCAGACCATCCCTTCTATGATTACATTGACTTGCCACGGTGTGCATTGTGGTACCACACTAATACTCAATATCAGCACTTGAAACGAGTATTGAACCCAGATACTTGTTTTGGCATCTCGTGTCGGGATTGATCATTAGTTGTACCTCGTGTATCAGCCAATGCAAGATGTGTGTAGTCACCCTATGCTATGCTATGCTATGCTTAAAAGAAAGAAAGATCGATCCGCGGCAGGAGAAAACAAACTATCTTATTACCTCCTTAAAAGAATAAATAAAGAATTACTCATTAAAATACTAGAAATCACCAACATAGTTTGGATGACAGGAGAAATTCCGAAAGAGTGGCTGAAGATTAAAATTATCCCAATCCATAAGCCGAATAAAGATAAAATGCTTAGCTCCTCATATAGACCAATTGCACTAATCAACACGAATCTTAAAATCATAAATTCAGAAATAAAAAACAGAATAGAAAATTTCATTAGAGAAAATAACCATATGCCCAAATTCTCTTACGGGTTCAGAGCAGGTTTCTCATCCATCGATTGCATAAATCATTTAAACTCAATCATAATGGATGCTAAAAGAGAGAAATTAAAAACAATATCAGTATTTTTAGACTTGTCAAAAGCCTTCGACTCTGTCGAAACAAATAAATTACTCGAAATCTTAGACGACATGAAATTACCTACCAAAATAACATGTTGGTTAGAAAAATACTTACAATCCAGAGAAGTTCTACTTCAAACAGAAAACAGTATTATTTCTAAAGAAAATAATCATGGTCTACCTCAGGGTTGTCCGTTATCACCTACCCTCTTTAATTTGTATACGAAAGATCTACACTCCATTAACGATACGAACAAATCAATATTACAATTCGCAGATGATTTTGTTCTAACAATCTCAAGCAAAACCAAAGAAGCAGCGGAAGAAGAATGTAACGAAACCTTGAAAGAACTATCTGATAAACTAAACGAACTAAAAATTAAAATTAACATAGAAAAAACTGCGGCAATACTATTTGATGCTAAGATCGATGAACAAATACATTTAAAAATCAATAGTATCCCAATCGAACAAGTGAACAACCATAAATACCTTGGTTACATGATTGATCAAAAACTATCTAACAAAACACATATAAATTATCTAAATAACAAAATTAAGTCAAGAATCAACGTACTCAAAATAATATGCAAGAAAAAAGAAGGTGCTCATCCACAAACAGCTTTGAAGATCAATAAAGCCATTATACGATCTCAAATTGATTACGGCATAACAATCTACGGTAATACAGCGAAATCGAATTTAAACAAATTAAATACTACATTTAACGAATCACTTAGAACTTGTCTGCGACTACTAAAATCAACTCCTATTAACGCGTTATACGCAGAAGCTGGAGAAATGCCGATTAAAAAAAGAGCACAATGGCTAGCCAAAAAAGAAATCCTCAAAGCATTCTCAAACAACAAACCAATTGTAGAAAAATTAGAAGGATTCTTAGACATAGAGATATTACCTAAGAAAGTAACTCTTTTAGAGATCTCAACCTATCTAAATAACTACTTAATTGTTCAAACAGCTCACAATCAACTCTACTCTTTTAATTCTGATCACTGGAAGGATTTTAAACATAACATTGAAGAAAATATTAAAGGTTTGAACAAAAAGGAACAGAATAAAAATAGTATCAAAGTAATTGTGGGAGAACTTCTACAAAACAGATACAAAGAATATCAAAAAATTTACACGGGCGGTTCAAAATCGAATCAAAGTAGCGGTATCGGAATATATTTCGAAAACGATAAAGAAAAATTTTGTTGTAGAGTAAATAAGGAACTTTCCATAATGAATATCGAATTACTGGCAATAAAAACGGCCATCGACATGTGTTCAGGATCGCCCCTGATGGCATGGATCGATAGCATCAGAATTCCTTTACCGAATAAATAAATTAACACACTCATTCTCACAAAACATTACAATAAAGTGGACTGTATTTTACTTCGATATTTGGACTTTTACAATTATGGACCTCTCACAAACTATGGTCCCTTTGGACCTCTGACACTGGCCATTTCGGCCTCTGACTCTGGCCACTTAGGCCTCTGATTTTGTTACCGTCTCCGCTGGTGGTTGGCTGGGAAAAGAGGCCGAGCCTTTGGCTGATTTTGGCAGGACCCTTCGGGAAACCCTCTTCTTTGCCGAGGAAAAGCCGATGATTTTGGCGCGCATTACTGCCGTTAATGCGCGCAGCATCGCCATGTTGCTACTGGGTCATTTCGTCTCATGTTAGGGTGGTTCGTTTCAGAACATGCCGCCCGCCTTGAAAGGTGACGGAACGGATGCATTTCAACACTTCTGCTGCTATGTTTCCCGCTGGTTGAGTACTGCAGTCCTTGTTCGCATTGTTGCATAATTATGCCGCCCGCCGTTGATCCACATTGGTTCCGACCTCGAAGTGTAGATGCCGTTTTTAGTTTTCCGTTACCGCATTTTTTGCAACCTCTCTGGTTGTCCGCCTTCGTCCAATAGTGGTCTGGATGCATGCCTGATAGCTTGGGAAAGGAAGTATCACTTTTCTTGCATGTTAGAGGAGTTACAAAATACTTAACTTGATTTTTTTGGACGCTGATCTGGTGCTCTTAACCACGATCAGCGCCCTGATGCCGATTCTGCTGTTTGCTTCCGAAATTTCTTCTGACCTCCAAATTCTGAGCTCTCCAATTTTTCTAACTTCCAACAACTGACTTGAGCCGAACATGCTAGTTCCCAAGCTCTTCCGACACATATCAGACCAAAATACAAACACATAAAATACTGACTCAAACATACATTTCATTCCGACTCATTTCTGACAATTTTCCGACTTTGCTTTCTGAATAGTTTCACAGACAAAAATCCGACTCCGAAAAATCTGACACATTCCCAAGTGACTTCTCACCAATAGAGTCAAACCGTTTCATCACTGACTAATACTCCGATAGCTTCATTCCGATTGATGTGTGTGAGTGTATGTGTGTGTGTGATGCAGAGTTGCGTTAGAAAGTCCTGGTACTTAATCCAGGATGATGTTGATGAAAAACCGCCAAATGCTAGTCCTGATCCCGTCGATCAGACTATCCGAAAACCGAAATCCAACGCAACTCTGAAGTGTACCGAATGATATAACCGACTGATACCGAATAATTGAATCCGTTGGATTCCCGATAACTCCTGATGGCGGAGTGACTGCACCAAAACTTTCGGAAGTAATTTGTGTGTTCGGAGGCGCGCTGGAAAGCCCTGGTATTGCCATGCCCGATTGCAGCAGAAATGACACAGCAAAAAAAAAACCGTCACATAAATGTCCTGATCCGGGATCAGGTTAACCGAAAAACGAATTCCAACGCCTACTCCGAACATTTCCGAATGTAAATACCGATTGATGACCAAATGATTGATTTTCCGAATTGAAGTATTACCGAATGGAACCCCGTTTGGTTCCCTTTATGATTTTTACCCAATGATGTCCAGTGTAAATTGTAAGTGTATGAAATGATTTGCTGAATACCGAATTTTCATGTTATCTGACTTCTCCGACTGACTGGGTCTCCGACTGATTTTCTGACTATAAATCCAACTGATTTCCAACATATTTTTGGATCTGAATGATTGTGTGAATGAAATCGATTTGAATCTCACTGATACCCGAAAAAAAAAAAACTTTGCATGATTTACTGACATATTCGAGGCGAACCTGATTCAGGCCCCTCTATATTGAATGGTTGTCTGACATAGTCTGAATGATTTGCTGACTTATTCTGAATGATTTGCTGACTATTTCCCAATGACTGACTATGTCTCCGAATGATTTTCAGAACGATATGAACCCAACTGGTTCCTGAAAAATCTGAATGGTTTGCTAAATGTTTTGAATCCATCTGATTCCCGAAGTTGTTCCGAATGATTTGCCGACATATTATGAATGATTAGAATGAAACCGAAAACGAACATTATTATTTTGAACCGCTCAAACAATCGTTGACACATTTTGGCAAACTTGATCCTCATTATCCAGTTCCTCGATTCGACCCAAAAAACTTTTGACGTTTTTCCAAATAATGACCGATATACTGGAGTTTTCTTCGACAAAAGCTGACAAAAAACCGACCGACTGTGTTTCAACATTGTCCCAACATACAATCCAACTTCAACGATTCCGGATTCAGCAACTTAAATTCTGTTTAAATAATTCCGGAAATTGTATGAATCCAACAAACTGTTTCCAACCGAAAGTTTAAAAAAAACTACCAATGTAATTCCAAAATCCGATTGATGACTCCGATAGTGAATGATCTCCGATTCATGATGATGCTGACATGTAATCTGACTTCAATGAACCCAACTTGAATGGTTCCATGTGAATCTTTATCATTTTAATTTTGTTGATATGGCCGCTAATAATTGTTCTTCTTTGAACTTAAGAAGAGGAACATTGATATATCTTACTGAAAAACAATTCGCATCCACTGATGAAAGTAGCATAACACATAACCGACAGTTTAGATTTCCAACAATCCAACAACAACAACTGGATGTACCTCGCAACATTTTGTATTAGGGAGACGCTCTGCAAAATACTGTCTTTCATGCAAGAAAGTCCTCAATGTTTCCACCAAACACATGAATTAACCACACTTTCTAGAATTGACAATGATAAGGAATTACATATGCACTATCATAGTCATATAATGAATGGATGAAACTCTCGTTGACCTATATTTCATCGTCGATGAATTGAAGACTTTGTTGAAGATTTAATGGTGATAATGATGTGGTATTGATACGAAATTTTCATTAGATACCTGTATTTTTTTCGTCAAAACCAGTTCTTCGAATGTACGGTGGTGTATCGATCCTTTTGTGTTGATCATCTTCTGGATTCGAAACTGTTCCTGGTGAATCAACAAGCACATATTTCCATGAATGTGTTACTAAACGCCGCACATGAATCATTGAAACGATTCCTCGAAATTAAGTGGAGTGAACTGTGCACAAAACCACACGAGCTGAAGGCTAACACCACCAAATTATAATAACCGATACAAATATTTCTCTTAGAACAGTAGCACAACAATTTGGAGCGTAAAAAAACTAACGAGGTAACAATGCGCGCACGAGGACAATCTCCAGAACCGATCAACAATTTCTGTTTGCGATTTTGTTACTCTCCATGACATTCGTTTCATTTTCGATCGGTTCCCGTGCGTGGTGAACAGAAGTGCACAATGAGTGTTGCTAGAGATTGTGAATGTTGAGAGATTAGCTACGATGATAGTGTTTTCTTGCATTTTTAAAACGATCCAATGCATGGCGATTTGTTTATTTGCTTCCTTTTTGAAATTTAAACAATTGGCCGATAAACCTGAGGTGTTAATAGGAGCTTGGCGATGCAATCATCAAATATTTTTGTGGATAACTTGCAAAGAACAATAGTGGCGTTTGAGGAGTCGCATGGTGATCCATTGGTTTGACGATTTCATAACACCCCTGGGAAAAGTAAGGCAAGCGATTACACCGAATTATACTAGCACCGCACATGACGTATTATTCGACCAATTTGACAAACCAGATGAGTTCTTTCTTGTTTGCATCAATGATCCGAGTGATTAAGAAACTGAGCAGAATCGGCGAGCACTTACACGTAGCTAGAACCAAAAAAGGTACACCAGTGGATCTTCGTGAACTTAAGAAAGAATTTATGAACGATGCAGGTGAATGAATTTATTCCAGAGGACTTAACGAAGATGTTTTCGATGATGGATTTGTAATAGCTTGTACATAAATCAGTGTAAGTAGAAGTCATCTTTGTTTTCTTGAGTCGATCTTTATGAAGAATATAATGTTTTGTTGTTCCGTGAGCGAAAATAACGAGCGGATTTTATCGACAACACAAATTGATTGAATTCCGACTGAAAACAATTTCCACACATTTTGCATTGAAACAATATTGCTTTGAACACTTTTGGTTGCACATACACTCTCTCTCATACATACCGTACATACGATCTGATGCTATCCGCTGAATAATGATCTGGCTCGATAGGACCATGTTCAGGATCGCCCCTGATGGCATGGATCGATAGCATCAGAATTCCTTTACCGAATAAATAAATTAACACACTCATTCTCACAAAACATTACAATAAAGTGGACTGTATTTTACTTCGATATTTGGACTTTTACAATTATGGACCTCTCACAAACTATGGTCCCTTTGGACCTCTGACACTGGCCATTTCGGCCTCTGACTCTGGCCACTTAGGCCTCTGATTTTGTTACCGTCTCCGCTGGTGGTTGGCTGGGAAAAGAGGCCGAGCCTTTGGCTGATTTTGGCAGGACCCTTCGGGAAACCCTCTTCTTTGCCGAGGAAAAGCCGATGATTTTGGCGCGCATTACTGCCGTTAATGCGCGCAGCATCGCCATGTTGCTACTGGGTCATTTCGTCTCATGTTAGGGTGGTTCGTTTCAGAACAACATGATTAATTCTAAAACGGGACAAAATTTCCTAATATGTACCGACTCTAAGTCTGGATTACAATCCCTCAAGAACAAAAGCATCAAAGATAACTTCATTAAAAACGAAATCATAAACAGAATAATATCCACCAATAAAAACATTAAGTTTCAATGGGTTCCAGGACATAGCAACATAACTGGTAACGAAGTGGCAGATGAGTTATCGAAACAAGGTTGCAATGAACAACTAATGATAAACACAAAAATACCTTTAACCGATGCACTGAACTTCGCAAAAGACGAATCCATATTAGAATGGCAGGATGAATATGAAAAACTATCGCTAACTAAAGGTAAAAAACATTTCCAAATACTTAAAAAACCAACCCTAAAACCTTGGTTTACAAATCTCAACTTGGGGACACAACAAATCAACTATGGGGAGGCTAAGAACTTTCCACACACTGGACAAAGAAAAACTCTACCTTTGGAAAATGACAGACAATGACAAATGCGAAATTTGCAACACGACTGAGAACAGTGAGCACATACTATTCAGATGCTTTAAATATACCCTTTCTAGAAATAACTTCCCTAGCTTGATAATAAACGAAGACCTAGAAACACTCCTAGCAAAAACAAATAGAAAAACTTACCTAGAAGTAACACGATTTATTAAATTTAATAATATTTCGCTCTGAGTCACTTAGGCCAGTGCCGATTCGATATCTAAAAAAAGATGTAAAATAATAATCATAAATATGCAACTGCCAACTCAAATTATAAAAATCCAACAACCCTCGCAGTAGTAAAAAATAATAACAAAAAGTGGCAAAAAGTAGCCACAGCAACACTTCCACTTTCACGCGTGACACAGCGGTTGACAAGACTTGGCAGTATAGCTCGTACATCAACACACGAGCTGGCCATTTTTATGTCAGGGAATTTCCGGGAATTCTTCCGTGATAATCAATATTATAAAACACAAGTTTACTACTCAGCAGTCTAAACAGAACTGACTCCGACTTTTTATTCGAGATCCTCTCAGCCGTGCAACAGCTTTTCGCGTACCGTTCTCAACCAAATGTTGGACACAACAGTCCTCCACCCTTTACGTTACGATTTTGATATAATAAAAATAATGTTTACAATAAAATTCAATTCACTTGGCAATCGCCCACTTAAGTATTTCTAACAAAATTCATTTGATTAAAATTCAGATTAAAACCTGCGCACTTCCGTTACAGCTCATTTCCGGGAATTTTCCAACGATGCATAATCAGCTTCCTCACGTCGCCTCTTTATCCGTTCAGATCGTCTGACTCCTGTAATAATATTATTGAAACCTCTTAAAACATTTTCATTTTCGGAACAGCCATGGTAAGCATCGTCGGGAAATCCAGCAAAATCAGGTTCCTCGTCATCTTCTCGAAATCTTTTATTGCTTTTGACTTGAGTTAAAATATTTCTCAAAACTTGATTTCCAGTTCTTAACTTCAATTGATTTCGGTGTGCAGACAAAATATGACTATTGATTGATATCTGGAATACATTGAGTGAAAGTCTTTTGACGAAAACAGCTTCCAACCAACGGGCATAATCTTTCCGATGGTTTCGATACCATATTCTATCCCCCGTGACCAAGTTATTAAACTTATCTGGTTTTTCAACACTCGGCTTTTTCGTAACTGGTTTGAAGTTTACAACTGACTGACGAGTTGTTAAAAGTTGTTTGTAATGGTTTTTGGGATTGATTAAATCCAAAGTTGTTTTCGGTTTAAAGGCTAACACATGTTCAGAGGGAAAACTTCCACTCTTAGTTAAGCAACTATTCCTATAGTTGATCAGGAAATAGTTTATCTTTTCTTCAATGTCTAAACTCTTCAATAGTGGATCAAGAAAGAATTTCTTTAGAGTTTCTTTTGCAGTTCGTACAGTTCTTTCTGCCTGCCCATTACTTTGGGGATGATATGGAGGGCTTTTCAGGACCAGTATACCTTGTTTTTGCATAAACTTAACAAATTCAATGGAGTTGAAAGGTGGTCCTCCATCTGTTACAAGTACATCTGGCAGACCAAAACGAGCGAATACATTAATGAACTTTTTAATAACCTTGTTGTAATCCGTTCCGAATCTCATGTACCTACTCTAATTCTATCCATTTGGAGAAACTGTCCACTATAAGCAAAAATACTTTTTCGCCAAAATGGAAAAAATCGGCGTGTACACGACTAAATGGTCGAGTAGTGGGTAACCACGGTGAAATAATTTTTGGTTTCGAAACAACTTGAGTGCAATTGCAAGTATCACAGTTTTTTACAAAATTTTCGATATCTGCATTGATACCGAACCAGAAAACTACTCTTCTGGCTAACTGTTTTATCTTGACCATTCCAGCATGATTCGCATGCAGCATTTTCAAAATATCGAGTTGTAAAGACTTTGGAATAACTACTCTGTTTTGGAATAATAAACAACCAGAATGAAACTCCAAATCATGTGCTTGTGCTTTGACGTCTTTATAAACGCGATCGACACGTTTCGGCCATCCTTGATTCATAAATTTAATTACTTCCGAAATGAAAGGATCTGATTTGGTTTCAGTTGAAATCACCTTAAAGTCTATTGGCAAATCATCGGAAAAATTTAGGTTGTTTACATATTCTTTATCTAAACTTCGGGGCACTGAACATGAAAGTGGAAAACGCGAGCAGAAGTCCGCATTGCCCATTTTATTTGATGGTCGGTATCGAATTTCAAAGTCATATATGGACAATTCCATGATATAACGTTGTAAGCGAGTTACGAAAATTGAATGTTTTCCTTCCTTACCAAACACACCCAATAGTGGTTTATGGTCAGTATACAAAATACATTTTTGACCGTACAAATAACGATGAAATTTTTTTATACAAGTCACCACAGCCAATGCTTCTAAATGTAGAATGGGATACTTTTTCTGAGCATCATTCAGGCTGAAAGAAGTAAACATAATGGGTTTTTCTTGATCACCTACAACATGAGCTAAAACTCCGCCCAACCCGTAATTGCAGGCATCCGTTACCACAACTAGAGGCTTTCTTGGATCAAAATATTCTAGTACATTTGGTTTCAACAGGTAAGTTTTACATTTTTCAAATTGTTGTTTACAATTATCATCCCAGTTATATTTAGAATCCTTTTTTAAAAGATTGTAGAAACAGTTCAATCTAGATGATAGGTTAGGTATGAATTTGCCATAAAAATTGATCAATCCTAAAAACGACTTCAGTTCGTTAGGATTTGTTGGAGGTTTTGCATTAGCAATCGTAGATATTTTATCAGGACAGGGTTTAAGCCCATCTTTGCTTATAATATGCCCTAAAAAGGTTAATTCTTCTACAAAAAATTTGCATTTATCAAATTTTACTTTTATGTTTGCAGCTTCTAATTTTTTTAAAACATAGACCAATCTGGATTGACATTCATTCCGATTTCTTCCAGAAATAATCAAATCATCAAGGTAGCATGACACTCCTTCTATGCCCTATAAAATTTGATCCATTATCGATTGAAATATACCTGCAGATGACGAAACACCCTGTGGTAAACGGTGGTATTTGTATAGACCTTTGATTGTATTGATAATCATGATTTTTTTTGAATATTCCGTCAACTCTAGCTGGGTGTAGGCGCCTGCCAAATCCAGTGAGCAAAAAACTTTCGATCCCGAAAGGGTTGCAAAAATATCCTGAGCAAGAGGAAGTGGATATGCGTTAGGTATGATAACTTTGTTAACCGAAACTTTGCAATCTATCACAAGTCTCAAGTCATTATCCTTCTTGACAATAGCAATTACAGGCGATGCCCACTCACTAGCTTTAACCGGCGTTATAACACCGCTTTTTTCTAAAGAATTCAGGTGCTCAATAACCTTTTCTTTCAACCTTAATGGTACTGTATAAGCTTTTTTGAAAATTGGACGATCTTCTTTGAAAATTAAATCACCTTTGTAACCCTTAATAGGCGTTGAAAAATTTTGATCGAAAACTGTTTTAAATCTTAGTTTCAAATCATCTATGATTCGTTCCAGATCATTTTTAAAAACAAGATTGTTTACTTTCAAAAAACATGTAAAATTTTCTCTCCACTTCATAAAAAATACATCAAGCCAATCTCGTCCAATAAGAGGGACGAAATTATTTGATCCTTTCAACACAATCAGTGTTACGTTATGCTTTAAATTATTTAGAGAAACCTTAACATCAAGGCAGCCCAAAATCGTCAATTTTGCTCCATTTACAACAGACAATTTTCTATTGCAGGTTTCTAGAACATAATTTGATAATTTCTCCAAAAACATTTGTTCGCTAATTACGGAAACAGCTGATCCGCTGTCAACTTCCATACGAAATCTTACACCGTTTATAAAAACATAAATAAAAACAGGATCATTTACCTTGATCGACATGCATTGCAGTTCGTCATCTGAATCGCTTTGATTTGGTTTTGTTGTCCGCTTAAAATCGAAGCCCGGAGATGCGTTTTCCGTCGAATCATCCAAAAATCGAATAGATTGTTGAGATTGTTTCCTTTCGTAGCAGTTTCTTCTAACATGCCCTCTGGCATTGCAGAAACTACACACAACACTCCCTCTAATTCTGTCCCGTGAATATGATCGATTTCGTTGGTTGTAATTGAACCGAAAATTCGGACGATCACGAGACGACGGGTGAACTTCTCTTCTTCGATCGTCTCTTGGTCTTCTCCAGTTTTCCCGGTCATCATTCCGCCGGTGACCAAGTCGTTCAATTGCACTAACTCTC
Source organism: Uranotaenia lowii (assembly GCF_029784155.1). Taxonomy (NCBI): domain Eukaryota; kingdom Metazoa; phylum Arthropoda; class Insecta; order Diptera; family Culicidae; genus Uranotaenia; species Uranotaenia lowii. The sequence goes on from NC_073692.1 coordinate 320,563,536, forward strand.
TCGTTAGGTTCATTCCTGAACGAATGTCTGGCCATTTGTTCACGAGCTATGAGAATTCGTTCGATTTCCTCTAAAGTTGGGTTTTCCAGCTCGTATATTCGTTCGCGAGCTTTCAAGTCCGATGCTCCAAGAGCAATGCGGTCGCGAATTTGCCCGTCTTTTTCTTCGGCACCGAATCCACAGCTTTCAGCCAATAACTTCACATCAAGAATGAAGTCCTCGACCATTTCATCTTTTCCCTGCGATCGATTGTAAAATTTTTCTTTTCTCTTCATCTTGCTATCGGTTTTATCATAACGGTGTTTGAGACGATTAATAACATCGTTGTACTGGAGCGTGTTCAAATCAACGCCAGGGAATAGCTTTTTGATCTCACTGAAAACCGTTGCTCCCCCGACCGTTATGAACAACGATTTCCTGCTAGTTTCAGGCACATTATTGTAGTTAAATACGTATTCTAAACGCTCTGCGTAATCGGCAAAGGAAGTACCGGGTATATAAGGTTCGACTGACCCAATGAAAGTATTCATTATATCGCGAATTTGGCTGTTGAAAAACAATAAAAAATGATGCTACAATAATATCTAACAAGAAATGTTCTTGGCTACAGAATGTCGCGCGACACTACATAAAATTTTGTCACGAGTAGATTTTTTGTTGCAGTGTTGCGCACGATTGAAATCGATTTATCGCAACGTATGTACACAGCAAGAAAAATTCGTGTAATTTTAGACCGAAAACGATGCACGAAAACGGAACATAGTTTTTGATGTAAAATTCTATCACGATGTATTTTTTTCAAGAATGTAATTTTTGAGGCGTGTAAATTTAGATCGAAAACAATGCACGAAATCGGACGACGAAAGCCGTCGTGTAAAAATAGACGGCGATGTAAATTTTAAGATTTATTATCGTAAATATTAGAAATCTTTGCTAAACATTCAGGTTTTGCTGTTGTCCATGAATGAATACGCTGCTTTTAAAAATTTAATTTCGCATATATTTCCAAAAATAACCTAAAAGATATACACCATCACGCACAGCTTCAGCCTGGAATTTTTGTTTCATCCGATGATTCCCAGCACGGTGATGTTGAACAGATAGCCGTCACCAGGATCCTCGATTCGTCCCAGAACACCATTATTTTTCGGTCCGCGTCACCTCCGCCTGACGAAAATTTCTGCGAAAAATCACTGCCACTGCAAAAAATCTGATCTTGCTGTAATGAAGAGGAAACTGATTAATTTCAACATCTTTCTTTTTTCAATATGACATTATTATGAACCTACCAGCTTTTGAAGGATTATGGAAATGCTAGAGCTACGCCTACGACTCGTTTTCGAAAAATTTTCATACTTGTTTACTTTGTATCCGACGCGCGCCACACAAGTTGCACATTTCCATTTAATTTTAAATCAAACATACAATTTTACACTGTTTGTGATATAAAATTCATTGACCGCTTGATTTTTACATCACGGAATGTAAAATTATAGCAAAACAATGTATTTCTATTCACTTTTTGAAAAAAGACTAAAATTACATCAAAAGGAGTTGAAAATTACATCGTCTTCGATTTACACTTGTAAAAAATTAGACTACTCGTGTTTTAGATTCCGTATACTTTTAGAAATTTTTTGCTGTGTATGTTTCGAGAGAATAATGAACCAAAATGGGTAACTCACCTGACCACTTATGATTTGCGTTTACACTCCTGCTCACGAGACTTGTCTCTCGGTTTACAGCTTGCTCGATTAACAGAGCTTGATCGATTAACAGCAGTCTTCCTCCGCCGAAAAATGCAATGGCGATAAAACAACGCTTCTTTAAACAATTGACTTTCAAGCCAAGATTTGGACAATTGAATCAGTCAAACAGCAGTAGATTTTTTCACAAAATTACCAAATCCGACTTCGGAACAATTGCTTCCGCCTACTTTTTGGCACCGCAAACAAAAGAAGCACTTGTTTCCAACCAAATGGTTTATCTTATGTTCCAATACAGAAACCCACTGTCACCACGATTTATGGTTTCTAAATACACTAAAATGCACTTTTGTTCGTTCTGTCGACAATTCCGATGTAATCCGAGGTCCGAGGTCCACAATTATCCTCGTCGCCACTTTTATGTCAGGGAATTTCCGGGAATTCTTCCGTGATAATCAATATTATAAAACACAAGTTTACTACTCAGCAGTCTAAACAGAACTGACTCCGACTTTTTATTCGAGATCCTCTCAGCCGTGCAACAGCTTTTCGCGTACCGTTCTCAACCAAATGTTGGACACAACAGCCATTACTATCAAAAGAAGAAGAAGATCATAGAAACGAAATAGATTCAATTCACGTGTTGGAAATGATGGGCTATGTATCGATCATCAAAAGGCGTGTAATCGAAGATTCCTCCATTCCGGTTAAGATACTGGAATTGTTCAATGCTGGTTGAACGGAACGGAAATCATCCAGGGTCTCGACAAAACACGCCGAGCGCAGATTCGTGAACCAGCATCAGCCAAATCACAAACGACGGCGACAGATTCCTAATTGAGGACTTGAGCTTCGATGGACAACGGGCCGAAGATGAAAGGTACTAATGAAGGGCTCAAAAGGCTGGCGTATTTCGAATATCTGCGTCATGGATGGGAAATTTGACATGGACACTGTACACAGCAAGAAAAATTCGTGTAAATTTAGATCGAAAACGATGCACGAAAACGGAACATCGATTTTGATGTAAAATTCTATCACGGTGTATTTTTTTCGAGGATGTAATTTTTGAGGCGTGTAAATTTAGATCGAAATCAATGCACGAGATTGGATCACAAAAGCCGTCGTGTAAAAATACACAGGGATGTAAATTTTAAAATTTATTATCGTAAATATTGATATTTTTTCTAAATATTAAGGTTTTTGCTTTTGTCTTGAATAAATACGCCGCATGTATCATTTTTAATTCACATTTATTTCCAAAACTGAACATAAAAAAAAACATTCGGAAAACGTCAGGCTGATATTGTTGTTGCATCCGATGATTCCCAGCACGGGGATGTTTTTCGAATCAGCATGATCAGCATTCTCGAATGGTTCCGGAAATCATAATTTTTCGGTCAGCATCCTGCACACTTGAATTGTTATGACAAAAGTTTCCCCGGATAATCACTGGCCGGATATCAGCCGCTGCGAAAAATCTGACCATGCTGTAATGGAGAGAAAATTAATCAGTTTCAACCATATTCTTCATTTCACGTCTCAAAAACTTACTACTTTAAAGACTCTCAAAGTGCTCCTCTAGCTACGCCTTTGAATGACTCGTTTCCGAATAATTTTCCGACTTGTTTACTTTGTGCCCGACGCGCAAACTAACTTGAAATATAAAAAGGCACAATTTAAATATTTGCATTCAATTTTAAATCAAACAGATATAATTTTACACTGTTTGTGATATAAATTTCATTGACCGGTTGATTTTTGCATGATGCAGTGTAAAATTAAATCAAAACAGTTTATTTCTATCCAATTTTGGAAAATAGACTAATATTACATCGAAAGAAGTTTAAAATTACATCTTTTTGTAATTACACTCAAGAAAAAATAGATCACTCGGGTTTTAGATTCCGTGTACTTTTAGAAATTTTTTGCTGTGTAATGTGCACCGTATAATAACAAGATTTTCCCACAGGTGTTCTTTATTATGAGCTCTAATTTGAGGCTTGATTTAAACCCTTTACTGATATTCACGGATTGGGGAAGATCCCAATTCGAGTGTCCACAGTGGCACGAGGGCTGTTACTTCCATTTGTCCAAGAACTTCATCTTTCTATCCATTGGAGGGGAAAAAGCCCATATGAATTAGATTGGATCTGTCTCCAATGCGCGTGAAAACACTAATCATTTGCATCGACAGATTACAATTGAGGCGCTTAGGATCAGAGGGGTGCAAGTGCCGAAATGATGATTTCGGGAAAACGGGCCTCAAAGTTTTTTTTCTAAATCAAAATTATCGAATCGCTTTTTCTACCCAATTTTCGATGGAGTGTGCCTCAAGAGGTCTAAAATGAATGATTCTGAAAGAAAAACCAAAGTTTTTGTGATATTTATGTTAAAACGGCGAACTACTTTTTTTGATTTTTTTCACTTGCACCCCTCTGATCCCAAGAATGACACTTGCACCCCTCTGACTCCAAACAATATGATCGCATCCTTTTGGAACCTGTATGTAACGAGTATTTTCAGTATGACAATAGCTGTTTTGTTTTTGTTCACAAATTTGATTTTTTGCGTTGTCGGGCTACAAATTTCCATGCAACTCATAATGGACGAGTTTTACCAGTTCCACAATCCTAATTCCCAGAATTTGTTGAAAACTTCCAATCTCTCTTTTTCCTTAATGGATACACAAGAATACCTGCTTATGTGTTCATCCATTGGAATCAACTGTTTAGTTGTTCTTTTTTTCCGATAGAATCAACTAACGTTTCCCCTTGGTTTCGTTTTTCGCAAGTTTAGTTTTCAGACTGTCTGATTTCGTTGGCATTTTCGGGGTCTTGAGGAATGGCCAGTTGACTATCCAGAAGTGGACTCATTCTCGTTAGCAACTGCAGCAGCAGCAACTTCTGATTCTCCAAAAGAACCGTGGATGTTTCATTTTTCTTTTTTTTGTCCAATCCTACCATGCTCCTTTGCAAAAATGTTATGTAAATGTTCCTTAAAAGACTTAATGTTATTTTTTGTAAAATATCTTCCGACAACGACTGATCTGAACTTTCCGAAGTTTCATTTTGTTCTTGGAATAGTATGTGACATCATGATCAGAGCCTATCGAAAAATGTGATTCTCCTGAGCTTTCATCCTAGAGATTTTTCTTAGATATATTTGGAAAAAAAATGTTGTTGCGTGCGTTTTGTGTCTGCCTTCTATCCTTATTAGCATAAGCTAAATTTGCCATAAAAAAAAACAAACCTTTTAGAATTTTTCATATACATGACAATTAGATTTTTCATGTTTATTAACCTGCCGACGAAGTTTCATCTGAATCTATTTTCATCACTTCTCTATCTGGGGACTTTGGATTATCCTGGTCAGAACCAGTAGAAAATTCTAAAAAGTCGGAGCTAGATTATGATTCCAAGTTTGTTTTTTCACTACTTGTTTTCAGCCTAAATGATTAATCCTTTGGTGTCAGAAGGGTGCAAGTGCACTTGCACCTTTCTGACACCAAACGAAACACGATTTCCATTAACACGTTATTTTTAAAACAGCCTAAAAATATCGAAATATTTTTTTTTCGAACTGTGTCTTCTACAGAATGTTAATCTATACTTCAAATTTCCAAAAAACAGTTTATCTCAGTTTTGATAAAAAATCACTTGCACCCCTCTGATCCCAAGTGCCTCAATTCTATTTGGTGTTCCGTCTCACGACATAATCTGATGAACAATATTCCTCCAATTCACTCAGTTTATGGCAACCGTTCTCTTCTAGGGCATCCCACATTCGCCAGATCATGCTCCACTTGGTCTAACCCGCTCTAACTGGCTCGTTGCGCCCCTGCTCGTCTCGTTCCTACCGGATTGGCAGCGAACATCTGTTTTGCAGGACAGTCGTCCGGCATTCTTGCAACATGTCCTGCCCAGCGTATCCGTCCAGCTTCGCCTCCACATTCCGTTCTCCTGCACGTGCCGTCAAAGATGGTTCTTGACACTCGTCGCTCGAATACTCCGAGTGAGCGCAGGTCCTCCTCGAGCAGTATCCACGACTCGTGCCCGTAGAGGACAACCGGTCTAATGAGCGTTGTGTACAGGTTACACTTCTTGCGCGGCTCGGTCGGTCTCGGATCTGCAGGCCAGCATATACTTCGTCTTGGACGTATTAATCATTAACACAATCCTTCCTGTTTCGCGTTTCAGTTTGCGAACGATCTCCCCCACCGCCGGCAAAGCAGATAAGTTGACTAGATCTGTTGAAAATCGTGTCCCGCATTTCGCCCACCGAATAGCATTTTTTAGCGCCACGTTGAACATCATGCGAAGATTCAAATGAACGCGACAATTCACCCGAAATCCGTACCCAGCACTGCGTTCCATTAACCGTCACCTTGATCAGTCTGGTCAGCTTCCCGGAAAAGCCGTTCTCGTCCATGATTGTCCATAGCTCGTCACGGTCGATCGTGTCGTATGCAGGGAAGCAAATCGAACAGATCTGATAATGATAACTGGTTTATCACTTGTGTTACACCTAGCGATAAATATGAGAACGTGATGACTTCTCATCCCTTTCCAATGCCGATCAAGATAACTCGTTCGAACTTAAATCTAGTGGGCATCAGATTTCTTGATGTGCGCCCCGTGCAATTGTTGGTATTTTTTGTTGGTGCGTCTACCGGTCGAGTCGGCCCGGCACCTTGTGCGTCATCAAGCAATTGTTGGTAATTTTGTTGGTGCGTCTACCGGTCGGGTCGGCCCGGCACCTTGTGTATCAAGCAATTGTTGGTGTCCTCCTTGGGTGCCTGCAAATTGTTGGTGCTTATCCTTAACGTTACAAGAGACGATAAATTTGAATCGGAATGCACAACTTATCGAGAGCTAAATTGAAGTTGATAAGCGCTAGGTATAGTGTTCTTGCGTGCGGATGAAAATCTCTCTCACGGGTGTTTTGATCGGCAAATTCTATCGGAGGATAACGATTTTTGGATTCCCTTGTCGTATGCGGCTTTGAAGTCGATAAATGAACGGTGCGTAGGGACTTGGTATTCAAGGCAGTTTTGGAGGATTTGCCGTAGTGTCCGTCGTTGACCGTCTCTCCATGAAACCGGCCTGATGACTTCCCACGAATCTGGGACAACACTTTGTAGGCGGAATTGAGGACAGTGATTGCTCGGTAATTCTCACAGTGAAATTTGTCGCCCTTCTTGTAGATGGGGCATATTGCCCCCTCCTTCCACTCCTCCGGTAGCTGTTCTATGTCCCAGATCCGGACTATCAACCGGTGTAGGCAATCGGCCAACTTGTCTGGGCCCATTTTGATGAGTTCAGCTGCGATGCCATCCTTCCCAGCCGACTTATTTCTATTCAGCTGGCGAATGGCTTCCTTAACTTCACTCATCGTTGGGATTGGCTCCTCTACGTCGTTGGCTACGCCGGCGATGTACCTTCCCCCACCGTCTTGATCTCCTGCATGTGCGCCGTTCAGGTGTTCATCGAAGTGCTGCTTCCACCTTTTCATCACCTCACGATTGTCCGTCAGGATGCCTCCGTCCTTATTCCGACACATTTCGGCTTGCGACACGAAACTTTTGCGGGATGCGCTGAGTTTCTGATAGAACTTTCGTGATTCTTGGGAACGATGCAGCTACTCCAGCTCCTCGAGCTCGTCCTCCTCCAGGGGCGCTTTTTCTCCTGGAAAATTCGGACTCACTTTCTCTTCCACTGTCGATGATTTTCCACGTTCCAGATCGGCACAGTAGATGGAACGCGGTTGTTGGACTACAGAGCTGCTGAAAATGCTTCAAAAAGTCAAAACGGAGGAAAAAAATGATTAAAGTATACCTCAGGTAACTACAATCTATTTAAAAAAAAATCGAAGTACAGCAACCTTGAACGATAAAGCCTTATTTAAAATTATTGGGTGGTTCCGTTTCCATTAATTTCTTTTACTTATACGTAATACAATCGTTTTACTATGAAATTCGGCAAATCCTGATTTTTCTCAATTTTCTATAGAAGAACAAAATCTTGCATTTCCAAAACAAATGCCTTTATACAAAACATCTTTGGTCCTTATGTTATATCCAGATAGCTCAGGGTGAAGCCAAGATTGTGTCGATAGCACTCGGGTACGTAGTTCGAATTGCTATCCAAATAGCGAACCGCGGTTCGGAACATCTGCTCCGATATTTCCACGTTAACCACATTGTAGTCCTGCATCCAAAAGTCGATTATGGGCTGATGGTCAAACTTCTCGTACCGATACATAACCTTCATCGCCCGGTGCCTGTCTAGATGAATAATTTTGTGAACTTTCTCGCTTGATTGCTGCTCTTCTTCGTTATCATCTGAATCGTCAACTTCGTTGTCATCAGTAGATTGTCTGCTGGTCTGTGGTCTCTGACTACTACTTGAATGGTCGGAGGACGAAGAATCTTCAGAATCTGAGGAAGGCTGGGAGATTTTGAAAACATTTAGATTGGCATCCATTATCTGCATCAGCATGTAAAACACGTCTCCGTTCAAACCGGGTCGACGCATCTCGAAAATGATTTTAAAAATTGGTGGTAATCCGAGATGTGAGATAAAGTTGAAATCGTTTACAGTTTTGCGCACCAGATACTGGAAGTGCGCCAAGTTTTGTTCAACTTTGAACAGACTCATCGAGACTGTGTTTGGCTCTACTATTTTCTGTGGAAGAAAATGAAATCAATGTTACTGTCTAATGATGATTTGAAATAGGCAAAAACTATACCTCAATTTGCTTCTCGAATCTCAAGTTCTCGTACCAGATCTTTGCACTTTGATTACGTTTCATGATTCCCAAATACTGCAGGCAGCGTTTGCAGTAGAAAAACCTATCCGCCTTCAAATGAACTCGTTTCATGTGTTTTCCATCCAACAGCGCATAGAACGGCCCGTAATATAAATCCTGTTCGGTTGGGGTGTAGCGGCTCGAATGTGGCGCCTTGGAGGAACATACTTCGTTCTCGGTGTTTCCTTCACTGCTGCCATTCTGATGGGGATGCTTATGGCAGTACCAATCGCTACTGTCCATAGTATCTGAGGGTAGTTCCAGGATCCTGTCAAATGCCACTGGTTGCTCATTGAGAGGGTTTTCGCAATTGCTACATACTATCTTATAGTTAACGTTCACTTCCAGAGCGCATTCCAGTCTCAAATTGGTACAGGCATTGTATTCATTGATCGCCAGCACCTCCGAGTGGAATTTGTTCTCGTTGGTATTGATTCGGAAGCAAATGTAGTTATTCTTGATCAGCAACGAGCTCAATGTTTGGGTGTGCAGTTTAAAATAATCACCCATTCGAAGCTCATAACGTTCGTCATTGTTCTGGGTGCTGATTATTATTCGATCTGAGCCCAAATCGATTTTTGTATTCCTTATCTCAGCAAATCGAATACTAAATAGTATGAAAAAGTTGGCACTTTGCAGTCTCGGTCGTAGTTCAACAAGCACACGATCTATGTTTCCGATAGGCATTTTTCTTGGTAAAATATTAGTATTTCAACTAGGTATAGTTATTATTGGATTAATTTAATTTTAGCTTTGATATGCGTCAAATAATTTATCTATTCTGCTAGCTTAACCCTTTTAGCCTCGGGTTCTTCGGTTCCGCTTCGGGCTGCTTTAAACTTCGCGTACAGTGTATCTGTTTCCTTAAGGACACAAGCCAATGTTGATTTTTGGTAGTATTCCGGTAACAATTCTAGATTGGAAATAACCGTGCTTAGGAGATGACTTTTCTCACACTTGATTCCTGGGGGATCGTGCTTTAGATAGGTAAAGTGAACGTGTAAGTGGTAGAAACTGGGTTGATAGTGCAGGTAGACTCGCAACTGATCCGGCGCTAGACCGTAGCGTTCTTTTATGGCTGCAGTTCCTTTGTCCCGGAGGTTTTTCAATAGAGGTAGATGGGCAGCAGTGAGATCACGCAACGATTTAATACCACGTGGTCGTACCAATGCTAGCAGATACAACTGTTCAAGGGTTCTACCGTCCCATTTTAGGTCCGGCAGGAGAATGAAACCGGTGTCGTCCGATGGGTCCTCGAATACGATACGTTCTTTTTCTTTGCGATGCTCGAGCACGTTGTACAGCCACTAAAAATATTTAAAAATAAAGTATAGTTTATAGGTTATCTATTTATTTATTTTAAAGTTCCTAAAAAAAACTTCTGCTAGTGGTTTTTTTTATCGTCGAAGTCAATATTTTCTTATCGATCCCCCTGGCGTAGAGGATAACCTTCCAGTCTTCTAAGCCAACGGTCATGAGATCAAATCCCGGTCACGGCATACATGGTACACTTTCTATGGGTTGGTGGTTTTAGCATTTGCAAGATGCTAGCCATCATGTCCTCGAAAGATGTACGCTCAGAGTAAAGGGAAAGGAATCTTTTCGAGGAAACATTAAGTTTCATTGAGATCCTGTACGTGTTTGTGTTCGTTTTTTAATAAGAAGATTCCCTGAAGGCATGGTGATTTAAGACGGTAGTTCCACCTGCTCGGGGTCTAAAGCAGACACGTGTGGTCATCGAGCCAGATGAAGGCGACGAATGAGGTCCGGCGCGTGCGTTGAAGAGGAGCAGTCCATCTTCAGGAGGAGCCGCCGAAGGCAGTAAGGAGACGCGAATGTGTATGTTGAGGAGGAGCGTTGAGATTTGTCTCTATCGTAGCATTCGATAGGACAATAACAACATGCACATAATTAACAAACAATTACTAAAGTAACTGTTGGGACACCTGATCACCCTAGAGGGTTTTTATCACTGGGCTCCTCCGCTGACATTATGCTGTCAACTGGATCGACGTCATCAAGTGAATGACAGGCATCAACGTGTTAGATCGTCATCTTGTAATCGCAACTTAAAGAGCGCGCACGCGATAAATTTTATATCCGTTTTTAATTAAAGTCTATTTTATTGTACCCCGATGTTCTTACTATAATGTAAATATCACCTCGTCAACGGGGATACAACAGTGGCGACGAATGTGCGTATTAATCGACGGTTTTTGCATCGCCCCGTAGATTAATCGCGAGAACCCGTGAGGACAGCAGTTAACCTCAAAACGCGCGCCAATTTCCACACACCACGATGGAAGAGCACAACCGGGGGATCAATCCGCCCGGCCAAGGAGGTCATCGTCCGGGATTCAATCCACCCGACCAAAACGGACCATCCTTCCAGCAGCAGCAGCAACCACCAACTACGGATGTCATCATCGTTCAGCTCCTCCAGCAGCTGCAGCAGCAGCAAACAATCACCAATCAACTCCTCCAGCAGCAGCGGGAATCGGCAAACCAGCATCAAGGCCTCCTCCAGCAGCAGGAGTCAATTTTCCGTGAGGCCATGTCCACCATCAAAGTGAGTGTACCACCCAATCCGGAAGCGATTCTGGATTCGCTAGCAGGGAACATCCGAGAGTTCCAGTATGACCCCGAAAGTCAAACGACTTTTGCTGTCTGGTTTGCCCGATACGAGGATCTTTTTGCGAAGGATGCAGAGCGGTTGGATGATGCAGCAAAAGTGCGGTTGCTGTTGCGACGTCTTGGCAGTAATGAGCACTACAGGTATGTCAGCTATATTTTACCTAGTGCTCCGAAAGATTTCACGTTCGACAGCACTGTGGCCAAACTAAAAGTGCTTTTCGGCAGCAAGGAGTCGGCCGTGAAAAAGCGGTTTTCGACCCTCAATGTTACCAAGACGTCGACCGAAGATTTCGTGACGTTTGGCTGCCGTGTGAACAAAATGTGCGTCGAGTTCGAGCTTACCAAGCTAACAGAAGAGCATTTTAAATGCTTAATTTTCGTCTGTGGCCTAAAGTCGGAATGCGACTCAGAAATAAGAACCAGGCTCCTGACGAAAATCGAACACGACGATGACGTCACGCTCGAATCATTGATGACCGAATGTCAACGGTTGATCAATCTTAAAAGTGATGCAGCGATGATTGAAGCCTCACCGAGCCAAGTTCAAGCCATCAAAGGCAAACAAAACTTCCGGAAGCAATTCCACAAGGCTTTTCCTAAACGAGAGCAGCAACAAAACAGCAACAACCGCAAAAAGGGACCCGCTACACCGTGCTGGAACTGTGGTGCAATGCACTTTTCAAACCACTGCAGTTTCCGCAACCACCAGTGTTCCGATTGTAAGCAACGGGGCCACAAGGAGGGCTATTGCCCCAGCTCAAGGCGTTCATCGAGTGGCCCGAATCAAAGAGGGAGGAAGTTCTCCACCAACACCATCACCCTAGCCATCAACTCGGTGGAAAGCAAACGTCGTTTTGTGTGGGTGGAGATCAACAACCATCCAGTCAAGCTGCAACTGGATACCGCATCGGACATCACCATCGTGTCGAACAAAACCTGGGAACGGATTGGCAAACCTGCTGCTCTTCCTATTACTCAAAGTGCCAAGTCCGCTTCCGGTGAGCAAGTTCCCCTCCAGTTCGAGTTCGACTGTAGCATCAGCATCAACGGAACAGCACACACCAGCCGCGTGTTTGTTTGCTCTGGTTCGCTCAACCTAATGGGTATCGACATCATCGACAAATTCATGCTCTGGTCCGTGCCCATCGACAACTTCTGCAGCCATGTAAGTAGCATCCAAACCAACACTAATTCCCTTCAGAAAGCATTTCCGAAACTGTTTAGTTCGACGTTGGGAAAATGCACGAAAACGGTGGTGAAATTCGAGCTAAAAGAAAACGTGCAGTGTTCCGTCCAAAGCGACCGGTCTCGTATGCTATGTTAGCAATTGTGGATCAAGAGCTCGACCGATTACAAAAGCTGAACATCATCTCGCCGGTCGATTACTCGGAGTGGGCCGCTCCGATCGTCGTCGTCCGCAAGGCTAATGGCACCATTAGAATTTGCGGAGATTATTCAACCGGATTGAACGACCGACTTCAGTCACATCAATATCCTCTGCCGGTTCCGCAAGACATCTTCTCCAAGCTCGCAGGGTGCACAATTTTCAGTCAAATTGACTTGACTGATGCGTTTCTGCAGATAGAGGTCGACGACAGTTGCAAACACCTTCTCACCATCAACACCCACCGCGGTTTGTACCAATATAACCGCCTTTCTCCGGGAGTAAAAGCAGCGCCAGGGGCCTTCCAACAATTGATCGATACGATGTTGGCTGGTCTCCCCGGAACGTCCGGATATTTCGACGACTTAGTAGTGGGTGGCCGGAACGAAAAAGAACATCAGCAGCATCTTTTCCAAACTCTCCAGCGACTGCAAGAGTTTGGTTTCACCATCCGTCCGGAAAAATGTTCTTTTGGGCAGAAACAAATCCGTTATTTGGGTCACATTCTGGACAGCCAAGGCCTTCGACCAGACCCAGCCAAAATTGAAGCCATCAAGAACCTGCCAGCACCCAATGACATCTCCGGCGTTCGGTCCTTCTTAGGGGCCATTAACTTCTACGGGAAATTTGTGCCGAATATGCGGGACCTACGGTATCCTTTGGATGAGCTTCTCAAAGCAAACAACTCATTCAACTGGAACAAATCCTGCCAGCAGTCTTTTATGAAATTTAAGGAGATCTTGTCGTCTGATCTTCTGTTAACCCATTATGACCCGCAAAAAGAAATCGTCGTTTCGGCAGATGCATCATCGATTGGCATTGGTGCAACCATTTGCCATAAGTTTCCCGATGGAAGGTTAAAGGTCGTGCAACATGCTTCCCGAGCCCTCACGGCCACTGAGCAGCGCTATTCCCAACCAGACCGTGAAGGACTTGCGATCGTCTATGCCGTCACCAAATTTCACAAGTTCCTTTTCGGCCGGCACTTCCGGCTCCAAACAGACCACATGCCCCTTCTACGAATCTTTGGCAGCAAGAAGGGCATCCCGAACTACACAGCCAACCGGCTCCAGCGGTGGGCGCTTACACTACTCTCATACGACTTTGCAATCGAGTACGTGTCCACAGACAAGTTCGGAAATGCTGACATCCTATCACGACTCATCAGTCAGCATGTCAAGCCGGATGAAGACTTCGTAGTCGCCTGCACCAACGTGGAAGAGGATTTAAGGTCAGTTATCACAAGTAATATTAATCACCTACCTCTCAGTTTTAGTATGGTGCAAAACGCAACACAATCCGATTCTTTACTGGGTAAGGTGGCCCGTTATACAAGTGCTGGATGGCCACGCAATCGTTCCGATCTTAAGGATTGGGAGCTACAATGTTTCTTCGACCGCCGTGAAAGTCTGACCGTGGTCCAAGTTTGCGTCGTATTCGGCGAAAGGCTTGTGGTTCCCCAAATCTACCGCAAACGTTGTCTCGCCCAGCTCCACAAAGGCCACCCGGGCATCCAGAGGATGAAATCCATCGCCCGAAGCTTCGTTTACTGGCCCAGTATCGATCAGCACATCATCGACTACGTCAAGGCTTGCCAGCCATGCGCTTCCGTTGCTCGCACTGCAGAAAAAGCTCCGCCTGTTCCTTGGCCTGCTACACCTGGTCCATGGTATCGGGTTCACATCGATTACGCAGGCCCACTCGACGGTGATTATTTCCTGGTAGTCGTCGATGCTCACAGCAAGTGGCCAGAAATATTCCCCACGAAAAGCATAACTTCAGGCGCCACAATCAACATTCTGCGCTCACTTTTTGCCAACAAGGGAATGCCCGAGGTTTTGGTCTCCGATAACGGCACGCAATTCACCAGCGCAGATTTTGGCAAATTCTGCAGCGAAAATGGCATCAACCACCTTACTACAGCCCCATTCCATCCGCAATCCAACGGCCAAGCCGAAAGATTTGTGGACAGTTTCAAGAGAGCGACGAAGAAAATCCAGCAGGGGGGAAGGATCCGTTAAGCAAGCTTTGAATACCTTTCTGCTTACTTAACGGACAACCCCGAATGCCAACGTACCTGAGGGTAAATCGCCAGCGGAATTAATGTACGGTCGACCGATTCGTACATGCCTGGATTTACTACGAATTCCACAACCAAAGCCGAAAGTCGAGATGGAAGAATCCAACAAACAACCAAGGTCGTTCGAGCGCAAACAACTAGTCTACGCCAAGGTTTACGCAAACAACAAGTGGACTTGGGAACCAGGAGAGGTGCTAGAGAAAGTCGGGCACGTGATGTACAACGTTTGGGTAAACGACCGGAAGCTGATTCGGTCTCACATCAACCAACTTCGTCAACGTTTTCCGGCTCAAGAAAAATCTGGTCCATCAACAACAAAAGACACCCATCTGCCTCTTAGCATCTTGTTGGATGAATGGGACCTCCCGTTCCAGACTGAAACGACACCGAATCCCGAGCCAGGGCTTGAACCAATGCTGCAATCACCTGCTCAACGTTCATCTGTCCATGTCCCGTCTTCGTTGTCCAGTGACCAGTCGTCAGCGTCTTCATCTTCGTCTACGTCAACATCTGCAGACTTCGAGTCTGCCAACGACTCTACTCCAGCTCTTAGGCGTTCTACCCGTACTCGTAGACCGCCTCAAAGGTTCCTGCCGTACCGTCGGTATTAGGAGGGAGATGTTGGGACACCTGATCACCCTAGAGGGTTTTTATCACTGGGCTCCTCCGCTGACATTATGCTGTCAACTGGATCGACGTCATCAAGTGAATGACAGGCATCAACGTGTTAGATCGTCATCTTGTAATCGCAACTTAAAGAGCGCGCACGCGATAAATTTTATATCCGTTTTTAATTAAAGTCTATTTTATTGTACCCCGATGTTCTTACTATAATGTAAATATCACCTCGTCAACGGGGATACAACAGTAACCATATAGATGGTTTCTGTATAACAAACAGTTAGGTGAAGTGTAATAAAGTATTCCAAGTTCTACCATCACATAGAACAGATCTCTCCTTTCCACTGCCCAAAATGCTTCCAACAATAGTTTGCACACTGTCTTCGTCTTCTTCTTATATTTTAGGTGTGAATTTGGTTGTCCATCGATCCAACGGTAACAGCGACACTGTCTTCGATTCTGGAAAGTTTAGTTCGGGATCTTAGCTGTAGGCCCCACTGTCACGAGATCTGCGAACACTTGACTACAAGGAACTACAAAAAGACGTAGCTTTAAACCTATTTTTTAGAAAGAAGTGATATCAAGACGCGACATGATGTCAATAACACAAAATCCTACCCTTAGAATTTTAAGGATAATCATGGTGTCTCACATTCGTGAATGATTGATTATTTTTCTAATAAAAAAAAATAATAATCCAATAAAGAAAATCACACACTTTACTCGCTAACAAAATGTGCGAGTAAAATTCATACCAGCGGATTTTCCAGCGAGATAAACTTACCAGGAATAACACACTTCAAAAATCAGTACGATTAATTTTCTGAGTGGGTGATCGAAATTGCACACCATGCTAACAGGGTACTAACTAATCATGCGAAAAAGTTTCACAATTTTGGAATGTCGTCAGCTCAACATACCATCGAACCGACAGATAGACATAACAACAAAACGGCAGCGCACCGTTTGAAAAATTATAAATCGAACAGCGACGTCGCAGAGAACAAAGTGCACAAAACGAAATTCAGCGAGCACGGTCATCGTCGGTCGCAGTCTTTTACCACACCACACACGCATTTTCAGTTCGGTCGAATATTTCGTGCGAATGTTATAGATGTAGGTAAGTACATTTACCTACTACACTCATGATTCATCGACCATGCTGTTGCTGATTAACTGACGACGTCGACAGACTTCAAGGTTAGTGGCATTCGTCAATGAAAAATTTGAGCAGTGGTCTTTGAGATGGAGTAGGTAAATGTAAAATAGAAACGACTCCTACGAAAGTAGTATCTGAGCGAATGAATGTTCCCTCTACCCGAGATTAGGTTAATGAACGAACCCGTTAGCGCAGACAATAACAATTTTTGTAAGCAGAAAAATATGATAAGCCATTGGGAGAGCTCTTATTAATTACTTACCTCCAGGCTCAGCTGTTCCTGGTTCAAGTGGGGCAATGTCACGGTCTGATAATCGTGAGCAGTTTCTTCAATAAGATAGATTTCTTGAGCGGAGTATTTCACGATCAGCTTCTCGTTGGCTGGGTAGATTATTGTTACTTTGAGTTCTGGGTCGAAGAAACAAAGAGAATTGAAAGGGGGTTAATCTACTTTCGAAAAAATATCCTCAATTAGTAGTAAGGTAAAAAACAAGCTTACGATTGATTTCCGGATCGGTCACGCACTGGAAGCTGCCGTAGATATCGTTGATGAATTCGGTCTTTAACCTGGAAGCCGATGAGAAGAAGCTGAAGCACCTCGATGCTTCCACTGATGCAGTTTCACTTTCACTGTTGGCTTTTGTTTTTGGCAACGTTGCTGAACGCTGATCGCCTTCGTTGTCGCCGTCGGAATTTGCTTTCGTCACCGACGAGACAAGCAATTGCTGCTCCGTAAATGCCTTCTTTTCCAATACGACGATGGCGTAATCGTTCCCGTCACCTTTTGCAGATAAATTCGTGAAATGGCCCACAAGCGAGACCGATTTCTGAGCGCTGTTGTTGTTTAGAATGCGATCTGGGACAAAATAACCCAAATCGTATGGCTGCTTGCAATCGTCACCATTAGCTGTGTTGGCGCAACTTCCATCTGTGGATGTTGACTGACCTTGATGCCGACGCTTGGAACCTTCATTGTCGTCGCCCCGTTTGGCGTCGCATGTGGTGGCGTCTTCGACGACAGCGGATGTGCTGTTGTTGGTATTGGTGCTGTTTTCGTTCGTTTGATTTGCTGCTGACGATGGCGACGATTGATTTTGATTGGCGAGGTCTTCTAGCATGTTCAAGTTTCCTGTAACTGGTTAGCTAATGGCATACAGGATTCACTTTTAGGTCCACAGAACAAGATTTACTGATATCTAACCAGTTTAACAAATTTAAACACAACAGAACGACTTAACTCAGGAAAACGTAACTTTAAAATCTGCGCGGCGATCTTCAAATTTCTGCAGCTTCGGTTTTTTTGTGGGAGTGTGCGTGTGTTATCAAGGGGTTAAGCTATTTTACCGAACGCGCTAGATTTTTTTTCCGTTTGGTAAAACACGGCTGCTGCTGACATCTCTTCACGGCGCGTTCGTAAACTGATTTGTTTGGGTGACGGTCTCAAAAATTCACTAATTCACGTGTCTTCAGCCTTTAATCATCTTGATCTGGAGAAGTTATTCAGCAAACGTCATTAAACGTCAATTGACGGATCATTAAAAAAAAAAAAGTCAAATGTCTGTCTGGCAGATGTTTCGCACCCACTTTTTCCCTCTGTGTTGTTTTTTTTTCGTTTCACTGCCCCGACTTTTAAACCTCCGGCTTGTTGGTCGCATGCCGCAGTACGCAGAACCAATCATGAAGTCTGCGGCGCGATAAAAATTTGTCGATCTTAAGCGACCAACATGCCTCTCAACCGATTTTTTTTTTAAATAAGTGTGAGAGAAATGATCTTTTTTACAGTTTTGGGCACCAAAAATAAAATTTGTGAGGAAATTTATTCGTTATTTCAAAATTAAGCTAAATGAGAAATCATAAAAAAAAATCTCATCGCATAAAGAAAATAAAAATTCCCCTCTCATTCCAATCAAGCCGCCATCATGCAGGGCAATTTTTCCACAGTTCACAGTCTGCCAAGTTCCAATGGTAGCGAATGGTTGAACAAAGGCTGAAATAGTGTTATGGAAGCAACTCTTCAACTCCTTTCATTGGCTGCACTGAATCTTCTTTAAACGCTGAAACATGGTTATAGTTTGTCTTTATTCAACCATTAAGCTGAAGCAGCAATTACGATTTAGCTCAGCTTTTGTTCAGCGAATTGCCGTTCTTAAGCAGCCAAAATGTTAATTGCGAGTTTAATAACGGCGTGTTCGTAAATTGATTTTTTTCTGTCGAAGTGATTTTTTTCATCGATGCTGGCGTTCGTAAATTAAACAAACTTTATAAAAAAGCATTGGAAGGTGATTTGACATCTACCAAAAAAATCGATGCATTACATAAAAATCAATTTACGAACACGCCATAAGTTGACGAACATAAAACCAACTGTTAATTAAATCTCGACAAAAGACATTAGAAAAGGCGAAATTGCATGAGGTTACAAAGAGGAATAAAGTTGACTGATTTTCAAATTTCCAAAATGTTGAATACGAATATCACTGTTGATTTATTTACTTTTATCCTCTTTTCGAACAATAAGTTCATGCTCCCATTTCAAATAAAGCGCCTGAATTGGCGAATTCGCAAAGGCGGTAAAATGTGGTAACACCGAAAAAATTGCAATCTGTCACTTTTTTCGGCGATTCGCGTTTCACAACGGCCGGTTTGTTTGTTGCATTTGGACGCCTTGCGTGTGAGCAGAAATAATTGTGTGAATTATCTGTAACAAAAAGAGTCCTGTTTGTTCGCGTTTTTCTGAAAAAGAATTCTTTTCATTGCATCGGAAGTAAAGATTTGATATAGAATTGTTATCTCAATCGTCCGACTCCACTCGCCATGGAAATCAACGAGAACAACTTTGAGCGTCTCGCAAATTATTTGCAACAAACGCTCAGCCCTGATCCTGAAGTGCGTCGCCCCGGTAAGTCCATTTAAATATGCATTCGACTTGTTCGTACAGATAAGTAAGGTTAGGTCCTTGAATAATTCCCTTGATCCCTTGCAGCGGAACGGTTCATCGAGAGCATCGAAATTAGCCAGAATTATCCGCTGTTGTGTTTGCATCTCGTCGAACGACCCCAGGTGGACATCACGATTCGGGTGGCGGCAGCCATTGCGTTCAAGAACTTTGTCAAACGCAACTGGGGCTATCACTTGGAGAACGATGGCCCCGATAAAGTGGCCGAGTCGGACCGGAACGGAATCAAGTCGATGATTGTTCCGTTGATGTTGAAGTCACCGCTGTCAATCCAGAAGCAGCTGAGCGATGCGGTATGTATTGTTGGTGAAATTGCATGTAGTTGACGATAATCGTTTTGTAAAATTACATTATTAATTATGTACATTATATCAAGTCAAGGAAATTTTACAGGGAGAAAAAAAATTCTGGAATGAATGAACACTATGTTTTAGTTAAAGTTGAATTAGGAACATATCTAACATTACACAAGGAAATAGGTAAAAACTATAGAACTTTAAAAGTAAATTAAAAAAAGATAAATACATTGTAACCTGCTATGTGACAAATGAGTAATTGTTACCTAGCGAAATATCGAAATATTTACCGAACAGACGGGCTAAAAATTTTCATCATAATTAGGGTTAGAAGGCCAAAAAATTATCGAACGCTCGTTTTAATTTTTTTTTTTCTTTTACCGAAAAATCGAGTATCATAACCGAAATTTCGGCAAATTCTACTGAAATTGTTTTTTTGAATGTTTGGTAAAGAATAACGAAACCGAACACCCACTAACCGTTCGTAATTTGGAAAATCTGTTTTGCAACCATCCAGGTCAGCATCATCGGCAAGTACGACTTCCCGCTCAAGTGGCCGCAGCTTATGGACGAAATGATTGAAAAATTTGCTACCGGCGATTTCAACATCATTAACGGTGTCCTCCAGACGGCACATTCGCTCTTCAAGCGCTACCGGTTCGAATTCAAATCTCAAGAACTGTGGGAAGAGATCAAGTTTGTGTTGGACAAGCTGGCTAAGCCTCTGACGGATTTGCTACAGGCTACCATTGGGCTGGCCGAAGCGCACTCCAGCAACGAGGAAGCCCTGAAGATTATCTACGGCTCGCTGGTGTTGGTATGTAAGGTATTCTATTCGTTAAATTCACAGGATTTGCCTGAATTTTTCGAAGACAATATGGAAACGTGGATGAAAGCGTTCCATGGTATGTTGACGGTAGATATCGGTTGTCTAAAGACCCCGGACGATGAGGATGCGGGAGTCTTGGAGCATTTGCGCTCCCAAGTTTGTGAGAATCTCTGCCTGTATGCACAAAAATATGACGAGGAGTTCAGTCCATATATGCCGCAATTTGTGACTGCCGTTTGGGAACTGCTCGTTAATACAGGAATTATGACAAAGTACGACACTCTTGTCTCAAATGCATTGAACTTTTTGAGTACGGTCGCTGACCGAAACCATTATCGGCACCTGTTCGAAGATCCGAATGTATTGGCGAGCATCTGCGAGAAGGTTATCATCCCGAATATGGACTTCCGTTTGTCGGATGAGGAACTGTTCGAAGACAATCCAGAAGAGTACATTAGGCGAGATATCGAGGGATCTGATGTGGAAACCAGGCGCCGTGCAGCATGTGATTTAGTCAAGACCCTATTCCAAAACTTCGAGGGAAAAATCATCGAGATATTCGGACAGTATTTGCAGGTTTTGTTGGCTAAATATGCTGAAAATCCAGCCAATAATTGGAAAACCAAGGATACCGCAATTTACCTGGTTACGTCAATGGCATCCAAAGGTCAAACTCAGAAGCACGGTGTCACGCAAACTTCCGAGTTGGTCCCACTTCCCCAGTTCACCCAGCAGCAAATCATTCCCGAGTTGGAGCGAGCGGACGTCAATGAGCTACCTGTTCTGAAAGCTGATGCCCTCAAGTTCATCATGACCTTCCGCACAATTCTGGGACCGCAGATCATTGTAGCTACCCTGCCCTTGGTGGCAAAACATCTGGCCGCTGGAAATGTGGTCGTTCACAGCTATGCCGCATGTGCAATCGATAAAATCCTCACCATGAAGGGTCCAGATAACAAACCGATCGTCACGAAGGAAATTTTGGCACCGTTGAGCGCTGAATTGATTACCGGACTGTTCGCTGCATTTACCGTCCAAGGCTCTAATGAAAATGAGTACATTATGAAGTGCATAATGCGTACTCTCAACACTCTTCAGGAGGCATCGTTGCCGTTCATGATTGTAGTGTTGCCAAGACTGACGGAAATACTAACGGTGGTTTCCAGAAATCCATCGAAGCCGCATTTCAATCACTACTTGTTCGAAACATTGTCACTATCTGTGAAGTAAGTTTTGGAAAATTGTTATTAGACGTCAGGTTAACTATTTGATTTCTTTTCTAGATTGGTATGCAAGGCAGATCCAAATGCAGTAAGTTCATTTGAAGAAGCGTTGTTTCCTGTATTCCAAGGAATTTTGCAGCAAGATGTTCTCGGTAAGGTTTCATAGAATCACTGAAAGTTCAAGTTATTATATCTGGATCTCTTATAGAATTCATGCCGTATGTTTTCCAAATGCTGTCACTGTTTTTGGAGATTCGCGAGGGAAAGAGTGCCATTCCCGATACCTACCTGTCGCTGTTTCCCTGCTTGTTGGCACCGGCTTTGTGGGAGCGGCCCGGCAACGTCACGCCGCTGATTCGTCTTCTTTGCGCCTTTGTACGGCAGGCATCACCTCAGATTAGTGCCGAGGGAAAGCTAAACGGCGTGCTGGGGGTATTCCAGAAGATGATCGCCTCCAAAAGTAACGATCACGAAGGTTTCTATCTGATGCAAAACCTGCTGATGCATTATCCTCCGTGAGTTTCATGCTTGTTAAACGTTTTAAATTTTACGTTAAGGATTTGGTTTTGTTTTGTTTCAGTGAGGAGCTCGGACAAAGTATGCGTCAAATATTCTCATTGCTTTTCCAGAGATTGAGCTCGTCCAAAACAACGAAATTTGTGCGCAGTTTCATCGTGTTCCTTTGTCTGTACGCGGCCCGCGTTGGACCTCAAGCTTTGATTCAAATGATTGATGGAATTCAAGCTTCGTAAGTTTAATGTGATGTTTAAAATATGTTCAATTATAAAAGAAACCCTTTTATTTTTAATAGAATGTTCGGAATGGTTATTGAACGAATTTTCATCGCCGATATGAATAAAGTATCCGGGGAGGTTGAACAGAAAATAGTCTCGGTCGGTGTTACTCGTTTATTGTGCGAGTGTGCCGAAATGATCAGTGAACCGTACGTCAAATTTTGGCCACTACTTTTGCAATCCGTTATCCAGGTCTTCGAGCTGCCCCCGGATGAGAACAACATCGAAGGGGATACGTTTATCGAGATCGAAGACGTTCCTGGATATCAGGCGGCTTACTCGCAGCTGAACTTTGCCCAAGCAAAACCAGTTGATCCGCTGCCGGACGTAGCCAATAGTCGGCAATTTTTGGTACAAAATCTCGGCAAGCTGGCTCAAAGCAATCCAGGTAAGATCGGGGCCCTGGTGTCGTCGTTGACGGCAGCGCACCAGGAAGCCTTGCAAAAATACTGCGCCCAAAGCGGGGTGCAAATTGCATAAAGTGAATTCTTGCTTGCTTATTGCACTAGGTGTTACTGTATGATTAGTTATTTCTTTTTCTGTTCGAAGCCAACTACATTGATGCATAGAATAGTTCACCAGTATAGCTGTAAATGTCTAACAATAAAACTACTAAGTGTTACTTTTTGATAAGAAGGGGTGTGTACCTATTTGTTAGAGAAATTCCGTATGTATGCAGCAGTTTTGTACGCTGTATAGTTGTGAGATACCTGGAGACTGGAGGTTCAAAAAAAAAATATTGTGAGGAACTTCAAGAAGTTGTGAAGACATCTGCCATAGTGAAGATCGTCAAGAAATGCCTATATTAATGAAGTCCTTGCAATAGTGCGACGAAATAGGCGAAAGATTTCGCCATATCGAATCAAAGACTCCGTCGGCTCCGACGTCCACATGGCGAGAGAAACGTGCATCGGTGATATCAGGAATTAGTCACCTGGTACTTTAAATTGCAGAACATTTACAAGGTTCATTTTGTGTCTGAAGTAGCCTATGAACCTGATTTGTCTTAAAGGTAAATTGAATGCATTTGAAAGAAAAAGCATGTGTTTTGATCAATTTATCTGTTTGTTTCAATGTAGTATTTCAAAGGTCAGAGGGAACATTCCCAGGAAAATTCATCAAGTTGCTGCTGGAGGAGCAGGTGGTGGAAACATTACTTCTTTTTGGAAATGTCATCGAAATCAAAACCAGGTAAGTATGTGAATAATTTTGTTATAATTTTTTATTCATTCCATCGACTGTTCAGACAAATCTCACTATTCACATTTCTTATTGGGTTTGACCGCAGACAAACACACGTAACACTTCGTAGTTATTTTCTTCGGAACTTCAACCTTAGGCATTGTAGGCATTATCGCAATCAAACTCTTATGAGTATTACGTTTTATGCTCCATCACGTAGCAATGACGATAGTGTTACGCCTGTTTGTGATTAGATCACACCACAAACAGTATGATTTTCATCTTTCAATCATTATCCGTTTTATTAGCACTTTAAAAGAAATCTAGTTTTTAAAACTTACAATTGCAGCTTTAACTTTACGTTTTAAAAAACACTCAGAAATACAATCAATCTGAAATTGGAAAGGCACGACAAACCAAAATACTTTTTTTTTTAATTTAATTTTGTCAGTTTTTCCTTCCCGATGATGTACACTATAAACAATTAATCGTTTCATATGACACAAACTTTTGCTGTAGATTAAACATATATCCATTTAAAATGAAAAAGGAATGGCGTTAGAGCGTTAAAAGAGGTAAAGTTCCGTTTGTATGAATGTATGTAGGTTATTGAGCATGATGAATCCACTTCTTCAGAGATGGCAAATAAATATGAATGGTTATACTAAAATAGGACAAAAAATTTGAAAGTGGAGTCGAACAGTAGCAGTAATAGTGGGAACCTAACAATATGTAATTAGTTTGCATTCATAGGAGTTGTCTATCGGTGTTTCCGTTGTCGTTTCAGTACGTCTGTTTTGCTCATACGGTTTTAATACTTGAAGAAGGATATCTATCGGAGCACATTGGCGTTGATTTCCCGACCGGTTTGGACCATCTCCTGCAGATTTTGATACTCGATATCGTCGGCGAAGAAACGGGTCAAGAATTTGAAGGTTGGCCGTGCCTTCGGGTTGTAGTTCCAACAGCTTTTCATAATTTCAAACACCTTATCGGGGCAGAGGTCCGGCTGCGCTAGCCGCTGGTTATTCTCGATCAGTTTGATCACATCGACGCCCTTCATATCGTGGTACGGGGGCGCTCCGAGCGAGAACATTTCCCACATTGTGACACCGAAGGACCATACATCGCTGGCGTGCGAGAAGGTTCCGTAGTTGAAACTTTCCGGAGCGTACCTTTTTTTAATGAAAAAAAAATGATATCGTTAAAAATAGGGATAGAGTCAACGGGATAAAGCATTACCATTTGATAGGCCACTTTCCACCTTGACTGGCCCGATAGTAATCGTCGCCAGCTCCAATAGCACGTGAAAGCCCAAAGTCGGAGATTTTCGCCTGGTAGCGTGATGCTAACAGAATGTTCCTCGCTGCTAAGTCCCGATGGACAAAGTGATGTTGCTCCAGGTACTGCATTCCTGTAAAATGAAATCAGCAAAATTTTCGCGTTAAAAATCGTTACAGTATCTATATCTTTGAGGTCGCACAGAAGCAGCTCCATTGTTTCCAGAAAACAAAAAAGTTCTACCGAAAGTTCAACCTTCGCTCAACGTAGTATCAATGTGGCGGGATAAGGATCCAGACGGGCGATCGTGAGGTGATCAAAAAATAGAAATAGCACCTCGAACGTGTGCTGTGACAGGCTGCGACCGACACAAGACGGGTAGAAAATTGACCTCATCGGCGAGGGTCACAACGATCGAAGCTGCGAGGATAAGACTCCTTCGCAGTGGAAGTTACTGGAAAAGAATTATTCCTCGATCGGGAAATACCGCGAGTAGTGTGGCTCTCGACACCGGGCGAGTCATTTGGGTTGGTGTGGGATGACGTCTTCGTTGGGAATAATCCGAGTCGTTACATTAAGACAAAGCGCGTGTGCTGTAATCGGCACGAGTCTAAAATAAGCTGCTCCCGACCGAAAACAACAGGTAAAAGGTGGTGATCTGTTTCCTCTTGAGTATGTAGTCAATCCTACCAATAGAGTGAAAAAAAAACCAAAGAACTCACCAACTGGGTGAGTGAAGAAATAGCGCTGCAGAAATTTTTGAGAAACAGAGCGAAACAATTTTTGTTTTCTACAGGGTCGTTGTTGAGGAGCTAAATTCCCATTTTGAGCCAATCAGCTAGTACGTGGCCAACAGACCCTGCTGCAGGCAGACGGAGGTGCTCCGGGCAGTTGGTATGCGCCCGTGGAGCAGTGTTGCCAGTTCCTTTGATAGTCGTCTCGTCGAAAAAGCTGTGATATTCCTGTGCCGAATCAACTGTGATATAGATGTTGTTCGTCTTGTTTGTCAGTTTGTACGCTAATGTAGGAAATACGGGCCCGTAAGTAGAATAAAATAATGTAAGCTAGCCTTGGTTTTGAAAATGTCCTATAGCTAAATCTCGAGTCGTTAGAGGAGAGATCGGGCCTTGAGTCGTGCAGAGAAGAGGTATTTATACGTTAAACTCGAGTCAATGCGAGGAAGGGTCGGATTTCGAGTCGTTAGAAGGCACTTCACGTACACCGACTAACGAACTAAGGTGCCTAGAATCCCGTGACGGTAAGGTAAGGACTCGACTATCGTCACTTCACGTGCGGCGCAGAATAAGAGCTCATGGCCTCGAGTCGCCAAGAGACGTTTGTGTGGGAACCTCGAGTCGTTACGAGGAGATGTCGGTTCTCGAGTCGTTAGAGGATTGTGCCACTCCCACGATAGTTCGGGGTGGAAACTAAAGTCCGCGGCCTCAGGTGGAGTATACGAAAAAGGAGGTATACATGGAGTATATCCTGACCCTGCCACACAAACCCAGAGCAGTAAACTGAAAGGACGCGGTAGCTCGCCGTAACTTGGGGTGCAATCGACGTCAATGAGGATTCTTAACGATGATTCCACCAGAAAGGGTTGTCACACCACACCACCTTTTTATTGGTTTCAAAGCCGATTACGATACGATTAACCTTGACGAGCTTTTATGGGAAGCTGACCAGACTGACCCAGGCTCCAATACATGGAACCAGGCGATGTGTGTACATTTTGCGTGATTTTTTGGTGCTAGAAGGTGTTGCTCGTCTAGCGGTGGGCGAAGTGTGGGACACATCTTTCCACAGCTCCAAGACAATATGTAACATGTAAATGACGCTCATTAGACCGATAGTCCTCTCTGGTCACAAGAAGTGGACACTGCTCGGAAAGGACCTTGCGTACACTCTGAGTATTCGAGCGACGAGTGCTAAGATCTATCTTTATCTTAACTCCACGCTACTATGGAAAACCCTCTCAAAACAAAACATCTTTAACTTACCGGATGCAATCTGAGCTGCCCAGATAATCAGTTCCAACTTGGGATTGATGGTGTTTTTGTTCGTCAGAATGTAGTCCAACATCGATCCCAGTGGAACCATTTCCTCTACCATCATGAGCGGCGGTCCTTTACAGATTCCAATCAGCTTAACGATGCAATGGTGCCGCAATCGAATCATCACACTGGCTTCCCTCAGGAAATCTACCCGATTTCTTTTTCCGTGGCTTTCGACCAGCTGTTTGATGGCGACCGGTAGAAATTCAGCCGAATTCTGTCTGGATCGGGTCACTGGCACAGGGTAGTCCGAACCAGGTTCCAACTGGCAAGGGGCCAACAATCCCTGATAGACGTAACCGAACTCGCCTCGTCCGAGTATTTTCTGCGTAAGGATGCATTCTTTGGGAATGAAATAGTTCGGTCGGTTGGAAATGCTTCGATTGAGACGTTTGGCATCCTCATCCTGTTGGTTCTGGATAATGGAGAGGAATTCCGAGTCGCCAGATTGAATGCTATCCCGGCTGGTAGTCGATTGGCTCGAGTTCAACCGTTCAAATGGTCCACCAGGTCGGAACGCGTGCTGCAGAGCTGGTGGTGGACTGGTCGGAGAAGCGCATTCCTCCACCGATAGGCTACTGATGATTGGGATGTTCCGAGTGGCCACGTAATTCGTAGCCATTGGTTTTGGCGGAAGATTATTGTTTTCCGTTGGCAGAGGCTAAAATGAGACAATCATGAGTAAGGAATTTCAAAGAAGGGATTGGGGTTCAATCCAATACTTACAATTGGTGGCCTTGGAGCAGGAACGGCCGGTGGTGCATCAATGAAATAGATTTCCTCGTTACTGTTATCCAGCTGGCTGGTATCGATGCCCAGATCTTTATCACTTTCGGTGAAATAGTCGAGAGAGTTCGTGGTGGGGAAGTTGGTCGGTGTAGCTACACTCGAGGCATCCACCGATCGCCTTGGCGCCAGCGGTGGAGGAGAGCTAGGGTGATCAGCAAGAGCATTGTGGTTGTTGTTGTTGTTCATTCTATCCATCAGTATGGATGGGTGTATGGACGGGATGGCTGGAGGTTCTCCAATATCGATGTCTACGATGGCACAATTGTTACTAGGTATGTTGTACACTTCTCCTGATTGATCCGGAGAGGTGGCTGACGGGATAAAATCGGATGAAAAACTAAGTTGTTGTAGCACCTTGGAAGAGCTGACGTGGGCAATCAGACTATCACGGTTCAGTTGGCACTCGTCGGCCGGAGGCTTCTGTCGCAGTTTGCTTTTACGCAAACTTTTAACACCATCTATGATGATGTTTTTCTTCTTCTTCAACGTCGAAGTGTTTGATTTAGCTTTGCTCTCGTCGATGTTGGGCGATGTTTTTGGAGTAGTTTCCCCTCTATCGGGACTCCGGTCGAACAAACCAACTTTGTTCATTTGTGCGAGAATAATATCATTCGGGACCGAAAGGTTACGAGAAGGAGCTGCAGGGTGTTGGGGCTTTGGGATATTATTGTCACTTGATTTGCGGAAGTAGGACGTACTTCCATTACTGGTGGAGGAGAAACGTGCGCTGGAAGGCGA
The DNA here is from genome assembly GCF_029784155.1 of Uranotaenia lowii. NCBI lineage: Eukaryota > Metazoa > Arthropoda > Insecta > Diptera > Culicidae > Uranotaenia > Uranotaenia lowii. The sequence goes on from NC_073692.1 coordinate 320,592,072, forward strand.
TGACGCTTCAGAAGTATTCGATAGTCTAGGTTTGGTTTTTGGTATCGTGGAAAACAGCGGGATCGGCGGTTTAGGTTTCGGTGGCACCGGATACTTCAAATTGATTTGTAATCCATCAGAAAAACGACCGTAGTGTTCTATGAGATGTTCTAAGGATTTCATGAAAGGACCATCATCAATGTACAGGTAGTTTTGCTGTCTGCGAATAATAAAATGCCTCGCTTCTCCGTCATAGAGCAACGTTAGCACATCGACTCCATGCTTTGATGAGTATCGGACCAAATAAGCTCCTGATGCGTCCTTAATATCGGAATGATTTTCTTTATCATCTTTGCACAAAATGGGAGCCAATTTAAGAGCGTGTTCGTTCAAAATTTCAACCGCAACGTTTCGATCGAGGGTGCCGTGGTACCACTGATTTTTATGAGATGCAGGCGGTGAAGGTTCAAAGTTCGTCAGATATTCAACTACCGCTGTGTGTCCTCTGTCCTTTGCCATATCTACGGGCAAGAGACCAAACGTTGTTCGAGGCATATGAGGAATCTGTCTATTAAGCAGATATTTTATTGCATCAAGGTTTCCATTCATCGCAGCCTCATGTAAAGGAACAAATCCTGTGTCCTTATTCCGTGCCTGAGGACTAGCTCCCGCCTCAACCAAAAGCTCTACCATTTCTAGTCCATCCGACCGCCGACAAGCGTACTGAAAAAAAAAACATACAAATTCAATCTCTCAAATTTTTTTTTATCCGATCCACTTACGTGCAACGGCGTGTTTCCTTCCGCATCTCGGTTGTGGATGTTCGAGCCCCGTTCAATGAGTTTCTGAAGAATTTTGGCGTCCGCATTCAAGCAGGCCAAATGTACTGCCGTCTGTCCGTCTTGATTTTTTGAGTCAATGTTTCGGTAGCCGCATTTCAGTAGCTCGGACACGATGATGTAGTTGTTCTCCTTGGTAGCTCGGTGCAACAGATTAGTCGTTCCGTGACGTCGAACGTCCGGTGGCGGAGGATCCTGCCGGCAGATGGCCTGCAGTCTCGTTACCAGCCCACTTGACGATTCCCGGTAGTGCTCGATCAGCGAATCCAACCCGTGGATCGGCTCGTGATCGTTGATGGAGAAGAATGCATCGTCGCCGTGCCGGCGAATTTGGTAGTGCACGACCTCGTTCTGGAAAAGCACCGACAGCACGAAGTCACCCTCGGACGAGTTGCTTTCCCGGACCATGAAGATGCCGTCGCCATTCTCTGAAAGGTTTACAGATAAAGTAGATATTACTTATGGTAAGATCATGTGCGGCCCTATATCTGCTACTCTGGGTCCATAGATACAGCTGGTTGACTACGCGCTAAACCCCACCAACGGGCTTTGACCTTGACCCTATCCGGGACATTGGTGAAGATGAGATTTTATAGGAAGGTAATTCTCGCGCTAGGCCCGACCTCTTCTCTTATCGACTCGTAGTCTGGCCAATCCCACTCGGAAGTGAAGTTATCCTACCGGCGGCGAGTTATCAGCGGGAGTCGTGTCTACTATGAACTCCACAAGCAACTGCGGTCGAGAAGACTTAGCCCTCGCACGAAGTGTAACCTGTATATTACGCTCATTAGACCGGTTGTTCTCTACGGGCGCGAGACATGGATATTGCTCGAAAAGGACCTGAGTACACTCGGAGTATTCGAGCGACGAGAGTTAAGAATCATCTTTGGCGGCGTGCAGGAAAATGCAGTGTGGAGGCGAAGGATGAATCACGAGCTCGCGCGACTCTATGATGAATATAGTATTCAGAAGATGACGAAGGCTGGCCAGATAAGCTGGGCAGGACATGTTGTGAGAATGCCGGACGACTGTCCTGAAAAACAGGTGTTCGCTACGAATCCGGTAGGAACAAGTCGAGCAGAGGCGCAACGAGCGAGGTGGTTAGACCGAGTGGAGCGTGATGTGGCGAATTTGGGATGTCCAAGAAATTGGAGAACGGTTGCCATGGATCGAGTGAGCTTTAGGAATTATGGTCGTCAAGTTATGTCGTGAGACGGATTAACGAAAACAAAAAAAAAAGTTTTCCTACCACGCACGCGATTTACACACATAGGCTGTAGATGCATCAACTTTGAAGTTTCAACTACTTATATATAAAAAAAAATAAACTGTGGGGTCGACCGCCCCCCTCCGATGGAGTTAGTCTACTCCGATCGTGCTACAGCCTTTTTCCTAGAAACTTTAGGTTTTTATATCACGTTTCTTTTCTTGCCATGCCTACATGTGTGGACCACATCACAACTTTACGGACAAATCAACGAATTCCAGGACTCTTCTGCTGGTGTTCGTCGATTCGAAAAAGCATTCGACCTACTTAACCATGAAAACATCTGGGCGGCTCTAAGGCGACGAAAAGTCCCAGGGAAACTAGTCCATCTCTTCGAAGCACAGAACGAGGCATTTTCGTGCCAGGTCTTGCACGACGGTGTCTTGTCCGAACACTGCTACTATTTATAATCGTAATGGATAAGATTCTCACTGGATCGATTGACTGTGCAACGAACCGAGGATTACCGTGGAATCCTTCAACAATGGAGCATCTGAACGACCTTGACTTGGCTGACGATATTGTTTTGCTCGCCCAAACGCAACCGGATATGCAGAGCAAACTCGACGACCTCACCGAAAGTTCCAAGGCAGCAGGTCTCAAAGTCAATGTAGGAAAGACCAAGTCGATGGAGATCAACACAGGAAATCCCTCCAGTTTCATGGTAGCTGGGCAACAAGTTGAGAAAGTGGAGTGCTTCCAGTATCTTGGTAGCCAGATAACGCCTGATGGTGGTACCAGGAAAGACATCGAAACCCGGACCAGAAATGCCCGATTTGCGTTTGAGAGTCTCCGCAACATCTTGCGCTCACGTCAGATATCTCGACGAACGAAAATTCGAATGTTTAATTCAAACGTCAAATCCGTATTGCTGTACGGGTTTGAAACTTGGTGCACATATGCGGTAACGACGCGAAACATGCAAGCATTTGTGAATCGCTGCTTGCGGAATATCAACCGCGCTTGGTGGCCTGGCAATTGGATCTCAAACGTGGAACTTCATCGCCGGTGTAATCAAAGGGCACTAGAAATCGAGATTCGTGAACGTAGGTGGAGATGGATTGGGCACACGCTGCGAAAAGGTGAGATAGAGATTTGCAGAAAGAGGCTTGAATGGAATCCAGAATGACATCGAAGGAGAGGCAGACCCAGAAACTCGTGGCGGCGAAGCCTAGCCGCTGAAATACGAACTGTCGACTAGAGTCCTGACTGGGACCAAGTGAAGACTCTGGCTCCGGATCGGGAATATCTGAGTAATAATAATGTGTGGTAATAATGTGTTTCAAAGAACACTCGTGTGTTTCAAAGTACACACTACCACACGAGTTTGGTAAAGGAGCAGAGTAAAAAAAAACCCATGAACACGTTCAGTCTCTTAAGGGTTTCCTGCAGGAAACGAACATCGATTGCAGCGAACGTTTCCCACTCACTTTGAATGCTCGAGCCTGTTGTTAATTGTGCGTTCAATCAGGAACCATCAAAAGATTTTATAAAGTCTTATTCGCAACAAAAAGTTATACGAAACAAGGTTCCAAGGTATGAATTTTAAGGTCAAACTTCTCTGCACCGAAGTATGTTTATTCATCAACTCGTTGTGAAGACCTTGTTGAAAGAATTGATCGAGCAGATCTGAAGGTCAGTCATATCTGAAAGAGTCAACGTAATACTAAAATTACTTTTAGTGTGCTAGCATAGAGTTACCATCATAACTTAAGCAAACCTGTGTTGTTGAAAAAATAAGCTCAAATACCTCCTCCAGGACAGTAGATCTAGTGAGAGTGTATAAGGTTGTCGTCTGTGTTGACGATCTGCTTATCATTGGCGATCAACTGAAACTAGTGAAGCAAATCAAGCTGCTCTTCTATCAAGTTTTACATAGGCAAACTAGAGAAAGGAGTATAACTTTCAATGTCCTTAGGAGGTTTTCTTGAAGACATTTCAATGTAATTCCGCAAACCCAATGAGGAAGCCATGTGCAATAAGTGAATACGGCAAACTAATAGCACTGATCATACTGACAGGACACTTAAAGCATGGATCACTACAAATCTGGACGCACTATTTATTTTACCATAGTGCTCCTAGTTGTCGGATCTGGAATGTTTTGGCAGCACTTTGTAGAGGAATGTTTCTTCTACCAGTGCTGAAAATTTCATTACGATTAGTTTTGTTTCAAAAAAGTTACACGTGATGGAAGCCGCGAGATGAAAATAAATTTTGAACACCCACGTCAAAAACCCGACGTGGTCGGGTTCAAAAATCGCGAAATCGTTAAAAATGGTCAAATCAACCGTGTGTAGCGTTCTCAAACGTTTCCGTGAGATGCGTACTATAGATCGGCAGGTTCATACCAAGCGTTATAGTGGACCTAATAATCAGAAACTGCATTTGAAGGTGTTGAGAACGATCAAGGAAAACACAGGGTAGTCGGACTATGACATTGCCAAGAAATTCAACGCCGACCGGTGCACCGTCAGCAAAATTCGTCTACGCGAAGGAATACGATCCTCTCGGACCAGTAAGCAACCAAACCGGACATTGAAGCAGAATTTAGTAGCCAAAGGACGTGCCCGCAAGTTATACAAAAAGATTCCAACGAATTTCGACGGATGCATCCTCATGGATGACGAAACGTACGTGAAGATGGATTTTGGGCAGCTTTCTGGCCAAAAATTATGTAAAGCCACTGCAGTGGTGCACTGCACTGGTCATGGTGATGTCCCCGGCAACTTCAAATTCGTTTTTGCTGATAAGTGTGCAAGAAAGTATTTGATCTGGCAAGGTATTTGCCATTTCGGCCTGCGGACGAAAAATTCCGGTTTTTGTGAAAAACAAGACCATGGACTCCGAAATTTACAAGGAGGAATGCCTGAAAAACTTTTTTTTTCGTACATTAGTGTTGAAACACGTGGTGTTGAATTGCGTCTAGATCATAGTAAGCGATTCTATGTTAGTAATAAGTATGTCATTAGAAATAAATTTAATCCTGTTCTAACTGCCAAGCAGAGTAGTTTGTTCTACGGCTCTCGTCCAAATACCAATAGGTTATGGGCCTTTTGAGAGTTCGTGAAGAAATCGAAGCACATCAAGAACTGAAGATTTGAATCATCAAGCAGTTTTAAGATGAACGGTCAAACCAATCCGAATGGAGTTAATGCGCCGGGCGCCGGTCACAGTCGCAGCCAGAATTCCATGGCTCTGCCGTCGATCGAGCTTCTGATGGGACGAGACAACTGGTCAACCTGGAAGTTCGCTGTGCAGACATTTTTGGAGCTGGAAGACCTGTGGGAAGCGGTCAAGCCGGGTCAGAACCCTGACGGAAGTTTCGAGAACGTGGATGCAGATAAGGATAGACGAGCACGTGGGAAAATTATTCTCCTGCTCGATCCCGTTAATTACGTGCATGTGAGGGACGTGCGAACCGCTCGAGAAACGTGGTCACGCCTGGAAGCAGCATTTGAAGATTCCGGATTAACCCGGAAAGTTGGATTGTTGCGAAAACTCATCACAACTAATTTGGATTGTTGTGATTCCATGGAAACCTTCGTAAACAGTGTCATAGCAACCGCACATCAGTTGCGTGGCATTGGTTTCGATATCAGCGACGAATGGGTGGGCACGTTGTTGCTTGCTGGTTTACCTGAGGAGTATCGCCCCATGATTATGGCGCTTGAAAATTCGGGAGCAGCGATAAATGCGGACATCATCAAGACCAAATTGCTGCAAGAAACGAGAGTGCCATCGTCTGGTGTTGCTTTTGCTGGTAAAAAGCATGGTCACAAACCGAAGCTCGAGGAAAAACCATCATCAAGCAACGGTCCCAAGTGTCGACGATGTGGAAAATTCGGTCACTTTGCCAAAGCATGTACTTCGAAACGCTCGGGTAATGCTTGGTGCACCGTTTTGTCCACGTTTGCTGGGGACGACAACAGCTGGTACTTCGATTCTGGAGCATCGTGTCACTTTGCAAAGTCGGAGAAAAATTTGCTGAATGTCAAGAAGTCCAGCGGAACGGTAATAGCAGCGAACAAAGGAGCCATGAAAGTAGTCGCCACAGGTGAAGTTGAAATTTTGCCCGAATGCTGTCCGAAAGACCCTCCAATTGTGATGCACGATGTACAAGTACTTCCGGAGTTATCGGCGAATCTGGTGTCGGTCAATCAAATTGTCAAACGGGGGCACACAGTGACGTTCAACATCGACGGTGTCAAGGTTACCAACCAGGAAGGAACGGTGATGGCGACAGGAAGTCGTGAGCGGAACCTTTTCAAGCTGAATCAACTAGAATCGTGTGCGTTGTCATGTTCGTCTAAAACAAGTCCCGAACTTTGGCATCGGCGCATGGGTCACCTCAACTTTAGCAGCCTGAAACGATTGAGAAGCGGTTTGGTGAATGGTGTCAATATGAGTGATGCTGGAGCTACAACCAACGACGAAAACTGCAGAATCTGTGCGATGGGAAAACAAACCCGACTTCCGTTCAGCAAGTCTGGTTCGCGTGCAAGTGAACTGTTAGAAGTGGTTCACTCTGACATCTGTGGGCCTATGGAGACGGAATCGCTCGGTGGCAGTCGTTACTACCTGACTTTCACTGACGATAAGTCTCGCAGAGTTTTCATCTATTTCCTGCCGGAAAAATCAGCTGACCAAGTATGCAGAGCATTCGACAATTTTGTTAGCATGGCAGAAAACCAAACGGGAAAGAAGGTGAAAACATTACGCACGGACAATGGCAAGGAATTCATCAACAAGCAATTGCAAGATCGTCTGCGTCGTCGAGGAATCCGTCATCAAACAACGACGGAATACACGCCGGAGCAAAATGGACTGGCGGAGAGGTTGAACCGAACCATCGTGGAACGGGCGAGGTGTATGCTTTTCGAGTCCAATCTACCGAAGAGATTCTGGGCTGAGGCTACCGGAACAGCAGTTTATTTGATCAATCGCTCTCCTACGAAAGGCCACGGATCAACGCCAGAGGAAATGTTCAGCGGCAAGAAACCACATCTAGGTCACGTGCGAGTGTTTGGTTCGCCGGTGATGGTTCATGTTCCCAAACAGAAACGACGGAAGTGGGATCGGAAAGCTGTGGAGTGCATTCTCACTGGATTCGACGAAGACACGAAGGCCTACCGAGTGTGGAATCCGGAGTCGAGGAAAATTGTTTTTTCTCGAGACGTCACTTTCATCAGTGAGAAACCCAAGGATCCAGCCAGCGAAGCACGCCGCCCCAAGTTGGTACCGTTAAACTTGAGTGGCGATGTGCAAATCGATGGGACCAAGGTTGAAGGTAACGACGCCGATGGTGAGCCGAACGATGTACCTCCCATGGACGAGGTCAGCGACGATAGTTTTGTTGAAGCAGAAGACAGCCAAGAAAACTTCCCATCCAGTGACGTGACAACCTCTGCGCTCCCCACGCAAACAGTTTCAAATCCGCCCGTGTCACAGGCGTTGAGGCGAAGCGGAAGGGAGCGCGCAATTCCAGGCAAGTTAAAAGATTTTCTTGTTCCGAGCAAATATTTGTCCTCCAATCGTTTTACAGCAATCGAGGGAAGTGGTACAACCAACCAAACGATGTCGGTATCCAAACCAGCGGCGAACCATGCTGAGCTGGGACTGGTCGCGAGGCGTACAGCGGATAGTGCTGATCCACGCACACCAACCGAAGCGTGGGCCGGACCGGATGCTGCCTTGTGGAGAGACGCGATGGACGAGGAGTACCGTTCTTTAATTTCCAACGGTACCTGGGAACTGGTCCAGTTACCCCCAAATCGTAAGGCTATCGGTTGCAAATGGCTGTTCAAAACGAAGCAAGATGAGAAGGGCAACATCGTAAGGCACAAGGTCAGACTGGTCGCTCAAGGATTCACCCAGAAGTTCGGGGTGGACTTCGATGAAGTTTTTGCCCCGGTCGCAAAGCAGGTGACATTCCGGACGCTGATGACTGTGGCAAGTCGTCGTGGTATGATCGTGAAGCACGTCGACGTGAAAACGGCTTACCTCAACGGTGAACTGGAGGAAACCATTTTCATGCGCCAGCCAGAGGGGTACGCTAAAGGAGGAGCCAACACAGTCTGCCTACTCAAGAAGAGTCTATACGGGTTGAAACAGTCGGCCCGTGTGTGGAACCAACGAATAGACGGCGTTTTTCGAGATATGGGGTTCAAGTCGTCCGAAGCTGATCCATGCCTGTATACTCGAAAGCGGGGCAATTGTTTCGCCTACATTATCATTTATGTAGACGACGTCCTAATTGCCACACAAACGGAGAAGGAGTTCCAACAAATTTTTGCCGTGTTGGAAAAGAACTTTGCGATGACGAATCTTGGAGATGTCAAACATTTTCTGGGAATCGACATACGACGAGAAAATGGAAGCTACTCGTTGTGCCAGCAGAAGTACATCCGGAAACTCGCAGCAAGGTTCGGATTAGAAAACGCGAAACCATCGAAAATTCCCTTGGACCCTGCACACCTACAGCAGAAGGAGGAGGAGGAGGATGATCGACTTCCGAACAACAAAAACTTCCTCAGTCTCATCGGAGGTCTACTGTACGTGTCCGTTCACTCTCGCCCTGATGTGTCAGCCAGCGTGTCCATTTTAGCTCAGAAGTCAAGTCGTCCGACACAGCGAGATTGGCAAGAAGCGAAACGGGTTTTGCGTTACCTGATTGGAACCAGTTCACATCGCCTACATCTAGGAGCCACTCAAGCCGGTCTGGAAATGTATGCAGATGCTGATTGGGCTGGTAACCATCGTGACCGGAAATCTAATTCTGGTTTCTTGATACGATTCGGAGGAGGTGTCATTAGCTGGGGATCTCGCCGACAGACTTGTGTGTCCCTATCTACGACCGAAGCGGAATTCATCGCACTCAGCGAAGGTTGTCAAGAGCTAACTTGGGTGAAGAAGCTTTTAACCGATTTTGGAGAAGATACGTCCACGCCAATCGCCATCTTCGAGGACAATCAAAGTGCGATCAAGCTCGTCGAAGGTGATCGGATCGAGAAGCGGAGCAAGCATATCGAGACGAAATACTTCTACGTCCGAGATCTCCATGTAAAAGGTATTATCAACATGCGGTACTGTCCGACGGAAAACATGCAAGCAGATATTCTGACGAAGCCGTTGCAGCACCAGCGAATCAAGTTCCTGCGTGATCGAATTGGAATCATCGGAGATCTAAACGAGGAGGAGTGTTGAAACACGTGGTGTTGAATTGCGTCTAGATCATAGTAAGCGATTCTATGTTAGTAATAAGTATGTCATTAGAAATAAATTTAATCCTGTTCTAACTGCCAAGCAGAGTAGTTTGTTCTACGGCTCTCGTCCAAATACCAATAATTAGATCTCACAAAGGACTAGTTAAGTTTTCGCCAGATTTGGCAAGCTGCCACTACAGCTAGGAGGTTCTACAGTGGTATTGGACCAACGGGTGGATTTTGTCGAAAAGGACATCAACCCACCCAACTGCCCTCAATTCCGCCCTATCGAAAAATTTTGGGCAATTGTCAAGCAGAAGATGAAGAAGAATGGTAGGACGACTCGGGAAGCAACAGAGATGAAGAGATTGTGGAACAAAATGGCCGCTGAGGTCAGCGAATAGGGTGTTCAAACTATAATGAGTGATACTCAACCAAAAGTTCGAAAATTCATCAAAACAACATCGGAATAATTTTTTTATTATTTTACCTTTAAAGTGTAATAAAAACCCTACATTTCAAGTACAAAACATTTTTATTTCGTTTACATAGCTCCGAGATAGACCCGTTTTAATGCGTCCAGATTTGTAGTGATCCATGCTTTAGAACAAAAATTCGATCATTTTCTGGCTAATTTTTTTCGTAACATTGAGCAGGTTCCCAATACCGACGGTAGGTGGCGAACCTACCATTTTTCCGATACAAATGCCCTGTAGAAAAAATGTACCTGTTCAGCACGATTTTATCGTCTCAATTGCCAATTTTTTTTCGAAAGTTGTGTGGAACTTCCTAACTGGAATAGCATTTCTTCAAATCAATCGATGCGCACTCTGGAATCAAAATTGCGTACTGTTGGAAAAATTATCCAACAAACGAAATCGAGTGTCCAGTCAGTATGTTCAGTGCTAATAGCATCATGTGCTATGCTATTGACTTTATTGATAGCAACAGAAGGTATCTGTAATTTCGATTCGAGGGCAAGCTGAGACCAAAATAAGGTATAACAGAAAGCTGCTAGCATAATTTCGGCTAGAAATTAATTCGATAGCAAAACTGGGCATCAGTTAGGATATGTAAAGACAACTAGTAAAATATTCGAATAATTGTTGAAAATTTGCTCGGTTGAAATTAAGCTATAAGACATGAATGATGTGTCAAAATTAATCCTATTTAGGTTAAACTTATTTGTACAAGTGGCTGCCATGATTGTTGTCAGTTGTTTTGCAAAAAACAAAAATAAATGAAAATTCTTAAAAAATATAAAACAGGTTTTTTTTACAGTAAACACTACCAGACAATGAGCAAACATTAACGAACATTAAGAATTTGTTCGGTAAAACAACCGATGGTTCGGTAAATGCTGCGTACGTATGAATAAAAAAAAATAAGAATTCCGTGAAATTTTACAATATTTCGGTAAAATCTTACCGAACACTCGGTAAACGAATGTCAATTTGATAAACTTCTAAAGTTTGTTCGGCAGATATTACCGGTATTTCGGCAATTTTTACACGAATAATACACGCCATAATCATAGTCCAATCAATCATAAAAAAACGAACAAATTCGAGATGAATAGAAGGGAAAAACAAAATGTACTACATACAATTGTACAACCATACATCAATTTGAATCTTGGAAAGGTTTACTACCTTTTGCTTTCTTTTACCCCATTACTCATTGCGAAAAATACTTTATCACGCTTGCATTATCAGTTTTGTCTAAGCTGCCGGTCTGGCGTATCACTGTTTGCGAAGTGATTTCCCCACCGTAGAGAGATCGAGCTTCATTGCAGTTTAAGAAGATGCACCATAAACCGGAATGAATCTCAATTGAGTGTCTCGTCTCAATCTCGTGCAGTGGAAGGATTATTCTGATATGAATTTATATGAGCATCACCGAAATTGAACCACAGACAACAGACGTGTGTTGTCTTGAGCAGCAACAACTTCCATGTTTGTTGGCCCCACTGAACTCTTTGTAAACTTATTCAAGTTAAGTTTCCCGAAAAGCAAAATTGAGTAACATGTATGTTTGTCTGTGCATGAACGACGCAGAAGCCCAAGGATAGAAAAAATATCTAATCGAACGCATATAATGCCAACTGCTGACCAGTGAGATTCCAATTGGTGATGTTGTTTTTTTCTGCTCCCTAATAGCCATGCATGCTATGGGACCCGCACTATACCTACTTATGTGTGTTCGAATGAAGCTGCGTGTTTCTCTTTCTTTCGGAAGTCTAGTACATACCTTGTCGCAGGATCTCCTCGGCACGATCACGAGTGATCTTCCCATGGAACCAGCACAGGTTCTCCTCCCGATTCATCCTAATGATGTAGGATTTAGTCTGAAAAAATCAAGAGATAATTTTCCTTAGAGTAGTGTATTCAAATATAGCTTATTTCTTTTGCATTGATTCAACTACATCATTGACTCGAGATCATTATTTTTTTGCTCGCGTCATTAGAATGGAGCAATTCGATTAAATATCTCATGACCTGATTTTTATTGCTAAGAAATGTGTGGCGTTGATATTCGACATCCTTTTTAATGATCTATTTTGTCTAAATCATAACACTTGCTGCAAGTAAGAAAATAATAAGGGAAAAAAAGGGCCTTACCAGAGTTAAATCTCCACACTAGTGTCGACACACAATGGTCACCACCCTCTTCCAGCAACGTCACTCAGGGATAGTTTTTTGCAAAACTTAATTTACACATTACAACCAATCAAACCGAGGTAAACTTGAAACTATCGATGTACTACGGAACGTAAAGATAACGATAAAATCAGAATCAAAGCAAGGAAATTAAAACAAAAGAGGAATTTTTCCTCATTAGTGCAGAGAATGAAAATCTACGATAAACTTGCAGCTACGACATCACCACTTTCAGTGAATCCAATCGAACTTGACTTAAAAATGCAATACACCCATACACAACCCAATCCATCCATTCATTTTTCCTGCTGTTTCTCATATGCTATGCTGGCTGCTGCGGGCTGGAATTTTTTGCACCAATACACATGGGTAGGTAACGTAAGATTACTCGTGCCATCTCCTGCTGGCGCACTGATGTTTTCAAGATTCCGCATTGGGGCGAAAGAGTAGGCATGGGTGATTGTAGAAGTCACACAAATGAAGAAAAGCTCATGAATGGATTGGCCCTGGTGGTAATTTTCAAAGGTTTTACACAGGCAGTCAAAAGTGTTGAGATAAATCCAAAAATCATTTTAGACTTATTTTTACAATAAAAACCAAACTTATTTATTGTTATTTTTAATTACAATGTTTTCCATGAAGAAACTTTTTTTCAATACATTTTTATGTGTAGAAGCTAAGCACTAATTTTAGTGGCTTGTGTCAACGTAAGAACTTTTAGCTACACAAATAACACACGACGTATTACAGGACACGACACTTAACGTTCTTACTAACTGAAAAAAAGAACTAAAATCACCTTTTTACCGACCGGTTTCGGGCTCGATGTTGCCTTCTACAGGACGATGTCCGACTGATTACGTAGAAGAAAAACACTAACACAGTATCATACTATCGTATAGTATTCGTCGAAGGATGGTTCGATTTTTAAACATTTTTGTTGGCCAAGGCGGAAAGCGGCGAGAGAATAGTCTTCCTCGTTCATTAAAGGCCTCTCTGAAGTTTTGATGGGGGAGAACTGTACAAGACGCACCAGCGAGGTAAAATGGCCCATGCCATTCTTTCTATAAAACCTAACCTTTGGCTTCGAATGGTGTTTTTCTTCATTTTTATTGTAGCAAACGAGCTTTTACATCATTTTTTAGATGAAAAGTTCACAAAAACGACTCTAATTCTTAGAAACAGAAGAATTAATGGATTGTGCCTAAAACTTGTTATTTTTTATGGTTAACATATAAGGTTTTATGGTAAACCAGTCTGCGCTATCTGATCCAACTGCAGCTTTTCGTTATAACACTCGTATGCACTTTCGAATGGCTATTAATATTTTATTATATTTCACTAACTTTCCACAAATTTTAACTAAAATTAATCATATCAAAATTGGGGCAGAATGCCCGCCAAACCACGTGTTTTAGGCTAATATTTTGAATGCTGTTAACTTTTGAGAAAAACCAAATGTCAAAACAAAATGTCTTTCTTTTCATTTGCTGACTCCTAAATTGCGATAAGAATGCATAATTACATCAAATTTCGTCCTTGTTTGAGTTAAAAACGTGCACCAATATTTGACTCGAAAAAATTATCTGCCGCCATGTTTGCCGCGATATCAGTCAAGAAATTGAATTTCGTTGCCTACCTGAAGGCGTTTTACCTATAAGGAAATAAAAAAGTGAATTTTGAAAAGCAAAATTTTCGTTAAATTTAGCAATAAAAAATGATTTTTTGCCAAAGTATGGTTAGTTTGCAAAATACGATGAACTTGTAATAAAAAATTTGATGTTTCAATTACTATATTCCGTATGATCTTTGTTCCATTTCTCACCACCCATTCGGAATGGTGCGTTCTGTCCACTAGTTTTGGCGTTCTACCCCGCGGCTTGTTTTCTGGCTGTTTAAGATTTTAACAAAAATATAACCAAAATCGTGTTTTTAACATATTATTTCTTTCTGATAAGATCTAAATATGATCCCTGAATCATCGTGAACTTTCAATTCGGTTCATAGATGATGGGTATCGCTGTAAATAGCGATTATGCTTAACTGGTGCGTCTTGTACAGTTTTCCCCTACATCGATTCTCAGACATTTAAATGCGACGCTTTCTATGGATCTTTGGAATGGTCGAATTCTGATTAAGTAGGAGCTGCTGGCAATGTGGATTGCGCTTTTGAAATTTTCTACATGAAACTCTACTTTGTTTTGAAAAACAACGTACCCTTGAATGGTCCTCAGAGATTCGAACAAACGAGACATCCATGGTGGAACTCTGAACTTATTTAGACGCCTCCGGAATCAGCTAAGAATGGTTCGTTTTTTTTTTTATTCACAAATTCGGTAAAATTTGCTACCGAAATGGTTTTTTTGAAGCATTTTACTTATAAAGTTTTTATGTGCCGGGAGTATTTTTTCTAACTTTTGATTATTAAGAGGGGTGCCGAAATCGTTACGGCGGATTATCACTTCCAAGAACAGTTTTCTTCAGGGTCCGGTGGTGGCTTCTTGTAGCTGGGGTTTCGACAGCTACTTCAGGTTTTTCATCTTCCTGGCCAGCCTTCTTTCTGGTGTTATAGGACCAGGCTTCCGAAAAGTACAGCTTTGCTATGACAGCTTTTTCTTGTCAAACAAACTGTTTCGGTTTTCCTTACCACTCGGTTCGCTGCTGTACCGTCGGTAACGAATCGAAATGCTTCGACTACATCGCACACGTGCGAGAACCCAGGCTGTATCTGAACAATCGGCTCAAAGCATGCGTTGCCGAAAATGTTGTGCTTTAAGCTGTAACGAACCCAACCGACAGTTCGATTTTCATCCCTTCATGCCTCCTGTTTCGAAAATAATTTCATCCAACTGTCGGCTGCAGGGCGTGACAGTTTTGGGCAGGACTGTCACGGGTGATTGTCATGCCCATACCGTACCCATCTATTCGCTCGCCATCTATTCGCACCGAGCAGCAGCATACGACCGAGGCGTAACGCGATGTGTGGTGCCGGTGCAGGTTAGGCGGAAAGGGGCGGGGAGGGTGATTGGGGTGATCACCACCCGCAGTAGCTTCAAGCAAAAGGAAAATACGTTCGTTCGAAATTTACTCGGCCCGAGCGAATCTCGGCTACAGTCGGACGGAGTAAGTAGTACTGTCATGCGAAATTCCACCCATTGAAAACTGTCACGAAGATATTCCCAAAACTGTCACGAAGCTTAAAAAATTCTCATATCCACCAACAAACTTTCGCAAGAGGTAAAAAAGGCATCGCTGTACATCGCACGACCGCTCCTTTTAAAACTGTCAGGGAAGAAATATTCGGGAAGCTTTCATCGACGTGCATGTGCGTCGTTCGCAAGAATACTGTCGTTCGCCAGTACTTTTCGGAAGCCTGTGTAGGACCCATCGAATAAAAGTTTGTTCTAATAAATAGACGAAACGAGCATTAGAAGGTTCGTAAATGTTACAATCGAAATCGCTCTGAAATTCATCGAGGTCACCTGTGTCATCTGGAACGTCAGTTTAAAGATTTAAATGACCTGCTCCACCGACAATATGTCTTGCGTCTCCAATAAAATCAGAGAAATGATCCGTCATTGTTTTCTACACAACATGGATTCGTGAAGATACAGTCCTGTAATAGCTTAGAAAATGATTGCCAAGTGGATTCAATCTATATAGACTTTGCGAAAGCATTCGACCGTATCCCGCACAGAATCCTCATTGCAAAGATGGATGGACTTAGTTTCCTAACTTGGTCACTCGATTGGAATGCATCATACCTCATTCACCGTCATGCTTTCACAAAAATTATATACGCTCGATCAAGAACATTCGCAACGCCATATGGAGTACCGCAAGGAAGTCACCTTGGACCTCTTCTGTTCGTAAATTTCGTGAATGACTTGTTTCGAACGCTGCTCTATACCAAAGACCTGAAGCTGTTCAGAAAGATTATCAGTGCTGTTGATTGTTTTGCTCTACAAACTGATATTCGAAAATTAGATAACTGGTGCCTCTTCAATGGACGGCAATCGTAAGAAACTGTAAGTCAACTTTACTCGTGCACGTAATTCTGTGAAAATCGTAAAACCAAAGACTTCGATGACTTTTATGCGCTCAAAG
This sequence comes from Uranotaenia lowii, assembly GCF_029784155.1. Taxonomy (NCBI): domain Eukaryota; kingdom Metazoa; phylum Arthropoda; class Insecta; order Diptera; family Culicidae; genus Uranotaenia; species Uranotaenia lowii. The sequence continues at coordinate 320,608,129 of NC_073692.1, forward strand.
TAGTTTACTGCTCCTCTGTTCGTAGCATTGTGGGCTCCCTCTCGGAGCACACTCTGCTACCGCCTTTAACGTGCCCAGCAAAGCTTCGTAAGGTACGCTCTTCGGAGCCTTTCCTGGAACAAACCACTTCGGCTCCCGCCTTATGAGCAAAGGTGTACCCTGATAAGTATGGCTTCACTAGAAAAACGTCGGACCGAACTACAACAAGTTTTTATTTTTGACGTCTTCAAAAATTCCTTTGGATACCTTACTACATATGACCGAAACCATCCCTACGATGAATGTTGTGAACTTCTTAACTCAGTGTATCATCTTTTTAATTTTGATATTGTGTACGAACTTAATAAAGTTGTCAATCTTCGGATCGATGCTAGGTGGTTAAGATTATTCACCACGTAGTCTCTGCAGCCGGAACCTGAGGTTGTTTCTCATTTTATGCAAAAACTACGGAGAGAATATATTTTTTTTTTTTTCTCGAGGGATTTTAAGCATCTGTGGCTTATTCATCCCGACGGAGAGAATATAGCTTACAACAAATTAATTTAACATCTAATTTTCATTAATATGCATTTTTAGCGCGATAGGCGCCTTTGAGTATGCAAAGAGTAATCAATATGTACACAATGTGATCAGTTGTTTTCAAACTTTTTCACTCACCGCCCCCTTTTGCAAAATTTTTGAGCTCAACGCCCCTCTGGGCAAATTTCTAGAAAATCTAAAAAAAGATAAAATAGATCGTTGAATAATCATTCGGTTTTGGCTTTATGTTGTTGTAAGACTTAACTCCAAGTTCTTTAAAATTTATATGAGGCCCGCAGAGCCAAAGGGTTAGAGAGTAATATATGGATAAAAATAGTCAATTTTGATTTAATAATGTCGAACGATTCTTCATATTTAAAACTATATTTTGTTATTTTTCAGATTTCTTTTAATTTTTTTTCTATACTGTTTCATTCGAAATAAAAATGCAAATTTTGGAAAAATATATGGAAAATGACCAAACATAACAACTTAAAACCGTGTTTTATCGAAATTAGCTTCTATGCACTTATACCCTCTTGGCGCCAAGGGCCTCATATTGCTTCAAACCTCCAGTATTCTATGTAAAGTTTCCTGGACAATTGCTTAAACTAATTGATTAGTTCATTGGCGAACAAAATTCTATATTCAGCCGGTGAATAACGGAAAATATAGTATTATTTCTTGATATCTGAATTTGAGTCCTGTTCAAAGTTATGCTGCATTCACGGGTTTTAAAGTTTAAATTTGATTCTTTTGACTGAATTCGGTTAATGTTAGTGATAATCAAATATATTAAAAGTTCACCCATAGCAAATGGCACATTTGAACTATGAATCGATTGAAATAAAGACGAACAAATAAAAACTTAAAATAAAAATTCTCTATCCTAACAAAATTCTTTCATATTTTCTTTCAAAAAAATATATCATTAAATCACAGATGGCGCCTTTTTACACAGATTTTTTCGAAGGTTTTTCGGTTTAGCAGGTTTTTTGAGTCAAAACAATTTAAAGATTATCAAGCATTTCTATCCAAAATAAATCTTTTTTAGTAAAACCAAAATTATCTTACAAAACAAGATCAACATGTAAAGCGTATACATAAACTGTGACATGTTTATTTTGCCTTTATCAAGAAATAATAATTTTTCGTTTTAATTGTCCAGAATGTTTTTTGAATCTTTGAAACTGTCTTGAAGAAAAAGTCGTCTCGTTGTTGGCAATTGAATAACAATCGATAGTGGTTAACGAAAGAACGAACGGGAAAACCAAAAAGTTCTCATTTCATAAAAGTATTTCAAAATGTTTTTGAAAAGTATCACCAAACGAAAACATCATTAGTTTGCAATAGATTTCCATACGCTCAGCCAACAACAAGACGACTTTTTCTTCAAGACAGTTTCATAAATTCAAAAATTATTCTGGACAATTGAAACGAAACATTATTATTCCTTGATAAAGGCAAAATAAACATGCCGAAACGTCGGATGTTGTAAATAAACATCGTTTTATGATTTTTTGAGACTTGAAACTGAAATCGCCGAGTAACTTTTTCAACATTACTGGATCAGTCGACAGGAAATTTAAATACCCCCTTCGATTTTGGCAACATCCGAACAAAACCGTTCGTATTTGGCAACATCCATAAAAGATGATTTTATTAGGTCACTGTTTTATGTTTTATTTTCATTTCAAATTAATCAAAATTAATGTAAAACGTAATATTAGCATGAAATTTTTTAATTTGGCCTAAAAATAATAGTTTAAGACAGTAAAAACATGATTTTTCCATGTTTTACTGCTTAAAACTAATATAATTGAACGAAATTGAAAAATATCATTCTTATATTATGTTCAACATCAATTTTGATTAATTTGAAACAAAAATTAAAAATAAAAAGCGACAAAAAAACCGTTCGATTTTAACAACATAAAATTTACGAGCGTGTTGCCAAAACGAACAGGGTCTGTAATTTAAAAAATCTTTTGGATACATTTAAGAAAAAAATTGTGATACTGAAACAAAAATTAACTTGCAGCTCTGTAAAATTATAGATACTTATGTTTTGAACCTGATGTTTAGTTCTGTAACGTAATTTCATTGTTTTGCGTTGAACTTACTCGTTGTTATTTTCAATCTTCGTTGTTTCGTGATTTGTGAAAATGTGAATTACGACTTCACCGCCCACCTGAGTCCTTCCAACGCCCCCCAAATTTTAAAATAGAACTCAACGCCCCCCTGGAAGCTCCTAACGCCCCCAAGGGGGCGGTAGGGACCACTTTGAAAACCACTGATGTAGATAATTTGCTTGAATGCGCACAAATTTCAAATCATGATTGTAAAGGATGTGTACGCGACTTTAAAAATGGAAATGGATTGTTTTATAATGTTTTTTTTTATGGTTTCTCAGTATCAGTATCATCTAAATACTGATATCTCTTCGAAAATTCCAACTTTTGCATAACCTCAACAAATTAACAGTATTTGATTGAACTGAAATATTTTGGGTTCCATCTACAGTAGAACCACGCTTATTCGAGGTAGCATGGGCCTCCTCAGATAATACGAAACATCTATATCCATTTCCTTCTGTTTTGCATACCATCCGGGCGCAAAGCTCGATAAATTAATGGATCTTGTATCAACCTGATGGCTGAGAGCTTAAAAAATCGGAGTTATATTGAATTTTTGGGTAAATGATCTCAATGTACTCTTTTTGGTGTTGCGGGATCTGGTAACCCTAGTCTACATCCGTCTTTCGGCTTGAGCAGTCCATCTGAATATATCCAAACATGCCACAACGGTAGCATTTCCTACCTTTTCGATTCAGCTTTTTTTGTTGGATTCGCTTTCTTCCAACTAAAGCAGTGTTCATTTCTGCTATCAACTCTTCCATCCGGTCTTATTCTTACGCTTACAGTCGCTGCTTGAACACTTCCATCGAAAAATTCTTTTTTCCAGACTTTCGGGGGCTCATCTGGTAATGTCAGAAAAAAATGCGACATCAGATCGCTCGTTTATAACTTTGCCGCAGCAGATTTCAACTGGCCAACCAGCTGCGGAATAACGTCTCTATAACCTATAATCTGAAGCTTTGGGTGTCCACAGCGGCCAGAAGAATGAGGATCTTCAAGTAAGTTTAACAAAAGTTTAGGTGAGGTGATTAAAACGAACACAAACACATACAGGATCTCAATGAAACATGATGTTTCCTCGAAGAGATTCCTTTTTTCTTAACTCTAAGCGTATATCTTTCGAGGATATGATGGCTAGCATCTTACAAATGCTAAAACCACCAACCCACCGAAAGTGTACTACACTCAGAAAAATACTATTATATATATACCATAAGATTCTCTTATGAAGTGGCGCCATAAGAAAAATCTATGAAATTCATAAGATTGTCTTATGAAGCGAATGAATTCTTCAGATGAACACCTGCTTCAATGAGAGGTTGTTGCTTTTCATAAGAGGGGCTTATGGAAACAGAAAATTTTAAGTTTGATGAGAAAATATTAAAATAATTGATGTTTTTTTTTTTTTTGTAAATTATTTATTTGAAACGGCTCATACCTTTAGGCTTTAAGGAGCCAAACTCGTTTTGTTTGATTACAATTGTGTACTTAGATCTAGTTCACTTTTTTTTTTGAAGAAAAAGAAAGATAGAAAGGGAAATATGAAAATAAAGAGAATTATAGTCGAAGATCGATAGCTTTTAGGAAAAGGTATATCTCGAACATATAGTCCAAGTCCATCATACCTAATACATCCCTCACTGGAACGTCGGGTGGTTTTCCTCGGGCCCGAAGGGAATAAATAATTGATGTTGAAAACGTTCAGTTTATTTTCTGTGTAATTTTGTTATTTGTTTACAATTACATCATGATCACCATAAGCAGCACATCACGGCACGGTTCCAACAGTCATTCTGCCGCACCCGGTCCATTGAACTTATCCTTTTCGCCGGTCAACATGCTGAAAAGTAAACATAAAAATATGGGTTAACAAATAATTGGAACGTTCACAAAAAATAAACTTACCATGTAGAATAACGAAATCACTTTCAACTTTGAGAAAAACTAATGGCTCCACAACTGGTTGTTGCTTGGTACGACGACGAGGCTGATGGAATGAATATGTTCATTATTTTTCACAATGCTGCTGCTTCTATTTTCCATAAGAACTTCGTATGAATATTGAAAGAATTTCATAAGACTCTTATGAAATATTAGTTTGGACACAAAAAAGCGGTTCATAAGATGTATCTTATGAAATTTATAATAAGATTTCCTCTGAGTGTATGTATGCCATGACCGGGATTCGATCTCACACCCCCTGGCTTAGAAGACTTGAAGGCTGTCCACTACGCCACGGGCGGTGGCTAAGTAGAACTGAACGGGCGGCGGCTAAGTAGAACATGAATCACACTTCTGTGTGATTAATGTAAGGAAGAGCCCAAATTTACACTATTACGTAAAAGTTACTGTTAAGTTATACCAACGCCTCGAATTTAACCCAGAATGTTAAATTATGTGATGGTTTAAAAAGGGTGTAACATTTCCTACTTTTATCATCTAAGGTTCTTACCTTTATCAGTACATAATCACTTAGAGGCATTTTGTCTAGGCTGCTCACGTTCTGATGAGTTACACAAGATGCCTCAACCGTTTCGAACTTTTCCACCCAACAACTGATAGGTATCACTTGCGTTCAATTAATGCTCTGTTAATTTATTATTCATCCCTCGACGAAACGATTCCCCCTATTAACGAGGTTAATTACTTGCACTTGACCAAACGTCGCGAAAGGTCCGATGTTTGTTATCACAACGTTTCAACAGGCATTTTCACACAGCATAATTTTACGCAGCACCAATTTATCAGTAGCACCTGGTGATGCTGTTGGAAAATGAAGGCCATAAAGAAAAGCAATTTTCCCTTTGCCCTGGTACGAATAACGTAGCGAGAAACGAGCGACGAGATTTCACAAACTGTTTATTAGCAGCGATACGACCGAAGACGGTTATCATGACTCATCTTTTTGCAGTTTGTCGTGATGATTTTTTTTTCTTTCTGTTGTTTTTCCTAAGATATAAAGGCAGGGCCGAGAGCGATTTGAAGATGTTTTTCCGGTGACCATACTTCAAGTTCCCTTGACCCCACTTAATAGCCAAGGTTCACTGGTGTGTCCGGTTTCGGGGATTGGCACGACCTTTTGATCTCCCTTGGATGGTCCAACAGAAACGTATTTCCCCGAGGAAACATTTCGACCGGGATATCCTATTTTCATGTAAATGAAGCCACCCGCTGTGCTCTGTCAGACAGTGGCCACTTGTAACAAAAAATATAACTATGTAGGATCCCCAAAACCACCCACACTGAACCAAATGAACCCCACACAAAACCTGGTGGTGGCGATAAATCTGCAACGAATTCGCCGGACGGTCTCTGTTAGACTAGTGAAGCGTGTCACGTTTTCACACGGCTCAGCTGCTTCCAATCTGTGCTGTTGCTGCTGATGTCGATGGACCACCACAAGAGCACATCTTTATGCTCCACTTGATAACAATGTGTAGCGTAGGTTGGAAGGTATATAACACACAATTTAACGCGCGCGATTATGTAGGATCAAATTGATACATGAAACTTGGGAAAACTCTCCGCCTGAGTTACCCACCGCCAAAATTTTCCTACGAAACTGACCAAGCAAAGACTGTTTTGCTCGAACGAACACCAGTATGCATCCTTATCTTCGGTCAAAGAAGGCTCCGCTCCGAGTTTTAACTGAGTTCCTCGCTAAGAGAAGCATGCAATAAACACATAATCAACCAGGTTCCGGTATCCAGACAGAAAACATATCTCACTTGGAAGCTGTAGGTATATAACCTGCAAAACACTGAAATCAGAAAAAAAACTTCTTCCAGACAAAGTTCTTCTTGCGCGTGGTGACTTCCGGCAAGGACGACGAACGAACGCAGCTAGACAACCGTTCGCCTTGCTTAGCGTTCTGCGAGATACTAAAAAGGGAATCCGATTTGTTCCATTTGGTCCTGATAGTTCGTCGGGTGCGATATACTATCAAGCTATATGTATGTAGGACTAAATTTCACTATGCTGCTTCCCATGACTCATCGTTCCTGCTGCTAAATATTCATACCCATGTAACTAGTACGTACCTACTATGTATAACTACTAAATTTGGCCGGTCAGTGACGATGGGTTGGCGCTTAAAGCAAGAATTTGATCAAAGAGGGGAGAAATTGACGTGCGGGTCCGGTGGGCTGTCTGTGTCGTGCAAACCCGTGAGAATCACATGCTTTTTCTTATTCAAGTAGGGCTTCTGCTTTTTTCTACATATATGTAGGGTATGTATAGTTCATTACTGTTTTGATGCGTCCAGCTGAGCCGGGCGTATGTGTAGCTTTGATCTTGGTTTAAACTAATTTTTGATGATTAAACTATTTTTCTAATATTGTTCAATGAAACTCTGCAGGATCATCAATCCATTACGTACACACTAAGTTACAATTATTCCGCTCGGGATAGTGATTCTTTGAATCACAGGGAAATTATTCAGTTATTACGAAATTCGAACAAAAACCTACCCGAATCTCGAGGCAATTCCCTTCTCCCGAAATTGAGGATGACATTTCTCCGAGTGCACAGAAATTCGAACTAATCCCGTGAATTCAATATTGCTGATCCACTCTTTTTTTCTATTTCTGCGATAGCTGATTTGGGTTCCCGTAGGGTACCACTGTAAAAAAAAAAATAACAGTATTCAAGAAAAAAATGAGCATTGTTCTACATAAGGATTATTTATCGACTGAAATCAAATCGGATGAACAAGCGGAAAACATTGAAAGATGATTTAATAAAAAGTTGTCAAACAAACATGTATACCAAATATTATTATCGGATTCTCTATTGTTTATAAAACAAAAAATTGTGTTTACCTTGAGCTTGGTCAATCAGCGGTCAAAATCACGGAAAAATGAATAATAATAAAACCTGTTTGCGATGGGGTCAATCAGCGGACAAATTCACGAAAAAAAAAAAATGAAAACCTGTAGTTGTTTAGATAAGTTTAGAGTTCGACGACACGGTGGCGATCATTCATTGAATGTTGGATTTCGTGCTATGTTTTGCAGTCGGAGTTATCCGTATAAAGTTTAACTGAAAAGCGGTTAGCGTGTAGAAAACCGTCAGATTTTATACTGATTTGACAGATCGCACAAATTTCGCGGTAATGAGTGCGCAGTCCAATTTTTTGCGATGCGAATGGTATTATTTCCTAAAATAGATTATTCACCGTACACAACTCCTTTTTTAAACTTCTTATATACGATTTGTTACATTTTAACGACAACATATTTGAATTCGACCAGCATATAAAGTATCAAAGAAGCATTTATCGCATCAAAAATCTTCGTCATGCCAAATTCGTTAATTCTTAGGCTATGCAATAATGTAGATTGTTTTTTGTTTTGTCTGGGATTTTAACGCTCGTAATTAATTTAATCTCAATGAATACTAACCGTGCGGTTCTTTCGTACTGCAAGTTTCCGCTTGTGGGACGAACCACGCTAGGCCTACTATTGTGTGGTGGTTGCTACAGCTCTATCAGTATCAACCACTGCAAGGTAGTAGGCCCGTAAGGAACAAATCGATGAAATGTGATGAAAAGTTTTCAAATTAAAATTACCCTTCCGCTCAATTTCAACATCTTTCATCTTATTCTAATCTTCTATCCGTCTATAATCTTTCAATTCTTAAATATTCTTTCTCAAAGAATATAAATTTCACCGATATAGCCGATAAAATAATTTTTTTTTTATTTTTATTAGTAACAGCGCTGTTTAAACGTAAAAATATGCTTAAAAGGTATATTCTAATCCTTAAATTTTAATATTGGCTGGCAAATCCTGTCAGCAGTCTGAGAGGGTCAAATTATCTGAAATTATTAGAATTATCTAGAATCCATATATGAATCTATTTGAATCCATTGTCTTTAGATTTTCTGATTGCGGCAACACTGGAGGAAATTTTATCCAAAAAAAAAAAGCTCAATGATTAAAAAAATAAGTTAACACTAGGAAGCGCTATACTTTTTTTTTGTGATAACGCTTATCGTTATTCGATCTGGAGTAGAAACGTTTGTCTTAACTGAAGCTTTTAAAATTTAAGAAAATCTATATTCAAAAGTAAACGATCAGTTAAAAAAAAATTTAAAAAGAAATTATTAGGTATTTATACTTCTCCTGATTTAATTGTCTCAAAATTCCATCTGCACTTCAGACTCAAGGCAAATTGCTACAGCAGTTCAATCTAGTTTAATTTGTTACTGTCTTTTAATACAATGATCATGAAAAACTCGGAGTTTCCTTTAACCTATTTATTTAATCATTTTCCAGTCCAATTTTTGTAACCCTGCTGTACTCTGTGATTCTTCCATTTTATTCAAAGAGCATTACTGTTAAGGTTAAATAGTCTACGCTTCTATGCTTTCCAACCCACTATATTATTTAAATAATCTCTTGATTTTTTTTGTTTTAAATTGAATTTATAGTTTTTTTTGGAAATAATTTTATTTAATGGATGAATCTAGTCTAAAACTCTGATAAATTTGAAATTTTTCCAAAAAATGCATTTCAAACTTTTTGTCGATCTAAAATTTACAAAAATCAAGAGAATTGTTGTAAATTGCGAAAGTGAATTGCAAATGATCGATAGCATGCAGCGTGTAAGACTCATCATATTTTTTTTATCCCTTACTTATTTTAGTTATTTTACTGTACACTGAACTTTTTCTTTATTATTAAATAGAACCTTAATGGAGCATTAATGTTACAGTTAAAAAATCATAACTTCTATAATTTTATATCAATTATGGTAAAAATTATTGAAATCCTTGATTTGAATAAACCATAGAAACCCATAAAAAAAACGCATAAATCTTGTCTAAAAACGCCGATGAAATTCAAATTTCTCTTGTATTAAAATTCTTTTTTCATCGTTTTGTTGATCATGAAATCCAAAATATCATCAATATTTCAATTCTTTAGCAAAAATGAAATTCAAATGATTGATAGAAAATTTCTTCACCTAAATATGGGAAAAAGAAATTTAACATGAATGTTATGTAGCGAAAGATAAACGGATTCCAGTGCGAGTACTTTTAACTAAATTTTATATTTTAAATTCTATTGAAAACTGGTCTGCCAGGAAATGTTTAAAATTAAACTAAGGTAAACAAAGTTAAAAAAATCGTTCAAAAGAGTGGTGTCATCAAAAATTTTATTTATGTTTTCTAAAGGGCGAGCCTGCATATGGTGGAAATATTTCAAAGAACAATTTTGAAAAAAAGAAAAGATTTTAAATATTTTGTTAAAAATCAATCAAATGGTGTTGGACTGTTCTTATTCCTGTATCATTTTTTTTAACTAGAATAAGTTCTCCAAGATATACACATACGAATATAAATTAAAGTTACATTGAGATTACACCAATTAAAGCAATGATATCACAAATAATAATGTTTTAAATAAAAAATTCATAAAAAATGAGTTTTTCTGAAAATATAAATCACTTATCTTTCCAGGCGTTGAAATTTTTTATTGTTTCAGTATGACAAAAACTTGGATAAAAATAAAAAAAATAAATTTTCAATGAAAAAAGTTACTATTCCACTGCACTGGAATAATTTTACAGCTAAAAATTTCTAAATATGGACTACAAATCTTCAAAAAAACAAAACGTATGGGGACTCACCGACCAAATATTTTAATTTCGCCTGAAAATGATTCAGAAAAGGCTAAATTTTCCATTTCTGAAAAAATTAGAGTTACTGTACACACCGTGTTCTAATTGTGCTTAAACTGGTATACTTAAAACCAATATTTACGCCTGAACCGTTGCAGGTGCTCTAAAGCGTAGTTCATCTTAAATCTGGACGCACTGTATATTATACCACAACGCTCCTAGTGGTCGAATCTGCAATGTGTTGCCAGTACTATTTGTTTTGGAATGTTTCCTCTATCAGTGCTGAAAATTTCATTACAAGTCATTTTGTTTCAAAAAAGTTACATGTGATGGAAGCCGCGAAACGAAAATTAATTTTGGACACCCACGACATAAACCCGACGTGGTCAGGTTCAAAAATCGCGAAAATGGTCAAATCACCCGTGTGCAGCGTTCTTAAACGTTTTTGTGAGATGGATACTATCGATCGCCAGGTTCATACCAAACGTCATAGTGGAACTAAGGATTGGAAACTGCATTTGAAGGTGTTGAGAACGATTAAGGCAAACCCAGGGCAGTCGGACTATGATATCGCCAAGAAATTTAATGTCGACCGGTGCACCGTCAGTAGGATTCGTCGGCGCGGAGGAAAACGATCTTATTTGGCCAGTAAGCAACCAAACCGGAAATTGAAGCAGAATGTAGTAGCCAAAGGACGTGCCCAGAAGTTATACATTAAGGTTCTAACGAAGTACAAAGGATGCATCCTCATGGATGACGAAACGTACGTAAAGATGGATTTTGGGCAGTGTCCTGGTCAAAAATTTTATTAATTTACTGGTCGGGGTAATGTCCCCGGAAAGTTCAAATCCGTTTTTCCGATAAGTTTGCAAGAAAGTGTTTGATCAGGCAGTGTTTTGTGCCAAACACGCCCATGGACTCCAAAATGTACTAGGAGGATCGCCTGAGAAAAAGGTATTCTTCCGTACATTAGATCTCACAAAGGACCAGTAAAGTTTTGGCCAGATTTGGCAATCTGCCACTACAGCAAAGAGATACTACAGTGGTATCGGAACAACGGGGTGGATTTTGTCGAAAAAGACATCAACCCACCCAACTGCCCTCCATTCCGCCCTATCGGAAAATAATGGGCAATTGTCAAGCAGAAGATGAACAAGAATTGTAGAACGACTCGGGATGCAACAGAGATGAAAAGATGGTGGAACAAAATGGCCGCTGAGTTCAGCGAACAGGGTGTGCAAACTATGATGAGTGGTATTCGCCGAAAAGTTCGAGATTTTTTCAAAACCATATCGGAATATTTTTTTGTTATTTTTCCTTTAAAGTGCAATAAAACCCCTACATTTTGAGTAGTTCCCTCGTCTTGTATACTAGGTCCCTACTTCCGTCGTAAAAAGATACCAAAGTTGTTCCACTCTGGAGAAATTTAAAATTTTGCAGATGCGGTTCATGCAATTGGTAAAAATTTTCTTCACACGGATCAACCCCTAGAAAACCGCAAACGTTTCTATAAGATCTAGGAAAGGATCGATCTCTATAAGATCGATCTTTTAAATTTTTGTTAAAAGGGGTGCTGCCTCAGAGCTGATTTAGTGAAAAACGACAGAAAAGCTCATTCATTTGAACATTAAATGTATGAGCCATAAAAAATAAACATCCTTCGGCCGAGTTTCTACTATGATGAGACTTGAAATTTTCGATAAGAAGTTAAATCTTAAGCAGAGTAAAATGCTATAGAATATCGATTCAAGGCTAAATAAGCTTTTAAGTGACCGGTGTATGGACCTTACGACAACTTGAGCATTTGATAAAAGTTCTGATTTTCCTCCATGGTATAGAGTACAAAAAAGTACAGAAGTACAAAAAAAAAAACAAAAGATCGGCTCGAAAATAAGCCGATGTAATCGATTTTTCCAAGGCTAAAAATCGGGAATTTAAGTTCAAAAGATCGATCTCACAAAGATCGATCCAAGATCGACCAATCCTAATAAGATCTAAGTCGTAAAAATACACGCTCGTTTTTATTTAACCACTAGCTGACCCGGTGTGCTTTGCTACACCTTTCAGAGTCAAATGATATTTTCAGAAATCATTCAAATTTTTATTGTTTTTGGTATTATTTTAAATCAAATTATGACGAAATTAATAAACAACCACTATAAAATGAGAGCTTCAGCTGGAGTTTCAAATTGCAACACAAACCATAACTTATATTCTGAATCTTTATTTATAAATTTGTTTTAAAGATCTGATAATTTTCATCTGTTTCCTTAAGTTTCGCCCTAAAAAAGAAGGGTCTCAAATTAATCGTTCGTAAATAATCTAACTTATAAAGTATGGTTGTTTTTGCTTGATATGTTCTGGATTTATGCTAAAAAACTGATTAGAGAGCACCCCCCCCCCCTCCCTGTCCTTCCCTTCACCCCCTGCTGAATGGAGATTGTAATCTTTAATAAACATTTTTTTCGTTCCCAAAAATCCTCTTACATCAAATATAGTTCCATTGGTTGATAAGTATTTAAGCTTTACAACAAAATTTATATGGAGCTCCTTCCTTTCTTCCCCTCTCTACACTGTAAATCGTAAGAGTCTATAACAATCGTAGAAACATATCTCGTAACCAAATTCCTTTCCATGCCATATTTGTTTCCATTTGTTGGCTTCGTAAGCATAAATTGAGAACATATGCTAACAAAATTGTATTGGGCTCACCTCCCTCCTCCCATGTACCTTCTCACTGAAAGGAGGATGATGTGTCAAATAATCATAGAATCATACCAAAATGATTTTCCATGTTAAGTATTGTCCATTTCTCGGATTTTGTAAAATAAAAGTTAAATGTAAGCTTCCCTCTTCCCTTCCTATATTCCATGCCATGCCAAATTTGGTTTTATTTAAGTAGTAAATTTTTGAGTTATGTATAAACTTGAAAGGGAGTACCATCCCCCTTTCCGTTCTCTTCTTTCAATAGAGGGGTGATAACTTAATATTCATAAAAGTATTTTTCGTACTCAAATACTTTTTGATGATTATGATGAAATTTGGTTTCATTTGCTCGATTAATTCTCGAGTTATGCAAAAAAAAAATGGAAACCCCCCCTTCTTCCTTTATATCTTACCGCTTGAAAGGTACGGCTTCAATTTATAATAGAAACATTGCTCGTATCCAAATATACTCACATGTCAAATGTGGTTCAATTTGCTTGATCAGCTCTCCAGTTATACTGAAAATTGTAAGGGAGACCTCGCCTCCCCCTTTTCATCCACCTCTTCGAAAGAGTGAGGGATACCAAATATTCATAGAAGCATTTCTCGTACCCAAATATCGTTTCATGCCAAATTTGGTTCCATTTGCTGTTGTAGTTCTTGAGTTATGCTGTAAAAATTGTATGAAACTCCCCTCCCTCTTTCCTTCCTCCCCGCTGTAAGAAGGAAGGGGTCTCAAACAATCATTAGAACATGTCACGTTCCCAAATACCCGCCCATGCCAAGTTTGGTTCCATTTGCTTAATTACTTTCTAAGTTATGTTGAAAACTATAGAAGAGGCCCCTCCCCCCTTTATATCTCCCTACTGGAAAGAGGGAGGGGTCTCAAATAATCATAGAAATATTTTTCGTGTCCAAATACCCTCCCATGCCAAATTTGGTTCCATTTGCTTTGTTAGTTTTTGAACTATATAAAAAAATATGAAAGAGCCCCCCCCCCCTTTCAACTGGAAAGAGGGAGGGGTCTCAAATAATCATTGAAATATTTTTCGTATCCAAATACCTTCCCATGCCAAATTTGGATCCAATAACTTGATTAGTTCTCGAGTTAAATGAAAAATTGTAAGGTAGCCCCCCTCTCCCCTTCCTATCACGCCACAGAAAGGAGGGAGGGGTACCAAATATTCATAAAAATATTCCTCGTACCCAAATACCACCCCATGCCAAATATGATACCATTTGCTTGATGGGTTCTCGAGTTATGCAAAAAATTGTCTTTTGTTTGGGAGGCCCCTCCCCCCCTTAATGAGAGAGGGAGGGGTCTCAAACCACAATAGGAACCTTCCCCTGCCTCCAATACCCCCACCTGCCAAGTTTCACGCAAATCGGTTCAGTAGTTTCCGAGTCTATAGGGAACAGACAGACAGACAGACAGACAGACAGACAGACAGACAGACAGACAGAAATTCATTTTTATATATATAGATTTGTTTTAAAGATCTGATAATTTTCATCTGTTTCCTTAAGTTTCGCCCTAAAAAAGAAGGGTCTCAAATTAATCGTTCGTAAATAATCTAACTTATAAAGTATGGTTGTTTTTGCTTGATATGTTCTGGATTTATGCTAAAAAACTGATTAGAGAGCACCCCCCCCCCCCTCCCTGTCCTTCCCTTCACCCCCTGCTGAATGGAGATTGTAATCTTTAATAAACATTTTTTTCGTTCCCAAAAATCCTCTTACATCAAATATAGTTCCATTGGTTGATAAGTATTTAAGCTTTACAACAAAATTTATATGGAGCTCCTTCCTTTCTTCCCCTCTCTACACTGTAAATCGTAAGAGTCTATAACAATCGTAGAAACATATCTCGTAACCAAATTCCTTTCCATGCCATATTTGTTTCCATTTGTTGGCTTCGTAAGCATAAATTGAGAACATATGCTAACAAAATTGTATTGGGCTCACCTCCCTCCTCCCATGTACCTTCTCACTGAAAGGAGGATGATGTGTCAAATAATCATAGAATCATACCAAAATGATTTTCCATGTTAAGTATTGTCCATTTCTCGGATTTTGTAAAATAAAAGTTAAATGTAAGCTTCCCTCTTCCCTTCCTATATTCCATGCCATGCCAAATTTGGTTTTATTTAAGTAGTAAATTTTTGAGTTATGTATAAACTTGAAAGGGAGTACCATCCCCCTTTCCGTTCTCTTCTTTCAATAGAGGGGTGATAACTTAATATTCATAAAAGTATTTTTCGTACTCAAATACTTTTTGATGATTATGATGAAATTTGGTTTCATTTGCTCGATTAATTCTCGAGTTATGCAAAAAAAAAATGGAAACCCCCCCTTCTTCCTTTATATCTTACCGCTTGAAAGGTACGGCTTCAATTTATAATAGAAACATTGCTCGTATCCAAATATACTCACATGTCAAATGTGGTTCAATTTGCTTGATCAGCTCTCCAGTTATACTGAAAATTGTAAGGGAGACCTCGCCTCCCCCTTTTCATCCACCTCTTCGAAAGAGTGAGGGATACCAAATATTCATAGAAGCATTTCTCGTACCCAAATATCGTTTCATGCCAAATTTGGTTCCATTTGCTGTTGTAGTTCTTGAGTTATGCTGTAAAAATTGTATGAAACTCCCCTCCCTCTTTCCTTCCTCCCCGCTGTAAGAAGGAAGGGGTCTCAAACAATCATTAGAACATGTCACGTTCCCAAATACCCGCCCATGCCAAGTTTGGTTCCATTTGCTTAATTACTTTCTAAGTTATGTTGAAAACTATAGAAGAGGCCCCTCCCCCCTTTATATCTCCCTACTGGAAAGAGGGAGGGGTCTCAAATAATCATAGAAATATTTTTCGTGTCCAAATACCCTCCCATGCCAAATTTGGTTCCATTTGCTTTGTTAGTTTTTGAACTATATAAAAAAATATGAAAGAGCCCCCCCCCCCTTTCAACTGGAAAGAGGGAGGGGTCTCAAATAATCATTGAAATATTTTTCGTATCCAAATACCTTCCCATGCCAAATTTGGATCCAATAACTTGATTAGTTCTCGAGTTAAATGAAAAATTGTAAGGTAGCCCCCCTCTCCCCTTCCTATCACGCCACAGAAAGGAGGGAGGGGTACCAAATATTCATAAAAATATTCCTCGTACCCAAATACCACCCCATGCCAAATATGATACCATTTGCTTGATGGGTTCTCGAGTTATGCAAAAAATTGTCTTTTGTTTGGGAGGCCCCTCCCCCCCTTAATGAGAGAGGGAGGGGTCTCAAACCACAATAGGAACCTTCCCCTGCCTCCAATACCCCCACCTGCCAAGTTTCACGCAAATCGGTTCAGTAGTTTCCGAGTCTATAGGGAACAGACAGACAGACAGACAGACAGACAGACAGACAGACAGACAGAAATTCATTTTTATATATATAGATATGGCCGGCCTTCGACCAGACCGAACTGAGCGCCATTGGAAATTTTAAGAACAATAGAAATTAAATCTCGAATTATTCATATCTTAGATCGCAACACCAAATACGATTGACCAAAATGAATTCATGGAATTATAAACTATTGATTCTAGCTCATAAACATCAAATATTTTGTTCCTTGATGAAAATATTTGCACATAAGTTCAAGTGTTTCGAAAAAATGCTGATGGCGTTCAGTTCGGTCTGGTCGAATCCCGACCATATATGGTTGAAAAATAACTATATTTCACCATTTCCCGCGTTATTTTTTTTTAGAAAGGGCGGAATCACACTTCGTTTTGTCTACATTTATATTTTTAATCATGTTGAACCCTTGGCGAGGGATATCGGAACAAAACAACGCCACGATGATGCGCGAAATGCGCATCCAGCTCATCTATTCAAGTTTTTATCGAGCGGTAAAAGTTTAAGCAAGTTTAAGTTTTTTTTAAAAAATTTCCTTTTTACTCTTTTAAATTATTGGTTGAAAGGTGAAGTCACTATTGCTGCAAACACTCTACAAAGCACAAATAAATAGGGTTTTTTATCTGCAAAGTACTATCTGATAAGTCCTTTATTCCCATGTTGTTAGAAGCGCGCGCTAACAGCTTATGTGTGTGTAGTTGTTAGACCATTGTTTGTTTTAGATGCAAAAAAAAAAGAAATTTATTGTCATTTTTTCTTTCATCACTCTTAAAGAAGTTATTGACCGACTTTGGTATCTTCAGATGAAAGTTGCAATATATAAAATGGTATTATTTGCAGAACATTTAGTGATGCAGACGGTACTTTAAGACATCATTTAAAGCTTATTTACAATTTTTCATGTTGAAGGTCATTACTTAAATGTTTTTAAATATTTTATTTGAAAAGCTGGTAAAATTTCAATGCATTTTGATGTGCTACTTTATGATTTGCTTTGGAAAATAATAGTTATGAAGCTTTGAAATATGGTTTTATTTTATTTACAAAAAAAATCTAACCAAATCTAACTCGAAAAATAAAAATGTTAGAAATCTGAAAAATACAAGTATTTTTAAGTCGTAAAAATGAACCCAATTTTCAATTTTGGGGAAGATCTGAAGACCTCCGGCGCAAACCTGACAGATAATAAAAAAAAATCCCATAACATTTCACGGAATCTACTCACATAAAAAATAATTATGAGAATATCACAATCTATTGAGAATTAGTTGGAATAAATGCAATAAGTTAACTTATGCCGAATACTTTTGTCCAGCAGCGTAGCTGTGAGGTTTAATATGTTTCAACATTTTGGGAAAAATGATTGAAGTGTGTCAAAACTACAAAATTCAGCATTCAAGTTTTTCGTAGAGCATAAGTTGTTTGTAATCATTAAAGAAAAAAGGGTTTTAAAAGTTAAATTAAGTTCTAATTATGTGATTAGTTCTTTTGATAAGTCTAAAAATGATTGATTTTCTTCGAATCATCTAGCAACTTTTGTATGGGAGCCTCCTTTCTTCTCTTTCCATCTCCCAATTTTAAATTTGGGGAATGGGGTCTCGAGTAATCATATAAAAAAAACGTACCTAAATACTCTCCAATGCTCAGTTTGGTTCCGTTTACTTGATCAGTTCTCGAGTTATGCAAGCATGTTTCGTTTATTTGGGAGACCCCCTCCCCCATTCCAGTAATGCCTAGGAGTCTTAATACATTGATGACATTCAATGATAGATTTTTTTCCCATACATCCATTGCCTCCCAAATGTATATCTACATTATTGGAAATTATTTTAATGATTCCGGTTACTGTTGAAGTGCAAATCTAGGATTTGTCTGTGAATCGTATTTCAATAGTAGGTATATTTAAGAAAAATATTTTCAATTTCAAACCTTAAGCAAGCTTCACACATAATTCAAAATAGCGCTTAATAAATAATGTTCATCCTTGTTACCTCTCCTAAACGCAATATCTGCAAACGGAAACTTCCTTCGATACTCTATATAGAGGGAAAACCTAAAGTTACATAAAGTTCGAAGTTTTCCTCAGACATGCTTAGGTACGGCTCGGATGGAAAAAAGGAACTAGAAAAGGTGCCAAGTTTGATATATTTGGAAGCCGTCCAGCTGATGATGGGTGGCGTTCGTTGTTTCCTTTCCAGCCATCGGTTCTTGGGAAACAAACCCCAAGAACGCTGAAAAGTAGTAGCAGTAGGGTGGGAAGTTGTTTTCGTTTCTTGTGAGCTTTCCGAGCCATGCCGACGTCTTACAGTTACGACGTATAGTATATAGCTATGTACTACAGTACGCGTGAACTTGATGCAAAACTTTGTTGGGTGGGTGGCTTAAGAGGTGGAGGTCTGGATGAATCATCGCTTCCCTTCGCATTCGACAGGAAAAACTTTGCGAGAATCGGATTATCACAACAATGGTTCGTTCGTTGCTACCTGTTAGCCAACGCATGTATAATAAATACGGACATATTTCGTGAGGTTTCACAGGAAAATTTTGGTTGATTCTAGCTGCTTTTTCAAATAGCCAACATAAAATAAGATGGATTTTAGAAGAGGGTTTATTTATTTATTTTTATATACCTACATATGAAGTTTTCGAATTTTGTTAATTCTGTTTTTTTTTAACCTGAATTTTGTATTATGTAAGGTTTAAAATATACCATTCTATGCATTTATCTCTTAAATCGAGCTAGCGAACAACTCTATCAGTCAACTATGTAGGAACCATTCCCAGCTCAAATCTAGAGGGGTGGTTCTAGGTCAACAGCTTTGCCCCAGATTGAAAATGAGTGGCTGTACGCCTTTTTCCGCATCCTTGCCGATCAAATTTATCGATAAGGAAAAGGAACGGAACGTCAAGACTTGGTCCTCCATAGTTCCAAACATTTTATACATACACATATTTTAGGAGCTCCTTGCACAAAGTTGTTGGAGTTATGCATTGTACTTTTTGTAGAAACTGGCAATAAAGATAAAGATAGTAAACCAATAGAGCAGAAAATTAAATTTTAACCTGACGCCCTGGATGCAGAATTTGTTAATAAAAATCCAGAATTTACATTCCAGAACTTAGATTTTTTTTTAAATTAAAAATTATGGATTTTAATTCCCAAAATCAAAATTTTATGAGCTGAATTGATTTTTTGAGTAATGGTTGTGTCACGCATTTTAAATTTTGTGTTGAAAATTCAAATATCAGAATTCAGAGTTAAGTTTAAAAAGTACATACCTAATTAGTATTATAATACTTATTACAAACTATAACTCATAAAATGCTCATTAGCAGCTTGTTTTGAACATAAGCTCGTGTTAAGGGGGGGGTAGGGTCTAACGAGTATAAAAAAAACACCATTTTCACAATTTTTTTCTAGAGCTATCGTTCAAACAAATGTATTCAAATTTTTTGCATTATACAAAGCACTGTTAAAAGAACATTTAGTAATTTTTTCGTAGAAAAATATTGAAAAATGATCCGGTGACGGAGCACTTTCGAGGATGCCTTTTAGAAAACAGGATTTGCGGTGGACACTGTATCTCAGCACAGAATCATCTGAAGTCAAAAAATCAGAGCAAAATATTTTTAATATATGTTTTTCTAGACCCCAACGTTTTTATTTAACTTAAAAAAATTTTTATGAAATTTTTGTGGCTGTTTGAAGTAAAAACTACGATTTTTCACGAAAAAATCCGCCATTTTTCACCTGTAAAATCTCCCAAAAGTAAAAAAAAAACAAAAAAGAAAAACGTTGGGGTCTGGTATTTTATATGTAGAATATATGTTCCAAATTTGAAAAGAATCGGATAAGTAGTTTTCAAATGACGATGTCCACGGACTTTAAAAATGTGCTTTCGAGAAAAACGCGTTTTAAGTTTCTGCTTTTGCTTTCTTGCGGTATTAGATAGGAGGAGATAAAGGCCTATAATTTCTACAGTTTTGCTTCAATTGACTTGAAAATTTGACACAACATTCTTGAAATGTTTTACAATAAGAAAATCAAAAAATAAAAAAATCGATTTTTTGAAAGTGTTAGACCCTACCCCCCCCTTAAGTGAACATTTATTCATAACTGCTTTCATATTTTGTTTTGACCACTAGAGCATCTATCTACCGGGACGGTCTACCTACACACAGATTTCCCATCTTCCAGCCAACCACTCAACCACTTTCCTTTCGGTTTATTTTGGACATAACACATAAGGATGAGTCATACTTTTCCGAGTGCCAAATGAGCATGAGTGGAAAAGTTCGATGAAGGTTCTGAGATGGTGCGAGTTTGTGGTTCATTTATTGGGGAGCGTTTTTTCACTGAGCGGATAGTGGTGTTCGTGATTAATGGTCTTAAGTCTTAAGCTAGAAGTGAATACGGGTGAAATATTTAAGATCTTCCTTCCATCAACAGGTTGTTGGTTGATTATTTTTAGTTTGAGGTGGAATAATTTTAAACTCAAACAGCTGAATATAAATGAGAACTAATAATTCGGTGTAAATAAAATCTACATATATAGGTTATATTAAATGATTTTTCAAAAAAGAATCTGTTTCCACTAACATATGAATCACAAAAAAAATCAACTCAAAAGCGGATCAAAAGTATCTTCTATGAAGCCAAAATCTGTAAAACAAAAACACACTGGCCCTTATTCTGCGCCGCGAGTGACGTGACAGTTGGCGAGTCACCCCACCGTCACTCGACTCTTGTCACCTTATTCCGACAGTCGGTTTAAGTGAGGTGACAGCAAGGTGAGAGCAAGTGACAGATACTCATTCCGAGCTGAGTGACTGGATGAACCCATCTAGAAAAATGGCGAAATTTGCTCTGATTGTGTTGTGCCGGTGTTTACGAGTCGGGTTTTGAAAATTGAATTTAAAATAAACGAGTGAAAATTGTGCCCCGTCCTGGACAATTATCGGATTGTACGGTGTTAGCAAGCTGGTCAATAAGAAAAAAAAGGGCGAATTTGGCTACAAAAGTGGAAATTTCAGACACAGCATCAAACTGGAGCAACAAAAACTTGAACAGCATGCAGGGCGACTGCTGTCTCACAAACCGGTGTGCAAAAAGGCTTCCGGTGTATCTGCGACAACCTTAGCAGCTATTTCAGGTAGGAAAAATAAGTTGCTTCTTTTAACCTCACCATTTCTAACTTCTGTCTACCTATTTTAGGTTTTAGGTTTAGGTGTTTCGGCCAGCTTGGGGCGAAAATCAGCGAGGACAAGTGCTGATGGAATAAATCGACGCGGTCCTAGAGTCGGTGGTGTCGATTATCGTTTCCAATCCGCTGAAACGGGGCGAAGCAATGCGACCAGGTAAAGGAAGTCTTCCGCGGAGTCGATCAGCTAAAGGGTAATGTACAAGCTGTACGGTCTGTTGCACGACGTCCTCCAGGATACAAACAGTGAGCTGCTCGGAACGTACACGGACGAAAATACCAGCTACGCCCGGGAGGATGCCATGAAGTGTATCGTGATGGCCCTCGCCGATCCGAACACATTCCTGCTGGATCCGTTGCTGTCGCTGAAGCCGGTCC
This sequence comes from Uranotaenia lowii, assembly GCF_029784155.1. Classification (NCBI taxonomy): domain Eukaryota; kingdom Metazoa; phylum Arthropoda; class Insecta; order Diptera; family Culicidae; genus Uranotaenia; species Uranotaenia lowii. The sequence continues at coordinate 320,630,100 of NC_073692.1, forward strand.
GGTTCCTCGAGCCGATTCAAAATCTGCTATCGGCGTTTGTGTTCGAGAAGCTATTTACAGTTTCTTCTAAATTTTTGTTTTATTTTACACCAAATTCAAAAAAGTTTTGAGATACGTGTTAAAAAAGTTACGGCTGCTAAATAAAAAGCAGGGTATCGACTTTTCGAAAGTGTTCACAATTTCAAACTATAAAAAGTTTATAAATTGTATACAAAATCATAAAAACTAATAAATTTATTTTTCCCTAAAGATTTTTCAAAATTTCAATCTCAATCCGGGCCCGGATGGACCTGAAAACTCGCACCGTGTACATCTCCTCAGTGTACATCCCCTCAGTGGCAACAGTTAAGATTGCATGCCAAGGAAGATTTGGTAGCCAAAATCCCTTAGATAAAACCAACTCTTTTAAACTCCAACCCTTCTCGTAAAAAGAAATCATCGTTGTGTTTACAAATTTATTAATAAATTAAGCTAAAAACATGCTAGGTAAAATATTTTGATGGATTTTTAACAACTAACAACTCCGTTTTCTGTAATTTTTGTAATTTTTCATTCCATTTTTATCTCGTCACCACCTGAAAAGGTACCGACAATTGTCACCTAAAATCGTCACCCGAATGCGACGATTCTCACCCACGGTGACTACCAGAATAGGGTAAGAACTCACAAAGTTCATCCGAAGTGACGTTCCTCACCTAAACCGACTACTGGAATAGTGTGACTTGGGTGAGTCGACTATCGTCACGTCACTCGCGGCGCAGAATAAGGGCCACTTTTCATGTTAAGTACGTACTTGAATTGTGTAAACAAACAATACAGTGTTTTTCGATTAATGTTTTAAAAAATAAAGTTGAGTTTATTTAGTCAGATTGTTTATTTTGGTCCAACAATTTATAGATGAAGAAATTATTTATACATTTTTGTAAATGCTGAACGTTTGCACTTGCTCTAGTGTACCTTCTTAACTGATCATTCTTCTGGAAAATGCATATCCTCAATTTTAGTTTTAAAAAAAGTTCTCTGTATTCGGCCTTTAAATACATCAATCCTATATAATCTATTTTATAGGACAGGCTCTTGTTCAGTTCATGGGTCTATTCTTTTTCATCGGATTTTTTTTGTTGTTCTAAGAATCGCTGCATTGCTGTACAAATGAGTTAGGAATCAAGAAGAAAAAACACAGCTCCATACCGCCACCAGGGCACCTGTATCCCGAGCAACCGCATCCGTGTTCCATTATACCAGTTTCATCTCACATTTTTTTAGAACTGGTATAAGGATTGCTCCAAAATAGATGAAATTTGGATCCAATTTTACCGCAGACACCAGATACCCAGACTGATCAGTGGCGCTTGAATCCATACAACTACAAGTCGCCCAGAATCATACGCCATCTGTCGGGGCATCGTGAAACTGCTTTGCTTCATCAAGAAAAAAAATTACACTTGATAATTAACAAGCCAAACCGTCTTGATTGAAAACCGTCTTGATTGAATCACCTATTAGTATTTGAAATTCTTTCTCAAATATTTTTATTATCGTTTTTGTCTTCAATGTTATTTGTTTACTTTAATTTACTGTATCATAATAAGAGATGAATGTTATACAAACAATGACTGTTGATCGATTGAGATGAAAAAAAGGCAACGTTATAGCGGTCCTTAGTTCAGAGCCAATTAATTTTGAGATTCAGTTTTGATTTCAAAATTAATTTATCCGGCTGAGTAACAGTATGAAAATTATAATGTCTGTTATAAATAATTCATTGAGTTCGGAATTGTTCGTCTTAATCTGAAAGGTTGCGACCAAAAAGGCAAACTATATAACTCCTTGTAAAACTTGAATTATAATTTATCTTAACTGTTTCTTGGCTCGTACCTTGATAGGTTTGGGGAGTGAAATAAGTTATTGACATATATTGAATAATATTTAAATGTGATAAATGTATTGATAAGTCCTTAAATCCTATTTGCCGCTGGAAGTGTTCCTGATATAATGCTGGTAATTTCACTAAAATTTATAAATTTTTGGAAAAATAACCTCAGAAACGACCATGTTTGTCGACCGGGTATTTTTCCCTGCTCAAATGTGCGTGAGAAATGTCAAAAAAAAACAACTGTAATGACCATATCGCGGGAGCTTTCATTACGTCGTATGAAACATCTTGAAAATTCACAGAAAATGGCTTCAAAAGTTATCAAAACAACTTTGAAATTTGTATTTCACATATAGAATATGTTGTCCAGGCTACAAATCTTTTAATCGAAAAAAAAATTGTTGAAAAATTGCACTGAATTTGGAATATTTCAAAATGTATGTTTCAAATCCATTTCTCTTTGCTTCCGAAATTTTTTCACCTTTGACATTCAACCAAATTCTTTGATTCAAAGTTTTGTTAAAACCATATTTCGAAAGTAATTAGTTTACTAAATTGATCCATTCTTCAAAAAACTATAATTTTGAATAAGGGTCATTTTAATGTTCCTTAACTGATGCCTAGTAAATAAGAAATAATTTTGCAGTAACTAAACTTATATATCGATTTCAATGCTTTTGCACACCACCAAAACGAATTTTGAATGCTAGAAGAACAGTACTATCTTGAGGCAAACGAAAGTCATTTTTATTTTCTTGTCGTTTTCTGGAATGTCAAATAGCGTATGTCTGTGTGAGTGAATTCATTTAATGTTTTGATTTTGATGTGACGAACTCACGTTTGTTTTATTTTACCCATGGATAAAATCAATTACACGTGCGATATTCAAAACATGGTTCGAAATATAACCAAAAAAATAATAATAAAAGAATAACTTAACAACAGTACAGGAAAAGCTAAGCTATTCTTACTAAACAGACTCGGATAATTGAGATTGTTTGTCAAGAATCATCATTATGTCAACCAACGCTCTTTGTTAGAAATTGTACTAAATTTGCAGGAAAATGCATTATCTCGAAGCCAAAAATTTTTTTTTTCTCAACTGCCTTTTCCAGTGGGCGGTAAAAGGGCTAGTTTGATATCCAAGTTTAGTAAGATATTTCGAAAAGAAGACATTTCTCGAATGTGACTAAATTTTTCATAGAAAGGGAAGTTTTAGGATTTATTGGAGAAAAAAGTAAATAAACATCTGACACCGTTTTTTTGTTGTAGATGGTGACTTAATGGTATATTTCGTTGTTGCGATTTTCATTAAGCTTCTTCTGTTAACAGAACATTCCTTACAAATTTTGTTAATATCACCTCTACTTTTATTTTATTCAGTTTTTGTAAACCTAAGCGGCGATTCGGCTAGGTGAAGGGTTTTGAGGAACTCTAACTGAAACAGATTGTTCAATAAAATTTTGTAAGAATCTCGTCCATTCAACTGATTTAACAGTTCTAAACAGTAATATAATTTAAAGCCACATTCAATATACTGTAGTTTTGCAATATACAATTAGTGAAATGTTTTTACAATGTCATTTGTCGTTTTCTCAACAAGTCCTAGATCGTTTTATAACTATTTACAAATAATTGGGTTTGTCACAGTATTTTTCTGCTCGGAAAACTTGAACTTACCCTTGACGGAGGTTTCGGGGTTAACGAAATCTTGCAGTTGAAAGTGATCTTCACAAATGAAGCCATAAAATGGTTATTTTTCAACCATAACGCAATAAGGAAGTGGTGCAGAAAATCTCAAGTTTTCATTCAATTTTAATTTATGTCGAAGTCGATGTATTTTTTATAAGCTTTATGGTTGAATTCTAACCACATTTGGTTAATACGCTCCAATTCAAAAACGGTTCTTTAATGGTTTTTCGAAATATATCGTGTTATTTTTTTCTATCAAAAGTAGGTAATCAAAAACGACCGTGCGCATCGCTAGATGTAAAAAAACTAATATTATAGCGCCAGCACTAAATTTTACTTCGGAAGTCCGGACTTCCGATCCCGAACTTACTTCCGAACTTTTGACAGTTGTGTTTAAAAAAATAACAGTGTATTATATGCAACGTTGCCACACATAAATTTGTATCCACCAGTTATCTCTACATACATTAAGCGGGCCACAGACTACACAACATTGGTACAAATGCGATGAAATTCGATGAAATTTGGTCGCTGTGAACACGATTTGCATCGTGTATGGCACTGCTTGTATGAGCGCCCAAACGGTTTTAGTAAAATCGGTCGGGATCGAAATATTTTGTACAAACCACCCTCTGTCGGGGTGGAAATGTTTTTTTGTGTAGCTGTTTCTGTTTTCGCCAGCAATCGTTTGTGTTCGCGTGAAATATACTCTTATGTACAAGAATGAGATACACAAACGATTCAAATGAATTTGTGGCAACGTTGATTTATGTGAATTTGAAAACCGATAATTTTTTGGCGCACGCTTAAATAAAACGACTCAATATGTTTTGGTCGGAAGTCAGCCATGATGCCAGTTCACCAACGACGTTTATAAATTTTTTATCTAAACGCACAATATCACAATGCAAATGTGTGTGTGATATTTCGAGATTTTTTCTTTTGTGTATGTGGCCGTTAGTTTCACGATAACCCGTGAATCAGCCTTCAGTGGTCAGTCTGGGTATCTGATGTCTGCGATTTTACGTAGTTCTACACGCTCGAATTTAATTAACCATTTATGGTTCAAAAATAACCATTTTTGACCTTTTTCCGCGTTATGTCTTTTTATGACTTCTCAGTGAAAACCTATAAAATGACTTCTCCTGGAGAAGTTGGAATATGGTTATTTTTCAACCTTAACAAAAAAGAGCGGAGAAGTCGAAAAATGGTTAATTTTTAAAGAAAATACAGATTGCGAAGGACAAGCTGAAAAATTGGTTGTTTTTCGTTTCCTTGCATGTGAAATCAGAATTTTTTTTTCGATTTTCAAACCTCGAGGAATTTTTATTTTTACCAGTTCAGAATTAAAAGCTGCAGCTCAGACTTAATATCGACCAAATTTCCACAACGTCTCTTGGATTATGTTCTACGGGAAATTCTGAGCTGTGGCTCCAATATTGACCAAATTTCCAACACGTCCGGTGGGTGATGTTCTCTGGGCATTCCAACCGGTTCCAGTTGTTTCTACCGCATGCATGGTTCCTAGCTCCTTCAGAGACTTCTCAATAGTCAGCGACTCTTCCGGTACCAACAGCAGATTTAGACTGAACATTCTTGGCTTTCAATAATAAATCATGTGGTCATCTCGATCCTTTTCTTCGGGTTCAGAAATTGAACTCGTTCCAGTAGGAATTTCTCCCGAGCTAGTTGTGGCCATTGGAACTGGAACCGGACTGATGGCGGATCCATCCATTCGGTACACTGGAATTAAAATTTTGTTTTGTTTGGTTGGGATTTTTAAGGGAAGAAAATTTATGATAAGTTTCTTACCTTTCACGTTCTCCCGATTCACAAGCACGCGGAATTACTTTAAAACTTATTATAGTTAAGTATATAATATTCGTGCGAGAAAAGAAGAAATCTGGATCGCTTCGGCTTCCGCCATCGATAACTTTCAAAATGGCTGTGTAGATTTTCAACCGTTTTGTGGTTAATGCTCAAGAACTACCAAAATGGTTGAAATTCCTTCTTGATTTATTGTTGAAAAATAACCATTTTGACTCTTTCGAGCCAAAAACCATAAAATGGTTATTTAAGATCCATTAATGGTTAGAAAAAAACGAGCGTGTAAACCGTTTGACAGTTAATGGAATACGAGTAGGGTTTCCTATTTTTTCACTGGATTAGATCTTATTTCGTTGATTCAATTCTTGTATAAATTAGATCCAAGAATGGACCACGGATACAGATTCTCTCACGTGCATTGAAAATATGCTTGGTTGCGAAATACGCGTCCAAATATTCCCTTTAATCAGTATGCTGTGCCATGGCTACTACATCTCGCGACGTATGCTCGCGACGCCTCGACCATGGAAACGAAAAACAAACCCCCGAAAGGAAAGAAAGTTTCGAAAAAATGGAAGCCATGACATTTATTCGATTCAAATAATTACAAATTTAATTATGGCGGACAATTGATGTGACTTTGTGTTTTTTTACTTGAAGAAAGCCGATTCTCATGTCTATAGAATATCCTAAGGATAATTTCATTAGAATCGATTGGGACATTTTGGAGGAGTAAATAGTGTGTATAATAGATTGAATGAAACAAGTTTTCATTTGACAAGATAAATAACCGTATGTTTGTTGATATTTATTTTGGCTAAATCGGTGAAAAGCGTTCTTATAATTTTAATAATTGAGATTAATCATCGTGAGTTTGGTTTGATAATTAATTTTGAAGGCCTTACCGGTGAATGTTATGTACTCATAGTGAGAACATTTTAAGATTTGAAAATTATAGATGGATAGAAGATTTGAAGAAATTTACAGGTGTTGAAAATGAGCGAGTAGAAATTTTTAAGAAGCATTTTCATCACATTCAAAAGCTGCTCCTAGAAGTCATCTTCCGGCTGAAATTTAAAAGAAACATTGTATTGATAAGCTTTAAAAAATACGTGAAATTGACTCACTCAATATTTCTTTGCAAATAACTTGCTTTGCAAGCAATCTTCAAATGCGGCTTATTCCAGGTTCTGTTACGAGATACGAGAAAAAAAGTTTTTTAAATGACCAACTCACCAAATAATTCATTTTGACTCAATCCACATCAAACTGTTTCAACTTCATTGCTCACTTTTCTATAAATAACTTACGAAAAAACAAACAAAAGATCATGTTTGACAGACCTATTGCTGATTTTCCAGCAATATGGATATTTGCTGAAAAAACCAGCAAAACGAATCATGTTAATTGGTTTCTAGCCAAAATTTTAATTTCTGAACGTTTCCAGTATTTTTTTTTGCTTGACAGAGTGAAAATCTTAGCGTGTTATTCTCTCTGCGACCAATACTGCAACCAGATTTCTAAAAATTAAATGATGAACAGACCCCGTTCGAGTTTTTTTTTTCATTTTTTCCCAAATTATTTCTACTAAAATATTATTATTATTATTATCATTATTATCTAGATTCTACATTTTCAGACAATTTTTGACCATTTTTTTACCTTTTGTTAAGTATCGCAGCGCCAATGTAATTACACCACGAAAAATGGTTTCCTTTGAAAATTCGTCAAAAATTCTGTTTTTCGTATTTTGAAAATTTAAAAACGCAAAATTGTGCCAAATTTCGTCAACTTCCCAATCCTCTTTTTTTCTCAAAATTTATCTGGTATGACTTAAACAATTTTGACGATTCATTGATTTAAAAGTACGATTTTACACCACTGTTTTAACACTTTTTGTGGTCATAATCTTAAAAAAACTCCAAAAAGTATATACTTATTCTAATTCTAATTCTGATTTGTTCATTTAGAGAGGATTTTAACCGACATGGTCATTCGTCCTCTTGATATTATGGCCAACGCATAGTTTCTAAGTTCAGCCTTCTTGGACACTAAGTGAAATTTTCTTTGAGCATTCTGTAGTTGATTTACAGTCTTTTTTACATGTTTTTTTTCGGTTTTTTTTACTTTGAATAACGGAAATCTGAATATTGGTTGAGAAACATATTTGAGTTACATTACGAGGTTCCTAAAATTATAAATTTTGTAAGAATCGTTTGAGAAACAAGAGAGATATAGCGGTTTTAGTCAGGAGTGTCAAATTGACACTCCAAGGACTGTAACGCGTAAAAATTTCAGGGACGGATGAAGGTTAAAGACCCTCGCACTACTTTTTATAAAGGGGGGCTCCCAAAGCATATCGAAGCAGAATATAACACAAATCGATTATTTTTCCAGTGATTTTTATCAAATTTGTTACTCATGTAGGGGAAAGTCGGGTAAGACGGACACCCTAAGGTAGAATCGCAATTAAAAATCAGATTTTGCATTTTTCATCGCAGTTTTCGTGCAGATGGGCAGTTTAGGTTGTTTGCTATCGCATTAACCATTGGAATTAGTAAACTTCCTTCATCAAGACTGTTTTTATACCTATTGAAACATGCTTGCAAATTACACTTTTGAAAAATGGTCGGGTAAAATGGACACTGCTCAGAAAAGGTACATTTTGCTGCAAAAATTTCTGTAAAAGTAAATATTTTTGTGAGTTAAGTATTTGAAATCGTTTTTCAACCAAAATGCAACCAACTGGTCCGAGTCCAGAAGCAAAACGGAGTCGTTTTGGAATTCCATATTTTATAGTTATTATGGCCTGTTTAAGATGGTGAGTGCTTTTCGACCGACAATAATTGCTCTTGGTAAGGTCTTTTGAAGGCGTATGGAGAATCAAACCGGTGAAAAAAATTAAAATACCTGCAGAAGCTTATGTGTCCGTTTTACCCGACCTTGAGGTGTTCGTCTTACCCGCCTTAACAAATTTTTTTTCGAAACGTTTGTTGTTCAAGCCCTTTGACCGAAATTCGCTGATTTTCCTCCAGATGGTTAAAAAGAAGTCCAAATAAACATTCTACCTTTGAAAACGGTTGAAATTTTCGAAAATTTTGCGAGTTATGAAATATTTTATGAGAAGAGAAAATTACATCAGATAATGGATCCTCAAAGTTTTCGTTTGTTTTGTCTACTATTATGGGACCTTGCTTGCTATAAACAAAAAAGAGATCTCGAAAGTGTTGATACACTTAGACGACCATATTCCCATCATTAGATTTGTACCAAACATTGTAGTTTTCGAAATATTGAAAGTGTTCGTTTTACCCGCTGTGTTCGTCTTACCCGACTTTCTCCTACTCAGACAGCAAAATCACTCATTATAACAAAAGACCACCTCCAACTCGGAAAAGAATATGACACAAATCTATCATTATTAAAGATTCTTTTTTTTCTTTACGAATGGTTTTATTAAGGCATTTTACTTATAAAGTTTTTATGTGCCGGGAGTATTTTTCCTAACTTTGGGTTAGCAAGAGGGGGGCAATTATTAAAGATTCAGTCGAGTATAGTTCAGTTATTCGAAGAGAGTCTTCAAATTCATTTTATGTTCAGTTGAACAAAAACCTGCCCATTCTGATAAGCGCTCTTTCAAATTATACAATTACATTTGAGTCTTCAATCATGATGGATTTTTGTTATAATTCTTTTTCGAGGTGAAGGGAGTCTTTTGAAACATTTATTTTTTTATTTTTTATTTACATAGTATTCCGTCTTACGACATAACTTGACGAACATAATTCCTAAAATTCACTCGGTCCATGGCAACCGTTCTCCAATTTCTCGGGCACCCCACGTTCGCCATACACGCTCCACTTGGTCTAACCACCTCGCTCGTTGCGCCCCCGCTCGTCTTGTTCCTACCGGATTCGTAGCGAACACCTGTTTTGCAGGACAGTCGTCCGGCATTCTCGCAACATGTCCCGCCCAGCTTTCACCACCTTCTGGATACTGGGTTCGCCGTAGAGTCGCGCGAGCTCGTGGTTCATCCTTCGCCTCCACATTCCGTTCTCCTGTACGCCGTTTTTTTTTTTGAAACATTGAGTGTTATTACTGTTCGAAAATATCCATGTGTCAAAAAATTTCCAAATATCACTGGAAAAATGATCGATTTGTGTTATATTCTGAATCAATCGGACTCCCCCTTTTTCCGAGGTGGAAGGGGTTTGTAACTTATCAGAAACACTTTCTGGCCCAAAAATCCGTTATACAAAATTTCACAACAATCGAACTAATCAACGACACGAAAACACTTCTGCATATGCACGCTCATATTTTTTTAACCAAAAATGACTTTTATTGAACCTTTTTCTGCGATTTCTTGAAGAACATCAATTCTTATTATTTTTCAACCTTAATGAATGTTTGAATTTCAACCGTTTTAGAAGTTCAGACGAAAAAAACAGATTATGGTTAAAATTTAACCGTAATCCTAAATGAAAACAAGGAAGAAAATTAACTGTTGTCGGGTGCTAGTGCCGGTGTATACTGTTTGGCTCCACTTGGTACCTTCGCTGGCTGGGAATGAACTGCGATCGAAGAACTAGGAGAGGCCGTAAGTGGAATCGGAACAAATGTAAGTACTACCACCGGTGTTCAAAAAGTTGATTCCCGGATGCAAAATTTGTTTTCTCCGTTTCTAGGTTAGCAGCTCCGAGCAGATTCCACCATGTTCAAAAATATCTCTGCCAAGAAGAAAGCGACGAGCAGCTGACCAGAAGTGCTATCCGAATATGAACAAGAGCGACCCGGATGTGGGGCGCAAGTTGTTTCCGTAGTACCAAGGTGAGTTTACTTTCAGTATCTGCCCTCTGAACCTAATTAAAATCAAAAAGCTAGGAGAAAACTTAAATAATTCTTTATGTCCTCCACAGGTCCTGAGCGACGACAATCGCGGTCCTTGGTATTTCGGCACAGGTGGAAGAGCTGATGGTTGCCCGGATCAATTCCGTTGTAACTATTGATCCGGAACAATTTTTCCGGATATTTTTTCCCGATTCGGCGTTGTTGGAGATCAGAACATCAGGAATCCCGCGCACTCCTCTGCAGGCAGCGCAATGTCATTCACAAAACGGAATGCAAACGAAAAAGTCCCGATTTTTTTTTAATTATACTTGAGATAAATAAAGCAGGATCAGGAACATGATTTAATGCCATTGATTGTATATTGACATTTATTTAAATTGATTTCCGAAATCATCGTTTCAATTTTTTAATCGAATTACCCTTGTTTCTGTGGTCGAAAAAACGGTTATTAAACAACCATTATCCAATCTAGGTAAACGGTTGAAAAATAACCATAATCCAAGTTCTTCGTTAAATCTCATTTTATGAGTTTTCGTTGAAAACTCATAAAATGACTTAACCCACAAAACTGCCATTATGGTTATTTTTCAAACATTTATGGTTTAACTTGGCCCTGCGTGTGGGAAAACACGTCTGCTACACCCAAAATAATTTTCACTTAAAAAATAAGTGACATCTGTAGTGAATTCTCGCCATACGTAATTTCATTTGATTTTTAAGTGATGGGTCAAGTGAATTCACTTAAGTGACCGGTCAAGTGAATTAAACTAGGAAATTCGAGTGAAATTTATCTGAGTTTCTAAGTAAGTTTCTCACGCGTTTTTTAAATAAACAAAGAACATTTATAGAACACCACTTCGATTTCAAATACTTACATTATGCTTTCACCATAAATTTATTGATTGGAAAATTCCATCGTAATCCCAAGGTAGATCGATTACTGCGGATAGTGCGACTTCTAAATCTTCCCTGCTGCAAACCAGAAAATCTGTCCAGTTCAAACCACAAGCTGAAACATGATAACACATTTAAATAACTTATCCTCACATCACGTTTAACACAAACTACCGTCAAAATCGCCTGGGAAAATCCAAATCCAGCATAAGCTTTAAACGCTGCTCTTTAAAATTTACCATTTTGAACTCTGAAAATAAACACAACCGACCCAACATTCACTTGAAATTCAAGTGATGGGGGAGTGAATATTTTTTCTCACTTCAAATTTAAGTGACGACTGAAGTGAATGTGGATGAATTCACTTGAAATTTAAGTGACTGCCAAGTGAAATGTATGTGTCGCACTTGAATGGAAGAAAATCACTGGATCCTTGTTTTTAAGTGAAAAATCATGTGTATTTTAAGAGTGGATTTGGGTTCAGTGTAGTTTCCAACGTATTATGGTTCCTACAGTGCAGGGATGCCATTTGAAAAGATGTGAAAAAAATCAAATTAAATTATTCGATTTTGAAATCGTCATAACTTTTGATTGGAGTATCTTAGAGGTTCACGGTCTTGGGCAAAGTTGTTTTTTGAATCTTCAGCAATGAGGTATGGCTTGAATAATTTCAGTTCAGTGCAACAGTGAGGCTAAAGGATTTTTTTGAACAAAAAAAATCACTTTTGCATACTTATTTCCATACTAACTTCGAATTTTTTGCTACAAACCATTACAAATCCTAGGGGTACCAAAATTTGCATGGTTTTTGGACCCTAAGGGAACTTAAACTCGTTTAATTCTTTTTTTTGCCTGATTCTGACCAGTCTTATGTCCATAAAAACTACTGTCCTCATTTGTACAACATTTAAGGCTTTTTTCATCCACATGCCTACCCTTTCCACAGACACCGTGTCGCTAGGTCTATCTTCTCTTTTCATGAAGTTATAGGTTGGTTATAGGTTTAATGTTGTCAATTCGAGACAAGGATTTTCGGATGAACACTAAAAAAAAATCTACGTAATTAATCTAAAATATATTGATAAATTCATTTACAAAAGTATCATGAAATGAGTGGTAGAGACAGACAATGGCTTATTTACAACGTTATGTCACTATACCGTCTATATAGTATGCAGTAGAGTAATCAGTTTCTCATGAATGGTTTATCTTAATTTAAATCCGTTTTTCATTTTTACTATGAGTATGTTTCCAAAGTGTCCGAAACGGCGGTGCCTTGAAATATGTTCTACAAAACGCACCATTTTGTAGACTATTCGTTTTCGACGCTCCCCTATACGAAATATGTTCAGCAATAATGCCTGCAGCTGAGCTGCGTTTCTACTTAGTGGAAGGAAAGATGTGTCTAGCGATTTTTTTTTGTGTTTAGATTTCCTATCGATAGTGGGTTTTCTTTTCGTTTCACTTAAAACTCTAATAATACACTTCATGGATGGTAACTTTAACAAATGGTAAGATGGATTTGGGACGGGTGGTTTGAGTTCTCCTTCCCTAAAGGGCATCCCTTTAAAAGTAAAACGCCTGTGTTCCGACTAACGTAACAACAAAATTAACAAATAAAATCACTGTATAAATACACATGCGGCAGGGTTGATCCCGGTATGGTACGATTTCGCAGACAATTCGATGATGTGGTTGGTGGAAGACAAATCCAAGTGTCAATGTCAATCTTATTCATTGCTTAGTATCAAGGATTCAAAATGTGAGGATCGAAGATGTATGGTTGAAAATCTACTCCTTGTAAACGCACATGGCTTCATCGGCTCCATCCGGACAATCTGCTACCTGTAAAGCAAGTTTACAAATTCTAGAGTAAGTATCTATTCAAACTATGCATTAACTGATTTCTTACCCTATCGCACAGTTGATTGACTGAAATGCAAATTCCGCTAACGCATCGAAGTTCTCCCTCGGGACACGGTGAGGCATGGGCCGTAGTTAGGAAGTCCCTGCTAGTACTGCTGTACTTGTAGTCGTTCTCCGAATCGGACGTCATCATGATCTCTTTGCTGTCTTGGAAATTACCTGAAAGCACAAACAGAGATGTTGTACCCAAATTCATCAAATAACAAAGCAACCCGATGAAATGTACTCAATGATTTTGGCACCGATATCGTTCTGGTGGTTTCGGCTTCCGTTTGATCTTCTATCCTCTCCGTGGTTCTCGGTTCTACAGTGTCTGTTCGATTTCTCCGGTTCACATGTGGAACGTTTTCGGCTGCCGTTGGTTCGTATTCGTCCTCCTGTGAAGCTTCGTAGTCACCATAGCTTCGCTGCTGTTGCTGTTCCTCCTCTTGCTGTTTCCTCTGCTGATTCCTTTCCCGGTCCTCGTTGGTGATCGTCAGGTAGGGTTTGCTGAAAATGCCTCTAATAAGATTACCGCGTCAAAATTATTGAACCTCAAACGACACTTACACGTTCACAGGACTGTTGGGTACTTGAACCTGCACAAATGGATACTCCCGTTGCGAGCCAAAGGCCGTAGGGTACGTCGTCTGTTCGTCGTAGTAACAATCCAGCTCATCCGATGCATCCGGACAGTCTTCGTACTGATCGCAACGCCACTTGTCCGGTATACATTTATCGTTCGAGAGGCACCGATACTCATCTCGTTCGCAGAACTTGCAATCCGATTCGTCCTCTCCATTTTGGCAGTCCTTGATGTTGTCGCACCTTTAGAGTAAGCAAAAGAGAATTCGTCATAAATGCTTTCTAAAGGGCGATACGGTTAAAATTTGGTCAATATCAACTTGACGTATTTCTTTCAATTTTGCATTTAAAAAACCTGAACACCCCTCATTTTGAAGTTGTGTGTGTGTAGAATGTTGCTCCTATTTTGATTTTGGAATTCACTCTTCAGTTGTCAAATGCCGTCCAAGGAAGAAGAGCAGCGTATCAAAATTTTGCTCGCGCATCGCGAAAATCTGAGCTACTCGCACGCAAAGCTGGCAAAATCGCTGAAAGTTGCCGAATCAACCGTTACAAATGTAATAAAAGTGTTTGGGGAACGTTTGTCGACAGCCAGGAAGTCTGGATCGGGGAGAAATCGAAAACCGGAAGCCGCTGAGACGACAAAGAGAGTTGCCGGTAGTTTCAAGCGAAACCCTAACCTCTCTCTCCGAGATGCCGCAAATAAGCTGGGTGTATCGTGCATCGAGCCAAAAAACGAGCCGGACTATCGACTTACAAGAAGGTAGTGACTCCAAATCGCGAGGATAAACAAAATACGACGGCCAAAGCGCGATCCCGGAGGCTGTACACGACGATGCTGACGAAGTTTGACTACGTGGTAATGGACGACGAAACCTACGTCAAAGCCGACTACAACCAGCTTCCGGGACAGGAGTTTTATACGGCAAAAGGAAGGGGAAAGGTAGCAGATATTTTCAAGCACATGAAACTGTCAAAGTTCGCGAAGAAATATATGGTTGGTAAGCCATTTGTACCTGTGGCTTGAAAAGCAGCATTTTCATAGCTTCCGGGACTGTCAACCAAGAAATTTACGTGAAAGAGTGTTTGAATAAACGTCTGCTGCCTTTCCTGAAGAAACACGGTTGTTCCGTACTGTTTTGGCTGGATTTGGCATCTTGCCATTACGGTAAAAAGGCCATGGAGTGGTACGCCGCCAACAACGTGCAGGTGGTTCCCAAGGACAAGAACCCTCCCAACACGCCAGAGATCCTCCCAATTGAGAAATACTGGGCTATTGTCAAGCGGAACCTAAAGAAGACCAAATAAACTGCTAAAGAAGGAGCAGCAGTTCAAGGCAAACTGGCTTTCTGTGGCGAAGAAGGTGGACAAGGTGGCTGTACAAAATCTGACGGCAGGGGTTAAGCGTAAGGCCCGGCAATTCTGATTTGGAAAAGCGGAAGCCCAACTGAATATTTTTCCTGAATTTTATTCTAATTAAACTTGAAAAAGAAATTTCAAAAAGATTTTCACGCGTTTTCCCTTGACCAAATTTCAACCGTATCACCCTTTATTTGACACAACATGAACTCACTTCCACTGCAGAGGTATGCAGCTCGAATCTGCACACTGGAACTCGTTGGCATAGCACTTGCTTTGGCGGGTTGGATCCTCGCACACGTTCCGATCGTTGGAATCCGGATAGCTGTCACAGTCGAAAGTGGCCGTCAGGACTTCGGAGCTGGCGATGATGTGCGCACAAGGTTCCAGGATTGCTATTGTGAAGTGGATGTCGATTTAAAATGACAGATGCATATAAAACATTGTGTTGAACTTACACTTGCAGATGCGTTTGCACGGTGTGAGTGTTCCCATACGAGTGGGCCGACATTCCGGTTCCAGCACCAAGCACACAAATTCGGCCACCCGCACCGAGCACTTGGAGTTGATCAGGTACTGGAAGTGTTCGTACTCTACGGCCGTTAGTCGAGGATTCTTGGAGTTTGTTAGATCGTACGGAAGCACTCCTCGGCACAGACCTAGTGAGGTGGACTTGCAGATACCTGGGAGGACGTATATCAAGGAAGGGTGGGGTGGCCAAAAAAAAGAGAGAAAAAAACATATTAGTTCCGTTGACCATTTTGCGAAAGCTCACCTGCGGCGGGGCTGTCTGTTGGCTTGTGGGCAGTAGTACCTTCTTCGGAAATATTGAAACGTTTCAAACCTTCGGTCGTTATTTCGAACCGGGACAGAATGGGTAACGTGGGGGACACCTTGGTCCGGTACAGGCTCGAGTCCGTGGTGGAACTTATGGAGGTAAGATTTTTCTAAAAACAATTAAGGAATGGGGAAAAACTATAGTAAAGATGTTCTTCGGAGCTTCTGATGATTAGTAGAAGCACTGGACTCTGGATGGATTTATGATTAAGGTTTGGCGTTTGCTTGCAGTTTCCTGATACTGGTCTATTAGATTTATGAGTCGTTTTCATTTATGTACAATGTTGTTTATTTTCATCTCCCATTCGTTACATGCGAGGCAAAACGGAAGTTAAACTATAGCCAAGATCACGCATATGGGCGAAAGCCACTCGTGAGCGTGACCGGTGAAGGAAAGTGTCTGTTTGTAGGTAATTTGTCTTTATTTCTAGGTTTATTTCTCCAGGTTCGATAAAACCGACCACCACACATGGAGTCAACCCATCAGCAGAGGAAAGGTTATGGAAAGCCACCAAGAGGAAGTACACCGTGCGACAATGATTCATGCATCTAAAACCTACTTTGTAAGATCATGTGACCCAAAGGTTTCGTATGTGATTATTTTCAATCTTTATGCACATTGTTTCCAATATTATTCAGGTTTAAAGTTTTAATAAAAGCTACTTCCGAAATCTCGAAATCTGTTTTGAAAAAAAAAAATTTTAATTTGCCAAGACTCTGCTCCTATGAAAAAAAAACAACAATTTTCAAAGCAAAATCTTTGGTTTTAGCTGTACATAAAAGCCTAAAAGGGTAGTAATCTTGTATGTAACTCTTCGATGAAATATCGAGTTTCTTTGAGATCCTGTATGTGTTTGTGTTAAGTGAATTAGATATTAGATTAGAATTTCGAGTATGCATTGGTATTCGATTCGAATTCTGCATCACCATTGTCAAAAAGCGTTTTGAAATAGGAAATAGAAACTATATCGTTTGAACATTTCATGAAGAAAAAGACAGAATTCAGATTCATGTGAAAGCCGTCAATTATGAGAAACTAGCTGACCCGGTGTGCTTTGCTACACCTTTAAAAAACAAATGATATTTTCAGAAATTATCCAAATTTTTATTGTTTTGTTGGCATTGTTTTAAATCAAATAATAATATAATTCATAAGCAACCGCTATAAAATGAGAGCTGCAGCTGGAGTTTCGAATTGTAACTCAAAGATGTCTTATACTTATTTTCTGAATCTCGATCTGAAAATTTCTGTAGAAGATCTGATAATTTTAATCTGTTTCTTTAAGCTTCGCCCTGAAAAAGGAGGGACTCAAATTAATCGTACGCAAACAATCTAACTTATAAAATAAGGTTGTTTTTGCTTAATATGTTCTGGATTTATGCTAAAAAACTGATATGAGAGCCCCTCCTGTCCTTCTCTTCATCCCCTGCATAATGGAGGTCATGGTCTTGAATAATCATACACATTTTTGTCGTGCCCTAAAATCCTGTCACATCAAACATAGTTCCATTGGTTGATAAATTTTTAAGCTTAACAACAAAATTTCTTCTCCTCTCTACACTGTAAAGAGTAAGGATCTATAACAATCGTAGAAAAATATCTCGTTACAAAATACCTTTCCATGCCATATTTGTTTCCATTTGTTGGCTTCGTTAGCATAAATTGAGAACTTATGCTAACAAAATTGTATTGGGCTCACCTCCCTCCTCCTATGTACCTACTCACTGAAAGGAGGATGGTGTGTCAGATAATCATACAAAAATTATTTTCCATGTTAAGTTTTGTCCATTTCTCGAATTTTGTAAAAAAAAGAAGTTAAATGTAAGCTTTCCTCTTCCCTTCCTTTATTACCAATTCTATCATCCTACTGCAAAAAAGGAATTGTTTGACATAAAAAAAAATTCTCGATTGAAGTAACATCCTATGCCAAATTTTGTTTTATTTGCGTTGTAAATTCTTGAGTTATGCATAAACTTGAAAGGAAGTACCATCCCCCTTCCGTTCTCCCCATTCAATGGAGGGGTGAGAACTTAATATTCACAAAAGTATTTTTTGTACTCAAAAACGTTTTGATACCAAATTTAGTTTCATTTGCTCTATTAATTCTTGAGTTATGCAGAAAAATTGTATGGAAACCCCCCTTTCCCCCTTTATATCTTTCCGCTGAAAAGTGGGGCTTCAATTTATAATAGAAACATTTCTCGTATCCAAATACTCTCACATGCCAAATTTGGCTCAATTTGCTCGATCAGCTCTCTAGTTATACTGAAAATTGTAAGGGAGACCTCTTCTCCTCCTTTTCATCCACCTTTTTGAAGGAGTGAGGGATACCAAATATTCATAGAAACATTTTTCGTACCCAAATATCGTTCCATGCCAAATTTGGTTCCATTTGCTGTTGTAGTTCTTGAGTTATGCAATAAAAATTGTATGAAACTTCCCTCCCTCTTTCCTTTCTCCCCGGAAGAAGGAAGGGGTCTCAAATAATCATTAGAACATGTCACATTCCCAAATATCCACCCATGCCAAATTCGGTTCCATTTGCTTGATTCGTTTTTAAGTTATGTAAAAAATTAAAAAGAGGGCCCCTCCCCACTTTATATTTCCCTACTGGATAGAGGGAGGGGTCTCAAATAATCATAGAAATATTTTTCGTATCCAAATACCTTCCCATGCCAAATTTGGTTTCATTTGCTTTATTAGTTTTTGAGTTATGTAAAAAAACATGAAAGAGGCCCCTCCCCCTTTCAACTGCAAAGAGGGAGGGGTCTAAAATAATCATGGAAATATTACTCGTATCAAAATACCTTCCCATGCCAAATTTGGTTCCAATATCTTGATAAGTTTTAGAGTTATATGAAAAATTGTAAGGTAGCCCCCCTCCCCCCTTCCTATCACCCCACTGAGAGAAAGGAGGGGTATCTAATATTCATTGAAATATTCTCCGTTCCCAAATACCACCCCATGGCAAATTTGATACCATTTGCTTGATTGGTTCTCGAGTTATGCAAAAAATTGTCTTTTGTTTGGGAGGCCCCTCCCCCCCCCTTCCTGTTAGGGGGAGGGGTCCCAAACCATAATAGGAACCTTTCCCGGCCTCCAATTCCCCCACCTACCAAGTTCCACGTAAATCGGTTCAGTAGTTTCTGAGTCTATAGGGAACAGACAGAAAGACAGACAGACAGCGAGACAGATAGACAGAAATTCATTTTTATAAAGCTTAGTTCTTTTAGAAATGGGACAGTTACGAATGCCTGTATCTAAAAAACCATTCGTTTTAACGAAATACTTTCTATAAAGAAAAAGAAGGTAATGTTATGATCTTCCATGAAAAAATTTGAAAAAAAATATTTACCGTTTTTTGTTAAAGAAATTTCTACTTTATTCTTGGTATCTCCCATTGGCCGGCGCACACTTTTTTCAGTCATGGTATTGATCAGTTTCTCCAACTTATACTTCGTTAAATCTATATTTTAGGTGGCTTCACCCTCCTTCTTCAATTTCTGATACTTTTTGGTCCAATACTTCTCTGGAAACTGGAAACTGGAAGCATTTTAGTTGATACAGTTGTTTCGAAATAAACAAATTTGATTATTTTTGACCACATTTTTGAACGTTTTTTTTTCGGTACAGGTTTTACAGCTTAAGAGCTTTGGAACTATCAAAAAATGGTTGTATGAGGTTGGATTTCAATGAGTCATCACTAGGCAACACTTTCAGCTTATCAGAGAAAATTGTTTTGGACATTTCAGCGATCTACCCTTAGTTTTTCGTTTATTGAAAATTAAAAATGCTGGTATGAGACTTGACTTCCTTGATGATCCTTTACCGTTGTTGCCGATCATGTGCTTCTCTCCAATGCTTGATTTGAACTTTGTAGACATTATTGACAGTGTTTGCATACTTATCCACCACAAAAACTCAGTAATTCTTTGAATAATTAACAGTTTTGTCAGCTATCAATTTGATAATGACGTATTTTCAAGGAAACTGTGCAAAATTATTTTTTTCTTTTTCTCTTGCATCGTACATATCTCAAAAACGCGTAAATTTAAAATTTTGAAAAAAATTGGTCGAATAGTACTTTTTACAGGAAACAAAATGCTGTCAAAATTTTCAATATCCAATTACTAGTTAACGAGCTATTAGCAAATGAAAGTGTCCCATTTCTAAAAGAACTAAGCTTTATATATAGATTACTAGCTGACCCTGTGTGCTTTGCTACACCTTTCAAAAACAAATGATATTTTTAGAAATTATTCAAATTTTTATTGTTTTGTTGGCATTATTTTGAACCAAGTTATAACATAATTCATAAGCAACCGCTATAAAATTAGAGCTGCAGCTGGAGTTTCGAATTGCAACACAAATATGACTTAAACTTATTTTCTGAATTTTGATCTAGGTATAAGTTTGGGTTAAAGATCTGATAATTTAAATCTGTTTCTTTAAGCTTCGCCTTGAAAATGGAGGGTCTCAAATTAATCGTACGCAAACAATCTAACTCCTAAAATATTGTCGTTTTTGCTTGATATGTTCTGGATTTATGCTAAAAACTTATATGAGAGCCCCCCTATCTTTCCCTTCACCCCCTGCTGAATGGAGGTCGTGGTCTTTAATAATCATATCCATTTTTTCGTTCCCAAAAATCCTCATATATCAAATATAACCATTTTTGTTGATAAGTTTCCCCTCCTTTCTTCCCTTCTCTACACTGTAAAGCGTAAGGGTCTATAACATTCGTAGAAACATATCTCGTAACCAAATACCTTTCCAAACCATATGGACCCCCTCCCTCCTCCTATGTCCTACTCACTGGAAGGAGAATGGTGTGTCAAATAATCTTAGAATCGTACCAAAATGATTTTCCATGTTAAAATTTGTCCATTTTTCGAATTTGTAAAAAAAGTTTAAATTTAAGTTTTCCTATTTCCTTCCTATATTCCCAATTCTATCCTCCTACTGCATAAAAGGAATTGTTTCACATATAAATATTTCTCGTTTTGAAATACCATCCCATGCCAAATTTGGTTTTATTTGCGTAGTAAATTCTTGATTTATGCATAAACTTGAAAGGGAGTACCATCCCTTTCAAGAGGGGTGAGAACTTAATATTCATAGAAGTATTTTTCGTACTCAAATACTTTTTGGTTTCATTTGCTCGAATAATTCTCGGGTTTTGCAAAAATGCATTTGTATGGAAGCCCCCTTTTCCTCCTTTATCTATATCTTTCCGCTGAAAAAAAAAGTGGGGCTTCAAATTATCATAGAAACATTTCTCGTATCCAAATACCCTTACATACCAAATATGGTTCCATTTGCTCGATCAGCTCCCAGTTATACTGAAAACTGTAAGGGAGACCCCTCCTCCCCCTTTTTATTAACCTCTTTGAAAGATATACCATATATTCATAGAAGCATTTCTCGTACCCAAATTTCATTCCATGCCAAATTTGATTCCATTTGCTGTTGTAGCTCTCGAGTTATGCTGTAAACATTGTATAAAACTCCCCTCCCTCTTTCCTTTCTCTCCACTGGAAGAAGGAAGAGGTCTCAAACAATCATTAGAACATGTCTCGTTCCCAAATACCCTTCCATGCCAAATTTGGTACCATTTGCTTAATTAGTTTTTGAGTTATGTTAAAAAATATAAGTGGACCCCTCCCCCCTTTATATATTCTTACTGGAAAGAGTGAGGGTTCTCAAATAATCATAGAAATATTTTTCGTATCCAAATACCCTCCATGCGAAATTTGGTTCCATTTGCTCAATTAGCTTCTGAGTTATGAAAAAAAATACAAAATAGGCCCCCTCCCCACTTTTTACCTCCCTACTGAAAAGAGGGGGGGTCTCAAATAATCATAGAAATACTGTTCGTATCCAAATACCCTGTCATGCCAAATTTGGTTCCATTAGCTTAATAAGTTCTCGAGTTATGTTAAAAATTGTAAGCTAGCCCCCCTCCCCCTTTCCTATCTCCTCACTGAAAGGAGGGAGGGGTATCTAGTATTCATAGAAATATTCTCCGTACCCAAATATCACCCCATGCCAAATTTGATACCATTTGCTTAATTAGTTCTCGAGTTATGCAAACAATTGTCTTTTGTTTGAGAGGCCCCTCCCTCCCTTCATGAAAGAGGGAGGGGTCTCAAACCACAATAGGAACCTTCCCCTGCCTCCAATACTCCCACCTGCTAAGTTTCACGCAATTCGGTTCAGTAGTTTCCGAGTCTATAGGGAACAGACAGACAGACAGACAGACAGACAGACAGACAGACAGAAATTCATTTTTATATATATAGATAACACAGTTGAAGTTGAAAGTAGCTTCCGGATTAAAACACTTTTTAGATAATTAATTAATTTTGGCAGGGCCGTAGGAAGAAATGACTCATAAGGAGGGAGGGGGAGAGATCTTTTGATGACCTATTTTTTCTATGACATTTTTGTGCAAACAATAAATATAAAAAAATAAAAATATTATTTCTTTTTATGATAACTCTATTTGATTATTCATTTTTAAGTTCTTTTACATAAATAGTTTTTCGTGTAAAAAAGAAACCTTTGAAAATACATCCTAAAATCTTTCAAATGATAATTAGGATTTGTATAAAGAATCCTATAGTAACAAAATAGACAAGTTACCTACATCGATTGTTGAAATCATAGAATTTGCAAAAAATCTTGTAAATTTAGCTTAAGATTTCCAAATGTTCTCCCGCACGTACCCGGGCTATTTTATTAAAATTTGGCAAAATTTGGGCATTATATTTCCTAATTTTCATTCAAAATCGGGGCAATATCCGGAAAAATTTGACATAAATCCAGGAACTACTCAACGAAAATCATGAAAAATACATTTCAATTTTTTTTTATCAAAAAACATAAATGTACGATTTAGCGAAACTCTTCGCTGATGACACGGTTCTAGAATACTCCAATAAGGATGTTGAAACAACAATTAATCAAATGAAGAACGACCTCGATATTGTAGATAACTATCTCCAAAATAACTTATTAACATTGAACACCGCTAAAACAAAATTCATAATTTTCCGAGGAATCAAAACTAAAATACCACCGCATTCCCCCCTGATCCATAAGAAAAACGAAGTAGAAGAAGTTTCTAGCTTTAAATACTTGGGTGTACATTTAGACAATCGTTTATCTTGGAAGCCACATATATCGAACGTTATTAAAAATTGTGCTCCCATTTGTGGAATAATTCGCAGGTTTTCATATTTCATGCCAAGGCATGTTCTACAGAAGCTCTATCACAGTTTTGTACACAGTAGATACACATATGCAATAAGTGCCTGGGGTCACACAAACGTATCAAATTTATCTACATTGAAAGTCCAGCAGAATAGATGTATAAAATCAATATTTAAACTTCCCTACCTTTATCCCACCTTAGAATTGTATAAAATGCCACTACATAATATTTTGCCAATAAGTTGCATGCGGGACTTGCAAACTTTATTAATTATGCACCGGATAGTTAAAATCAAGAATATCCATCATAACTTTGATGTACAACACGTTTCGCATAATTATAACACCCGGTTTGTCGATAGGCTCTTTGTTGAAAATGCATCAACTAGAGTTGGAGAAAGGAGACTCCTCACAACAGGTCCAAATATGTACAACCGTCTTAGTACAGATATCAGAAATAGCAATAATGTACCTTTATTTAAGTCTCGTGTTAAACATTTTTTCAAAACTAATTTAGAGCGGTTAATTTAATTTAATTTAAGCATTTAACACTTAAGTCTTATCTTTGTTCACTATTACTTAAACCTTTTAGAGGAACGTAAGTTCATTAAGGTTTTTACTGAATATTTGTCATGAAATAAATACATATCATCTGTGAAAAAAAATAACCTGATTTTGAATCGTACTTCAGGCTCCCAAAAACCGTTTATGTTTGTTTTAATTTTTGGGATCCGGACAAAATCAGGATATTTTTCAATCGAATCATGGCCATTTTTTACTAAATATCCGGGCAAATCCGGGTATAACCGGGTAAGCAGCATAATATTTCTTATTTATTTTTAACTAACTATAGATAAGTTTTTTTAGAAAGCCTTCAATTAAAAGAAATATTTCTGAAAATAAATAGGGTAGAAGCACTAGTTATTGAAGAGGTACCAGATATTGAACACTCGTAAAACATTAACCAATCAAAACAATAATGTGCTGTAGAAAAATAAATTAAAAATTGTTGTGCCATTGTTGAAGCATTTTCTACCTCTGTTCAAATTTTTATCAAGAATTTCGGACTCTTAAACCAACAATTCCTGGAACTAGAATGTGTTATCAAATTTTGGCTTGATTTTTCGACTGGATGAAGAAAACAGCGTTTATTTCATTGGCTTAAAGACAAATAAACGTCTTAGATAATAACATGGGCTATTTTAACTAAGTATTTTTGAATGATTTCTGAAAGAGTGGCAGTATTTTCTTAAAATTTACGAATTAAAGTGTCCAATCATTGGATCACAGAAAACGCCAATGTTTCAATTATAGAACGTTCAATCTTGCAGTACTCGTTTCGTAAAGAAATGCATGTACCTGTTATTGAACAAACATCGGTTGGTGTTCGGAAATATAAACAAACTGTTTCTTGGTTGCTAGCTCAACCAAAATCGCCCCTTCAAAGCATACTATCAAGCGAAATACCCCTAAATGTATACTATGACATTCAATGTTTACGTGTTCAATAATAAGAACATTGCCTGTTCAATATTTGAATTATTGTGTTCAATCGTTGGGACAAAAGTAATTTTGAATTAAAAGGCTTAAATAAAAGTTTCAAAACATATTTCCGCGAAAAAAATATATCGATTCGAAGCTGAGAAACATGCTTAAGCTACACTATCAAAAAAAAATCCTTAATAAACCTTTCGTTATTATTTATTGGCCACAAATGCGTTGAATCCCAAAGATGGTGTTCAATATATAGTGTTCTTACCATACAATTTTCAAAAGTAAAAGCAAATGCTTCAAATTTTGCAGTTTAAATTGTTTCTATACTAACTCGATTCTAGTTACAGATTTTTATTTAAAATTTGGTTCTTGAAAAAACTGCAATATTGTTTGTTTTGTTTGTTTGATTTATTTATAGAGGCTTTTAATATTCAGTTTATTCGCCTCTTCAAACTGTAATACTATAGTATGATTATAATAATTATAAATATGTTGAACAATATGCCAAAACATATGGTATTTCCGGCAAATTTCTTTAAGAGAAGGTACACGTTTCTGTATCATCAATAACTTTTCATTAAAAATCAATTCCCGTTGAATCCGGAAAATTTGTAAAGGGTCCAGAAATGGGACACTTACGACAATGAAGTTCCATTTTTGGACCTGACATCACCTAAACTTTGTTACAATACCAACTATTCATCAATGAAGGTGCGAATCTTGAATTGGGGCATAATTGAGAATATAGAATAATTTTTTTGTAGGGTTTATGCATATAAACTATAATTAATGTGAACACAAATGTGTTCACACTACTGTGCTGATAGTGAAATTCTTTGAGATATTTATAACAGAGATATTTATAATTTTTGTGATTATTCAAAACGTTAAAAAGCTGTTATACTTTTTCCTGATGAGGTTTGATTTAAAATTCAATTTTCAATCAGTTTTTTGTTTTTTCTCGTAAAATCAAGCTGCTTATAGGTATTTTTGATCTAGGTCCAATGAAATGAACCAGTTTAGTACTAAAGCTGTAGGTTCAAAGTTGGAAATGTGAAACATTCAGATCTTTCTCCATCTTTCAATAACAGCAAAACCTAGGGTGAGTGCTCCTACTTTGGCCCTAGAGCCTACTTTAGTCCTAAAATGCCGAAAATTGTAAATAATTCATTTTGCTTGCATAGGATAAAGATGCTGCTATGTGCACAATGAACTCTTATTCTTCCTGAATCCTTCCATACCGCTTTTTGCCATAAAAAGCCTTTCTGATAAAATTTTCAACGTTTTCATAAATGACAGACAGCTCAGTTAGTGGGATGCGATGATTTTCTAAGTTTTTTTTTCATGTTCGGAAAAACATTATCTAAATATAACAAATGCGTATGAGTTTCGAAAACCATGAATCAAATTTAGAAGGAAACGTTAAATCAAATTTAATCGACAATTTCAAACACAGTTTTTCATTTCTATTTTTAATGATGATTCGAACCGAAAATCAAGATTTCCAAACTGGATACATAATCCTAAAGATGAAAACACAAGAAAAATTTCGATTTTAATTATGAGGAATCTGAATCTCTGAAATAAGTAAAATCTTAATTTTTAGTATTCTGAAATTAATTCCTATCAACGGTTGTTGGAAAAATTGTAGCTGCATTCTGAACCAATAGATTGGTTTTCGAGATTTTGACATCAGTTCGGAGTCAAGAGTGTCACATACTATCGAATAACCTCACTCTATTTATAATCAAAATTTGATTGAGAATAACAAATTTTGATAGTAGAGTGTAGAATACCTCGCTTGCTTTCGATGGTTCCTCATTGGGTTCCTATGGCCATGATTTTTTATTATTGAAAAATTGAGAGAAAATAATGGTATCAGTTCTCATTCAAAATTACAAAAAAACTACAGATTTTTATAACATTTACCACTGATGATCATATCTTTTTAGAAAAATTTAGCAACTCGACGCTTTTTGCAAAAGTTGGAACGATACATGAACCCATGGGTGAACTAGAATGATTTTCATGAGACGAAAAATAATTGTGATAATTTAATCCTGTGAGACTTAATCCTTTACTAAAGGGGATTTGATCCTGTACTCAAGGTATTCAGATTTGATCTTTTACTGGGTCCTTTATTCAAGATGTCCTAACCTTTGGCAAAAATCAAGGAAAATCCAGAGATAAAGGTCCTTTGACTATTTTTGGCTATATTCCTTCTCATCTCACAGCTTGTAAGTGTTAGATAAAAAGAATTCATTCATTCAAAAAAAGAAATTAATATTTGTTCCGGCCTAATTTGAGTAGTTAATAATCCCGGTTATAGAAGGATACTTGAAATAGTTTGAGTAATATTTAAATCACAATATTTTCCCATTTTGGGTTTGTTTCCGCCATTTCAATCAAACTTTGTATTGGAAAACATGTTGATGCAGATTTTAATAAAAATGCAATCATCAGTGGTTAAATTTTTAAAAAAACTTGAGACGTATTGAGACGAATTTTATATACATTATTTAAAATTGTGAATAATAAAATTGAATTTTTTATCCTGGAGTTCAATTAACATGTTTCTTTTTAATGTTTGTTTTAAATTCGCCGGTTTTAGTGCTATCAACAATTTTTCAATTTTGAACGATAAATTAAATGTTAGTCGCACGGTGTACGGTTTCTATACATGTGTTTTTACAAAATGTGGGTGGAAGGGCGGGGACGGAGCTCTCATGCTTGAATTCCATTGCAACAGAGATGGAGCAGGCAAGAACGAAAAGAAAGAAAGATATAAATGGGGAGCGCAAGTAAAATTGAAAACAGTAAATCACTTCTCTCTGCGTCTCTAGTTTCATCAACTGTTCATTCAACATCCTCAACAGATGCTCGTCATCCTCGATAGGAACGCCAAAGCTATTCTGATGACCTGAGGTGAATCCAAACGAATTGAGGCTTTTTTGGTCCCCAATAGAGCCCACCTGTTGTCTGTTCCGGTTGTCAGTTCCTTCCTGGTCGTCATCGTCATGAGAGATGGCATCGATGGCACGGGTTGTGTGTTCCCCGGTGTTTGAAGGGACGCCAATGTCCTCGAACTCGTCGTCATCGAAATTTCCCCGGCTTTTGGTGTAATCCTTGAGCGAAATGGTGCTGGTTTTGCGAATTGGGGCCCGAGTCGTGGTGCTGCTACTTGCAATGACCTTTACAACCTGGGCCGGAGTTTCCTCGCTCATGTTTTCCCGTTCCGTCGAGGTCCAGAAGCCTTCGTTCCGGTTCTGTTCGGTTTTCTTCACAAAAATTGCTAGCAAGTCGTTGTTGAGTCCGAACGAAAATTTGGAATTCGGTGTGGAACCATCTTTGGAGAATCCGACGCCCTTGTCCTTGTGGTCCCGCCCAAATGTGGTCACTGCTCCGCTTCCCAGATCATTCGTGTGGGTAAAATCGTTAAAATCTATCGATAGGTTCTCCTCCACGTTGTAGATGCCATTTTCGCCGAGCAGTGAACTGCTCATTATGTCCCTATCTATTTTGTGGAAAAATTGGAATTGAATGTTAAATAAACTAGATCTAATTTGAGGAATAAAAATTAACAAAGATCGATCTCCTTACCTACGACCAAAAAGTAAACGACTAAACCTAGCAAACTGCACACCATCAGGAGGGCCAGCGGCCACTTGACCACGCGCCACATCAGCTTCAGGGCCCGCCACAGGCAGCAGCGGGAATGTGGCGAAGGGCGGAAGAAGGTATTGATCGAGGAGCTTCCGGTCAGCGGGGTTTGGGAGCCGACCTTCCAGAAGTTGTAACACTGACGGTTGGTGGACGGATGAAGGTGATTGGGCAGAGAGTTGGGCCCCGAGGGCGATTGATCATCGTGGGATGCTGTCTCGGTGTAGCCACTGTACGGGGAGCCCTGGAATGGTGCGAGAAATGAAAATTATTGGTTCATGTATTCGCTAATTTTTTTTAATATGAAATAAGGGTTTTAAAACAATTTTCAGATTTAAAAAACCTTCGTAGTGATGATCAGCATCAACAATTCCAGGTCTTCCGTGTATTTAATATACCTTAAATTCATCACGCAGTGCTTCGAGCAACTCGTTAATAACTGTGATGAAGAGACCGGATGTAATGTGAATTCCTTGTGGTTGTTCATTATTTTTACAGATTTCCCCACTATAAATAATTCAGGTTGGCTAACGAACCGAGAAAACTGGGATTATTCTATATGACTCGTTATTCTCATATACAGTGGTAGAAATTCCTATATAGGCTCGCACATTTTATAGATCTTTCAAAATTTAAAGTCCTAGGAATATCTTTGCTAAATGTGTCTGAAGTGATTGGCAGAAGTTTTTATCAAGGGCGTGTGATATAGCTCAGTTGGCAAGTCAGTTGCTTCCTGAGCCGATGTCCCTGAGTTCGAACCCAAGAGTAAACATTGATCACAGTTGTAGTGGATAAGTTTTTCAATGACTGTCGGCCAACTGCACCGTTGATATAAGTCGTGAATGAGGATACTTGATCCCTGGGGATACTCTTACAAAGATCAAATGTTCTAGAAAAATGTGCCAAAATGAGCAAAATAACAATGCTTGTAGTTTAAATTTTTTTAACAAAATAATTGTTTGAGTAATTGAACTTTGTTTGAAATATTTCACAAAATGTAACTTGAAGATCTTTTTTCATCACTTTCAAATGTTCCTTACAATGGAAAATTATGAAAAAAATATTTGTTCCAATGTATCAATTGTTCGAGCGTAAAATGAACTTCATAATGCCATATTTTCAAAGCAATGGAAAACTCTCAACTTTTTTCAGAAAAAGTTTTATAAAATGTTGATTATGGGTACAATTGATCCCCTAGAGTTGGGTACAATTGATCCCCCTTCCAAACGGCATATTCTTCTTCTGAATTGATCGTTATGATTGCTGATTACGAAATTACTAATATTTATCAAACAATAGTTTGAAGAAAAGAGCAAAAATAATTAATTTTCTCCTAATTATAAAAAATAGCGCCTTTAAGTATGCCATGTTATTAGCGTTGAGACAAAGTTATTGAATTTTCTTCTTATGTCTGCTATAAATTGTTAAATGAGAACAAACATGACCAGAATAGTCAATTAACATTCTATCTTGGGGTTTTGTTTGATTTTTATACAAGGGTTACGGCTTCCTGAATAAAAGATCAAGTCTCCTTCAATAGGGGATCAAGTCTCCTCTAACTTCAGAAAAATCGCATTTTTTTTTACTCCCACGAAAATGCTTCTAGTTCATCAACGGGTTCAAGTATCGATCTAATTTTTGAAGCATAGAAACTTGAAGCTACAAGCTGTCAGAAAATGTCAAAGACGGCGAGTTGCTAAACTTTTCCAGAAAGATATGGTGAAAATAAGAAAAGGGGATCAAGTATCCCCACTCCCCCCTAAAGATGTTAAAACGACTGTAATCGAAACAAAAAAAAAAGTTTGGATCAATCCATTAATTGAGAGATGTGAAAGATATGAAAATTTTCAAAGATTTATAATTTTTAGTCAACTAGAATAAAAAGTCTCAAAAACCTGGCGTAATCCAATTGACTCAATGCCAAATCAAATATTTGACCCTGTTTTAATAACAGGTAAAGCTTAGTTGATTTAGAAATGGGACACTTTCTTTTACTGATAGCAAATTTCCTGGTTTTCGGATATAGACTATCTCCATGACATGTCCCTACGAATTCATTAATTTTCGAATCATTAATTAGTTAGCTCACCTACAATCAACAAAGAAAAAGTCAAATAATGTGGACTAGTAATCGAAAAATTAAGGCTTTTAAAGAATTTTAACGATAGACGATAGACATTTCTTTTATAATGGCCCTTTTAATTGATGAGAAATATGTGATATTTTTAGGAAATCTTTAAAAAATAAACATTTGTTTTGAATATTTTGATTATTAAAACAGCTATGTATAATAGTGTTGAAAATTCAAACAATTAGGCAATAAATTAGGGTTTCAGTTAAGGGGGGGGGGGGGGGGGGTAGGGTCTAACACTTTCAAAAAATCGATTTTTTTATTTTTTTATTTTCTTATTGTAAAACATTTCAAGAATGTTGTGTCAAATTTTCAAGTCAATTGGAGCACAACTGTAGAAATTATAGGCCTTTATCTCCTCCTATCTAATACTGCAAGAAAGCAAGAGCAGAAACTTCAAACGCGTTTTTCTCGAAAGCACTTTTTTAAAGTCCGTGGACATCGTCATTTGAAAACTACTTATCCGATTCTTTTCAAATTTGGAACATATTTTCTACATATAAAAAAACCAGACCCCAACGTTTTTCTTTTTTGTTTTTTTACTTTGGGGAGATTTTACAAGTGAAAAATGGCGGATTTTTTCGTGAAAAATCGTAGTTTTGACTTCAAACAGCCCCAAAAATTTCATGAAAAAATTTTTAAGTTAGATAAAAACGTTGGGGTTCAGAAAAACATCTATTAAAAATATTTTGCTCAGATTTTTTGACCTCAGATGATTCTGTGCTGAGATACAGTGTCCACCGCAAATCCTGTTTTCTAAAAGGCATCCTCGAAAGTGCTCCGTCACCGGCTTATTTTTCAATATTTTTCTACGAAAAAATTACTTAATGTTTGTTTAACAATGCTTTGTATAATGCAAAAAATTTGAATACATTTGTTTGAACGATAGCTCTAGAAAAAAATCGTGAAAATGGTGTTTTTTTATACCCGTTAGACCCTACCCCCCCCTTAAAGCAGATATACTTGGTTTACTCGCACTGGTCAAAAGTGTTTCCTGATCATATCCTTTAACCCACACTCCCAAAAAATTGTTTGCTAGGATGCAGAGGTGACCTCGGTCCTAAAGCACGAATTATTTCTTTTATCCCTTTCTCTTTTTTCCAAACTATCTTTTGACTACTAGGACGTGGCCGGCGCCGTTATTGATGATTAAAGAGAGAGCATCAGTTTTGGGCATTGTGAATGTGCTGTCAGTCCCAGACACCATTCATTTGACCTTTGAACAAAATTGATGGCCTCGGTCAATCATGGAGTAGCAACCATTGGCGATGTGGAATTCTTTTTTTTTAAGTAACAGAGCATTTTGGGTTCACTGATTCAGGTGGATGTGAGTAGTCAATCAAGCTAAGCTAAGATAATAAGATACGAAGTTACCGTCTTCGACAAAGTTGTTCAGCGGGAAATTTCCTTTCTAGAATTTATAAATTGTCTTAGAAAGTATCAGCAGGCTCGGTTGCCCAGAAAAAAAAACAAAAATGATGTTGATTTTTCAGTACAAAATATTCGATTATCCCATACAAACCTAAAAGTTTCAATTTACTCATGTATACGTTACTTAAAAATTCTGCAAAAATTCATGGATGAGTTTTGGACCAAAACAAAGCTTTTAAGACCCCAGGGCTTGAGAAATTCAAAAATGTGCCCAAATCGACTGAGTCTAATGTCATAACAGTTGTCAAGAAATTTGAAATTATTTATTTCATATCGAATAAGAAGAAAGTCGAATTTGAGTGAGACATTTTCAAAATAGTTGAAGAAAAGAACGATGATCCTTACACTTAAATATACCGTACTTTCTACCAGACCTATCCACACTAGACTGGCCCATAACAAAAAAATCCTTATATTCCACACGGCACCCCCTAGGTTGGTGCCTTTAGGTGAAAAAATGACTTTCTGAAAGTTTCAGGTCATTTGGCAGAAGCACGAGCTGGCGCAAAGGACTTAAAATTTGTATGGAGATTTTCGGCAAAATGTATGAAAAATCGACATACTTTCACTCTTTGTGTTCTAAAATATGTTTTCAGTATGTTAGAAAGCTCAGAATTTCAGGAATTGTAGTTCAAACAATGACAAACAAGTTTGTAGAAGATTGTGACGCGATACGAATTGACTGTAATTAGTTATTTGCAATTGAATGTGTGATTTTTTCGCATTTCTTAGATATATCGTGAACGGTGTATGGGCTAATAATCGCACTAAACCAAAACTCTTTTTCTATTCACAAAACAATGCAGCAGTTCATAGTTTTTCAAACATTCCATTCACCTTTCAGCAAAGATATTTGTTATAAAATAAGCTACAACTTTGCCGAGGACACAAACTTTCTATTTGTCATTTTCATTGTGTGACAATGCGATCAAGTAAGTACTAATAATCCATCTATACACCGTTCACGATATATCGAAGAAATATTATAAAAAATCACACATTCAATTGCGAATAACTCATCACAGTCAACTCGTATCGCGTCACAGTCTTCTACAAACTTGTTTGTCATTGTTTGAACTACAATTCCTGAAATTCTGAGCTTTTTAGCATACTGGAAACATATTTTAGAACACAAAGAGTGAAAGTATTTCGATTTTTCATACATTTTGCTGAAAATCTTCATACAAATTTCAAGTCCTTTGCGCCAGCTCGTGCATCTGCTAAATGACCTGAAACTTTCAGAAAGTCATTTTTTCACCTAAATGTACCAATCTAGGGGGTGCCGCGTTGAAAAAAATGTTGAAAAAATCATCTCATACAAATTTGGGCCAGTCTAATCCACACGGCCAGACAAAATTTTTAAGTAATTATTTAAAAGAAAATTCTGAACAAAATAGAAACAAAGAAAAAAAAAACATGTAATTTATTTTTTTCAGAACAGTAGCGTTATAATCGTATTTAGGGATAGAACAAAAAATGATATTCAATTTTAAATTAACTCTCAAAAAGCGTTTTTGACACAAAATCTAAAGATCAGAGAAATTTTTCACAATAACTGGGCATCCTGGCCAGACTTCACCTATCTCGAATGCTTTATTGAATTTATGAGCAGGCCCGGATATATCAAGAAAATTCGGAATAAACGATAATCAAAGCAGGCTGTGTTCAGCATCGCTAGTTAAACAACTAACTCATTCGAAGTTAGCGATCGCTAATTAAATACGCTAAATGTACTGAAAAAGTTATGGCATCAGCTTACAGCGCGAATTGCGAATCGCCAACTGTTGACCTACAAAAAGGCTAGAAAAAATGAAAAATTCTTCTTTTGTCCCCCCCCCCCCCCACTTTCGATTTTTCTGAAAATCTCGAAGAAGGGAATCAATATTAGTCAAAGCATGGGTTGGAGGAAGTACCCAAATGGGCCTAAGGGACCATCACAAAAAAGTATTTTATTGAAACTTGAAGAAAATAATCGAATTTCCAAACAATTAGGGCAAGCAGAGAAAAATATAAAATGTGGGAGATAGGAGTATTATATCCTTTTATGTTGCCTTGATTTTTTTTTAATTATGGTTAAAAATTTACTTGATTCATCGATTTTGTGCAATCTTTTATTGTATTCTTCTTCTGTGAATGTTGTGAACAGATGTGCTAATAGAGATAAAAATGAAGACACACTTTTCATCTTACTCCAGTACGCAATCCGTCACTGAGATCATTAGAAGGGGCCCATAATGATACCCAATGTCATCTCAACTTGATAAATGACAAATAGTTTATTCTATCAGTAATAATTCGAGTTCACTCTCTGCCTTCGAGCCGACCAGTCGCATTTTAAGAGTGTGCTTATTTCAGATCTAAAAGGCAACTGATTTTTTTTGTTGGATGCGTGAGTCAGTGAAGCGGTGATGAGTCCTTCACCAGGAGAAGACCATCCTGGGCGGACTGTCCCAGAATGGATGGACACGGAAAACCTGCGAGGGAGACTTTATTATATGTTTTTACGTGCTAAACCAGGTTATATATTTTCACAGAAAGAATCATGTCTAGGAGCATTTCTAGACATAGAAGGAGCATTTGATAATGTCTCGTTTACATCAATAATGGATGCGACACTACTTCATGGAGTGCCTAGTGTTATAACAAACTGGATTAGCGCAATGCTAAGTAACAGGAATCTTCATTCGTCTTTAAGACAGGCTTCAATAACAAAAGTTAGCACACGTGGTTGCCCACAGGGAGGTGTACTATCACCTCTTTTGTGGAACCTAGTTGCAGACGGCTTGTTGAGAAAACTCAATGACCGTGGAATACCAACCTATGGATTCGCAGATGATTATCTTCTGCTGGTAAGAGGTTTGTGCATAAGCACATTATTTGATATAATGCAACAAGCTCTGCGCTCTGTTGAACGATGGTGTTCTCATGTAGAACTTTCAGTTAATCCTCTAAAAACTAATATTGTTTTATTTACTAAAAAACGTATCACCCGCGGGGTGCGCCCTCTGCTGTTTTATGGTTCCGAAATCACCGTGTCTAATCAAGTTAAATATTTGGGTGTCATTCTTGACTCCAAATTAAACTGGTCTGATCACATCGAATTCAGAATCAAAAAAGCATGCATGGCCTTCGGACAATGCCGACGTGCAATCGGAAAAAACTGGGGACTCAAACCCAAACATATTCACTGGATTTACTCCACAATAGTTAGACCAATTCTGGCCTATGGGTGTCTAGTGTGGTGGCAGAAAGGAGAAGTTGCAACAGTTCGGACTAAACTAAATCACCTTCAAAGAATGTGTCTTTTGGGGATGTCCGGATCGTTCACTACAACTCCTACTGCAGCACTAGAGGCTCTGTTTTCTATCAAACCTCTACACTTGTTCCTAAAACAGGAAGCCTTCTCATGTGCTTTTCGTCTACAGGCAGTTGGTCTCTGGCTGTCAGGAAATATCGAAAGATCATCGAGTCATACAAATGTGTGGCCTGAATTAGTTAGATTAAACAAGTTTAATCTAGCGCCAAACGATTTAACACTCTCGAGTAGTTTTCCCTACATGGGGTTTAAAGTCAAATTTCCTTCTCCTCAAGAATGGTTATCAGGTTTCGTAGAAGACCAAATGTCCTCTCATATTGTATTCTATACTGACGGTTCATTATCAAACGGCCGTGCAGGTGCAGGAATTTACTGTCACGAGTTGAACATAGAATATGCTCAACCTCTAGGAAAATATTGTACAGTCTTTCAGGCTGAGCTATATGCTATTATGTATGGAGTGCAAATTGCGCTTCAAAAGAGGATTATGTTCAGAACAATTTACTTCTGTTCAGATAGCCAAGCAGCTATCAAATCACTCAGTGCTTCCAGTTCTAGATCAAAACTGGTAATCGCATGCCGGAAAGCAATCGAAGAACTTGCTGAAGGCAATGGATTAAACCTTCTATGGGTACCCGGACATAAGGGAATTTTTGGAAACGAATGCGCCGACGAACTCGCTAGAGCTGGGTCGGAAAAGGAATTTTACGGACCAGAGCCGGCTGTCCCAATATCACCATGTTGGTTCAGAAACCAAATTCAAACTTGGTCCTCTAACCAGCATGAACGATACTGGGAAGAGTTGGACACTTGTCGTCAAACTAAATTATTTTTAGAAAAACCATCTCCAATCATATCGAGTTACTTATTAACTTTAAATAAATCTCATTGCAGCATCTTGATCAGAGCACTCTCCGGTCATTGTAAACTTAACTATCATATGCACAACATTCAGCGTGCTGAATCTCCAGTATGTGGTAGTTGTGAATCAGATGTGGAAGATCCCTTCCATCTTATATGTAACTGTCCCTCATTTGCCAGACTACGTTTTCGTACTCTGGGATCTTACGCTTTAAGCGAATCTGAGTTTAAGAAATTAAACTTAAAAAACATTCTATCATTCCTTACCGAATGTAGAAAAGAGCTTTAATGCTAATAATCCCTAGTGGAAAGGCTTTATGCCATCTTAAATAGATTGAATTTATTTCTTCCTTTTATAGGTTTTTCAGGTTTCTCAGGTAAATTATGAAATCTTGGATAAAAAAAGGCTAGGCACAATTTTCCCGTATGTTTGGATAACGTGCCGCTATTAAGCCTACCCCCATTCTGATACGTGCTAAACCAGGTTATACGCTTCCCAAAAACCCGTTCGTGATTGGGAAATCAGTAGAGGAACACGCAGGAAAGGTGGAAGGAGGCTACTATGAAAAACGCAAATCATGGTATGTCATCAAAATTCGTAGCAAGGACCAAGGTAGGAAGCTATTCACTCTAACCGCATTGAAAGATGGTACGCCCATCAAAATTGGCCGCCATCCAGAGTTGAATTCGCGAAAGTTTGTGGTTTTGTGTAACGAAGTGGATGATATGTCTGAAAAAGAAATAGAGGTTGAGCTTGCTCCTCAGAAAATAACAAATGTTCGTCGTATCACTAAGAAAACTGCTAGTGACATCGTTAACACACCAACTCTGGTGTTGACGATTAATTGTACTGTTGTACCGGAATACATCAATTTTGGATTACTAAGAGTTCGAACAAGGCCCTATTATCCCCAACCGATGTTGTGCCGGCAGTGCCTTACTTACGGCCACACAAAAGCAAGGTGTAATTATCAGATGGCGTGTACAATTTGCTCTTATAACCATGAAAGCGCAAATTGTACTTCAAAAATTAAATTTTGCCGAAATTGCAAGCAAAACCATTCCCCTACCGATAGGTCCTGCCCAATATGGGTTTTTGAAACTGATGCTCTAAAACTCCAAACCGAAAAAGGAATGACGCTAACAGCCGCACGCAAAATAGTTGACAGTAATAATTCCAACTCATCGCACGCTCTTTTTTTTTAACTCAAAATTAAGTATGACCGAGGTTCAAAACATAGTTCGATTCTATGAACTTAAAGTTAAGTACCCTTTTTTCCTCCTTGCGATGGATCAAAACGGAGTTCGAACTGCGAACTCAAAATTGATCCCTTTTTTTTCCTTCGGCGAGGGATCAAAGCTGAGTTCGACCTTATGAACTAAAAATTGAAATCTCTTTGTTGGACTGAAAACACTTAGCGAGTTCAGTCCGAACCGGAACAGCAACCAACGAACACGTCGCAAAATTATGTCGTTCCGGAACAATTACCGGACGACTATGAAGGAATTTCATAATGAATGCATGTTCACCGTGTCAGCGTAAAATTCTGTCCGTCATTGTCATCATATGGTGAGCGGCTTGGAATGTCCGGAAACTTCCGGATGTTGTTTACTTCCCGTGGGAAGTAACATCCGAAAGTTTTCTTTGACCGGGAATGTCAAAACTTTCCACCGCTCTGTAATTGCAATGCAATGTACCGGAACAGCAGCATCCGGGTACAACCAATTTTAATCATCTTTTAATTCCCTGAAAAAAAGCTACCCTCGAAAAAAAAAAGGATAAATTCGAGTTTGGCTGCCGAACTTAGTATTGAGTATGCCTATCAGAACTTTTTATTTATTTTTTTTTTTTTTTATTATTTTTTATTTCTGCTTTTTTCCTTAGGAAAAAGCCAGTTGAAGTTAAGTTACATTGAAACCTATTCTTCAATTGGCATAAAAACCCTTCAAATCAGTTTTACAATCATTTTACAATGGTTTTTCAGTTAGGCAGATACAATCCCAGTGAGTTGAACTCTTTTAAGGGATTGCTATTTCTAGTTACATAGCTATCAATTAACACTTTACATTAATCAGGATATTTAAGATTTTTTTTTTATGTTTCACTTTAAATGCTGTATGGTTCTGGTGCACGTTGATCTGATGGGGCAGGCGGTTGGCGGTGGAGGGTGGCGGCGAGGTGTGGCGGTGGCTAGGGGAGGCGGAAGAGAAGAGCAAAAGAAATTCTATGTAAGATAGGAGTTTATCTTTCTTTTGAAGTTCAGCTTTAGGTGTTTTTTGAAGTTTTCTATGGTACGACAATTGAGGCACAGTGTGGGCAAGTGGTTGTACAGTTTTGCTCCGATGAACGATAATTTTCGGCGTCCGAATTCGTTGTTTGTTCGCGATAGAATGAAAGTAACGGCTCTTCTTGATGATCTTTCATTCAATGAGGTCTGCAGAGTTGAGTTGCGGTGCTGACTGGGTTCAGTTACCATTTTTCTCACGTGTACTAGCATCTGGAGCTCGTATAACGCTCTTAAGGGTAGAAAAGAATCAGCTTCGTCAGCGTAAAGAAGGCGTGTTGGATACAGGTATGGTTTGCGTAAAACGGCTTTAATACAGCGATTCTGGATAACTTGAAGTTCACGTAGAGTTGATTTACTGGCAGCTCCCCAACAGGAAACAAGATAGCTCAGTCTTGAGTGTACCATAGCAAAATATATTTTCTTTAGACAAGAAACAGGGACGAAAGCAGAAATTTTCCTGAGCAATCCACAGAACGTACTAAGCTTCTTTTTTAAAGATGTTATATGGGCAGACCAAGACATCGTGGAATCTAGAACCAATCCAAGGAATGGATATTCCTTAACTTCATCAATGATTTGGCCTTCAACTTGTAATGGATCGTGGGCTGGCGATGCATATCTTGGTGATCGAATGAACATATGTTTCGTTTTGGAGAGATTCAGGGAGAGAAGGTTGGAGGCGAAATATTGTTTTAGCAGCAAAATATCGTGCTCCATATTTACACGTATTACATTACAATTCCCACAGCGGTAGAAGAGTGAGGTATCGTCGGCAAATAAGCGAAGCTTCCCGTGGAGGTGCAATTTAGCCAGATCATTGATGAACAATAGGAAAAGTATAGGCCCTAGGTTGCTACCTTGGGGCACTCCTGTAGAAATATGCCCAAGGGAACTACACGCACCGTCAACAGTTGTATATTGCATTCGGTTGGATAAATAACTTGATATTAAATCATTGGCGGTTCCTCTTATACCCAGGTACTCTAATTTTTGCACAAGTATACCATGATCAATGGAATCGAACGCTTTTTTCAAGTCGATGAAGAGTGCGCCTACAAGTTCCTTTTTGTCCAAAGAGTCATATATATCCTGAACCAACTCAATAGATGCCGTTTGAGTACTGGAACCTTGCCGGAATCCGTATTGGCAAGAATAGATTAGGTCGTATCTTTTTGTGAACGCATCGATCCGATAAACTATCAATTTTTCGAGTATTTTATCTAGAACAGATAAACAGGAAATCGGCCTGTAGTTGTTTACATCCGTGGGACTGCCTGATTTAAAAACCGGAACAACACGAGCAGTCTTCAGACAGGGCGGGTAAACTCCAGTACATATAATTTCATTGAAGATATCACAAATGAACGGCGCAAAAAATTGGTACTCTTGCTTGATAAAAGCGGCTGAAATGTTGTCAGGACCTGTTGCTTTTTTGCTGCATAGATCTTTGATCAGCAAAATTAATTCAGTATACGTGGCTGGCTGCAGAAAAATGCTACGTTGATTTGAAGTGATCGTACCGAATTTACGAAAATCTCGATCACTATTTATAGAAGCAGTTAGATCAGGACCAACGTTACAAAAGAAGTTGTTAAATATTTCGCAAATTTGAGGAGCATCGGTGTGAGTAATTCCATCAACTATAAGTTTTGAAGGTTTTTCGTGGCGTTGATTACGGCCCAGTACTTTGTTTATATTCAACCAAGTCTTGCGTGGGGAACAATCCAGAAGTAGTTTTTCATAATATTCGCGCTTACATTGTGTTTTTTTCTGTTGCAGTTTTTTTGAAACATGATCAAGAAGCTCAGAAATCGTTTGGTCATTAGGAAATCTTTTATGTCTCTTTAGAGTTTTTTCCTTTAGTTGAACCAACCACCAAAGATCAAAAGTCATCCAAGGACACGAATCTTTCAATTTGGCTGTCACTTTTTTTTGTTTAGTGCATTCGGCTATCAATGAATTGTACGTGTTGATAACATGTAACAGTTTTGAGTTAGCATCTACATTAGTAGGGAAATTGTTCATCGAATTCCGGAAAAGATTGCTTAGTTTACTGTGATCTATTATTTTTTTAACTAGTATCGTAGAGTTCCTTTTACAATACAGTCTGAGTACAGATGATATTATGCAATGATCACTAAGGTCGGTGTCTATCGTTTCATTTTGAACAGTGTTAGCAAGTCGTGTAGAACAGATAACATGATCTAAATTATTCTCGCTGGCGGGTCGTGTGGTGTAGGTGTTTGTAACTAAAGCATTGTATGACGATAGCAGACGCAAGTATTCGGAGACAACATTGTTGGTAGGCATGTTCACTGGAATAGTTTTGCTATTGCCCAGTCAAACTCAAAGTTGAGGGAAGCCACCGAAGTGCTGTTTTGAACCAAAACTACTTAATTTTGAGTTTAAAAAAAAGAGCGTGCGTATGCCGACGCACATAATCTGCACCGAACAAAACAACCAGACCAGCAAGCGCCACAACGAGAAGTTTCGATCCAACAAGAAGACAATCAACAGCAGCAGCAAACAAGCAACGAGATAGCGAAGGGAGATCGCTTCACTGCAGCCACCACAAACCCAATTTCCGTGTTGGATGCTGATTCCCCCCCTAGGAAAAGAATCACATCACAGCCGCCCCCTCCCGTGCCGACAGAAAATGTGGAAGACAATCGTCTACCCACAGTTGGAGACAACTGTCCAATTTTGACCCGTTCACGGAGTGCAAATCGCATCAAAACTTATCCTCATTCCTCATCCCATCCTGACCTTCCGTCGATCCTCCCCCCCCCCCCCCCCCACTTTTGCTTTGTATAATTGACCCCCGGTCCTAAGAAACTTGTAAAAGTAAATGGCCTTAATAAAGAACTATTTGAATATAAAAAAAAAGTAATAATTCGTGAGATTGATTCAAATCTATGGGGGCTAGCGGTCTTTAATTAGTGGAACCAAAAAAATGCGGAACTTTTTAATTCGCTAGCTAAATCAAAATTTAGTGGCAGAAATAAATCGCTAACAAAAAGTTAGCGTACTTATAAGCGATTTGCGGATCAGCGCTTTTGTACCGAACACTGGAAGTAGGTTTTAGGTTGGATTATCCATATGTGTTGTGAGCCTACTAAGTGAAATAATTCTATTGAATCACAGCAATCCAAAGTTTCCTTTTAATTCAACCACGGTAAAATAAAAGTTCAGATATCGGTATTTCAATAGCAACTTACTATTTCTTTCAGTGAGCATTTCTATTGGAAACGTCGAAAAGAATATCACAATAAACAGGAAGCTGTACACTGCAAGTTTTTTATCCCAAGTAACACTGATTGTTTTGTAGGACTCTTTAAGCCTCTTATGAAACATAAACTTGGTCTAGTAGCCTACTATTAAACTTTAAATGTTAGTTGGGATACCACGTTAACAGTCTACTCAGCTAGAAAGACCTCGACGTGATCAAACCACACTTCTTCGTGACTAAGCCAGATCCCATTTTGCGTTTTTTAAAACACCACAACCCAAGAGGTCAAATGGGAAGTCTTTCAGCATCTAATGTACACTTCGGATCTGATTGATCTGGTATCAATACTTTTTCCGCTCCCTGCTAAACCACAGGAAGGAGGTTACATATGATACCAAAAAGTCCTCAAAAGCTTACTCGACCGCTATTTAAAAAAAAACAACCACAACAAAACGGTCTAGAAGAAGGAAGATTTTCAAAGTAATGTTTAAGTTAAAAACGCTACAAACTCATTCTCCGGATACACCTAATATGTTTCAACGAAACTTTCAGGTTTTGATGAAGTCGTAGCTTTTCCGACATTACTATTGGATATTTTATAAAAATTACCCTACATCATTTGAAAAATTTGACAAGTCTGTTATTGTCTAAATATTCAGAATAAATATTCGACCTAAAACGAACACAAACACATATAGAATCTCAATGAAATTTGATGTTCCCTCGAAGAGATTCCTTTTATTTAACTCTAAGCGTACATCATTCAAGGATATGATGGCTAGCATTCAAATTCAAATTTTATGGTTTTTTTTATTTCTAAATATTCCTGAAGCTTTTCGTTTCAATATGCAAATATTTTATTTTCAGTTAAATTCCAGCAAATTTTAATATAAATGTCCATTTTTTTGGAATAAAAACTGATAAATATAGTAACAATCAATTTTGCTATAAACATTTTACACTTAAGTATATCTACATTTAGTTATACATTTTTCAGAAACAAATGAAAACACTTATTTTCGTAAATGTTACCATTTTTTAACTTGACCGTTGAACCTTAAAAATTCAACCTTCAGAGACACTGTGTCGTTGAATTTTGTTTTCATTTGTCATCACACAAAAATATTTCCGAACATCGAACCGGGCCGCAGTAAACAATATTCACCGACGCATTTCCTCCTACAAAAATGCATCGTCCACCTCAGCTTGTGCTGTCATCTTGAACGAGAAAAACAAGGAGCCGAGGTACAATATTTACGTTGCACCAGGGCTACACGC
Organism: Uranotaenia lowii; assembly: GCF_029784155.1. Lineage (NCBI taxonomy): Eukaryota > Metazoa > Arthropoda > Insecta > Diptera > Culicidae > Uranotaenia > Uranotaenia lowii. The sequence continues at coordinate 320,672,830 of NC_073692.1, forward strand.
ATGTAAGTCGTAAATTGTCTCGGAATTTGACACACGAGATCGGGTGTTTCGGGAGGAATTTCTCCGTAGGTACCCAACCTGATGGCCATCCTTGCAGGGATTGCCGGACTGAATCGAACGATAACCACAGGAAGTTCGTGGGGAAGCGATTGCGTAAAAATAAGACGACATCGATTTAAACTTGTGCATATTTTTAAGTGCAAACAGTGCACAATGGTACGTTTATTTTTTTTTAGAATGAATGATTAAAAGTAATGTAAGCGAGATTAAATTTTGATATGTTTTTTTTTTATAATTTGATATTTAAGAAAAGTTTGCTTACTATTTTTTTTTACTCGAACAGATCCAAATTATAATTTTCCAAAGAAAACTACTTTTTTTAAGTAATAAAAAATCCATGAGGTCCTTGGCGCACTGTGCCAAAAATGGCCTGAACTTTACAGAGTGATATTTGGTGAAAGCCTTTCGGCAGGGCCCGGTCAATATCTGCCGGAGGCCAGGCAGCGCATTACACTTTAGGTATTGACCGGATCGGGTTATCGATTGAGCTTGAACACGGTTTTCCATTGATATGCAGATCGGAATGCTGAATTAAGTCGCTCAGACTAATTGAAAATTAATGTTGGGTGCCGTTTTTTTTCGTCGTCGTTTCTCTTAACGGAGAGCTCTTGGTGCGTGAGATATTTGTGACGAAAAAAAACCAACTGAAGCAAGGAAAATTTTTTCATTTGCATATGAAAACGTAATCGTAAATTGAGATATGCGGTGGACATTCAGCTGACAGTTGAATTGGGATACGTTTTGCATAGCGTATTTTATGTTATTAAAGATATCAGGATATAAAATTTAACAATGCAAAACATTTATCAAGATCTGCTGCCGTCGAATTTTTCTACAAAACTATTTCTGTTTCAGCCGTATGTGATGTAAATCCAACTGTTTTTACATCACATCATGCACTAATAGACATAGTGAAGTAAAAAAATGACAGCCTTGGAAAAAATGGCGTTGTGAAATTTTCAAAATTAACGTCAAGTTTCAAAATTTTTACCACTGTATCTCAGGTTACACATTTATAAGATAGTGCAAATTTGGTGAATTGATTGATCTATCTTACGCAGTAAATTTGAACAAAAAATATCATCAGAATTAAGAGTTATGGAAGGTTAAAATTGAAGTGACAGTGCACGTGTTTCATATTCTTATAGAATTTTTAATGGTACTGCGTATATAAAAATGAATATTTGTCTGTCTGTTCCCTATATAGGGGAACTGGGGGTAAGACGCCCACGTTAAGAAGAACCTTTCATTATTCGTGAATGAAGAATGCAATCCAGTAAATTCGACAATAGTTTTGAAAAGGGGACTGTTCTTCACCAGAAATATACAAACAGGAACACTTATACCAATTATATACGTCTTAAACGTTAAATTCTGAAAGGCTTTCTAAAGTATGAAATCCATTTCGTTTGGGGAAAAGTGCGCATATGTGCGTATCTAAACGCACTGTTTAACGATCAATAAGTGATTATTAATTCAAGGCCTCCGAAAGTGTTTTCCAGGTAAAAACACTTCTTTTCTACTTCACAGATGGAAAAATGTATTGCTCCGCGCATTGCTGCCAGATATACTGAAGTTTTTGTGAATAGTTAATAAAGTCTATATTAAATTTAGGAATTTTCAATATATTCGTTCACATTCAAGTTATGTTTTCCAATTCATCATATAAATATTCTTAAAATTGTTGTGATGAAAACTACATACAAATTTTAACAAATATGAAACATGCTTAAAGATAAACGGGCATGGCGCGTTTTGCCCTGCCTAGACATGTTTAGTAAAAATCGTTAAAAAATGAGAAAATATATGACCCATTATTTTCAAGCGAACAAGTTTTTTTTAAATTCAAATTTAGCCAAAAATAATGATAATCCCAAAAATACACAATAAATAAGAAAATAGAATTCTAATACCATATTCCTACCCATTATTAGCATACACTCAAAAAATTATAAATTTGGCTAATAAACCAATTATTTTCAAAACAAATTACAATGAAGGTTTCAAATCAATTCTATTTTCGGTAAGTCATTGATAAATTTTCCAAAATGATGTTCCTTATTTTGAATTTAAAATTTGCTCCAAAAAATTTCTAAGCAGTCTAGTTTTCAAATTCAAAATAAATATTTCCAGAATACAGATTAAAACAAACTTAACTCCAAAATAACTATCAGATTTTCTTCTTCTTCTTCTTCTTCTTCTTCTTCTGACACCAACATGGCCCAAACTTGTTTGCATCCTGAAAAATGAAAAACTTGCGTTCCTCATTTTTCTTTTCAACATAGTATCTGATACATAGAACATGCATTGCAGATACTACTACGGCCAGGCCAACCATGTGATGATAAACGCAAAAGATACATGAACAAGGGGGAGATGAAGCGTGGAGTTCCTTGCCAAACGCTTCATATGATTGTGTATGATTTGGTTATAAATTTAAAATAGAATATAAATGAATAAACAGATTAAAAATAATACAGCACGTGCTCACCAAATCAAAGGTAAACTATAATTATGGATGATTCAGGACGCAAGAATAGGTTTAGCTGCGACAACAAACTCTGGAAACTCGGCTTGACTGGATCAGGGGATGTTGGGAAAACTGCTTGCTTTGCTTCTTCGCAGGAACCGAGGCTAACTAGTAGGTCTTCTTTAGGGTGGGCCCCTATTCCAGAGTCCGGTCGTTTCCATTTTTCGAACTTTAGCCACTAAAAGCTTCCAATTCCGAATATTTCACATATATCACAAATTGCAGCAAATTTTCCTGTCAAGAAATAAACTCATCCACCAATTCCAAAATAACTATCCGACCATGTAAATAAATTAAATATGTTAAACTGTAAGAAAATGATAATAACAATTGTGATTTATTATTCATCTTAATTTTCAACTCTTTTCTTCATTTTCAACTGAATAGATTCAAAAATTCCGGTATAGTAATTTGTGCTTGAACATGAAATATTTAATCACGATTTGAAATTTGAATTTTCGATTAGGGAAAAAATCCATTTTGAAGTTAAAATATTATTATTCATATCCCTTATGATCAAGAAAACTTGTAAAAAGCGTCAAAAAAGAGAATGATTAATGTATCCCTAAAGCACAAATTCTAAACAAAGACGAAATCGATTTTTAAATCAAATTTAAAGTGGTTTGATAAATTTCTGCAACCATGTTTTACGGTCATGGGAGTCCAGTACTGGTTTTTTTTTTTATTTATTAACATTTTATTAGCAGTTGGATTAGTCTGAAGACTGTTGTTAACTGCTCAGCCAGAGAATTTACAAATGTGATGTGCACGTGACTCCGTTGCCTTCATTGGAGGTAGACGCTTAGGGTTCCCGGCTGGTAAACTTATCATGACTATTTTGCTACAAGGGTTAGGATTGGTCAGGGTAGGAAAGGGGCAGGAGAAAGGATTGCAAAGCACAAGGATAATTTCCTATCCTAAGCTCCCAAGAGTCCATGTAAGTAGGTTTTACCGCGCCTACGTCGCGTTGCTTTTGGAGGTTGTCCTGGGAGTGCAATGCAAAAAAGTTTGTTTTTTTATGGCGAAGCAAAGAGGCATCAAACCCCCCGACTAACCAAACTGTCTATATGCCGTAAGGCTTCGTCAAGGTGGGTTAATGCCACTTAGCTGAATTAACTTAAGATTCATTGAAGAGAAATAACTTAAGATGTTTCTTGAATGTGGATAGGTTTCTAGCGTTTTTAATTTCCATTGGGAGTGAATTAAAAAGAATCATTCCGCGGTGAACTAAGCTATTTTGCGCAAATTGTGTTCTAGTTCTTGCTATGAAGAAGTTCATGTTACCAACGCTTCTTGTGTTTCTGGAATGAATGTTATTGATATATGTAAGATCAAGGTTTGATTTAAGCAGATTTTTCGAGATTTTATAAAGAAATGTTAATGTTTCAAATTTGTTTAACATTTCCAGTGGAAGTAGATTTGGATTATAAAGTAATCTTGAGGGAAACAAAGTTGGTAGCATTTTCACATATTTTAGAGCTTTATTTTGTAGGATTTTCAAACGATGCAAGCGTGTTTCAGCTGCATAACCCCAAATAGAATTCATATATATATGATGGGATTGAATGAAGGCGTGATAAACTTGCCAAGCTGTCGTTTCTGTTATGTATTTTCGTATTCTCCGTAGAACAAATACATAAGGGGTTATTTTTTGCAGGTCTGATTTATATGGTCATCCCATTTCAGCTTTTCATCAAGACAAAGCCCAAGATATTTAAATTTAGACACTTGTTCAATCTGGATTCCGTTGACTGACAGAGTAAATGTTTGAGAGTAACCTCTTAAAGAAAACATCATGAATTTAGTTTTCTGTAGATTCATACAAAAATAATCCGAAAGAAGTTCGATATCGCATTCAATTTGAGCCTTCATATCATCCAAATCTTCGGTTACGTAGAGCAATGTTGCGTCGTCTGCATACATTTGGAGTTTTTCTTTCAGGGATAATTGGAATACATCGTTTATATAAATATTGAATAATAGTGGCCCAAGAACAGAACCTTGAGGTACATCATATTTTATAGTTTTTGGTGAGCTAAAGCTCGACCCCATATAAACTGATTGAGTTCGGTTTGAAAGGTAAGATTCCATTAATGATAATGAAGTTTGTTCAAAACCCATTTGATTCAACTTATTCAGCAAAATTTAATGATGCACACAGTCAAATGCTTTGCTGAGATCAATAAAAATACATGATACATTTTTTTTCTTATCGAGATTCATAGTTATTCCATTTATCAAGTTTGTTACTGCGGATAGAGTATTAGATTTCGGAACAAAGCCAAATTGGTTTCGATTTATTATTTGATTATTTTGGCAAAACTCTTGAATTTGCTCGAAGAGTATTTTTTAAAAAATTGAAACATGCCAGAAAAATAATAATATTGAAAAAAGTTATCGATCTTACCCCGTTTTACGATACTCCACATCTTACATCCCTTTTCACATCACAAATCATCTTCGAATTGCTCGGGGCTAAGTTATACATTCGCTGTTCAAACTTTGTGACTTAGTATTCAGCATTATCAGCAAATCACCATTCATCTTTTCCAATGAAGTGGTCTAGTTGCTTTTCCTTACTTTCCCCACATAGAATCACTCGCATCGCACGCAGGAAAATTTCTTCCCGAAACTATGGTATAAAACTTTTCGTCCAGACCGTGAGTTGGTCATCCCAAATAGTATCACCAAAAATTAAGTTGTTTAAATCATGTATCATGAATTTAAAAAAAAATATGACGAAAATAGCCTTTAATCAATGAAATTGAAAAGTAGAAAAAAAAACAAAAAACGTGTTACAATTTTCTGTTCAACAGCAAATCAATTAAAATTAAGTTCCAGAAGCTTTATTAGACCCGCTGCAAAAGATGGCTTTTTGTTCCCAAATGTTTTTTCGATGCCTTTTGGGTCACGAAGCATCAGTGTAAATTTTGAAATGATTTAATTGATTTCTTAATTAGCGCAACGCGTTTCAATTTTGTATGGAAATTTGTATGGAAGAAGAAATTTTTGCACATTAAATCATCCAGAAAATTGATTTTGGCTTGATATTGATTTTTGGTTTTGACAATTTTTAAGCTTCGTTTTTGCTAACATGACAAGCAGTTAAGCATTTAATGGAAAAAATTATAACCATTTCCAAATAAAACATCTGAATCCATTGAAAAGTAAATCCATTGAAAAGTAAAAGTAATAGCAGACTTTGCTTGCTAGTGCTTTTAATAATTTGATGAAATGTTTATCAGGTTATATAAATCAATAAATTCCCTGGCTATGCAAAGCAGTTTTGTGAGTTTTTTTTCTCATCTTACGGTTACACAGCTTCCAAATAGGCAGTCAAAAACGCAAAAATTAAAAAAAAAAGATTTTGTTTTTTTTTGTTAAAACTTGAATAACTTTTTTGGAGTACAAATTGGGTTTGTGCTTTGTTCATATGAATTGTACTGTAAGAATCAAGGAATATTTTTCATCCAAAGTTTTTTTTTTAACTTTAAGCACATCTCTGGCGATTTTTGAGTGAAAAATTTTGTTTACCCATACAAATTTTCATACAAATTTCCATAAAAATTTAAAACTCGTATCGCTAATTCAGGACTGGATGAATCGCTTCCAAAATTTTTATTGCTATTTCTGGCAGAAAAAACAACCAAAAAAAAGTTATGGGAGGTTTAAAAATTTAAGAATTTAAAATTACCACACAAAGCTTGCAGCGGTCTAAGCTTCATACTTCAGAAATTGATTTTGATAATCTTATTTTCTACTAAATTTATATTTAGAGTGATGATTCTTTATATTGAGCATTTGATAAATCAAACCAGAATTTATTACTTAGCTGGCCAGAAGGACCAGCTATAACTGCCCTCGAATTCCTGGTCAAGCCACGGGAATTCTAGTGAGGGTGGGCTCACATGCGGCCTCTTTTGCTTGGCTAAGCTAGAGCAGAGGTTTCGGAGAACCTCGGGTCGGCTTCTCGCAATGATGCACCGGTCGGTAGTTCGGAAGGAAACACAAACGCTATCTTAAAGTTTTCATGTCCTGTTTATTTATAAACTTACGTGTTAAGTGTAGGTGTGTAGTGTGTTGCTGCTGCTGCTGCTGGAGGGCCGGCCGGCTGATGCTGGGATGGTTGTCCGATGGAAAATCCTGACTTGGTGGGTCAACAATCTACTGACCACAGTGCTGGTTGGCAATGGAGGTTAGATCGCCCTCGTGGTGGAGCCAACCTTCGTTGTGGTTGCCCTGGATGGTACACGCAGGTGTAAAACACCGCGTGCTCCTCAACAGAGCCTCGAGTCCGGAGGGACACGTTCGAGCTTTCATTAACCCGTTTGAAGGGGTCGAACAGTGCTCTCTAGGACCGGATGTTGTTGTATCTGGGTGGCTGTGGTGGATGGTCGTGTGGGGGACCAACTTTTGTTCGTTCTCTCGATGCCCGCCGGACTTGTAGTTCGAGTCCGTGCGCAGGCTCCTCAGTGGAGAAACGGAAGCAGATCTTGCTCACTGGCCCATTTGACTTGGACAAACAGGAGCTTTGTCGAGTCTCTTGACCAAAACTACTGGATCACAGTGGATCAGTCTTCTTGACCGTAAGCGCTGGGTCAAATCTCTTGACTGGAACCGCTGGGTCCTGGTGGATTGAATATGGGGTTAGGATGGGGTTTACAGCAATCACTTAATAAACTCACTTGATTCGCTTTATTCGCTCAACTTAAATTATCTTTTCCACATATGTTGACTATATATTTCGACTCTTTAAATTACAGTACGTGAACGTATACTTTGGCCACTATGGTCACTGTGTAGCGATGTGAACCGTGTGCTGGTCGAAGGTGGAAAGGATATGCGAATCTTAGTTAGTGATTAGCTGAACCATCGCAACCCACATTTCCGTTCCATTTTCCACCTGACGTTTTTCCATTGCTCTTTTGCTTCTCATCGGGCAAGTGTTTTGTGTTGTGTCATAAGTGTTTGCATGCGCTAGCTTCTGTTTTGAATTTGGAGTGATCGTTATTTTTAATCTCCTAACTTAATTTATTTATTTATTGTTTTTAATCAAAGAGTAGGCTTTATTAATAAATTCTATTACAAATTGTGTTCTGATGTAAGTTTAAATATTGGCGGGAAGAATTATCGATATTTAATCGATTAAAATTTCTACTTCCGAGCACTCAGATTGAGTACTCCAAACTGCTTGCTCTTCATGGGTATGATTGGGCGAAATACCCCAATGGTAACAAATTTTGAACGAGAATTTTTTTTCCGAATTGAAAAAAATAATACGAAATTTCCAAATCACGATACAGTAAAATACTCCGATTAAGAATTTAATCACCGTTAATCAGTTTGAAATTCATAGCATTAAGGATATATTGACAGTTCTGCACGAACACCACCTTTGCAAAAGGTGGTGCCGGGTTCCTAACCTCAAACCAAGAATGCTTCCGATCAATTTTTGAAAAGATCGCACGTGAAATGCGATTTCATCATACTGGTATTGTGAAGCTCCCCCTTTCAAAAGTCAACACTGAGATAATGATATTTTGATTTTGAATGACGACAAGTGGTGGCAAATGGAATGATTTTACAGTATTGTACTGATGCTTGAAAAATTATTTAGATTTTAAGATAATCCAGACAATTCGAGTTTCTTAAATTTGGATTATTTCTTTTAAGTTTGACATTGTATTACGTTTAAACATCCCATTATCATGTAAAAGACTTTTTTGTAAAACAATTAATGATTGATTAGAAAAAATTAAAATTAGTTCACTCTCATGTTCCATATTAAAAAAAAGCTTATTAGCTACATTTTGACTACTAGAACAATTTGAATATAATACTTCAATAAGAGTAGGAGTTCAGAAATTAAATTAATGTTCATGAAACGCGTAATTTCATCAATAATTTAGAAGAGTGCTTGGTATTCGATTATGTGGAAATACTTCTGCATTTTAACTAATAAAATTCAGTTTAGAGAATACTAGCTGATTTAACCCTGCCATGCTCGGGTTCACGTAAAATATAAATCAAAATGATTCATTTGACTTTTTGATAATTTAGAACTGTGATTATCGTTTTCATATTACAGAAAAACTTACAGTACCTACTGAGATTTTACTATTATTTTACAAAGGAAATTCAAAATAATTTCCTTTGAATTCTTATTCATCATGTCACGAAAAACATTTTTTCACCAACCATTTTTAAGAAGCTTTCGTCTTATTTTTTTATCTTCAAAAGATGAAATTGTTTTTTATTTTTCCCATCCCCCATCTAATAAAAATCTCTTTTGGAGATTATTCCACTTTTCAAAATGGATCCCTTCACAATTGTATATTCAAGTTTTAGTTAAGATTGGTCAATGTTTAAAATTTCAGATATCATTTGTTTGAATTCGCAGTACTAAACGGATCTTTTTACAATAAGTCATCCAAAAATTGGATGGTAGAATTGAACACATTGATGACCAAAAATAATTCAAAAATTATAAAATAACCAATGAAATTGAATTGTACTAAACTAAAATTTTCAGATTCTATTGTCTTATCAATTTTCCCATCCCATGTTAATATTCCCCGACGGCTATCAAAATGTTGAAATCGAAGCCTTCAACTTAAAATTCTGAAACTTATTATTTTTTCTTCTCTATGAAAGATTCTAAATTATAAAATAGTTGGTCCTTAAAAGCAAGAATTTATGAAATTCTGTTCATTAATTTTTCAGCACTATGTCCAAATAGTTATTCAGCTGAAGAAATCAATTCACTGTTCACTACTCAATTCATTGTATATTCTTGTAGACTCTCAAAGCCCCCAGCTTTGAAAACCACTAAAATTCTAATCAATATATACTTAACAGGCTAGTTGTATTTTTCAATTCAAAATGTAAGCTTATTATTGCATCCAAATATCTCGTAACGGTACAACGTGCTTTCAGCAGTAGAAGTTACAAAAAACACCCGCCAAAATTCCCTCTTTCAAATTTTCAATGCTCAGCAAGCTTTGATCTGCTTTCCAGTATACGTTAACTCTTAATGGTCGTTGCTAATGCTCAGCCCATAGTGATGGTGAAAAAAACCCCGCCAAAGGAAACGAAAATCGGCTGCCAAAATGGGTGCCATGACTTTTGGTTCGTGTGAATAAACCGAATGTTGTATGGGAGGGTCTCTTTCCATAGGTAGGAGGGGCTCAAAACTATTACTAAAACCTTATCTTGGTCCAACTACATCTCTGTACCAAATTTCAGGCTGATCGGTTAGGTGGTGTGGATTTTTATAAGATGCATACAAACAAACAAACAAACAAACATATAGGTATAGTCCAACTCATCTTTTTATATTAGATTCTTGATGGTTTAAAATCATTCAACCTAATAAGTTAGAGCATCTCGATCTCTCTAAATAAATAGCTTGATAGAGTAAAATGAATTCAATGCCAAAAAATTCAGTCTGCATTCAAATGATTTTAAATTTTGTTAAGTAATTCGAAGCAACTAAATTTTATCATTGCAATATACCAAATGGCATCATTGATGAGGCCAAAAGCTGAGCCAATTTCGAGGTTATGGCTGAGGCCAATCAGCTACAAATATTCACGTCCTTATATAGCCTAATAATTAACTAACACTTATCTGAAAAATTTGGTTTTTCAAACGTATAGCTGCAAAAAGGGGATTAATAAATTGAAAAAAATGTAAATAACTTGAAGAAATTCATTCTACATTTTCACCTCTCAACAATCTGTGACAAATGACATTTATAATGAGAAATTCCTTAGAAAGCTTTCATAGTGACAATACTAAACTACCAGATATGCAAATTACGATAATTTTCTTTTTTTCATCATTTTTTCTCAGTGAATATCATAGATTCGCTGGTTGTTCTATAAATATTTAGAAAATTTGTTCAAAGTTTATCTTATTCTACTCTGATGTCATTATTTTATCTATTTTCGTAGTATTCCGCCTCATGACATAACTTGAAGAACATAATTCCTAAAACTTAATCGGTCCATGGCAACCGTTCTCCAATTTGTCGGACATCCCACCAGAGATTTTAAAATCGCGAGTCTACATACTCGCACTTTGCCCTTCTTTGCAGAACGATTTATTTAGTTTAACTCAAACTGCAATGATGCTATCAATAGTTCAACTCGGAAAGCATCAGGAACAAAGCTTCGGGTAAACTCGGCAGAACTAAACAGCAATCGGGGGAAACATCAGCGAAGCGAACGTATAGTTCTGCGAATTCAAAATTCATTCGGCTGCCGAACACATCAATACGACAACGCATGGGGGCTTGGCTGAAAGTGATAGATACAAGGGAACGGGAAACGAGCGAGAGAAGGGTGCGTTCTGTTGTTTCGTTGGTGTGATTTTATTCCTGCGAGGCATGAAAGCATCAATGCAGAACTGTTCTATTCGTTTTGGGTGCAATCACGTAATGATTGGAACGAAGATAAAATCAATCTGCATACAACAAGTTAAACTCGGAACAAATCAGCCGAATGATTTTTTCCGAAGCGAGTTTACGCACCACTGTATCCCACATTCGCCAGATCACGCTCCTCTTGGTCTAACCACCGCGCTCGTTGCACCTCTGCTCGTCTCATTCCTACCGGATTCGTAGCGAACACTTGTTTTGCAGGACAGTCGTCCGGCATTCTCACAACACAACACCCAGCGTATCCGGCCAGTCTTCACCACCTTCTGAATACTGGGTTCGCCGTAGAGTCACGTGAGATCGTCGTTCATCCTTTGCCTCTCTACTCCGTTCTCCTGCACGCCGTCAAAGACGACTCTTAAGACTCGTCGCTCGAATACTCCGAGTGTACGCAGGTCCTCCTCGAGCAATAACCATGTCTCGTACCCGTAGAGAACCACCGAACAACTCTTAGTTCAAATTTTTCGAAATACATCTGATTTTTTTCATTGAAATTAAAAGGGGCGGAGGAGTAGTGTGCAGCTTATATTGTAGACTCATTTGCCATCTCTAGGACCGCGCCTGCAGTCGACGAGAGTCTTGATTGGGACCTAGTGAAGAAGCTTGCTTCGGATCGTCAACAGTGGAGGTCTTTACCATGGCCCTATGCGCCGGAGAATCAACGCGGGACCATTAAGTAAGTCCCTTTGATATAACATTATGAGGATTTATGTTAAATAAATGTTACAAAAATGTAATCAACAAAAACAATTTCAAATTTATTTTTTTTTTGTGTGATGGTCTCTCAGGCTCATTTGGGTCCTTCCTCCACCCCATACGCTTTTTTAGAAGTGGGAGAGACATTTTATCTTGTGGGTATTTAAATTTAACATTTTTTTTCTTATTCTGTACGACTTGTTCGTATTACTTCCGCGAATGTCCATCATCAAACAATTTCATATCTGATTCTTTGTCAGATCTCTATCACTATCGTTTGATCCTTTTTAGGAATGGTCCTTTTATCAAAAAGTCTGTTTTGTGTGTTGTATTTTCAGTTTCTTAAAGGTGCTCTGTCATTCTGTCACTCTGACTCTCATCACACTGTCTTTGATGCTCGGCGGTAAATTGTTGAACATTTTCAATCAATTTTGTAGAAAAGAGAGCGTTTGCTTTTTAATATCTTTTGAGTATTGGGTAAACTGAAGTCTTGTTCTCTTCTTGTAGTGTATCTGTGTATGTCGATTCTGCACTGCAGGCCTTCCATCAAATTTTTGACCAGAAAATCATGTATCGGCTAATTCGGCAGAGTATACTATATTCCATGACAATTTTCTTAATTGTATAATCGATATGGGCTATGCAATTAAGTTTTTCGTCGACTTGTATTCCCAAATATTTGACTTGGGCACCTTGTGGATTTAATTTAATTTAAAATTGTTGGTACTCTACACAGTAAACCACTGCCTGAAAAGTTTTTTGCTTTAATGAGATAATTTATTGTTTGAAGATCTCTCCTTTTTTGCAAAGGGTGCCTCGAACGTGAAACCAAATACATTGAAGCACATTACTAAGTGATATTGATTTAAAAATGATATAAAACGAGCTTTTACACAAACAGATGATTTGGGGTCTTGAAAACCCCCTCAAAATTTTGCAGAATCATAAAAAATTATTCACTTGCTGAAATTTTCCTTTTTAAATTTCGGCATTTTATTCAAATAAAATGGTTCATAAATAAATCAATATATGCCCGTGTCATGAAAAAATTATCGATGAAAAAAAAGCTAAATAGATAGAACTCTACCAACATTTAACCGATTTTGTGGAAATTAGGAACGAACCAATTTTTTGTTTCGATATAGTCAACTTCATGTTATTCACGACTTCATATTAACGATGCGATTGGTGGATAATTGGAAAATCGGGTTTATTGACGTGTTTGAATGAAATTTGAACTGTTAAAAATAACAATTGTTTTTGTTCCAATTCTATCTGAAGTAAGCTTTAAACTCTATAAAGCTCTGAAAACAGAGTGAAGGTTTCGGATCTTGAAAACCAAATTTAGAGAACAATTTAAAAAAAATATTACTAAATATTTTTTGAACTGAAATTCGAAACTCTAATTGCAGTTCTCTTTTTAAAGCGTTTGCTTCTTAATTATGATGAAATTTTGTTTGAAATGCCGCCTGAGAAATAAAACTAAACTTCAATTATTTTAACAAATTTAATTTATTTTTACAAAGCACACCAGGTCAGCTAGTAATATATACAAAGGTGGCATCATTATGCCCTCAAAACTCATTATGAAACGTTGGCTTAGAAAGGTATCACTTGGGATAATCGAGGTATACGTTTATAAAAAGTGCGATCTAAATTTTTGCATTGTACCACCTATATCCGGAAATAATGATATCAAATTTTACTTTCAAGGCATGATAGCAAATCTAGGTATAATTTGCCATAAAAGTCTGTTCGGGGTACGTCAGAAATCCATCGAATTTGTTTGTGCTTATGTTTACTGTATTCAACTTTTTAGCAGTTTGACAAGGTCTTTTTGCCACTTATCATATTTTTCAAGTGCCTCACATCCCACTCTAGCCATCTATCAAGGCTAAAGGTTTTTACTTAATTTCAATTTTTAATCCACGCGTAAGCTTAAGGTTCCCGTCTTGTTTTTTTTATTCCCCCTTCGCTTGTTTGCTAATAAAAAATGAATATCTTATACGATTTTAAGTATGCATCTATATTGTATTGAAATTTCATAGTGTTCAATAAAGTATACTCAAATTCTCAAATTTAAAATATTCAACAAAAATTAACTGAAGAAAAGATTCAATTGATATGTTTTAACTAAAATTAGGAAAACTATACTCAAATCATTTTGAATCTAATTCATAAAATAAAACTTCATAAGTGTCAATATTTAGGCGCCGGAAGCTTTTCGGTATCAATTTCCAATCAATTTAGCAACCGAACCATAAACCTTAAACTTTACTGTATCGGCAGCGCCACTGACAGAGAGTGTAAATATTTTAATTGTCAACACCCCAAAAGTCAACCACGTTATTAACGAAGCTAATGACGGTCATTCAACGTCCATTTTTATTGTAATGGATCGTGGGCTACGACAAAACATGAGAAAGACAACAACGAAAACCTTAAAAAAAACAGTGGAAACAGACACATACTTTAGTTTACTTCCCCACAGCCATCAGCATCGATTTGGTGCTTTGGTCCGGTCGATGAAGCTTTTTCGGAATGTTGGCGTAAAAAATGACGGCTTAAAAGTTGAGCAATTTACTGGATTAGTTTTTTTTTTTCGTTGTTGTTGTCTGGTGTTTTTATACGAAGGAACCAAACAAGAGCCGGACAATTAAGTTTTCAATAATTGCTCCACTGAAATGGAAAGCTCTTTCGGTCTGATCTGGTTTTTACTCTGAATATTTAACTTAACGATGCTTAACCACCTTGTCAAGGTTAATTTAATTAAGATTGGATTTAAATTAAGCTAATCAACACTACAAAATATAGCACTCGAAAACTGAACGTTTTGACGTACCATATTGAGATAAACTGCTGACTTTTGTTCTAACAAAAAGATCGTTATTAAAATCGAACGAAAAAATAAAATATTGATTTTAAAAGGTAAATAGTAGGAATTTTCCTCTTTCACTTTAGAAGAATATTTTTAAAAATAACATTAAAAAAAAGAAAATTAGTTTTCCAAACTGTATCTGGTTTAAAGAATTAATCGAACCATCAATTTAAATTGAGAAGCTTTCACCGAAGGCCTTTGGCATTCTCATGACGATAAGGGCGATGAGGACGACGTCAGACTCTTTGAAACCGATATCTCGGAAGTGAATGCCGCCGTTATGCCATGCCGTGTAGGTAGGAGTTCGGCCAGTTCGTTCTCGGTTGTCCAGTGAGTGAATTGATTTATTAGTTTCCATTTATTTACGCTCCGAAGTGCGTTTACATTTTTGGATAATTAATATTCCCTGGACCCTGCAGTGGGCGTTTTGTTTTGTATCAATATACACAAACTTGTTTCCAAGCTATTTTTGCACTCTCTGATCCCTTTCGTTCTCTGCGCAAAAAGATTACAAAACAGATCATTTCAACATTCATTTTTTGCATTTTATGGAAATTTGATAATAAACTTTTACTAAAGTTTGAAAGTTAAAATACATACATAAATTATTTTCTAGAATGTGATTTGATTAGATGGTTAAAATTGAATTTTTTATTTCATAGCGTTTATGGTTTGCTTGATGTTTAACAAAATACTCAGAATTAAGAATTTATTGAAGAATTTTTAGAATTATCTATCTTCTTAAAGTAGATGAAAATTAATTACATAAGAAAACAGGATTAAAACGAGAACCAAAAAGGATTATTTCCACATGTTTTTCCAATTTTAGATACATTCGTCATAGAAGAATTTAACAAATCAGTTACAAGCTAACCAGATAAATGTAAAATTGAGTGAGACCTGTAACGTTAAATTGAATATGTTAATAGAGAAGGGTTTGACCCAATTCTCAGACAGATTGAATAAGTACTTCTAAATTGAATATCAAAGCTTCACGTTTTAACACTCATCCGCACTAGATTTCGTTACCCTTATCAGCACTAGGAGTGTCAATTTGACACTCCAAGCTAAAATCGTTATAACTCTTTTCACATTTTAACCGATTACAACTAAACTTATATCACTAGAAACCTTGTAATGTCAGTAAAATATGTTTGGAACATTATATACAGCTAAAGCTACTGGTTTTCTCGTTATTCAGAAGGAAAGAAAAAAATCCAAAAAAACATGCCTTTTTATTTGAAACAATTTAATAAGAGTTTGATACGAAATAATAATATTTGAACAAAGGATTTATTCTTTGAACGATAAAAAACTGTGATTCAAGGAATTTGTTTTTATTTCAAAGGTGAAAAAGTTTTTGAAAAACGGACTAGAAACGAAGGAATTTTTATTTGTTCCAGAATCAAAGAAATTTTCTTTGTTTGGAGACTAATCAAAGGAAAATTCCGTTTTCCTAAAAAAATGTTCGCTGCGTGAATCACCCTTTAATAGCATCATATAAAGATTATTACTTAGTCAGATAGTATATTGACAACCAAAACAGACAAAAATAGAAGTCTTGCATACATGCTTGTATGCCATGTTAGTTTGGTACCCATCCCAAGTAACATTAAAAGTTTTATAGCAGACTACTAGAAAAAGTTTTGGTTTTATGAGAAGCTTGAGGAGTCTAATAAAACTAACTGTTATTGGGATATACTTGTATGCCAAGTTGCATTGACCAAAAAAATTATTTTTGAGGAAAAATCGTGATACCGTGCAAAAGTCATTGCATCAATAAGAAACTTGACGGAACTGGACTAAATTTTCATCAAGGAAATGTTGGAGAAATTTGGGACTATCGAACCTTGATATTCCTGCCAGTTAGGTTCCGGATCCCTAAATTGGATTTCCCTCTCGGAACGCTCTCCATTAGAAAAGCTGATAGCAAGGAGATAAGTGCTTTTATTTTTTATTTTAAACTAGCTGAACCCGTACGAACTTCGTTTCGCTTTAAATCATTGGTACGTCAAAATGAGTTTAGAAAAGGAATTCGAAACATTCTTTCGACAATTTTGGGGAAAAAATTCAACAGTGTTTAAAGTCGCTACTATTACTATTACTTGAAATTCAAATTAAACTGTTGATTGGCTTTTTATTAAAATTTATGTGAGAGTGTTTTCTTCTCGATCGGTTGCCAAATCTAGACATTATGACAGAAACATGTACTATTTGTTTGTGTGCACGACTCTTTTGCTTGACCTTCACACTTAAATTGGTATCAATTAACTGCCTCCAACAAAATTATTGCACAAAACACTGAACTTTCAATGAAACCCTCTTTTTCTGTCTCATGGCCCGAAATTCGATAATTGAAACCAATTTTACGTTCCTCAAAACTCCCTTGTGCCATTTTTTCTTTTCAAATTATATGTAAAATAACGTCAGGAACTTGAAAACAGTGATCAGTGAATATAGACGCCCCTTTCGCCGACCCTTGACACGGAACATGCTACCTGGAGTCAATTGCTCATCTATATATATAAAAAGCAATTATCTGTATGTTTGTTTGTTTGTTTGTTTGTTTGTCCTCTATAGACTCAGCCGTCTTAAGAGCTAGAGATCTGAAATTTGGCATGGATGCTCATTAGGACCAGGAATGATGAAAAATGTTTTTAGATTTTTGGACGACCCCTTCCTGAAGGGGGTCGTCCATACAAGACGAATATTGTTTTCACGTTATTGACGTTATTTTCCGTCGGATTGTAATGAAAATTTGCACATGAGTGTTTTGAGAGACAAGCAATCGATTCCTGGTATCAAAACTAGGAACAGGGGTCGGCCAAAGGGGTCGTCCATATCAACTGTTCAATGTTTCAGCGATATTGACGTTATTATACATTGGATTGAGATGAAAATTTCTGCAAAGCAGTTTTAGGTGACGAGCAATTGATTTCAGCTATCAAATTTTGTGTATTGGGTCGGCCAAAGGGGTCGTCCATACAACACAAATAATGTTTTGGCTATATTGGCGTTATTATAGATCGGTTTGCGATGAAAATTGGCACATGAGTGTTTTGAGGGACGAACAATCGATTACAGTTATCAAATTTAGGGTCAGGGGTCGGCCAAATGGGTCGTCCATATTTACTGATTAATGTTTTTACGATATTGGCGTTATTATACACCGGATTGTGATGAAAATTTGCACATGAGTGTTTTGAGAGACGAGCAATCGATTACAGTTGTCAAATTTAGGGATAGGGGTCGGCAAAAGGGGTCGTCCATATCCACTGATTTATGTTTTTGCGATATTGGCGTTATTATACATCGGATTGTGATGAAAATTTGCACATGAGTGTTTTGAGAGACGAACAATCGATTACAGTTATCAAATTTAGGGTCAGGGGTTGGCCAAAGGGGTCGTCCATATTCACTGATTAATGTTTATACGATATTGGCGTTATTATACACTGGATTGTGATGAAAATTTGCACATGAGTGTTTTGAGAGACGAGCAATCGATTACAGTCATCAAATTTAGGGTTTGAGGTCGGCAAAAGGGGTCGTCCATATTCACTGATTAATGTTTTTGCGATATTGGCTTTATTTTACATTGGATTGTGATGAAAATATGCACATGAGTGTTTTGAGAGACGAACAATCGATTACAGTTATCAAATTTAGTGTCAGGGATCGTCCATATCCACTGATTTATGTTTTTGCGATATTGGCGTTATTATACATCGGATTGTGATGAAAATTTTCACATGAGTGTTTTGAGAGACGAGCAATCGATTACAGTTATCAAATTTAGGGTCAGGGGTCGGACAAAGGGGTCGTTCATATTCACTGATTAATGTTTTTGCGATATTGGTGTTATTATACACTGGATTGTGATGAAAATTTGCACATGAGTGTTTTGAAAGTCGAGCAATCGATTTCAAGTTTCGAATTGCGGATCAGAAGTCGGCTGAAAGAGTCGTCCATACCCAACTTTAATGTTTTTGCGATTTTGACGTTATTCTACATTGGATTGAGATGAAAATTTCCGCATAGGAGTTTTGAGGGACGCTCTTTTGCTTTCAGGTTTCAAATGTTGACTCAGAGGTCGGCAAAAGGGGTTATTATCTGTTTACTGTTTTTACGATTTTCTCTTGATTGAGCATAGAATTGTAATGAAAATTGGCACATGGGAGTTTAACAGAAAAGATAATTGATTTCAGGTGTCAAGTTTTGAATCGTGGTCAAAAAAAAGGCCGTCTATGTTGGTTGCTCACTGTTTTCGCGATATTGTCGTGATCATGCATCGGATTGAGATGAAAATGTTCAGATGAGGGTTATAAACTATGAGCAATTGACTCCAGGTAGCATGTTCCGTGTCAAGGGTCGGCGAAAGGGGCGTCTATATTCACTGATCACTGTTTTCAAGTTCCTGACGTTATTTTACATATAATTTGAAAAGAAAAAATGGCACAAGGGAGTTTTGAGGAACGTAAAATTGGTTTCAATTATCGAATTTCGGGCCATGAGACAGAAAAAGAGGGTTTCATTGAAAGTTCAGTGTTTTGTGCAATAATTTTGTTGGAGGCAGTTAATTGATACCAATTTAAGTGTGAAGGTCAAGCAAAAGAGTCGTGCACACAAACAAATAGTACATGTTTCTGTCATAATGTCTAGATTTGGCAACCGATCGAGAAGAAAACACTCTCACATAAATTTTAATAAAAAGCCAATCAACAGTTTAATTTGAATTTCAAGTAATAGTAATAGTAGCGACTTTAAACACTGTTGAATTTTTTCCCCAAAATTGTCGAAAGAATGTTTCGAATTCCTTTTCTAAACTCATTTTGACGTACCAATGATTTAAAGCGAAACGAAGTTCGTACGGGTTCAGCTAGTAGTTTATAACCCTCATCTGAACATTTTCATCTCAATCCGATGCATGATCACGACAATATCGCGAAAACAGTGAGCAACCAACATAGACGGCCTTTTTTTTGACCACGATTCAAAACTTGACACCTGAAATCAATTATCTTTTCTGTTAAACTCCCATGTGCCAATTTTCATTACAATTCTATGCTCAATCAAGAGAAAATCGTAAAAACAGTGAACAGATAATAACCCCTTTTGCCGACCTCTGAGTCAACATTTGAAACCTGAAAGCAAAAGAGCGTCCCTCAAAACTCCTATGCGGAAATTTTCATCTCAATCCAATGTAGAATAACGTCAAAATCGCAAAAACATTAAAGTTGGGTATGGACGACTCTTTCAGCCGACTTCTGATCCGCAATTCGAAACTTGAAATCGATTGCTCGACTTTCAAAACACTCATGTGCAAATTTTCATCACAATCCAGTGTATAATAACACCAATATCGCAAAAACATTAATCAGTGAATATGAACGACCCCTTTGTCCGACCCCTGACCCTAAATTTGATAACTGTAATCGATTGCTCGTCTCTCAAAACACTCATGTGAAAATTTTCATCACAATCCGATGTATAATAACGCCAATATCGCAAAAACATAAATCAGTGGATATGGACGATCCCTGACACTAAATTTGATAACTGTAATCGATTGTTCGTCTCTCAAAACACTCATGTGCATATTTTCATCACAATCCAATGTAAAATAAAGCCAATATCGCAAAAACATTAATCAGTGAATATGGACGACCCCTTTTGCCGACCTCAAACCCTAAATTTGATGACTGTAATCGATTGCTCGTCTCTCAAAACACTCATGTGCAAATTTTCATCACAATCCAGTGTATAATAACGCCAATATCGTATAAACATTAATCAGTGTATATGGACGACCCCTTTGGCCAACCCCTGACCCTAAATTTGATAACTGTAATCGATTGTTCGTCTCTCAAAACACTCATGTGCAAATTTTCATCACAATCCGATGTATAATAACGCCAATATCGCAAAAACATAAATCAGTGGATATGGACGACCCCTTTTGCCGACCTCAAACCCTAAATTTGACAACTGTAATCGATTGCTCGTCTCTCAAAACACTCATGTGCAAATTTTCATCACAATCCGGTGTATAATAACGCCAATATCGTAAAAACATTAATCAGTAAATATGGACGACCCATTTGGCCGACCCCTGACCCTAAATTTGATAACTGTAATCGATTGTTCGTCCCTCAAAACACTCATGTGCCAATTTTCATCGCAAACCGATCTATAATAACGCCAATATAGCCAAAACATTATTTGTGTTGTATGGACGACCCCTTTGGCCGACCCAATACACAAAATTTGATAGCTGAAATCAATTGCTCGTCACCTAAAACTGCTTTGCAGAAATTTTCATCTCAATCCAATGTATAATAACGTCAATATCGCTGAAACATTGAACAGTTGATATGGACGACCCCTTTGGCCGACCCCTGTTCCTAGTTTTGATACCAGGAATCGATTGCTTGTCTCTCAAAACACTCATGTGCAAATTTTCATTACAATCCGACGGAAAATAACGTCAATAACGTGAAAACAATATTCGTCTTGTATGGACGACCCCCTTCAGGAAGGGGTCGTCCAAAAATCTAAAAACATTTTTCATCATTCCTGGTCCTCATGAGCATCCATGCCAAATTTCAGATCTCTAGCTCTTAAGACGGCTGAGTCTATAGAGGACAAACAAACAAACAAACAAACAAACATACAGATAATTTAAGCTTGCCAGATTGCCCGGTTTTATCCGGGTTTGCCCGGATAATTGATGAAAAATTTCGATAAAGTCCGGTCCGGCCCGGTTGCCCGGATATCGTGAAAAAAGTCCGGATATTGCCCGGACTTTTTCACAATTTTCACAAAGAAACCCAAAAAAATCAAAGCGTTTGAGTAAGTTTTAGCAAAATCGATTAACGGTATGGAAATTTTCAACGGTTGTTTCAAATAATTTCGCTGATTTACTTTTATAAACCTTTAAATATTTAAGTGTTCCAAAAAGTTTTTGGAAATCTGCAATTACATTAATAAAATATTAATTTCAATTTTTTTGCCTATTTTCTTTGCTTTTATGTATAATTACACCTACATTTTGCCCGGTTTTTGCCCGGTTTTTGGATTTGAAAAATTGAAATCCATGCCCGGATTTTGCCAGGTTTTTTTGAAAAAATGCCCGGAATTGTTAGGCCCGGATGGGGGTGGAAAAAATTCTGGCAACCTTAGCCTAAAGTATACGATAGATAGCTGTATTGAAAAAGAGCGTCTGTCGCTGCTTGTCTTGGGCAGACGTTGATAAATGCCATAACATGAGGAGGATTGCAAATTTAACCAGTGATACGGATGTTTTCTTTGGTAAGTTAGACCGATACATTACAAAAAATCATAAAGTCGAGCGTTTTTCACTTTGAGTTTGTTTTCGATAACGGTGCAAACTAATTTCAATATGTTGGTAGATTTTCTAGAAAAAGCTCAAAAATTAAACTTTCAAAAATCTTCAAAACCCCTATTTTCCCCTAATAATATATCATTATCGCATTATTGATGTGTTGTCATTTAAAACATTATCATCTCGCGACGTATAGCGAATTTATTCTAAAACACTCCAAAGTTTTGATTTCGTTTATATCCAAATTGTAAAAAAAAATGAATAACTTAAAGCTATAAACTTAATATGAATTTTTGCATTCTCGTTTGTAAGAGTTAATTCTGCTTAATATTATGAGAAAATGGATTAATCCATGCATTTCTAGCAAGAGAAGAGAGAAGAGAGAAGAGAGCAGAGAGAAGAGAGAAGAGAGAAGAGAGAAGAGAGAAGAGAGAAGAGAGAAGAGAGAAGAGAGAAGAGAGAAGAGAAAAGAGAGAAGAGAGAAGAGAAAACTTAGAAGAAAAAAAGGAAAAGAGAAGAGTGACGATAATGAATGATACGGTATTTGAAAGTTTAAAAAATCTATCAGTTCCGAGTAAAATCAATCGTTGATGAAGTAAAAAACCTACATGAAAAACAAAATCCTCTTTACAATCAATTTTGGATAAAGATATTTAATTGAATGTCAAATCTTATCTAGCATACTGTAGCTTGTTTCTTCGTCACATTCAGCGTGGTGTAATTGGCTAACGCGCCGTTGTATTCAAGCGGAGATTGCGGGTTCAAGTCCCGTGGGTGAGCCGTTGTATTTTTTCGGAAAATTCACGATGTTTACGGCTCATGTTTTTCTTTCCTTGATATTTTATGCTTCTCTAATTTGATGTTATTTGTAAACATGATTGAAGATTCATAGGTAGCATTCTATCTATTACTGACATCACTTTAAGACTTTTACCCGTAGAGTTCCTGAAGTGTCAATTTGACACTCCTGACTAAAACCGCTAACCTCTCTTGTTTTTCAATCGATTTATACTAAATTTATAGTTTCAGAAACCACAGAAACTCATATATGTTATTCAGACAATATTCAGCTACAACACTTCAGTTTTCCTGGATTCAAAGTCTTGGGAAAAAATCCGAAAAACGTGCTTCGGAGGAAAGACTGTAGATCAGAGTAATGAATATTCAAAAAGAATTTTATATTTTTATTTATCATATTTTGGTTTAGTATTGCAGCGGTAATCTAATAACACCACTAGAACTGGTATGAAATTCCCTTTCTGGTGAATATTATAAAATTATTGCCTTGGAGCTATGATCATTTAGTATCTGGGTATTTCGGTGATAGCTACGTTACTAGAGCTCGGATATGAAATTTTTTAGCAGCGTTGTGTTGGTTATGAAATGGATTATCTTGCCTATTTTTTCAGATGGGTTTGAGATATTTCAGGTAAAAATAATTTTGCACAACCGCCTCAGAAATTCTTCATTGTCGACTTAAAAATCATGAACTGTTAATTTTTTCTGATTTTTTTTGGCCCAAATGGTTAAGAAGTATAACAACCCACTCTAGAATACTCTGAAGTTCAAACCAAGCATCGGAGTCGAACTCTTGACCTCAACTATGGTAGAAAGTCTATGGTTATTGGGGATAACTAAATGCAAAATGCAGACCTCTTAGCAGTAAATCCGTTTTCGACAAGCAAAAAGTATTGCCTGACTAGTAGACACCGAGTAAATAACTAAAAGTGGGCAGATTCATGGATCACAATCTGTGCAATTGGTTTTTACGCAATGTGACAGATGTGTTCTGATGGACCATGAACTTTATGTTAAAACCGTATTTAAGAGGTCTAATACTTCGAGATGTCTTCTTCGAGATATTTTATGATAAAACAAGAGTACTTCTTGTTATCAATGATATTTTTTTTGTCAAATACTTTTACATTAAATGTCATTAACACCTTTATTTCCTCCATAGGAAGTTTTCCGATCAAATGAATAGTTTTTAAAATACACACGTTTGTACCCGGATTCTTAATGATTATAGCCTTATATACTCAAAATCCAGTGCAAAGTTGAATTTAGGTGTCAGAATTTGCAAATTTATAAGAAGTTCGAAAAACAACTTCTTTTGACATTCCTCAAAAATTCTGTGTTTCGTATTTTAAGAATTTAAAGATGCCAAAAAGTGTATAATAACGTCAACTTTAAAAACTAATTTTCAAAAAAAATTTTTAGTGACTTAAACAATCTTGGTGGTTAATTGGTTGAAAAAAAAACGGGTTTATTCCAGGTTTTTTTTTTATTTTTTGTTGTCATGATTTTCATAAAAGTAAAAAAAAATACTTTTGTGCGCAACATATAGCTTCTATCTTTAGCATTCTTGTTGGGCGTTTGGTAGCTGGTATATAGTCTTTTTATCGAAGCATTGTTTCTGGGACTTCGAATAACGTGGAAATGAATAGTTTTTGCTGAATATTGTCTAAGACAATTTTTGAGTTACACTAAGAAGTCGATAAAAAATAAGAGATATTTAGCGATTTTTTAAGAGGAGTGTCAAATTTACACTCAAGGCAAAGATACCTAGTGGATATAGATTTTACCGAGACATGTTTAAAAAAAAATCTTATGCTCTGAATACGGTAAAAATGAATAGTTTCAGCTGAATATTTTGTGAGTTACATTAAGAAGTTTATATTTCTGCACATTTTGTCTAAATCGGTAGAAAAACAAGAAAGATATAGCAGTTTTAAGCAGGATTGTCAAATTGACACTCAAGGTCTGAAAAGGAAGTTTTTTCTGTCGGGCCTTTCAGGGTACGTCCATAAAAAAGAAATGATGCAAAATAGAAGATTTCATGACTCTTTTGACCGACCCCAGACTCAATATTGTATACCTGAATTCAATTGCTCGTCCCTCAAAACTCCCATATGCCAATTTTCATCACAATCCAATGTATGATAACATCATTGATGTTACATCAATATCGCAAAAACAGTGAACAGGTAATATGGACGACCCCTTTTGTCCTGACCCAGAATTTGACTTCTGAAATTGGTTGTTCGTAAAGCAAAACTCCCATGTGCAAATTTTCATCAGAATCCTATGTATAATAACTTCAATATCGCAGAAACATAGATAAGTTGATATGGACGGCCCTTTCGCCGACCCGTGACTCAAAATTCAAACCCTGCATGTAGATAAGTATTGAATATAGTTTCTGCATAGAATGAAAAGAAATATTTAGTTACAATAAAAAAGGCGAAAATCTTCGAACATAATTTTGCTATTTTCCATTCAAAACTTCAAAACGAAATCAGCGTGCTATACTCTCATCTTAAAAATCTGGAAAAAAATCATTCGTCTTTTTTAACTTAAAAGGAATCGTTTTAACCCAAGGGATTTTGTATTCAAGAAATTATCAATATTCTAGATTAAGATTTGCCAGGATATTTAAACAAAATTAGGAAACAGTCTAGCCCGGCCCGGTTGCCCAGATTCATTGAAAATTCCCGGATTTTGCACGGATTTTTTCACTTAATGTGACAATTAAAACAACACACAACTAATTGTGCTGTAAATTTTCTTTATTTATGCCTCCAAAACAAAATGTTTTTGAGTAGGTTTTATAAAAATAATCATGAAAGATTTCTTGGGAGCCTTTAATACGATTTAAAACCTGTCGATGAATTTCGATGAATTTTTTTTTCAATTTATTGTTCTTGATTTATGTTGAGTAATTTCTGGGTTTTGACAAAATTTGCCCGGATATTGCCCGGATTTTTGGTCATCAATTTAAAAAAAGGCCTGGATTTTGCCAGGTTTTTATTTAAAATTGTCTGGATTTGTTCGGCCCAGATACGTGCTGAAAAACTTATCCTAGATAAACAGAAGTCTATCAGAACTATTTTCAATGTTTGATTTTTTCTACAAATGCATCAACACTTTGAACCATTCCCTTGCAACTTGCAATCAACACCAACAACCATCCGAAGAACCCCAAACAGCCGGCAAAGATTAATTCCAAAACATTAGAGAGTAATACGATGCGATTAACTTGATTAGATTAGGAGCATTTACTTAATTCACATCTTTCTCTTCGTGGACGACGACGGGCAAGTCATTTTCTGGTTTCCATTTTTGTCATTTTCTCCATTTCTTCCGAGTCCATTTCGTCAGAGACACTGACCGCACGAAGAGATGGAGCCGATGCCGTAATCTGTCCCATACCAAGGACATTCTTTCCCTGGTGGAACCCGGAATGAGTTGCGAGAGCCAAGCATTTTTGGCCATAGGGCGTAGTCTGTAAACAGACTGTCGGAGATTTCCGTTTTCCAATTATCGCATTTGAATATCCCCGATGACAAGATAACTCCGTCCCGCTTGGAACAGTTGTTTCGGTGATTGAATCTCTGGGATTTTATCCGCATTTGGGATGTTAACAAGTCATGTTAACAGTTTTATCCGCAAGTTAGGGAATGATTTTCCGATGCAAGCAATTCAATTAAGATGTTTTCACGATACTTGAAGTTTACCGAAATTGTGTGTATGAACTTTAAATTTTTTTAAATTAAATTTTAATCAAATTCATATAAAAAACAATAAATAATTTATATTGGAGGTTGAATCAGTAAGTATAAAGCCTAAATAGTTAAAGATTCTACTTATATCTACAAATCTGTTTTTAAAAAAACCCTGAATTTGTGGACGCTCAAAGGAATGGGGTTATAAATCTACATCAACTTTTTAGGTGTATAAACCAATTTCGGATGATATTTTTAACGACTGTTGCTTGAATAACAAAACAATTTTTTTCGGTTTTCGGTTTTGTATAGCGAACGTATTTATTTATTTAACGTTCCAACGTTTCAATCGATTTAGGATCGTCATCAGGGACGTAAACTATTGTGTAATTTTGTGATTAATTTTCACAATTCTACACATAAAAACAGTCTGGGCTTTACATTTCTTACAAAATTCGGTCAAATGTGTTATATAACTTTCATTATTTATTATAAAGTAACCCTGAAAAAAACTCTGCGTTTCCTAATTTAGGTAATTTTTCATGATTTATGCTTGGAACGATGTTTGGAATCAAAAACGTTGCAGTTGGGTTTAATGTGAGTCTAATAGGCGAAGGGTTTTTTTTCAAATTTATTTAATAATGTTCAATTAAAAATGATATATTTCAATCGCTTTTCATATTTTTTTTTTCAAATATGACACTATTCGATAGAGTTTTATAGACTTTATCGGATAGAAATTGAATTTTTTTTCTAAGCTTCTGCTCGCCTTTTTTCCACAAAACAGTATAACAACTCCGTCAACAAACAGCATTAATGGGACACGAAATAGCCATGGATCACCTGTTCGACATTGATAAAGCGGATATCATCGACAAATGTCACAACAACGAGAAAAAATTGTTGATCCTGGATAGCTCAATACAACACGCAATAAACCTAAAGAAAGACATCGAAAACATACATACGCAAGCATTTTCAAAACACTTCAACATACAAAAATAAATTCAAAACATAGAATATACCAACACTGTAAACCGAAACTAAACACTGTATAATATTCCTAATACACAATTAGTCAGGACCGTGCGAAGGAATTCTTCCAAGGAGGGGGGCTGGGGGAGGGTGTAGGTTTTTAAATTCAAATTCAGTTAGAAATTATAGCAATACGAAAATAAGGAAACTGATTTCTGAAGCCAGTTTTCTATTGATAACTATCATACAAACTCGAAAAAATGATATTTTTTTCCTGATACGATTCAAAATAAATCAGAATCAAAGTTTCAATCAATGCTATTTCCAGTATGTCATAAATAAATTATTCATAATGATGTTACTTATTCTGAACTAGAAATTATCTTGAAAATACAACCAGAAAACGAATACAAATTAAACCAGAATGTAAAGCTTCGGACATAAAAATCAGTGTTCAGAAAAAAAAAATATTAAAAATAGAGTCCTACCAGATTAAAAAGGAAAGTAATTCCGAATTTAAAAATAAATTTTGAGAGCCGGAATTTCTAAGGAAAAACATAAAAATCAGTCGATCCCCAAACATACATAAATAAGAAACTGATAAAATTAAAATAAAGGAATTTCAAGTTTTGTTGTTAATAATGAAAGCACAAATCAAATACAAATTTAGACGCTCATTTAAATTGAGTTTTAATGTTAATACTTCGAATCAATATTCGAACTTTTAAAATATTAATTGAAAATAATGACCATTTTAAAAACAGAAAGATTTAAAATAATAAAAGTAAGTGAAACGTTTATAGTTTATAATTTCAAACTTTGAATATTTTGTCACCGTCAATTGAAATTGTTTTCTTATTAAAAATTTATGTTTATAGGCTTCCAAGAAGATAATTTCTTCAAAACGAAAAAAATCAGAATTGAAAAATAAAGACAAACTTTCAAAAAAAAATAATAATTAAAAAATTTAAAATGAAATAGTAAATTTGTTTTAAATTTGTAACAAACTATGAAGCTGCAAATGATTGGCTTTTTGGCATTTATTAAGAATTTTTTCCAATAAATACGTCTTACTATTTTAAAAACCTGTTAATAAAATTTAATTGATAACTCAAGGGAACAGCTTTTCAAGTACCTGTGTTTTAATTCTTGATTTGTGGAATTTATTACAAGTCATTTGTCAGGTTTGTCTATTACCTCTAGTATCGGCGATATGGAGTTTATAAGTTTAAAAATTAATTGTATTTGAGTGAAATCAGCCATTGATTTCTGATGAACTTACAAACCTACATAAAAAAACTGATTCTAATTTTTTATTATTATATTTTTTTAATCAAGGAATAATATTTTGCATAGATATTCTTTTTTCAGAGATACAAATTTTTAAAGATTAGGAAAGATATTAATGCAAGTATTTCTGACATTAATAAGGAAAAGACATTAATAAAATTAAGATATTATTTTATTTAACAAATTTGTTGAAGCCTGTATAACGATTTGAATTTTACTTTTAAAAATATCTTAAACTTAATGTGGTTCAAGTTTTTTGTTTTGATTCGTCGAAACTTCCGTAATTTACAGGATCGAGGAAAGTAAACAAAAGGAATACTTTCATAACTTTTTTCAAAGGTCCTGGGAGAAGTCGATACCTACTTAATTAAAAACTGTATTTTTTGCAATGTTCTACGGTTTTGTCAATAATCAGAAATGCATAAATTTCTCAAATGATTTTTAACATTTTCCAAAATTACATTCAGGGCAGCCAAAATTACCTAAATTCTTTACACCTCGGAAAGAAGGGAATTATGAGGCTTTATGCAATTTATCAAAACCCTTTTGAACGTAGAGCTCAGCATTTAGAAGACGCCTATCATCTGTCATATGTCATATGTGTTAGATTAGTATTCGATCGATGAATTTGGAAATAAAAGTTGTTGGTTTCAACTTGTTGAGTTACACTTCTTAATAAAAACCATTCCAAAGATGAGCTGAGCTTTTGGATTGTGTAGATTTGAGTTTCAAAACATAAGGAATTGCAAATCGGAATCTACAATACAAAAATAGTTTCAATTTGTGAACTTCATATAGTGTCGTAAATTGAAATGTCTTGAGCCTAGAGTGATACATGACTAAATTCATTAAATTTTCTGACATGTTCGTCAACACTTATTTTTATACACTTTTTGGGATCAAATAATTTCCCGCCACTACGGTAAATCCATATCTTGAACTGAAGATTCTACTTGGGAAAAATCTCCATACGGCCTTGATTAGTATCCGAAGGTTTACAATGATTTTTCCGACTTAGGGGAAAACTGTTGGGAAGAATGAGGATACTTGATCCCTGGGGATACTTGATTCCTTCGCTATATCTCGAAACTGGAATGTCTTACAAAGATCAAATGTTCTAGAAAAATGTGCCAAAATGAGCAAAATAACAATGCTTGTAGTTTACAAATTTTTAACAAAATAATTGTTTGAGTAATTGAACTTTGTTTGAAAAATTTCACAAAATGTAACTTGAAGATCTTTTTTCATCACTTTAAAATGTTCCTTACATGGGAAAATTATGGAAAAAAAAATTTGTTTCAATGTATCAATCGTTCGAGCGTAAAATGAACTTCAAAATGCCATATTTTCAAAGTAATGGAAAACTCTCAACTTTTTTCAGAAAAAGTTTTCTAAAATGTTGATTATGGGTACAATTGATTTCCTAGAGTTGGTTACAATTGATCCCCCTTCCAAACGGCATATTCTTCTTCTGAATCGAGCGTTATGATTGCTGATTACAAAATTACTAATATTTATCCAAAAACTAATATTTATTAAACAATTGTCTGAAGAAAAGAGCAAAAATAATTAATTTTCTCTTAATTAAAAAAAATAGTTAGATATAAAAAATGTTATTAGCGTTGAGACAAAGTTATAGAATTTTCTTCTTATGTCTGCTATAAATTGTGAAATGAGAACAAACATGACCAAGATAGTCAATTAACTTTCTGTCTTGGGGTTTTGTTTGATTTTCATACAAAGATTAAGGCTTCCTGAATAAAAAATTAAGTCTTCTACAATAGGGGATCAAGTCTCCTCTAACTTCAGAAAAATCGCGATTTTTATTCTCCCACGAAAATGCTTCTAGTCCATCAAAGGGTTCAAGTATCGTTTTAATTTTTGGAGCATAGAAACTTGAAGTTACAAGCAGTCAGAAAATGTCAGAGACGGCGAGTTGCTAAATTTTCCAAAAGATATGGTGAAAATAAGAAAAGGGGATCAAGTATCCCCACTCTCCCCTACATAATGCACCAGAGCGGGGTAAGATGGCCCATGCCATTGTTTTTCAAAAATTCGCCAACTTATGGCTACGAATGATGTTTTTCTTCATATTTGTTGCAGAAAACAAGCTTCTCTATCATTTCCTGGGTAAACATTTCATTAAAACGACTTCAATTCTTAGAAACAGAAGAATAAATCGAATCTGCGTGAAACTTGTAATTTTTCATGATTGATATTTAAGGTTTTATGGAAAACCAGACTGCGCAGACTGATCAAATTTTAGCTTTTCATTTCTCTAATCGTATGCCCCTTTGGATGACTATAAATGTTTTTTAATATTTCATTTAATTTTCACAAACTTTTCCTTAAAACAATCATATCAAAATTGGGGAAGAAGGCGCGCCAGACCACGTGTTTTTTGCTAAAATTTAGAATGCTGTTAACTTTTGAGAAAACCCAAATATCAAAGCGAAATGTCATTCTTTTTATTTACTGGCTCCCAAATTACGATAAGAATGCATAATTGATCAAATTTGGTTCTTTTTTAAGTTTAAAAGGTGCACC
This sequence comes from Uranotaenia lowii, assembly GCF_029784155.1. Lineage (NCBI taxonomy): Eukaryota > Metazoa > Arthropoda > Insecta > Diptera > Culicidae > Uranotaenia > Uranotaenia lowii. The sequence continues at coordinate 320,704,096 of NC_073692.1, forward strand.
AATATTTGATTCGAAAAAATCATCTGCCGCCATATTTGCCGTGATATCAGCCAATAAATTGAATATTGTTGCCTACTTGAAGGCGTTTTACCTGTAAGGATTTCAAAAAATGTATTTCAAAATGCGAAATTTTCGATACGTTTAGCAATAACAAATGAGTTTTTGCCAAAGTATGCTTTGTTTACAAAAATGTGATGAACATGTTACCAAACATTTGATGTAACAATCATTTTATTCCATATAATCATTATTCTATTTCTGACCGCCCTTCCGGTATGTCGGCGTTCTTCCCTACGGTGTGTTCTCTAGTTGGTTGAGTTTTTAACAAAAATATCATCAAAATTGAGTTTTATCGTTATTTTTATCGTTATTAATCTTTGTCAAAAATTAGAAACTCTAACTTTTGCATGATTCTTGAGTGTTTCTTAAAGCTAAAACACTTTACGTAAAACTATAGATAGAGACGAAAACAGTGAACAAAGCGACGCCGTATTTCGATTGGAATTTCTATTTTCTGTCAGTGTAATTTCAATCAAGCATGAGATTTATCAACCTGAACATATCGCATTAACGAAAGCGAAGGAATTGGTATCTTTTGGATACTTGGATAATTTTAAATATATTATTCTAATTTACGGCTTTTGGAAATAAAATTATGAAAAAGCCATTGATAACATTTTCTATCAATTACAAACAAAGTAAATGTAATCCAAACTTAAAATTAAAGAATTTTAATCAACTTTGTTTTTTCATCCAAAACGAAAGTCGTACGAAGCCTTTTATTTGTCTCTTCACTCTTGATCTTGGGTCTTTATCCGAATCCTGATCTTGGATTTTAACTCTTGTTACTAAGTTCGAATCGTAACCCTTTATCCTAAATTCCGATCCTATATCATGATCTTAAATTCTGACCTTGAAACTGATACTAGATCTTGATTCTACATTCTTATCCTAGATCCTGATCCCAGATCCTAATTCTAGATCATGGCCCTAGATCCTCTTCCTAAACGAGATCAATCAATCTGATTATGCATTTGGTAATTTCATCCGGATCCTGATCGTGGATTCAGATTCCGGATTGTGATTCCTATCTTTGAATCTGATCTTCATTCTCATACTACAGGATCCGGCAATTGAAGTGCTACATTGGAACTAACAAATAATTTGATCAAAACAAAAACTTTTTCTTTCAAATTTAATACGATTTACCTCAAAACAGATCATTTTTTCAAAATCTTTTGGCGCCTTTCGATTTTATGTCCTTGAGTTCAACCACTCGCTGCAAAAGCTCACGGCACATATTCTAAAAAGCCCGCAGGTGGTTTTTGTGGTATTTTATCCCAGGATTCAACTAGATGGTGCTTTAGAATTTCCAACCCGTCTTGTTTTATAGAGTAGACTTCGGGCTTCTGTATACCCTAGACAGCCAAGTCCATAGGGTTGAGGTCCGGCGAACTCCCTGACCACTCCGTACTCGAAATTAACCCTCGAAAAAAAAAAATTCGCACACAAAAATTGGGACCTCTTTCCTTCGTAAGCCTATGCGAAGTGCTGAAAAACCGCCAACCAAAACCAAAATTAGGACGTGTCCACAGTTTGGGGACATGCCGTAGAACTATTTTCGATACGTAAATTGATTGATCTACACCTCTTCAGGGTGTTCGGTTGATCTTCACCAGGAAAGTACGGTCGATTCTGACCCAGACCTTAAATAAGACAGATTTCTGTCGTCTTGTGGCCTTTAATACGTTTGCATAGGTTCGTGATCTTTCTGGCAACCAAAATCTGTTGTTCTGTTTTTTCACGAATCGCTGTATGGCGACAAATTCATCGGCAGAAAACACGATATTCTCCAAATTTTTCATGCGCGGACCGCGTAAGCTGCGCCTTCGACCTTTCTACCCGCTCTTACTTCTGTTCAAACGAGAGGTCTTGAAATCTTAGGATCTTGTAAGGCTGGGCCTAAAGGTAATCTTCCAAGATCCGACGGCGATGTTGATCCAGTGTATTAAAATCTATCGCCAATTTAGTTGTACTACGCCAAAAATTCTTTCAGGGTGCATCTTGATGATCTTCACCATGGTAGGTGCCGCCACTGTAACTTGACGATCCCCACCATACTATACTTGGGTACTTCTGATCTCAAGGTATCTTGCGAGTGTGCGAGCCACAAAAAATGGACAACTCACGAAATATGTCTTTCTACCTTTTCAAAATTAACAAAAATATCCTCTGACATCTTAGACATAATGTTAACAAAGTGACAAGATGTCATCTGACTCGGTTTTGTATACTTCGAAATAATCACTCCTAAAGTTTTGTAGCAGTTCAATTGCCGGACCCTGTATTTTATGCTTCTTGATCCTGAATCCTTATCCAGATGTTAATTCCGGATTATGAACATGTATTTTTTTTTCCATGGACCTTGATCCCGAGCCCTGATCGGATTTCCAACCCAGATCAAAATTTTGATCCCAAATGATACTACATTCCAATGCTGGTTCCTGAGGCCAGGTGCTGATCCCGTATTCCAATGTTGATCTCGGATTCTGATGCTGAATCCGGATCCCGTACCTGATTTTTTGTTTTATTTACAAATGATGTTATTAAGGCATTTTACTTATGAAGTTTTCATGTGCCGCGAGTATTTTTCCTAACTTTGGCTTAGTAAGAGGGGGGTGCGGATAATCCAGATCTTGACCCTTATTTTGAATTACATTTTGTTTCTATGACCTGATCTCAGAGCAGGATATTCATTCGGATTCCAGGAAATTATCATTATTCACACGGGGCTTGTGATATAGCTCACTTGGCAAGACATAAAGATGTTAAAACGACTACCTATAATCGAACCAAAAAAAGAACACATTATTCACATTAGTTTCAGTATGAGGAAAGAACTAGGTTGAATTTTTATACCCTATCATTTAATTTTGTTCATATTTGATGGCAAAAGTAACAACTGCTGGATCATCCCAATATTTTATTCTTTTTCAGTTTCCGAGATAGGACAATTTTTGGATAGGCCCGTGTAAAATTTATTAATTCCTAAAAAATGGGAGCCATATATTTGACCTCCTTGTCTTTTTTGCTGTGGTGAATATTGAGGATTTTAGAACATTTTTAAGAAACTACAATTTTCAATCTTCATAAAATTTTAAAAATTATTTTTCTATCATAAATTGGATTAATTCTCTTTATTTACTTTTTGTTCCCTAGGCCTAGAACAAACGAGAAAAATCATTAATCTCAAGGATAATGTTATTTTTGTTTTACTGAGAATAGGATAGTTAATTCAGAAATAATACGCAAGCATTAATTCTTTCACCACTCCTTACATTTGGCCATTATTCATCAATGATTTACAGTGGCATGCCGATTGCAAATGCTACACAGCCGAATGCGTGACTTCTGTATCTAAAGATCTTCTACTCGTAACGATCACTGTAAGTACAACTTGGAGCTATTCGCGTGCGTTGGCGGTGTAAAAACAGAGGCTGGCAGCTGTGATAAACTAGCTGCGTTTAAGATTTCCTTATGTCGCATTTGTCGTTTTAGGCTTAGCTGTTTGTGGCGCTGCAACCTCGCGGATTACACGAGATTATTAGTCAAGGTGTGAATTGCTGGTGCTTCCACGGATCTGCGATGGGATGCGATGCGACGACTCGAGGAGATTAGATCTAGTGTATATATTTAGCCGGCTGAGCTCGTAAACTTGAAACCCACACAAGCACACGAGTGCCGCCACTGGAGATCGAAGAATCTCGGCGACTCTCATCACACCTTCAGAGCTAGCTGGAGGTATGATCAAAAAGCAATTTATCTTGGTAATTGAAATCAACCAAAGCTAATTTGAATACCGGTTGCACATTGAAGAAGAGAGATGCCCACCGGGTGGCGAAGAATGCCTTCCAGATACTATAACAGGTGTTTTGAAGTGTTTCTAATGATCTATCTGTTGAAGATTGCAATTTTCGCTCTGTAGGTCAGCTACGATTATTGGTACATTTCTTATTGCTAAGCTCTCCGTATGAGGACAGAGCCAAGGATTATAAAGAGGCAATTAGAACAACTGTACCAAAAAGCTGGTAATGTTGGAACAGAATTATTGTCAAGGGTAGGTCCTTCGTATAAAGTGAATTGGAATTCCCCTTAGCGTTTACAAAACGATTCATCGGAGCAGATCATTTGTCATACGAACCATCCCATGTGCAAATTCCTGTGCGCTCTTTCGGTTAAGGTTAAATGACAAATGTAATGTCAATCCAATCATGCCTGTCATGGCACAAAACAGAATCGAAGCCATTCTTAGACAATCCCCCCCGCAGCTGTAAATAGTTTGATCGACATTAACTAATTGAAAAGGTTAACGCTCGTCAGCACCCGGCGATGTGCGATCCTTACTCTTATTACGGTCGCCAAATGGATGGAACATATTTGATGGATCTTAACGATCGTGCACGGAACCGCTCCATTGAAGTTTCCGAACAATCAAAACGCTCCCATCTGCTTCCAAAGTAGATTCAAACCTCAGCTGAGTGTGGATCCATTGAAAGGGAAGTTAAATTTTATTGTTAATTGATTTTGTATGATCGCCTTATTTAGCCAAACTGTAGCATATAACTCATTTAACCATGTTGATTTTTATTTTTCCAACCTTTGAACAACACTGTCTCGTTACGAAAATTTATCTACGATGTCGATCTTTCCAAGTGCGATCTCGTTGTATCTCCAGAGGACTAAAGTGTTTACTGGTTGTCAGATCAGAATCGCCGATCAGTAAACGGAGACAAGGATACCGATCACCCACAACTAACTATTTGTACCAACTTGCGGGGGGAGATTTATTCGGTAGTGATGATCTTGTTCTGTCTCGTTTGTACTCTCCTAGGTAGCCACAGCAGGGATTGGTGATTGGTCGGAATTGCTGCTTACTAAGTATCTCTAGTGTTACGCTCCATTTACCTTTCAGCAATTATTCCATCTCGGAAGGAGCGGCACGTGGAACATTATGTCATCGCGTTCTATACTGGCAACCGTCCAGTCCAGGGTCAGAGGGTACTCTTTGCGACAACACTAGATTTTTTTTTTATTTTCTCCCTGCGGCTGACTCCCTTATATGGTGAACAGCTTGACCTCAACTTTGATTTTATTCTGATTGAATAAATCCGATGGTATGAAAATAATTTTATACTATGATAATAATTTTCAATAAACTTTTACTTAAAGATTATTCTAAGTTATTATAGATTCGACTGATACTGTAATTTCTGCTATTTTTTTAAGCTGAAATCCACAATTTGCAGCACTGATTGCGAGTAATCAACACAATACGTGACCGATCTCTTTCAAGACAGAAGAGGCATATAAAGCTACATTTATGGTCTGGATTCCTGGTCCAAAGCAGTATTGAATTTCACCGTTCACCAGAACCAGGGTTGAGATCCTTTCGTCATTAAGATGTGATTTTGGATAAGCCTCTAAATTTCAAGGAACTCAATCTCAGCGGTATGAAACTATTCGAATCAGTCAAGAAGCGATTTTTAAGAAACGCACTTCCTAATTTATCCTGGAATGAACCTCAGCGACTACCGCCTTACCATGCCCGATGTGGAATCTTGAACATTGAACCGATCCACTCTGGGAGATCCCCATACAAATAGGTGAACATAAATATTTTCATAATTTGTTCATCGATTTGAGGATAATTTTTGCTTGTTATGATCGAAACTAGTTGTCTTAGATCATTTTTTGACATATTACGATCAAATTTAGACAGTGGCATGTTTTGCTTGCAGCTCTTGCTTGCAAGAAAATCTTCCGTAGCAAATGGACCAAAAATTTACATACTGCAAAACTTTCAAAGCGCTCTAAATCTTTTCACTGCAGATAGCTGCAGCTAAACTCTTCAAAACTTGTAAGTGCTTACCATAACTTGAATAAAAATAAGATATCAGCCGGGACATATGGACACAAAATAAGACCACGCCCGTAAACCTTGAAATTTAGATTTTTTTTAGACTTTCTTCTTTTTCATACGATATCAAAACTACATGTTTTGGAAGGCTTGATTAAAAATGTTTACCACGATGTTTAACCTTATAACTTTTATGTTATTAGTGTTCCTAAATAAGATATTTTTATTTTTTTTATGAAAATAATCATATTTTTTGCCGTTTTTTCATTTTTATTTATCAACTAGCTGATTTTACCCGGCCTTGTTCGGGTTCACATAAAATATAAATCAAAATGAGTAGTTTGACTTTTTGAAATTTTGAAAGCTTTTTGTTCATCATCATAACAAATTGGACCATGTTTAGCCATGTTAGCTTTGTAAGTTTTGTTAGTCTTCTTAATGTTTTAATTGGGATTATTAGCAAAGTTAATCGTTTTCATATTATTGAATAACTAATAGTTTTTAGGTTTGCTAATAGAAATTTGAACTAATTTCCCTTGAATGCTTATCCATTCTTTCACGAAAAACATGTCAATCTTAGGTTGCCAGCATGCCTGGATTCATCCGGATTCGCTAGAAAATTTGACTCAAAATTTGAAGTAAGTCTGGTCCATAAACTGAGATTGAATTATTATAGTTTTTCATTTTTCGTTCATAAAGAAGTTATAAATGGCAAGTTTTAGAAATAATCATGACTCGTGTTTGGAAGCTTGATATACAATTTAAAATCTGCTGATGTTGTTGTTGAAAAAAAATATTGCAAGTATATTTTTCGTTATTTTTACTGAATAATTCCGCGGTTTTGATCAAGTTTGCCCGAATATTGCCTGTATATCGGTTTGTACATTTTAAAATCAAATGCTGGATTTTGCCTGGTTTTTCGATAAAATTGGCTGGATTTGTCCGGTCCCGATACGTCCGGAAAAAAAAATTCTGGCAACCTTATTTTAAACCCTCCATTTTTTATGAAGCCTTTTAACGATGTAAACGATCTCTTTCAAGATTTCCCCGTAGAATGGAATACCTATTTAAGTTTTATTTTGTACTTAGAAATTTCTAAATAGATTTCCGTTGAAACGTTATATAAGATCCTGCATGTTTCAATGTGCTTTTTTAGTTTTCTTATAATTGGATGGTAGAATTGAACACATCGAAGATCAATAATAACTTAAAATTTTTAAATTGACAAATGAAATTAAATTGTACAAAAATAAAAACTTCAGATTAAATTAAAGGTCTCGTGTGTTTGATGTGGTTTGAATTTTTTGCATTAAATGAATGTTTAATTGTCTAATTCCTATGGTAAATTAAATTTCTACACGGCAATCAAAGTGTTAAGATCGCAGCCTTGAACTTACAACCCCCAGTTTTATTATTTTTTTTCCTATGAGGAGTTCCAAAAATATGAAAATGGTTGGTTCCTTAAAGCTGGAACATTAGTTTTCAGACCAAATATTCATTCAACTGAAGAAGCCAATTCATAATTAACATGAATTAATGTATCCATACTTTACACACTACATAAATATTCTAGTAGATCCTTAACCACTGTTCTTATCAATATATTTCTATCAGGCGAGTAGTTTTTTTTTATCCTAAACTAGCTGATCCCGTACGAACTTCGTTTCGCTTTTAACTTTAAAGCTGATGATTTTGTATTTGGTTGATAATTTGGACGCATTTTCACCAAAAAATTGCTTAAAATACTAAACAGAATTTGCAAGCGACCTATTTGCTTGTCTACCAAATGGAAATTTAAAATAAGAAATTGGTTGACTGTCGAAGAGAACACCCGTGTACGATTGTTTATCTTTTTCGGATGCATAACAACGAAATTATGTTCTAAATATTTAAAAGGCAATATTAACGACCCCTTTTCTGTCGTCTTATTGAAAATTTTAATTCATTAATCAATTGTCCGTTTTGTAAAGCACTCGTGAATGAATTTTTGTCTGGATCTCATGCATAATAAAACAATTATTGCAAAAACATTAAACAGTAAATGTGGACGACCCCCTTTTCTGTCGTCTAATAGAAAGTTTGTTATCAGGAATCGATTCTGCGTCCTGCAAAACTCTCGTGTTTTAATTTTTGCCTCGATATGATGCCTAACAACGTAATTATTGCAAAAAAAAAATCGAGCATTTTTTAAGACAAACGCTTTTACTGATTCCTTGTCAAAATTTAACACGTGAAATCAATTACATGTGCTGTAAAACTCCCATGTGCAAATTTTCATTATAATCCGATGTATTATCAAGACAATGGGGCTTAGTCTGAGAGTCACGTGACATGATGTGCAAAATCGTCACCTCGTTGTGCCGACTCCAGAAACCACTCTAGGCTTCTGCTTCTGAAATTTCAGCTCAAATGTTCTGTGATCGATTTTTGGAGCTCATTCATACTAACGTTTCTTCTCTGAAACTTTTCCTGGAGTCAGGATAAAAAGTGAAATTTTAAGTGACACGTCACTCGACTCGCAGAATAACCCCCAATATAGCAAAACCAGTGAACAGATAATATGGACGACCATTACCTGGAATCAATTTCTCATCTCTTAAAACCCCTATGAGCAAATTTTTGTCATAATCCGACGATAAATAACGTCAATATCACGAAAACAATATTAGTCTTGTATGGACGACCCCCTTTAGAAGGGGTCATCCGAAAATCTGAAAACATTTTTCATCATTCCTGGTCCTAATGAGTATCCATGCCAAATTTCAGCTCTCTAGCTCTTAAGATGGCTGAGCCTATAGTGGACAAACAAACAAACAAACAAACCCACAGAAATTGCTTTTGGCGGCATCCATAAATTACGTAACGCAAAAATTGCACTTTTTTGACCCCCCTCCCCCCCGTATGTCACAAATTGTAACGCTTCGACGTACCCCCCTATGAAAATAACGTAACGTTGATAATAACCCCCCCCCCCCTCATCTTCTAAGGTAAAAAATTATTTCAACATATATTTTTTAACGTTCTAAAAAAGGGAATTAATATCGATCTATCCAAATCGCTTCTTAGTACTCATTGATGATAACTCTCTCATAAAGTAAATTGATTGTCTTGTTATGAGTTGCTCTTTGCTTGTAAACTGATGGTCTACCTTGTTTACTGTAATTTGTTCAAGAAGCCTATTTGTTATGCGAAATATATTCCACTAAGTTATATTAGTCGCAAGAATCAAAATTGCATGTTTTGAATAAATTGAGAAAAAATAGTAAAATTTACGTCTTAAGGTTGAATTGAGTTCTAGGGGGTAAATGTACCTAAATATAGGGTTTTTTTCAACGGTTATTTCACGGATATTCAAAACACTTTTCAAGAAGTCTATTTCAGAATCTTTAAAGAAAAAAGATTACAAACCAGTTTCAATCATGTTGAAGCTTACAAATTTTAAACTGATTTTGGTTTGCATATCATTCTGCCAAAATTGCATGACATAAAAAAGCTGCGATTGAACTGAAATTTTTAAGGAGAATATCGTTACGTAACGATGAGCATACCTCCCCCCCTCCCCTATGTCAAAATTCGTAACGTTCGAGCTAACCCCCTCCCCCCCCCCTAGGAGCGTTACGTTATTTATGGATGCCCCCTCTTATATATATATATATATATATATATATATATATATATATATATATATATATATATATATATATATATATATATATATATATATATATATATATATATATATATATATATATATATATATATATATATATATATATATATATATATATATATATATGTATATATATATATATATATATATATATATATATATATATATATATATATATATATATATATATATATATATATATATATATATATATATATATATA